>NC_045794.1:86285948-87485948 GCF_009873245.2 Balaenoptera musculus
AGCCACTTCTCTGAGATGAGCTCAGATAAGGATTCCCAGGGATTATCTGTGCTAAGAGACCCTAGCAGGGGATGCTGGTAAACTGCGGTAATTTGGCGTTTTTCACTCTCACTTTTAGCTGACAAAATCCTTTGCTGTGAAAGCTTTACTGCACCACCCGTTTTATCCAAAGATAAAATCTTAGAGGAACAATCTTTCATGCCATATTGCAACATTACTTTGTGTCTTCAGTCAGGTCTTTTCCTCAGCAGAAACGGAAATAATGGGTTGCAAGAACTTTTTCCCTTGTCCTGAAGCATATTTTGATTTATCTGAAATTGTATGAGGCACCAAGTCCAAGCTTTTAGCCCCCTGTAGCTTATCTGCCCTGGTGCACATTGCCGAGCTCACTGTGTCAGAACTCTGAGCGCTGTGATAGTTTAACTTAAGCAAGTGCTCCCATAATGAGGCGCCATTCCTGGGACCCTCAGAATATTGCTGGCTCATGCCTTGAGGCCAACATCTCCTACCCTGGATCCACTCAGTTTCCCTCAGGAGGCTGCAAAGGATCAAAAGTTGTCAAGAGGTCATTTATAGAATATGAATAACCTGAAGCATATTTCTTGTTGAGACAGAGAATAGAAACTCACTGCAGGATTCCACGGATCGATGAATGAGAAGATCCCAGGTAAGTGGCCCTTAAATCAAGTGATCTGTACAAATAGCCCACAGCCTCCATCATGACTTGATGACAAGAGTCATTTATCAATAATTGACCTGCTGGATATTTGAAAATAAGAATATTAGAATTTTTTTAAATGACTCCTGGCTTCACACATTTAAAAGAGAACGATAAAAAAACATTTATAAAAGGTGGCATTGGACCATACCCTGTTGTAGTATTCCTGCCAAAAACATTTAACCTGAGTCTAATTATCAGAAAACAGATACAAACTGAAGGACATTGGGGCAGGGAGTAGGGTAGAAACTGACCTAGGCTCTTCAAAAATGTCAGTGTCATGAAAGGCAAAACAAGCCCTACTTAAATGTTCTAGACTAAAGGAGACAACCAAATGCAGTGGAAGATCCTCAACAGAATTCTGGATCAAAAAGTAAACAGCTATAAAGAACATTTACTGGGACACTTGGGAACATTTGCATATGGATTGTACATAATACTCTTATGTAATGGTTAAATTTCCTGGGTTTGATAATTGTAATGTGGTTAGGTAGGGGAATGTCCTGTTCTCAGAAGATACATGCTGAAGTATTTAGAGATAAAAGTGTCACATCTGCAACTTTCAAATAGTCCAAAAAAAAAAAAATATGTATGCATGTGTATGTGTGTGTATATGAAAGAAAACATAAGTATGACCAAAATGTTAACAGTTGGTGACTAAAGATAAAGGGTATATAGGTGCTCATTATACAGTGCCATGTGCTATTGTCAATAATTTAATGTAATTCTCTAAAATGCGTGAAAAGTAAAAAAAAAAAAAAATTAGTCAATTTGCAAGTGGCACTCATTTATTCATTTTACCCATTTACAAGACTGCTTTTTTAAAAAATATTTATTTATTCATTCATTCATTCATTCTTCACTACCACGTGCCGGATCTTTTAGTTGCGGGATCTTTTAGTTGCCGGATCTTTAGTTGCTGCATGCGGATCTAGTTCCCTGACCAGGGATCAAACCCGGGCCCCCTGCATTGGGAGCGTGGAGTCTTAACCACTGGACCACCAGGGAAGTCCCTACATGACTACTTTTAAGGGACTAAATTTATACCATTGATTATAAACATAATGTAAGGCCGGTGCATGTAGGGCATCAATCTGGATACATAAGAGACTGCTGGGTATTTAAAGGTAAAAAACACTGGCAGATAACCCAGCCAGCATCCCTGTATTAATATTAATAATAATAAAAAACACTGCAAATTAGCTGAGTACTATCTATCAGGCCTGTGTTATCCTACAAGGTATAAACTATCATCACTTGTCTTTTATTTTTGTCATTTATTCTTTTTAATAGGATGCATATCCACATGATTCAAAAATGAAAATGTATAAAGGTATGAAGTAAAAACTGTCTCTCCCATCTTGGTCTTCATCTGTGTAGTCTTCTCCTAAAACGTGTATCCTTCCAGAGACTTTTTGTGCACGTTCATTGACTTTTAAAGATGAGAAAATTGAAAGAGGTCAAGTAAGTCACTCCAGTTTGTGGTAGAACGATCTTGGGTCAGCCTCATCCACAAGCCCATGCCCTTTACTGCTATGCTAGGCTGCCTCTTCACCCCATACTGGATTGTCCTTCTGAGTATACACGCTACAGCTTCTGTTTGCAGAGATGTTCTCTCTTGTAGCTCTGCTTCATGGGTCATAGCACGGATCTCACACTGCCCACAGCTTCTGCTGAAAATCTGAAGGGGAGTTCCAGCTGTTGGCTCCACTTAGCAATCAGTGGCTATTTTTCTTCTTTTTGAATTATTTTCATGACTCTCTCTGAGGTTCTCAGTTGCCCCAACATAACTCAGCAGAAAGCACTTGTGAATTACCCTGCTCAGGATGGCCACGTTGCATTGGCCTTAACAGGCCTTAACAGGCCTTAAAAGGTAAAGTGGAGAAGAATAGAGTCAGAATGTCTCAGGTCTGGCTAGGCAAGAACTCATTCTCAGAGTTCCTCTGGATGCCAGTAACCAGGCCCGCAGACTGTTCGTTCTGCCTGAAGGCCCTTTAAGAGGCTCTGACTTGCTGGGAGACTGAGACTGGCACGCAGACCAGCTGCTGATGCCCCTGACATACACTATTTCATGCTTGCGCTCCCCACACTCCCTCTTGGCCACACACCTTGGCTCCTCAGGCCCTTTACCCTCGTGACCCATCTGGACCTGTACCGATAGCTTTGACCTCAGAACTTTCTTGAACACAACCTACCTCTTTCTGGCAGCAAGCACAGTAGTTGCCAGGAAAGGACACTCTTAGCTCAGGCCAACCCCAGTCCACCCCATCTTCCCTCAGGGTCGGTACCAGCCGGACAGCACTACCCAGCCAGGTCAGTCCTTTCAACCCCGAGAAGAGGAAAGTCCAGGATGAGTTCATTTCCATAGGAGAGAGGTCACTGAACCTCCTTCCCACTTCAAATCTTCATTCTGGACGAGGAGGGAACCTAATATTTAATTGTAGACTCTGTTGGTTGTTTTGCATATAACATCTCATTAAATCTTCAGAATAACCCTAGAGGCAGAGATTATTATCCTCTTTTGGCTACTGAGAAACTTGAGACTCAGAGAGTTTATGTCCACAAGCCCAGAAAATAGCAGAACTGGGATTTAAACCTAGGTCCCTAGATCCAAGGACCCTAAGTTCTAGAAGTGGGAAACGAGAACACTATTCTCCCTCTCACGCTGGTTCCTTAGGAGATTTTCCTATAAAACCACAGCCAGACAGGAACCATCTGTTATCTTTTCCATTTTCTACATCTGGACAGCCACACCTACCCTATTTCCAAGGGAGTGTGAATTGGGGATGAGAACAAGGGAAGGTCCCACTAACTAACTTCCGTGAAAAATCTGTTCTCAGATTTTAATTGGTGAGTTTTCCTAGTTTCCCCCTTTTTTTCAGTGCTTAATATTAAAAAATAAAGTAGTATCTTTACTATTTCCTCTGGAAAAAGAAAGATATTTTATCCAAAGACAGTCCACTGCCCTTTTAAGTAATCTTCTAAAGTACAACTTTTTCTAATCTTTATTCTACTGAAATTTAAGCCTATTCCTCTTACTTCGTATTATATTTGCTGTCAACTAACAGGTAGATTTTTACAGTGCCAGTCCTGTGTTCATTTCCTCCCCGGGGCCCACAACTATAATTCAGGTCGTTGTCACCACGTAACAAGGAAAATCGCAGGTGTTGGTGGAGAGCCTCAGGAAGTGTCCCTGAATGAGTCCAGACTCTGTGGACCCTGACCAACAATGAGCTTCCCCACTGTGCTGGGAGCAAATGGGTAAAGAAGTGGAGACAATCACAGCCTATATTCTCCATCCAGAAGACAGGCTGCTAATGTGTAATGAGGAAGGAGGATTATGCAGGATTTAAAGGTTCTCTGTTGAAAGTTTCTTTTTGTTTGATAAGTACGCCATGTCTAAAGTTTGTCAGAAGTCCTTCAGTTTGAGAAATTAAGCTTGTTTGCTCGTTCTTTCAATAAACGTGTGTCTATAAACAGACTGGGGAGGGAGAAAGTTGTCAATCATTGTCCCAAATGGAGTAAAAGGTTGCAATGGGATGTTTCCATGCGTCTTCAATTTCTATCCTACAGAAAACTATATGGGGAGGGGATGGCTCTTTCCCTGCACCCTCTTCACTGAGACCATCGCCAAGTCTGCTCAGAGGGACCTGGCTGCAGATGACCGCTGTCATCGCCCCCAGTACTGCATGAGCTCACTCTACCAATTCAAGGGGCTGAGCCGTTGCAGACCCCACCTTTGGGTAGAGGGAACAGATTCACTATTCTCTCTTACACAGGCTGTTTTCCCTACCATTCCACCAAAATTGATAGTTCCCTGTGACCGTTATGTTGCTAAATGCAATCGTCTACTCTAGATCTGGTGGTCAGCTCTCAGCCCTCTCCATTTTTTTTTAAATTAATTTTTACTGGAGTATAGTTGCTTTACAATGTTGTGTTAGCTTTTACTGCACAGCAAAATGAATCAGCCATACATACACATATATCCCCTCCCTTTTGGATTTCCCTCCCATTTAGGACACTACAGTGCATGAAGTAGAGCTCCTTGTGCTATACAATATGTTCCCCTCAGTTGTCTAGTTTATACATAGTATCAATAGTGTAGGGCTTCCCTGGTGGCGCAGTGGTTGAGAATCTGCCTGCCAATGCAGGGGACACGGGTTCGAGCCCTGGTCTGGGAGGATCCCACATGCCGCGGAGCAGCTAGGCCCGTGAGCCACAATTACTGAGCCTGCGCGTCTGGAGCCTATGCTCCGCAACAAGAGAGGCCGCGACAGTGAGAGGCCCGCGCACCGCGATTAAGAGTGGCCCCCGCTTGCCACAACTAGAGAAAGCCCTCGCACAGAAACGAAGACCCAACACAGCCATAAATAAATAAATTAATAATCGGGAAAAAAAAGGGTACTTCTTCAATTAAACAATTAAAAAAAAATAGTGTATATGTGTAAATCCCAGTCTCCCAATTCCTCCCAACCCACCCCTTTCCCCCTTGGTATCCATACATTTGTTCTCTATGTTTGTGTCTCTATTTCTGCTTTGCAAATAAGGTCATCTATACCATTTTTCTAGATTCCACACATATGCATTAATATACGATATTTGTTTTTCTCTTTCTGACTTACTTCACTCTGTATGACACTCTCTGGGTCCATCCACATCTCTACAAATGACCCAGTTTCGTTCCTTTTCATGGCTGAGTAATAGTCCATTGTACATATAACACATATTCTTTATTATTCTGTTGATGGACATTTAGGTTGCTTCCATGTCCTGGCTATTGTAAATAGTGCTGTTATGAACACTGGGGTGCATGTGTCTTTTTGAATTATGGTTTTCTCTGGGTATATGCCCAGTAGTGGGATTGCTTTGTCATATGGTAGTTCTATTTTTAACTTTTTAAGGAAACTCCATACTGTTTGTCATAGTGGCTGTATCAATTTACATCCCAGTGTAGGAGCGTTCCCTTTTCTCCACACCATCTCCAGCATTTATCGTTTGTAGATTTTTTTCTTTTTTTGGCTGCGTTGGGTCTTTGTTGCTGCGTGTGGGCTTTCTCTAGTTGCGGCAAGCGGGGGCTACTCTTTGTTGCGGTGCGCAGGCTTCTCATGGCGATGGCTTCTCTTGTTGCGGAGCACGGGCTCTAGGCGCACGGGCTTCAGTAGTTGTGGCACACGGGCTCAGTAGTTGTGGCTCACGGGCTCTAGAGCGCAGGCTCAGTAGTTGTGGCACACGGGCTTTGGTGCTCCATGGCATATGGGAGCTTCCCAGACCAGGGCTCAACCCTGTGTCCCCTGCATTGGCAGGCGGATTCTTAACCACTGCACCACCAGGGAAGTCCCAAGATTTTTTGATGATGGCCATTCTGACTGGTGTGAGGTGGTATCTCATTGTAGTTTTGATTTGCATTTCTCTAATAATTAGTGATGGTGAGCATCTTTTCATGTGTTTGTTGGCCATCTGTATGTCTTCTTTGGAGAAATGTCTCTTTAGGTCTTCCACCCATTTTTTGATTGGGTTGTTTATTTTTTTGATACTGAGCTGCATAAGCTGCTTGTATATTCTGGACATTAATCCTTTGTCAGTTGCTTCGTCTGCAAATATTTTCCTCCATTCTGAGGGTTGTCTTTTCATCTTATTTATGGTTTCCTTTGCTGTGCAAAAGATTTTAAGTTTAATTAGGCCCCATTTGTTTATTTTTGTTTTTATTTTCATTACTGTAGGATGTGGGTCAAAAAAGATCTTACTGCAATTTATATCAACAAGTGTTCTGCCTACGTTTTCCTCTAAGAGTTTTATAGTGTCTGGCCTTACATTTAGGTCTCTAATCCATTTTGAGTTTATTTTTGTGTATGGTGTTAGGGAGTGTTCTAATTTCATTCTTTTACATGTAGCTGTCCAGTCTTCCCAGCACCACTTATTGAAGAGGCTGTCTTTGCTCCATTGTATATTCTGGCCTCCTCTGTCATAGGTACATGGAGTTTATCCCTGGTCAGCCCTCTCCTTTCTTAGCTTCCATGATTTTACTGATTCTCTGCTTACTTCTAGAGCCATTCCTCATCTCTTGCTACAACTTTTTCCTCTGCCCATCCCTTAAATACTGTACAGCATTCTCCCAAGTTCTATCTTCTGCCATCTTCTTGGCTTTTATTCTTCTTGGCTCTTTCAACTATTCCACAGGGTTTGGCCACCATGTGTGTACTAAGGACTGCCAAATGTTTTTCTCCAGTTCAGTCCTCTAGCTCCTAAGCACTAGACTCATATATTCTTCTGCCTACTGAACGTCTCCACTCAGATAAGAGATTCAAATCAACAGGCCCCAAATTAGCTCATCATGGTTCCCATCCCACCTCTCAACCTTGTGCTTCCTGCCGACAGCTCCATCCACCCAGTTGCACTGGCCATGGGTATAGCCATAAACTGGGGAATGCCTCAGACTGTTCCCTTTCCCTCACCTGCTATCCAATCACACACTGCTGGATTTACTGACTAAATCGCAAATAAACCACTTTCTCTCCATTTGTCTTGTCCTCTCTTAGTTAACACAGGAGAGTCTCCATTCTCCTCTCGACCAATTCCATCCTCTATTCAGCCACGAGAGTACTGGATCTAAAATGCAAATCTGCGGACTTCCCTGGCGGTCCAGTGGTTAAGACTCTGTGCTTCCATTGCCGGGGGCGTGGGTTCGATCCCTGGTCAGGGAACTAAGATCCCACATGCCGCAGGGCTCGGCCAAAAAAAAAAAAAAAAAAAAAAAGTGCTAATCTACTCATGACCCTTAGTGCTGGAAATTCTACAGCACCTCCTCTGATGAACCCTTTACCATGGTAGACAAGATTTGCCATGCCCTAAACCTTGCTGACTTCTCCAATATCACCTCCCAACCCTCCCCATTCCAGAGGTTCACACCCCCCTGAGTCACCCTCCCTCGCCTTTGTTCATGCTATTCTTTCTTGCTTGAAATGCTCTTCCTCACCTTCTTTACCAGACAAATGCCTGTCAGGACTCACGGCCAGGTCACTTTCTCTGGAAAGGCTTACTTGTTGCCTCTTTTATATGCCCCCCACACCTTCTACCAATGTCTGTCACCACACACATCACATTGGATTTCAGTTCTCTTTTATGTGCTTATCATCCCAACAAGACCACAAACTCCTGGAGCCCACGAAGGGTAGAAAGAGCACAGGATTTAGGGTCAGAGGACTGGGTTCCAAGTCATAAGTCTACTACTTACCAACTGCAAAGTTCTGAAATGTCACTTGGTCTTTCTGCGCCTCAATGATTCTATTATCTAACTGATAGGATTCTCAGATCACCTGTACTGGGCTAAGTCATATGACATATCTGCTATTTCCTCAGCTTTAAGATAGCTGAGTAATCTCTAGAGTCCCTTCCAGGTTTAAAAGTTTTCTAAGCTTATAAGGGATATTTGACATTTTCCTGCAACCAAGAGAATTTACAAATACATAACCTGTTAAAAATTATTCAACACACACAACAAGTAAAAAGGAAGCTCTGCTAACAGACATAAAATAGACTGCTGGATTAACACTCTATTTATTAAATAGGGCCCTCTATTTCCTCTGCAAAACTTTCTACCTGATGCCCAGGGCACACTAAATGCCTGCAGCTAGCAGGTTCTTCCCCACCGTGCTGGCATACTTCTGCTCCTAACTAGCATTGGTTCTAGCATGACCAAGAGTCAACTGAATTTGTTTGTCTAATTTTGGTCATTGAATTTAGTATGGTACAAACTAGGAAGATATGAGGGTGAAATGAAAGAGTGGTTTTCTATGAAAAACAGGCTGAATGCTTTGGAATTCTTTCAAATCGTGAGCGAACAAGAAAACCGTAGAAGATTAAAGGCGGGGAAAGATAGCAATCAAAAGTATCCTGCCCAGAAGCATCACAATTGCCTAAGTTCTTACCTTACAGAAACCAAAACTAGAAATTGTGTGTGATGCATTTTGAGAAAGGTGACATCCAATTCCAATCAGAGGACCCATTAAAGGCAAAGACCTTAACTCCAAATTTTTAAGTTTAGGTAAAGAATTACATATACATGCTTAAGTTAAAATGAAAATGTAAAGTTTGTCTGTATCACTTACCTGACTTTTTGGATTAAGGAGCCCCCTGCTATAGAGAAGAGGACCCTGGCTGAGACAAGCATTTTAAAATCAAATGAGGAAAACAGGACTGACTCACCCCACTGAAAGTCACCCTGTAGAGCCTTTGTTTAATTTCTTCCTTCTAAATGTGACTGAAATGCTTGATATGTCTTCTATAAAAGAATCCCAGGGAGAGGGAAGTAACATAATGTTCATCCACCATACTTCATCCAAAATAAACAATTCCGTATAGCACCCTCAGCTGATAGAACGGAATATGAAAAGCCACATTTCTGCTTTTTCCTCCCACTGTAATGATTTCTCAATAGGCAGATTTAAGCACTTATCAGAGAAGGAGAACAAAAAAAAAAGATTGGTCTGTGTCAGAGGTAGTAGGGAACATACATCACAAAAACCCTCTTTTCATGTCAGGATTAGTACTAAAATCTCTAGAATTAGCAGTTTCATGAGGTTAAGATTTGTTCTTGAAGCTGGATCGAAGAAGTTGAAAGGAGATGAGGAAATATTTCAAGGAAATATTGAACAGAAAGAGATTTCGCTTTTGAATAAATGCCTCATGAAAATGTGATCAGAAGAAGAAACAAACTTTAGGATTATCACCCTCTCACAAATCCACCATTTTAATATGTGCTTAGTATAATCTCATGCATTAAAATGTTGGGAGTATAATTAAAATCTGAATGATCATTGCTGGAAGCCCACTATTTTTATACCCCTTGGAAGATTATACTGTATTCTATACATTGATTAAATGTAATAATAAAAGACTAAGGAAGGTGCAGGTGCCAAAACTTTCAAGCTAGCAATTAATATCATTAATCTATAATCCAAACTGATATCTAAAAAGTCACCTAGGGACTTCCCTTGTAGCACAGTGGTTAAGAATCCGCCTGCCAATGCAGGGGACACGGGTTCGATCCCTGGTCCAGGAAGATCCCACACGCCGCAGAGCAACTAAGCCCTTGCGCCACAACTACTGAGCCCGCACGCCACAACTACTGAAGCCCCCGCACCCTAGAGCCCACGCGTCGCAACTACTGAAGCTCGCGCCGCCTAGAGCCCGTGCTTGGCAACAAGAGAAGCCACCGCAATGAGAAGCCTGCGCACCAAAAAGAAGAGTAGCCCCTGCTTGCCACAACCAGAGAAAGCCCGTGCGCAGCAACGAACACCCAATGCAGCCTAATAAATAAATAAATAAATGAAAAGTGACCTAAAAATTACTGTTCTCAATAGGCTAAAATACAATTTCGGTCACTTCTTTTAATGTTGTTAGCCTGGATCAGAGCCATCACTTCTGTTGGAAAGCCAGGCAAATTGTGTAACCCCCCAGAAAGAAACTGTTTATCCACTTTCCTCACCCTTCCTGCATTGACAGAGCACTTATGCACAGCTAGCACTCTTTGTGATGCTTTGAAGATACAAAGAATAAATAAGTCCCCTGCCCCTGGGAGTTCACAGTCTGTTTGAGAGGTCAAAATACTCACAGTAAAAAGAAATAGAAATGAGGTCCAAAAAGGGTTCTTTGAGCTCCTTCATGGCTCTGGATATACAAGATGATTTTAGCATGCTGTGTGAGAAACCTCCTGTGATGATGACGCTAGAGGAATGAAGGACCCTATGTCCCCAACACTCCCTCACTTTGCAAAAACCTTGCACTGGCTTTCAATTGCTCTTTTTTTAAATTTTTATTGGGGTAGAATTGATTTACAATGTTGTGTTAGTTTCAGGTGTACAGCAAAGTGAATCTGTCATACAAATACATTTATCCACTCTTTTTTAGATTCTTTTCCCATAAAGGCCATTACATAGTATTGAGTAGAGTTCGCTGTGCTATACAGTAGGTACAAATGAAAATGTAATTATACATTTTAGTAGTTATCTATTTTATATTTTATCTATTTTATATATAGTGGTGTGTATGTGTCAGTTGCTCTTCAGGTAACACCCCAAATCCCTGACCAGGCCTCGGGGACTGTGACACCTCTCTGACATCCTCCTCATGCACCCTCTCCCCCCCACATTGGTCTCTGCATTCTAGCCCCACTGGCCCTTTTCGTTCCTTCCAGATTTGCAAATTCTGTCCTCGCTGCCTAGATGACTCCTTTCCCTCCCCACCACTTTACTTAACAAGCAAATCCACCTCCACATTCAGTTGCAGCATCATTTCCTAAGAGGCACCCCCGACCCAGCCCCCTCCATCTAACAGATCAAGGTCCCCTGTTAGCACTTGTATTTTGCCATGATAGCACTTTGCACAATTGTGGTGCAGCCATTGTGTGTTTAGTTGTCCAACCACAGTCTCTATAGTGGCATTTTCCACAACTGCAGCTAAACAGTCTTGTATTTAGTTGTCTGACAGCTGTTGGTCTCAATGTGAGCTCAGTGAAGGCAGTGTGGGTCTCTACCTGTCCTGCTCACTGCTATATCCCCAGGAACCAAAACAGAGATTGTCACCTGGCAAAGATTCTCTCATTAACCAAACTCTGCTCAGGCTCTCTGAACTCTTCTTCAGCTAGGCTTGACTTTTGGGTTTCTATGTTCATCTCTATGTAGTCCAATTTTAACAAGAATCCTGCTGAGTTTAGCTATCCTCAGTACCTGATTACCCTCGATATCTAGTCAAGTTTCCCATTCTCCACCATCCCCCAGGTGATGTGTGATCACCCTGGCCTGCTTTCAGCAAGAATCCTGCTAGGTTCGTTTAGCCAGAATTCCCCTTATCCTTGGTGTTGCCTCTTGGTAATTTTCTATCCACTGACCCCCACCCTACTCCTTGGCTACAAATTCCCACTTGCCCTCGCCCATGCCCATATTTGGAACTGAACCCAGTCCTGTACTAATGTCTCTTTCCCCCTACTGCAATAGTCTTGAATAAAATCTGTTTTTACTGCTTTAAGGTTCAGTAAATATTTGTTGAAAGAATTAATGAATGAATTATAATACACGTAATTAACATTAAAATACCCTTAATAATAAATACTTGCTTTTCTAAAGTGGAAGGGTAAATCTGAATTAACAAAGTCATTTTCTCCATTATATGTTCATTCCCTTGGCAAATTTTTACTGAGAACCTACTATGTGCCAACCACTGTTCCAGAAGCTGGGCATACAATGGTGGAAAGACAGATCAAGTTCCTTCTTTTTAGCAAGAAAGGCAGATTTTTAAAAAAACTAATAAGACCTAAATAGACATTTCCCCAAAGAAGACATACAGATGGCCAATAGGCACATGAAGAGATGTTCAACATCACTAAGTATTAGAGAAATGCAAAACTACAATGAGATATCACCTCACACTGGTCAGAATGGCCAACATCCAAAAGTCTACAAATAATAAATGCTGGAGAGAGTGTAGAGAAAAAGGAACCCTCCTACATTGCTGGTGGGAATGTAAATTGGTGCAGTCACTATGGAAAACAGTATGGAGGTTCCTTAAAAAACTAAAAATAGACTTATCATATGATCCGGCAATCCCACTCCTGGCCATATATCCAGAAAAGATGAAAACTCTGATTCAAAAAGATACATGCACCCCAATGTTCACAGCAGCACTATTTATAATAGCCAAGACATGGAAGCAACCTAAATGTCTGTCAGCAGATGAATGGATAAAGAAGATGTGGTACATGTATACAAAGGAATATTACTCAGCCATAAAAAAGAAGGAAATAATGCCATTTGCAGCAACATGGATGAACCTAGAGATTATCAAGCTAAGCGAAGCAAGTAGGACAGAGAAAGACAAACATCACATGATATCACTTATACGTGGAATCTAAAAAAAATGATACAAATGAACTTACTACAGAAACAGACTCACAGACATAGAAAACAAACTTATGGTTACCAAAGGGGAAAGGTGAGGGAGGGATAAATTAGGAGTTTGGGATACAAACTACTAATAAAATAGATAAACAACAAGGAACTACTGTATAGCAAAGGGAACTATATTCAATATCTTGTAATAAACCATAATGGAAAATTATATATATATATATATATATATATATATATTTATTTATTTATTTATTTATTTATTTATTTATTTATATAACTGAATCACTTTGCTGTATACCTGAAACATTGTAAATCAACTATACTTCAATTTTTTTAAATGGCAAAAAAACTAATAAACAAATACATAATTTTAGGTAGTGTGCTATGTGCTATGAAGGATAACAGAGCTGAGTGAAGAAGTAATGAGGGTGGACGTTCATTTACACAGGATGCACAGGGAATTCACTTCACTCTGAAATTGTAGACAGGCTTCAGACAGCCTTGCTGAGTTCTCAATAATTCTAAAGAGTTTCCAAAACAATCTCCTGAATAGAATAAGACCATGAAAGGGTAATTGGCCCCCAAGCCTTCTTCAGTCTTAAATCTCCACTTGCCCGTGGACAGAACTGCCTTCAAATCAGTGCACTGCCTCGATTCTCCCACCACTGCCTGTTTTCTTACGTCTTCACCTCCCATCCCACCCTTCCTCATAGCCCCCCTGCCAGCTCCCAAGTGGTCTTCTCCACGTCTTTGTTTATTCCTACCTTCCTACCCTCGTTCATGCAGATCCCCTGCCTAGCCGGGCCTCGTCCTCAGCCAGCTCACACCCTCCGTCTCCCTTAGGCGTTCCTCCCGAGAGGCTCTCCCTGGAAAACCTCCCGCTACGGATCGCTGTCTCCCTTAAATGTAAACATGGAAGAGAAACTCTGCAGAGAACCTCACAGAACCCTATATCCTTAGTTATACATGGAGCCCAGAGACAGACCTGGGCCAGAGCACTTGTGACTTGGCAAAGGTCACACAACTGACTATGGCCAGGCAAAAACTAAAACCCAGTTCAGCCTCCTCCAACCAGGCGGTGCTTTAAATCTTTCATGTGTTATATATTTTATAATAGGTTTGTTTTGCCTCCTAACGAAACAAGAATTTGCTCGAAGGGAGAAATTAACTTCATTTGTTTTTGGATCCCCCAGATACAAAACGTAGGATGGTTCTTTGAGCACAGGGGACAGAGTTCCCATCTGTCCCATCCCATTTGTCTATTACCGCATCTAGAAAAGACCAAGACAAATTGTCATTTGGATTGAAATACAGGCCATATGGCATTCATAAAATTCATGTTGGCGGACCTAGGAGACCATTTCAAAGTAGTAAGCAGCCCCTGCAGAGCACCTGAGGAACTGCCCCCACAAGGAGAAAAACTCAGACAAAGGAAAGTTTCTTACAAGAGCCTCCAATCCAGAGTCACAAAGGCAGATGCAAGCGATGACTTGTGATTGGGTGATTGGGCTGCCACTCACATGGGCAGCTTCAGGCTGAGTGTTGGGGGGTAGGGTGCGCAGTAGGAGGCTTGTTTATCTTAACCGGGTGAATGAATCTCCCAAACCACCCCAGACCTACAAACTAGTTAGGTTAAGATAACACATCCTTATAATTCTGTCATGCATTACAATGTATAAAGCACTAAATCCTCACTGAATAGATACAGTGTAAGCGTCGTACACCATCGTTCTTTTCTTCCCTCAGTGCAAAAATCCTTAAAGAGGATCGCTTTGATGACTAACGTTCGGTAACACTTTTACTACAGAGGCCCCAAGACTTCTTTAAAAATGACTGATGATGAGTCCCAGCTACATGTGGTTCTGGCTTCCTTCTTATTTTACGAGTTCCTCAGGCGCGCTCCATGTAGATAGACATTTTCCATTAAAGGTAGATAAAGGGGATCACGATATGCCACCCCAAAGCAGGCCACACTGACATTGGAATTATTACGAGCTGAGGCATTTGATTCCTGAGATCTCTTATGCGCCTAAAAGCAGAGCCTCCCAAAAGGACTCAAGTGTTATAAGTTCCCCTCCCCGGGGCAGGGGGCGGGGGACAGGAAGCCAGCACCACACCCAGACAGACACTGCCACAAACTACCATATCACCTGTTCTCCTAAGGGCCTATTTATCCTTCCAAAGAGTCATGTGCTTTTCCATGAGGGCCTTTTCTCCCCCTCCCTCTCCCCTGCTAAGTTAGTATATAGACCCCAAGTTCAAGCCACCCCTTGGAATTGCTCATCCCTGAGTAGGTGTGTAAGTGTGATGCACACATGAGTAAACTTCTGTTTGATTTTTCTCTTGTTAATCAATCTTTTCTCAGGCTAATTTTACAGGGCCCCAGCAGAAGAACCTAGGAGGGTAGAGGAAAAAATTTTTTTCTCCCCTACAGTTTTGGTGACAAAGGTGGGATTCTATCGTCTAGTATTCCTTGCTTGGTCCAGAAGCTGCTGTTAAGAGATCCTGGGCTTCTTAACAAAAGCCACAGGAGATAAAATTTCTTACCAAAGTTAGCCTCTCAAATTTCTGCCTGCAGGGTCAGGCGGAATGAGGGTGGTGAAAGTCTGCCTTTTCAATTTAATTTTCAGGCTCAGCCAGGGACCCTAAGGAGATGGAAGAAACGTTTTTCTGCCCCTACATAGGAAAACTAAAAATACGTCAAAGAACAACTGATTCCAAGGTCTCCGTAAACTTAGTCTATCTTTCCCTCCCAGGGCTCTCATCCTCCTGTACTGAAGACACCCATCAGCTCTCACCACCGGGGACTGAAACAAAAGCACAAGAATCCTGCCCTGACAGCTGACTTAACCACGCACGATGTACCTGTGAGCCTGGAGCGGGTCTTATGTGAAATGAATCAACTTCAATCACCAGTAGGTGGGAAGAACTATAAAATGATGGCAAGAAAGTGCTCCTTACAGAAAAACACTTGATCATAACCACGTTGAAAATTGACTGCAAAATGGAAACCTATCATAAAGAATTATTTAAGAAGTCACCAAAACACTGTGATTGCCAGAGACCCTCTTATCGGAAAGTAAATGAATATATTATACTTTCACCATAGACAAGCCACTAAAACTAGTAACAAAAATTTAGGCAAAGCAACCAGATCAGGTAAACTAGTTCCTTTCCCATAAATGTTTTCTAGATTTGCATCTGCAATTTCTGTTTAGAAACAAAATCTTTACTCAGCCTGGACACCCTTACTGGAAAACAAAAGTACACACACGCACACACACACACACGCACACACACACATACTCCTAAATCTGTAGAGTGAAAACAGAAAATATTCTCTCCCTGCAGATATCAAGTATTTTAAGCCTTTTTCGTCAGCACATGACTAGGCTGAGAGCAAGCCCGTTTTACTGTACTATGGATGACAAGCATATATGCTGGGGAAGTGGTTGATTTAGGTCAGGGTTTCCTAGTCTTGGCGCTGTTGACATCTTGGGCTGGGTAATGTTTTATTGTCGGGGGGCTGTCCTGGGCACTGTAAGATGTATAGCAGCCTCCCAGGCCTCCACCCACTAAATGTGCACTCCCCACCCCCAGCCATGACAATCCAGTTTCTCCAGACTTTTGGCCTGAGGGTCAAAATCAGCCCGGGGTTAAAAACCACTCTTTAAGGCTGAAGTAGATTGTGCCCTGTGGCAATGAGACTTCAGGGAGCCCTGACAGTGTTTCAAAATTTTTCCAGTTGTAGCATCTATAGAAACTGAGATTTCTAGTGTAGCCTACTGAAAGAAAGAAACAAAGCTGCCCGAGGGCGGAGAGGCCTCTGTTTGACCCTCACTGAACCCTCACTCTATTTGAACCCACTCACTGGAGGCACAAAAGTTGGCAAGTGCTGTCAGTGGGAATCACATCCCTGACTACGCCTACCCCACCCTCCAGCCGTGGCCTGTCCCCAGCCTCCTATCCAAGCGTGATTTGCAGCCTCCAATTCAACTCTCATTCTCCTCAGTTCCCAAGTCTGGCAGAGATGCTCCAGGCAAATGACAGAATTCATGTGTGGCAACTATTTGCAGAACAAGCTAATGGGCTACTGAGTCAAATAAGTACTGAGGCAGTAAAAGGTGAGGTCCTGCTACCCTGGTCCCTGGCAATAGCAGAGCCTGGAAAGCAGGACCTTTCTCTCAGAGGCCCCTGAGTTCTTCAACAGTGACCCTGGAGGACCACCCTTAAAATGTCAGTAAATTCCACCTAACCAATCTAGCACCAGGGATGAAGAGACTCAACAGTCACTATAAACCACAGGTAATAATATCAACATTCTGGTGGAAGAAACGCAGAGGAAGAATCAGAACTCCTCCCACGAAGGGAAACAGAACAGTATAACAGAAGCAACAGGGAGCAAGAGGAGGCAAAAGACCCAACCCCAATCCTCCTGATAAGATTTAAGGGCCAAATTTTTCATTTCAATTTTTTTAACTTTCATTTTAAGTTTTAAATGTTTATCTTTAATCAGAAAATGCCTTCAAATCTCTGCACCAGATCTGAGGCACTGAGTCCCATGAGTAAAATCAAAAGTGGGCCCATCGTGTTATTTCTGGTCACGTGTTACTTTAGCGACACAGGAATAAGTATGAAACGGCTACTGCTATAGAAACAGCATCTTAAAACAGAACTGGAAGGAAGAAGGGAACCTACACTGACAGGAGAGGGGTGTGGTTGGGCATGGTGCTTTGCCTACAAAAGAATGAAAAATGGGATGGAAAGGACTTTTAAAAGATACCTTTCTGTTGTGGTATGAATGTTTATGTCCCCCTTAAAATTCTTATGTTGAAATCCTAAGCCCTGAGATGATGGTATTAGGAGGTGGGGCCTTTGAGAGGTGATAAGGCCATGAAGATAGAGCCCTTACGAATGGGATTAGTGCCCCTTATAAAAGAAATCAGTGAAGAGACCCCAGAGAGCTCTCAGCCCCTTTCTTCCACTATGTGAGGACACGGTGAGAAAACAGCTGTCTTTGAACCAGGAGATGGGCCCTCACCAAATCTGCTGGCACCTTGATCTTGGACTTCCCAGGCTCCAGAACTGTGAGAAATAAAATTCTGTTGTTTAACCCACCCAGTTTACTTATAGCAACAGACTAAGACACTTACCTAACGAGGGAAGGTAAATAAGCTGCAAAAAAAAAAAAAGTTGAAAGTATGTGGAACAGGAGTTGCTTGCTTCAAAAATGAAGGCTTTTTTTCGGACTTCCCTGGTGGCACAGTGGTTAAGAATCCGCCTGCCAGTGTAGGAGACACAGGTTCGAGCCCTGGTCCGGGAAGATCCCACATGCCGCGGAGCAACTAAGCCCATGTGCCACAACTACTGAGCCTGTGCTCTAGAGCCCGTGAGCCACAACTACTGAGCCCACGTGCCGAGAGCCCGTGCTCCTCAACAAGAGAAGCCACTGCAATGAGAAGCCCGCACGTCGCAACGAAGAGCAGCCCCCACTCGCCACAACTAGAGAAAGCCCACACGCAGTAACAAAGACCCAATGCAGCCAAAAATAATAAATAAAATTATTTTTTTTAAAAAAATGAAGGCTTTTTAAAAAATAAGCAAAGTATGCAGGTGAGACAGAGGGAAAAGTCATCTGCTTCTAACAGAAATACATCAAAGCAATTACCTAATTTACACAAGGTATCACTTAGGCTAATGCTCACCTGCTTCCTGACGAGTAAGGAGTTGGCCAGAGTGCCTGCATTTTCCTTTATTTTTATCACTTGTTTATAATATTCAATTGCTTGCTTCCTTTGAATCTAGAAAAGAGAAATTTAATTAAAGCTTTGCATCCAAGAAGCATGGCATTCATCCATTTATCCAACAAACATTCACGGAATGCTGGCACTGGGGCTGGGGTTCAGAAATGAGGAAGACTAACCCTTGCCCTCAGAGAATTTCCCGAGGTAGGAGGAGAGATTGGAGGGTGAAATGGAGGGCCAACCACCTGTGAAGGACACTGAGTGCAAACCTAGGGGTTTTGGACTTTAATATTGAAGAGTTTGCATTAAGACAGTGATGTGATCCAACTTGCATTTTAGAAAATTCACCTGGGTGCAAATGCAGAGGATAAACTGAAGCAGGTGAGGCTACAGAAGGGGAGACCAGCTGGTCCAGAGGAAGAATGATAAGGGTCTGAGCTAATGCAGTGGCCACAGATGTGACCGGACACCTGCTAAGTCTTGGCGTCGCATGGAATGTGGTGGTCCTGGTGCTGGGAGCGCTGGCATCTGCACGTGCAGTAGGATGATGAGGTTAGGAGCTTGAGCTCTGAGGTCAAGCGTGCCTGGTAGTGATGCGGTGGTTAGGCACTACGGCTCTGCAATCAGACTCCCCTGGTGCTAATCCTGGCCTTACCATTTGAAAGCTGGTCAAGCACCCTAATCTCCTAAACCTCGGTTTTCTGGTGTTCAAAATGAGGATAGCAGAGCTGTTGTGAGGATTAAATGAGAAAATGTATGGAGTGGGTTTAGCATGGTGACTGATAATAGATACCACGAAAATGTGTCATTAAGATGGTGTCTGTACTGGGTGAGATGGGAGAAGATGCATTTTGTCAGGGAGAGGGGTGGATGTTTTCAGGCTTGAGAATGTTGACTCTGAACTGCCCGAAGACTTTGGATACCCAAACGGAGACGCCCAATAGGCAGATGGATGCACACGTGTGAAGCCGATGATGGAGGTCTGAGAAGGAGATGGAGACGAGAAACCATCGCCTTAGGGAATGCTGGCTGAAGCCCTGGGCACGGGCGAGGTTGCGGCACCACGGCTGACACATGTAGAGTCCAAGAACTGAACCCAAGAGCACCACCATCTGGACTAGAGTCGGGAAGAGAAAGAGGAAACCCACGAAAGAAACCAAGAAGGCATCATCAGAGAAGACGGCCATGAGGGTGGGTAGCTCAGAAACCAGGAGAGCGTATTTCAGGAGGGGAGCAATGGATGCTGTCAAAAACTCCAGCAGCAGACGACCAACGAGATCAAAGTGCAAAGAGACACAACGAGGAAGTCCCTGATTATGTTCATGGGAGGAGGCGAAACGGAGTTGGGTGGAGGGAGAGGCGAACGACATCAACGGGAAGTGAGGCAGCTGAGACACTTGTCTGTGGAGGCGACACTGATGAAAGGACAGCTGCTGATGAATGGATACAAAGTTGAGAGAAAGAGCGATGACATTCACTGATTTCACTGAGAACATATCCCCGTTCCTCTTAAGCCAGTTTGCTCATTCTTCTCTGTCCTGGGGGGAGGCGGTGCGCGAGGGAGGGGGGAGTTGGGGGAGGGTTACTTTTAATTTTGTAATCTGACCTCATGAATCCATCCCTACCTATCCCCACTCTCCAAGGCCCCTTAGGACCCTCTGATCATTTCCCTAGTGCATGAGAGCTGTCTTGAGGGCCCCTGGCCACCAAGACAGAGGATCTCCACATGTTTGAGAGGTGAGTTGAGTGGCACAGCAAAAATCTCCCAGTCTTAACCAATGTGGAAGATGCGGTCACCTAAGGACAACCTTCAATAAGGATAAAAGGCTTCCCGGTCGTTTCGGAAGGCTGACCGTTGACAATGAGGTCTGGGAAGAAGACTGCCAAGTACAGTCAGCTCCTCTGACACAGAGGCCATGCACGTTGAACGGCAGCAGTGTTAAGTGTCTGATGAGTCACACGCTGCCAGCCCTGGATTTATGGTGGGGCAGCCCAGGATGTAGCGATGACTCAGTCAGTAAGCTACGTGTTTAGACTTCTCTTTTACGAGGCAATGGTTTTACTGTCAAGCTTTTCGCTTCTCTAAAGAAAGTCCTGTTCTCTGCTCACAGTGCTGACCTTAAGAGGAACAAAAGTAGGCTTATGTAGCGTCAAGGGCCTCAAAAATTCCCTGCTGGGGAGCAAAATAATAATACTAAGAACTCAATTTATCAATTCAGTGCGCCAGGCGTTCTTCCAAGCACTTTACATAGAAGATCTCTCAGTTCTCACCGTCATCCTACAAGGAACACACTATCACCACTCTCATTTTACCAACGAGGAAACAAATGAGACACCAACATGTTAAGTATGCGCCCAGGTTCTCACTGTTACCAAGCAGCAGAAACAAAATTTGAATCCAGGCAATCGGACCCCAGAGCCCAACATCTCAGCACTACTACAGAGCACTGGTAACTTTACCCTTAGAAACTCCTTTACTGGGGCTGCTCTTTTCAAGGTAAATATTCTTCGAAAGGGTTAACACTGATCTGCAGTTCAGCGTTAGAGATGACTCACATCACATTCTTCTTGGGAGCAAAAGCCAGAAGAGGTCACCTCCCTGGTGAGAGGAAAATTCTCTCAAGGATGGTGGAAAGAGAAAAGTGAAAGGCAGGACGGCGAACAGGGAAGGGAGAGGGAGGAGCTACAAAAACAAAACCTCACAACTTTACAATTTCACCGAGAGTCCCTGGCCCTTCAACCAGCTGAACTGGCTGTGCAAGGGTGTAGGCTGGGCCAAAGGAAGGGTGTGGTGGACTGACTCTCTGTGGACTCACAAAGAACTTTCTCTCATACCAACCTGGCAAAGGAAGAAGTGGTCGAGCTTGGCAAATCCTAACACAGATTAGATCCGGACGGTAATACCTACAACCCCTCTTTTAAACACAGACGCTGACAGTCTCTCCTGACCAAACTCTACTCAGGCTCTTCCGAGCAATTTTCAACTCGGCCCCAACTTTTGGACTTCGCTGTTCATGTCTGCATTGTCCACCCAGCGAGAACCCTGCTCGGTCAGTTTAGCCATCCTTGATATCTGATCACCGTCCGTATCTACGCAGATTCCTCACCGCCACCATCCCCCAGGTGACGTCTGATCACCCTGGCCTGCCTTCAGCAAGAATCCTGTTACGTCTGTTTAGCCAGAATCCACCCCCATCCGTACCCCTGATGTTTCCTCTTAGTAACTTTCCGTCTACTGACCCCGCACACCCCGCTGCTTTTCCGTGTATTCGGAGGTGAGTCCAATCTGTCTCTGCCGCTGCAGAACCCCGCTGCAGAGGGGTCCCTACACCTATCACGAAGGGCCTGAATAAAGTCTGCCTTAACAAGTCTTTCTTTAACAAGTGTCACAAATACTTTTTTCTTTAACAGCTTTAGCAACGCCTTGTGTGGAGAGCCCAGGAAAGCCCCACACGTGGCAAGAGAGTGAGAGGTCTTCCCCGGCGAGGAGGGGTGGCAGGAAGGTGCGTTCTGAGGCACTGCAGGCTCTGGCCTAGGTCTTGCACAAGACAGACCAGTGGGGTGTGGTACCGGAGACACGGTCCACAGAGGCCTGAAGTACAATACATACATCTTCCTCACAAGGCCCGGGGTGATGCTGGGAGACGCCCACGATGGCATTGTCCTCCTTTTTACCTTTCCTCCTGCCAAAACCTCTACACGGTTTGTGGGCTAGGAGCTCCTTTCAAATATATCATGGTCAGTGTCCTGACAAACAGATCAGGGCAGAACTCTCAGGCACGGTGAGTCTCTCTGCACAAGGCTGGGACCAAAGAAGTGAGACGCCCCGATGAGTGACCCCTGACCTCCCTGCCGCTAGTGGGGTTTTTGGGGGGACTGGGTGTGGGGAAAGGAGACACACTACTTGAAACATTTTGTAAAAACTTACCTTTCACTATGTCTCAGTGGGAAAAACAGTAAATCCGCTAAAAATTCCATAATTTCTCCAACTAGGGTGTTTTTCTCACCAAACTTCTCCTGATATTTAAGCAATCTTGAAATTTCATTTTTGCAAGAGAAGCGTTTCCGGCAGCAGATCTGAAAATAAAATGCACGTGCGTGACTTACTGGGCACGATACATGTTGGCTACCTTCATTGTGTCACCAAAAATAATGCTCATAAACGTCCTTTATTCTATATAGGACCATACAAAACAGCAGAGCAGTTTATATTAGCAGAGGCTTGAGACTTTCAAAGTGATTGATAAGATGCGTGTACATCTTTATAAGAAACTAGGGCACTACTCTCAACCGCAGCACTATGGACATTTGGGGCCGGATAGTTTGTTGCGAAGGGTCCTGTATAATGTCTGCCATCTCCCCTGGCCTGTACCCACTAGTTGCCAATAATGACGCCCCCAGTCATGACAGGCTAACGCGCCTCCAGACATTGCCAAAGGCCCTATGGGGCGCAAGCCTGCCCCCGGTTGAGAACCACTGAATCAGAGGATGGAAATGTTACAATTCAGCCTTTCTTAACCCCATCAGTTAGTTGGGAAATGGATTAGCAAGTACGGGTTAAGTATATTAATCATAACAGTAACAGCTAGTACAGAAAATAAAACATTTTCAAGCAAAAACACACGTTTACATCAGAACACCTTCAGTGTATTTCATGGTAGCCTGGTCACAGGTGTTGCTGTACAGTAAGCTGGACATTTCAGTAGCACACTGCAGAATATGATTTTCTTTTAAGTACTCCTTAGATGCCGACTTCGCCAGGTTGTTCAGCACTCTGCCTGCAGGGAATAAATTTTGGCACAGAAGATGAGGCTCAAGGCTTTTTTCCACAGAAGAGTTAAGATGTCACTAGGCAGAGCATTTAATATCATTTCTTCCTCGCTGCCAACAGCTGGGTTTTGTCTTAATAAATCAATTACTGACCTACATTGCATGGAGTTGGTTTTTCTACAACGAATTTGTGTGTGTGCAGAAGTTATAGGGCTGAGGAGCTGAGGCAATAGATTGAAACCAAATCCAAGTCCGTTTTGCAAATGAACAGGTCAGAAACAGAGTGAGAATATGAATGTAGTGAAACCAGCCGTCACCATGGTAACCAAGTCCTAGAGACGGCAAGCCGGTACAGCCTTGCAACAAGAAACAATAAAATGGTACAGCCTTGCAACAAGAAACAATAAAATGGTACAGCCTTACAACAAGAAACACGTGAATAACCCCATAAACCTAATTAATAAGTAATGGGCTGTACCTAGATACACACTGCCTTGGGAGTGTACCCTTTGCAAAGGCCTAAATTTTGCTAGTTATTGAGAGTTAGATATTCTAACAATAATAGACTTCTAAAAGTAGACAGTTTTACGGTTTTCTAAGCCATACTTTGTTATGGAAAGGGATAAAAACCATAATTTTATTTCAAGAAGGTGTTACTAGAGCATTGCTAGCAGTAAACAAAGCAGATTTAACTCCCTGTGCTAAGGAATTCAGTATTAATTATAAAGGGTTACCATTAAATTATCAAAAAGCATCTTTCCCATCATCAACAGCACCCCATTCACTGCTCAGCGCCCACTCCAGGGCCTCAGGCCGTGCATCTGCACACCAGGGACAGGCAGCCAAGTACCTGGTCTCCCTATGCCCCCTCTTAGCCAGCACATAATCCATTCTCCATACAGCAGCAAACGTGACATCAAAACAGAAATCCGGCAATGTCATCCCCAGCCTAACTCCTGCAAGGCTTTCCCTCGCACTGATAATAAAATCCAAATGTTTCCTGGGGCCCGAGGCCCTGAAGGATGTGAGCCCAGCTGCCTCCTGTTCTTTGTTCACAAAGGCTTCTTTTTCTTTTTTAAATTTTCTTATTTAAGTATAGCTGATTTACAACGTTGTGTTAGTTTCTGGTGTACAGCAAAGTAATTCAATTATATACATATATATATATATATATATATATATATATATATATTTATATACACACATGTGTGTACTTGTTCAGGTTCCTTTCCATTATATGTTGTTACAAGACAGTGAATATAGTTCCTTGTGCCACACGCACAGCAGGTCACAAAGGCCTCTTTTCATCGCTAGGACAAGCCGAGCCCTCTCCCACCTCAGGGCTCTGCACACGATGTTCCCTCTGCCAGGAATGCCCCCATCCCCACCACATGTGGCTCCTGCAGTCTGTCACGTCTCAGCTTCAATGTCCCCTCCTGGAGAGGCCCCTTGACCACCCTCTCACAGGTGGTCCCTCCCCCTGCTCACGCTCTACCTCCATCTCTTGTTTGTGTCTCTCACTGCATTTAGTACAGCCTGTAATTACTGCATGTGTCCGCTCCCTTGTGTGTCATGTGTCACCTCCTTTAGGGGGCAGCGTTGGTGACTCTGTCCTGTTCAAGCTGCTGGACTCAACACAGTGCCTGGTGCACGACAGGTGCTCAGTAAAGAGTTTTTGAATGTGTGAGCCCTGGTCAGGCTGGAATCTCCTCCCCTCCCCCTTAATCTGCTTGCCTAGACCCTGAATCCCCACCTGACCCTCGTCAAGAGACCAGAAGTACAGTGCACTCCCATCAAAGCTGCTGCTAATGACACTGATCTACCTCTGAGCATTCCTGTTCACCAGGAGCCCACCCCACCTGCTGTTTTCGCCCCCTCGGAGAACCACACTTGTCTATACCAGGCCAAGGTCTGCCGAAATCCTTGGAACTCTATGCTTTGGACGGCCCGGCTGGCTCTAGAAGGCCAGTCCCAGAACCCACAGAAGCGTCCCTGGTTCCCACACTGGTTTCCTCTGCTCACCAAGGTCCCAGCATGTCCATGACCAGCCCTGCCTACATTAGGATGACTTAGAAGCTAGCCTCTATGTATGGAGGATTAGAGCTTTATAAATGCCGATGCTAGAAGAGATGCCACATAGCAAGGAGTAATGCGGACAGGCTTTAGGGTCAGAGAGGCCTAGCTTGGACCCCCAGCTCCAGAGGTGCTAGCTGTGGGAGCTGACGTAGTTGATTTCATCTCTCTGACCTTCAGTTTCTTCATCTGTAAAGTGGGGTAACTATATATACCACGTGAGGTATATTTGAAGGTAAAAGAGCTTGTGAGCATCAAGTGCCTTGTACATTGTAAACATGAAACGAATGATAACTGTTACTGTAAAAGTGGATTTACACTCCAAAATATATAAACAGCTCATGCAGCTCAATATTAAAGAAACAAACAACCCAATCCAAAAATGGGCAGAAGACCTAAATAGACATTTCTCCAAAGAAGACATACAGATGGCCACGAAGCACATGAAAAGATGCTCAACATCACTAAGTATTAGAGAAATGCAAATCAAAACTACAATGAGGTATCACCTCACACCAGTTAGAATGGCCATCATCAGAAAATCTACAAACAACAAATGCTGGAGAGGGTGTGGAGAAAAGGGAACCCTCTTGCACTGTTGGTGGGAATGTAAATTGATACAGCCACTCTGGAGAACAGTATGGAGGTTCCTTAAAGAACTAAAAATAGAATTACCATATGATCTAGCAATCCCACTACTGGGCATATACCCAGAGAAAACCATAATTCAAAAAGACACATGCACCCCAATGTTCATTGCAGCACTATTTACAATAGCCAGGTCATGGAAGCAACCTAAATGCCCATCGACAGACGAATGGATAAAGAAGACGTGGTACATATATACAATGGAATATTACTCAGCCATAAAAAAGAACGAAATTGAGTCATTTGTTGAGCCGTGGATGGATCTAGAGACTGTCATACAGATTGAAGTAAGTCAGAAAGAGAAAAACAAATATCGTATATTAATGCATGTATGTGGAACCTAGAAAAATGGTACAGATGAACTGGTTTGCAGGGCAGAACTTGAGACACACATGTAGAGAACATATGGACACCAAGGGGGGAAAACCGCGGTGGGGTGGGGATGGTGGTGTGCTGAACTGGGCGATTGGGATTGACATATATACACTCATGTGTATAAAATTGATGACTAATGAGAACCTGAAGTATAAAAAAAAAAACAATATTAAAAAAAAAAGTGGATTTACAGGTGAAATGCAGAGAGGGTAAGCAGCTTGCCCAAGGTGACCTTTGATCTTACAGTAGACTGTAAAAACAGCTGTGATTCTCCATGCCAACCTGTACCCAACTCCCCTTTGCAATGTCACGCTGCACCAGAGTCTCTTTCTCTGCCATGGAATAAAGCCTGATGACTTGCTGTGACTAATCACATGCAGCAGAGGGGGTGTCATGCCAGTTCTGAGCCTAGGCGTAAACTTGTGCTCTCCCTCTCGGAATTGTGCAAGCCACTAGGTGAGCAGACCTGGGCTGTCTTCCCGAAGGATGAGGAGCACGTGACCAGAACCCTGTCACCCAGCCAGACAACCACCAGACATCTGAGTGAAGTCCTCTGAGACCAGCCAGCCCCCCTGGCCCTGCCAGCTGATCACAGATGTTTGCATGAGCCCAGCCCAGATCTGCTGAGCCTACCCTGGACCAGGGGGATCCCCTTGGTGGCCCATAGACATGGGCAATAATAAGTGGTTGTTGGTTTTATTTTATTTTATTTTTTTTTGCATGTGATTGAGTATCTATTCTAAAGTAGGTACTCTACATCCATTTTTTTTTTGTTCCTTGCAACAGTAATATGAGGTGAAAACCATTAGCATTTTAGAGTTAAGGAAACAAACCGAGGTACAGGGAGTGTCACTATGTTGCCATGGGTCATGACCATGCAACTAGTAAGCGGTAGAGACCCAGGTCTCTCTGTCCTAAAGACTGAGCTCTGCCCACCCATGAGTTAACCTGTCATAGAAAAGTTCCTTCATATTCATATTCATCTGTATAATGCAGCCATTGGACTAGATGATCTTTTGCTTATAGTTCAAAAAGAGTAGGATTGTAGCTCAGCAAGAGTATGATTCTTTGTTGGCTGTTGGTTTTAATCTGTTGAGTTTTGGGGTGCTTTCTTATACAGCATAAGATAATTGACACAGCCATTTAAATATGACATAAGTCTAGACATTATGTTTAGTCTGACTGTAAATTAGTGAGTCAAAAATGCTTAGTATCTGCATTCACTGAACGTTCTTTGTTCTATTAGTGGTGCCATAGCAGCGTCGGGCATCAAATACTGGAGAATAAAAAAACGAGCTACCATGAATGAGTACTTGACTATGTGTCAGGCACCATTCTGTGTGCTTTACGGTCTCCCTTGAATGCGTTTAGTCTCACAACGACCATGCAATGTAGGTGCTATTTTTATTCCTATATTTTTACAAATATGACAACTGTGACCCAGAAAGGCTAAGTCTTGTGTCTAAAAGCAAAGAGCCAAAAAAATAAAAATTAAATTAAAATTATTAATACATAAGTAAATAAATGTTTTTAATAAATAAATAAATAAACAGCAAAGAACCAGTAAGTGGAGAGGTGGGATTTGAACCCAGAAAGGCTGGCTTCACAGTCGAGCTCTGAGTGGCCCTCTTACTATTCAAAGCAGTGTGAGGTGCATCACAACAGCCTTCCACATTCTAAAAGGGTGATCTGTCACAGGAGGAGTGCTCATGGTCAACCCTCACACGCCCAGCAGCCGAACAAAAAAATCAAGCAAGCAAAGCACACACGCCCGTTTCCCTTTCTTCACAGGCGGGAGGAGCCCAGGAGTCTGACTCTGGACCACAAGGGTTTATGCCCCCTGCACGTGCCCACCCTACCTTTCTGCTTCACTACGTCCTGGTTGTCTTTTAAGTTGCTGGATGAAAATTCCATCAGGTTGGACCACGCTTTCTGGAAATACCGGAAGCCTTCCTTCCTGAGTCATCCCTATTTCCAGATAGAGTTCCCCGATAGCATTCTGTACTTTGGGAAGCATTCCTGTCATGGACCAACTCTACACAAAATGAAAGAGAACACAGTCCTGAGGGGACACAGCCACCAGACACCCGCCCAAGAAAGGCTCATTTCATAATGAACTTGCAAAAGATTGCATGCTTTACAGCATTTCTTGTGGAATTCTAAATACTTATAAAATGAGAGTTATAGCGAAACATTTATGGGGAGACACTGCAAACCAAAAATAAATTTTGGAAAATGTTTTCACAGGTTGTTAGTCCATGGTAATGAAAATTTTTGAAGGTAAGAATAACATGGTGATGTCTTGCAGCTGTTAAAGCTCCCAGAGGAGGTATTATCTAAAATCCAAACGAACACCTAAAAACGCTGTCTATGTGGACCTTGAATTCAAGTGTGACCAGAGATCTGCTAACTTTACGTTCGATACACTTTTGCTTAGAATTTCAATTCCCTTTCCTGGTTTAGCATGTTTATTTCAGGGGTACTTAAACTTCATTACCTTAAATCACTCCTCTATCAAAACCTTATCAATGCATAAGAATACACTAGTTGGTTATACTCTTTTAAATGAGAGTTAGTTATTTAAATAATAATGAGTTATTATTAATATCTCATTTCAGAAAACTTAATATTAACAAGACTATATATGAATATGTGTGGTAACTAGTAAAGCCCTATTCAAATGGTCAGTATTACCACCATCACTGGTTATGGAATACTTTATGCTGTACCGAAATGTTAGCCCGGGACAGGACTGACTGAGCCTGGCTCCCTGCGGGAATTCTTTCTGCTCTCCTGCACCTACTGAAAGTGACCTTCTACGGCTTGACCCAGAGCTTTCCAATAAGTGTCTTGCAAACAGGTTACACCTACTCTGAGACACTGATCTCAGCGCTGGAGGCAGCTGGTTGTGGTGTGGAATCCCTGGACTCACAGTCTTTTACACTCCCTCACGGGTACCTTCCAAAGTGCCCCCTTCTCGGCAGCTATCCGAGGTCTCAGCCCTAGTGCTCACACTTCCCATCCTCCACTTCAAGATGGCCTGTATGCTGACTTTACTGAGATCAAACCTACTCTGAAAGATTGCCCTCGGATATTGGTTAGAATCACGATTGGCTGCAATTAACAGAAAACCCAGACTAACAGTGGCTTGATTTCTCTCTCATGCGAAAGTCAGAAAGTGGATGACCCAGGGCTATAGACACACCACAATGTCAGAGACACGGTTCCTCTTATCTCACTGTTTGACCTTGCCTGACCTCCATTCCCAAGGACACCTCTTGGTCTAAAATGGCTGTTGCATCACCAGCCATCACAGCCACAATCCAAACAGCAGGAAGGAGGAAAGAGGAGAGGGAGGGCACACCCTTCACTTCATGGAAACTTCTCAGAAGTTATCCATAGCACCTCCATTTACATCCCATCAGCCAAAACTTAGGCATTTGCTCATATCTAGCTTCAAGGGAAGCTGGGAAATGTAGTCTTCTTTCCAAACAATCCAGGAGGTGGGTGGGGACATTACTTACTACAAAAGGGGGACTAGATATTGGGAAATTATAGTCTCTGGTATACCTCAATTACCCTTTTCTTTTAAATTTCAAATTAGCAGTGTTTTCACCTATCTTCTTCCTTCCTGCCTATGCCAGAGGAAGGGATGCCCAACCTCCTTACCAAGGACCTGCCCCTTCCCAAGCTCGCGAAGTCCTGTGTTCCTCACAGAGTCCCCACCAGCATCTCCAATCCACCTCTCTCCCTGGCTCGTTTCCTGATCCACACAAACACATAAATCCTGGATGAAACCTAACTTGAACCTGGTACTATCTTGACTTTTCATCTTTCTCCTTTTACTGACACACTTCTCAAACAGGTATTAACACATGTGCTTCCCCATTTCATTATCACACACTCACCTCTTAAAGCCCTGCAGTTTGGCTCCTCCCACATATACGCCCTTCCATCTCAAGGGTTACCACTGACCTTTGCTCACCAGACCCAGGGGCCTTCTTTCAGTCCTCATTTGCCCAGGCCTCTAAGGAGCAGCTGATGCTGTTAGCCACTCCCTCTTTGACTTGGGGAAAGTAGGATATCCTTATTCTCTTCCAATCTCTCACTCCTGTACAGGTTTTTTCTCTTTCCTCCTTTTAAGGATAAGTAATTTTCCAATAACCAATTCCTACTGTCATTCAGAGATCTTGTTTCCTCGTGGTTTTAGCATTCACATGTATGTAGATGTCTCTCCAGTCCCTTTCCAGACTTCTAATCCTATGTTTCCCCAGCTGGCTGGATACTCCCCTTGGGTATTTTTCCTGAACTGCAAACTCAGCAGTTTAAATGTTAAAAATTCATCATCCTCTCTCCAAATCCAGGCTCCTCTTTGAATTTCCCCACGTCCATCATCAGACTCAAATCCTCAGGGTTTCCTTGATTTCTCCCCATGTCATGGCCACGCTTCCAATCAGTCTGAGTCAGGCAGAATCCCCTGTCGCAGGGAGGATGACAGCTCCCAGTCTACCACCAGCCCCCAGTGGTCCTTTGACCCTTGAGTCTCACTGCCCACATCGCCCGGAATACTAATCGGCGTATCAGATGCAGCCATAGTGTCAGTACCCTCTTGACGAAGACATGTCTTTTATTCCCCTCTTGCTCCAGGCCATCTGCTTCTGGAGGGCAGAGACCCCACGATCCAAGAACTGAGTTCTGTGCTTCATGGGTATTCAGTAAACATTTGTTGATATGCCCAGTGATTGTGAAGCATTCTTAGGTCATGGACTGGACTGGCCACCACCTGTGGAGCCCTGACCGAGCAAAGCTCTTAAACTGCATAACCTCAGTGGATATGTGCAGAAACCCTAGGAAATAGGGATTATTACTCCTCTATTACAAGCAGGGAAACTGAGGCTCAGTGAGGTTAAATCAATCCCCCAAGCTCACGTGGCTAGCCAGTAGGAGAACAAGGGTGTCCAACCCAGACCGGCCTATCTCCAAAGCTCTGCTCTGCACGTTTTCTTAACAAGTGAGCCTCTGATGCATAAACAGAGGCCCCTTCACAAAAGTAGCCTTTGGTTTTCCTGCAGCCTGATGCACCTACTGTGAAATACTAGGGGGAGAGTCATGAGACTTACTTTCTTAACAAGCATACTTGCTGCTATAAATCAGGGTTTCCCAGCCTCAGCACTATTGACTTCTGTGCCATCTAATACTTTGACATGGGGGGCGGCAGGGCTGGCCTGTGTCGTGTAGGATGTTTAGAGCATCCCTGGCCTCTACCCACTAGATGCCGTTAGCAAGCCCCCCGCCAAGCTGTGACAACCAAAAGGTCTCCAACATCGCCAAATGGTCCTTGACAAACAAAATTGCCTCCCAGTTGAAAACCTCTGCACCAAAACTTTAAAATAACCTAATCTGAAGAAATTACAAAAGTGGTTTGGCACGGAATGTATATAGCACAAATAATAAGCTCTTTCCCCTCAAGAATGTTCAGTACATATTTCAAAGAAGTGGTTATTGCTCAAAATCGTTTTAGAACTTCTCTTTGGGTAGGGCCTTCAGAGCTTAAAAAAATTATTTTGATAGTGTCCATGATGGTTAATCCCAAAGAACTGTTGCAAAAATATTTTGAGAATAAAATCATAAGATTGATGCCTCTGGAAGGAGTGCTTTGAAGTGGGAAGTCCTCTCTGAACGTCTCAGCTTCGTCATGCTTCCCGTGCAGCCACCTTCTCCCTTCACCCCACCTACGCCACAGGTTACGCTTCATCATAGTTGGAGATGCTGGCAGTGACTGGGAGCTCCATGAGGGCAGAAACTGTGCCTGCCTTGCCTACTGCTATCACCCCAACTCCCAGCACAGAGCTCAGGCTGGGCAAGGCCCTCAGGGAATGTTTGTCGAGTGGAGGACTGAGTGAATGAATGAGTGAGTGACTCAGTGAGTGAACGAGTGAATGGTTGAGTGAATGGCTGAGTGAATAGATGACTGAATGAGTGAGTTAATGAATGAATGAGTGAATGAGTCAGTGAATGGATGAGTGAATGAAGGAGGGAATGACTAAGTGAATGAGGGAATGGATGAATGAATGAATGAGTGGATGAATGAATGAGTGGTCGACTGAGTGAATGGCTGAAATCAGGCACTCAGTGATGACCTAATAAAATAATTGGTGCTTTCCAGAAAGACACATGTCAGTGATGAAAATCTGGACCTCGTGGGGAAAAAAGTATTTGGTGCAGGGGGACATTCCATAATCAAAATAAGGTATCAGAGAATCACTGGACTCTACTCTCTGAAAATGCAAGAGTGGTCAAAAGAGCTTAAATCAAACTCTTATTATCTCTTACCTAGGCCTCAGTTACTTTTTAACCCACTGATGGTAATAACAAAACAGCTTAAGATCTCACTGTGAGCCATGCATTGTTTGAAGTGCTTTGAGCTCCTGCTCACTTCACCCTGTTCACAGCCCCATGAGGCAGATCTTAGAACCCTCAACAATGAGAACTCTCAGTCAGAGGTTCAAATTTTTGCCAAAGTCGCACAGCAGGAAGTTCCAAAGCACTTTAAATCTGGGTCAGTCTGTTAACAGCCCAGGTTGATGCACTACTCCACACTACCTTCTAAGGACACAAAGTACTGGCAAATTCAAATTGATTCATTGATATATTTGTCACATTTACTAAGCACCCAGAGGTTGTAATACACCATGGTACATACAAAAATTGGTAAACAAGCATGGCCTCTGCAATAAAGGGACTTGCAGATCTTGAGTCTTATAAATCTCTTTAGATAGAATTCCTTCTAGAAAGATGTATGTTGATGGAGCAGAGACAGAGCTTTATGAAGGCCTTCGTTTTAAAACAAAAAATAGTTTTGTCTTGGGTTGCACTATCCTTGGTCCATAAAATACTACAATCGGTAAAAATTTATAATTTTTTAAAGGACAGTTAAAGAATAGTTACAGTTATATGTCATGAGTGAAAGTTTCATTGTATTCAACAAGCCCAAAAGTTTCTGTTTCAGGAAAAGTAAATCAATAGAGGGACAAGATAATCAATCAACCTTCCCCAACATCTTTATGAAAATTATAACCACCTAGAGGGGTGGGATAGGGAGGGTGGGAGGGAGGCTCAAGACGGAGGGGATATGGGGATATATGTATGCATATGGGTGATTCACTTTGTTGTACAACAGAAACTAACACAGCATAGTGAAGCAATTATACTCTAATAAAGATGTAGAAAAAAAGAAAATTATAACCAACTCTTTAACCAGTGTTTTATTAGTTTATTTCAACCCACTACTCTCGTTCCCATTTTGTTTTATGAACATTCCTTTTTTCCCTCCAAAATGACACCTATTGGTATTCATTCATTCAATCGTGACTCCCATCTATTGACTGGTTGTCATCACTAATATACAGTTTGGGACACAGATTAAAATCAAAGCTTCCTCACTGATGAACATAAGTAATAATTATTTATTATTCATTATTCATTAGTTCCTCTATTTGTGGACTAAATTATAAACAAAGGTAAATGATATCTGAAAATACCTAACACAAATTGAATAATGTTTGAAGGATTTAAAAAATTATTTCCCAATTTACCTGCACTAACATGTTCTCAACACTCAAGAATAACTCTTCTGCTTCATTGGTCTTGCCCAGAAGCTTCAGAAATCTCGCAATAAAGAACATAATCGTCATTTGTCAGTGGCAGTAACCTCAAAAAGTCTGCATTCCAGCACTAGAATGGAAAGAAAAGTAAATAATCCTAAAGCATATTTGGAAAGGAACAAAGAGTGCTTACCACTTAATCTTGATACAAGTTAAATATTAAATACATTTTCTATATTTCACTGTTTCTCTCTCAAAGGATCAGCACTTTGCTTTTATTAAGGTTTACATATATTACCAAGTATCTTAAACTACCACATGAAAAATAAGTCAAGGCCTTTAACTAATCCTCATATGTAAATTTTGAAAACCAGAGAGTCAAAAAAGAGTATTTCTCTAGCTCAATCCATATATTGTTGTCATTTGTATTTGGGAGTGATTTTCAGGCAAGAAATAAAAGGCGCTTAAATTTCTTATACAATTCTGCCCTCTGTTGCAACTGTCTTGAATTACTAGCTTTAGCAGAAAGAACAAAATGTTAAAAGAACAAAATAGGAAGCATAGCTCTGTGTGTGTGTGTGTGTGTGTGCAGTTATACCTTATCATATACAAATGAAAATATACAGAATTTTTGAACTTGAAGACTCAATTAAATACATGGTACCACAAAGTCACCATTTTCAGAATTTCTCTTTCCAAACATTCCAGTATCTAAACTTCTACATTTGTCCATTTGTTACATTTCAAACTGTTGTGCCTAATGTGTCTGACACAAATATATTCTTATTCCTCATCTGTTCCTTTGGACAAACTAGGCCACCCAGACCTTGGCTACACTCTTGCTTTCCTTCTGCCAACTTTTCCGTGGATCCCCATTCATGCACGGAATAAATGTTCAGTGAACACCAATGTGTCAGGCAGCATTCCAGGCTCTGAACACCAAGCACAGCAGACGAGGGTGCAGCCCTCAGCATCAGGGAGGCCGCCAGGAGCCTCTGAACCATAGCTATGGTGCCTTGGATTGGGAAGCAAAAACTAAACAGAGCCAGGGGAGAGAGAGTGCTGAGGGCCAGAGTCCAAGACATTTGTCTGCAGTGGCTGTCTGAGCAAAGGGGCCTGAGGTGGGTAAAAGAACTGAGGGGTGGAGCTAAGTGATGCGGGACCCTAAGAACCAGAAGTGGCTGCTCAGAACAGGCAGAAAAGGGCAGTGTGGACACAAAGCTAAGGGACAGGATTCTGTCTAGAAGTGGGACTTTCGCACATTCCAAGAGGGTTACTAAGTCCAGACTCCTGTCAAGAGCTCAGGTTGGGATGGATGGTGTTCATCACTCAGGGGCCATTCAGCACCCACACCATGCCTGGTGTTGCTCCAGGCACTGGGGATACAGCAGTGAACACGAGAGGTAGAGCCCTGCTCTCAAGGAGCTTATATTCCAGCAGCTGGGAGGGTCGGAGGCAGGGGAGAGGGGAGCAGAGATAGACAATTAAAAAAAGAAACAAGACAAAGTCTGGTAGCAGTAAAAGCTATGCAAAGAATTAGAACATGTTAACATAACAGAGAATGGCTAAGTACAACGTTAGATTGGGAGGTCACGCTGAGAGGGTGACACTGCAGCGAGATCTAAATAACCAGAAAGAACCAGTACTACAATGAGTGGGAAGAACATTCCTGGCAGAGGGAACAGTTGGTGCCAAGGCCCAAAGGCAGAATGTACTTGAAGGACAGAAAAAGGCCAGGGTCTTACAAAACGATGCTACCAGGCATGCAGGGGCCAGACTGTATGAGGCGTTGTAGGCTAAACTGAGGAGTTTAGATTTTAGTATAAGTGCAACAGCAGACCAGTGGAGTTGTCTTAATCTGCAAAGTGACATGATCTGGTTTACATTCTTAAATACTCATCTTGGGGGGCTTCCCTGGTGGCTCAGTGGTTGAGAACCTGCCTGCCAGTGCAGGGGACACGGGTTCGAGCCCTGGTCTGGGAAGATCCCACATGCCGCGGAGCGACTAGGTCCGTGAGCCACAATTCCTGAGCTTGCGCGTCTGGAGCCTGTGCTCCGCAACAAGAGAGGCCGCGATGGTGAGAGGCCCGCGCACTGCGATGAAGAGTGGCCCCCGCTTGCCGCAACTAGAGAAAGCCCTCGCACAGAAACGAAGACCCAACACAGCCATAAATTAATTAATTAATTAATTAATTAAAAAAAAAAAAACTCATCTTGGCTACTATGCAGACAATGGACTTTGTAGGAACAAAAATGAAAGTAGGAAGACCAGTTCGGAGGCTGTTACAGCAGGCCAAGGGAGAGGGGATGGTGGCTAGGGCTCACTAGAGTGATGCTAGTGAAAAGCCGAGGTTAGTATGACACCTCTAACCTCTCCTCTTCAACATCATCCTGGGAGTCCTAGCTAGTGCAATAAGAGAGGAAAAGGAAATAAAAGATATATATATATATAAATAAATATATATATATAAATATATATATATATATATGGAAGGAAGAAATAAAACAGTCTTTCTTCACAAATGACATGATAGTCTATGTAGAAAATCCAAAAAAATAACCAAAAAACCTCCTGGAAATAATACGCATTTATAGCAAGGTTACAGGATACAAGATTAATATTCAAAAGCCAATTGTGGGACTTCCCTGGTGGTCCAGTGGTAAAGAATCCGCCTTCCAACGCAGGGGACATGGGTTCAATCCCTGGTCAGGGAACTAAGATTCCCACAGGCCGCGGGTCAACTAAGCCTGTGTGCCACAACTATTGAGCCCACACGCCTCAACTAGAGAGCCCGCGTGCCACAACTACAGAGCCCACATGCTCTGGAGCCCGGGCGCTGCAACTAGAGAGAAGCCCATGCGCCACAACTAGAGAGAACCCATGCACCGCAAGGAAAGATCCCGCATGCTGCAACTAAGACCCAACACAGCAAAAAAAAAAAAAAGGCCAATTGCTCTCCTATGTACCAGCAATGAACAATTGGAATTAGATTTAAAACATATTACTATTTATAATAGAACACCAAAAACGAAGTACTTAGGTATAAATCTAACAAAACATGTATATGATCTATATGCATAACACTACCAAAGTCTGATGAAAGATATCAGAGAAGATCTAAATAAACAGATATACCATGTTGATGGATTGGAATGCTCAGCACTGTTAAGATGCTTGACCTATAGATTCAATGCAATCCCAATAAAAATCTTCTATAGATGTCCAACCAACCTTTGACAAAGCAGCAAAGACAATTCAATTGAGATAGTCTAATTAACAAATGGTGCTGGAATAATTGGACATCCATGTGTAAAAAAAATTAATCTAGATACAGACATTACACTTTCACCAAAAAATTACTCAAAATTGATAACAGACGTAAATATAAAATGAAATACTATAGAACTTTTAGAAGGAAATGCAGAAGAAAAGCTATGTGACCTTGGATTTGGTGATGAGTTATACCAATACAATACCAAAAGCACAATTCATGAAAAAATATTAAGTTAGACTTTATTAAAATTTAAAACTTCTGCCCTGTGAAAGTCACTATTAAGAGAATGAAAAGACAAGCCACAGATTGGGAGAAAATATTTGTAAAATATATATCTGATAAAGGATTTCTATCCAAAATACACAAAGAACTCTTAAAACTCAACAATAAGATATGTAAAGATGCTCAACATTATTTGCCATTAGGGAATTGCAAATTAAAACAACAATAACATATCACCACACATCTATTAGAATGGCTAAAATCAAAAAAGTTGACAATACCAAATGCTAGCGAGGATATAGAACAACAGAAACTCTCATTCATTGCTCGTGGGAATGCAAAATGGTACAGTCCCTTCAGAAGACGATTTGGCAGTTTCTTATAAAGCTAAACATAGTCTTACCATACAATCCAGCAATCATGTTCCTAGGTATTTACTCAACAGATTAATAAACTTGGCATGCAAATGTTTATAGCAAACGTTTGTCCTTCAATAGGTGAATAGGTAAACTGTGGTACATTCGTACCCTGGAATATTATTCAGCATTAAAAAGAAATGAGGTGTTGGGATTTCCCTGGTGGCGCAGTAGTTGAGAATCCACCTGCCAATGCAGGGGACATGGGTTTGATCCCTGGTCCGGGAAGATCCCACATGCCGCAGAGCCACTAAGCCCATGCGCCACAACTACTGAGCCTGTGCTCTAGAGCCCGTGAACCACAGCTACTGAGCCTGCGTGCCACAACTACTGAAGCCTGCGTGCCTAGAGCCCGTGCTCCGCAACAAGAGAAGCCACTGCAATGACACGCCCGCGCACCGCAACGAAGAGTAATCCCCGCTCGCCGCAACTAGAGAAAGCCCAAGCGCAGCAACAAAGACCCAACGCAGCCATACGTAAATAAATAAATAAATAAATAAATAAAAATATTTCTACTACTAAAAAAAAAAAGAAAGAAAGAAATGAGGTGTCAAGCCATGAAAAGACATGGAGGAATCTTAAATGCATATTCTAATCACAACTGTGTGTAACATCCCTGGCAGCTTAGAGAAGGGCAGTGATGGTGGAGGTAGACACATTTGAGAAACATTTAGGAAGTAAAAAATGCCAGGACTCAGTGATGAAACGTATTTGGGGAGGGGATAAAGGAGAGAAAAGTGTCAAGGATTACTCCAAGGTGGTAAATTGAGAGACAGTCCCTGGAACAGACCCTGTTTTGGAGGGAGGTTCATGAGTTCAGTTTTAGATGTGTTGGGTTTGAGGAGCTTTGAAGACATCACTCAAGTGGAGAGTTAAGCAGGTCGTTGGGTATGTGAATCTGCGGCTCAGACGAGAAGCATGGCTGGGGAAGTAAATGTGCGAGTCACATACACACGAACAATCACTAAAGCCATAGACACAGGTAATATTCTTACAGTGGAATTAATGAATGAGAGAAGAGCCTTAAGGATTCTAACACTTAGAAGCCAGGTAGAAGAGGAGGAACTAAAAAAGAGACAGAAAAGCTACAGCCAGAGAGATGGAAGATGAACCATGGGAGTATATTCCAGTAAAACAGAGACCAGAATGTTTACAAGAGGAGGGCCAGGTCAAAAAATCCACTGATGCTAAGAAGTAAAGTCAGACAAGGACTGAAAATGTTCTTTGGATGACCTGTTCGTGATCTTGCCTATTTTTATTGAAGTGTTCATCATTTTCTTATTGATTTTAAGAGCATTTTTACATATTAGAAATATTGCTATTAATCCTTTGCCTGTTGTGTGTTACAAATATTTTTCCCAGTTATCACTTGCCTTGTAGTTGTGTTTCTGATTTCCTCAGAGTTGATTTGTGTTTTGTTTTACATATGGGAACTTCATGTGTTTATTTAGACAGATTTATCAATTATCTTCTCTTTCATGATTTACTCTTTTGCTTTCTTGCTTAGACTCATCCATATTTTCTTATAGTTTTCTTTATATAGAATTTCATTTTCTTATATTTAACTCTAATCCTCCTGGAATTTATTTTGGTGCAATGTTTCAGGTAACTTAACTATTTTTACCAAATAGTGTATCATTATCACAGCACTATTTATTCCATAATCCATCTAATTTGAAAAGCTTCTATCATTTACTAATTTCTTATATCTGCACCTGAGTCTGTCTGAGCATTCTATTTTGTTCAATTGAGCTATTTTTGCTGCCAGTAGCATTTTTAAAATTATTATTATTGCTTTATAATATGTTTAAATAACTTGAAATTCAAATTGCCCTCATTATTTTAAACTCTTACTCTTGTATATTTTTTCTCCAAGAATTTTGGATTCATTTTGAAAATTTAGAAATGTTTTCATCCCACTGGGGTTTCAGTTAGAATTGTCTTATGTCTATAAACCAATTGGGGAAGAATTGACAGCTTTATAACATTGAGTTGCCCCATCCTAGAATATGGTATGTCTCCCTACATACTGAAATCTTATTTTCTGTAATTCTGAAGCTTTTTTATAAGAATAAAGATTGTGCACATTTCTTATTAAATTTATTCTTAGATATTTCATATTTTCTGTGGCCATAGCAAATTGTGCCTTTTATTCTTTTAATTTTTCTGTAGAGCTATTTTGTCCCATTTACCCAAAATATTTAGAGATTCTGAAGGTATCAAGGGCAAAGATTCATACATTAATCATGAAAAGCTGGTGTTTTCCCATGTACTACATTCTTCTGACAAGATCCTGGAATGTGATGCATTTATCCTTTGCCCTAATAGGAAAGCCTGCCCCTTAAAAACAAGATGATTCTCCTCACCCCACCCCATCCACCACCTGGAGGGCAGCCAGCCAGACATCTGTCAAGATGGAGCTAGGCTGGGACTCATCCTTCTGCCACATCTTCCTCTCACCTTTGACACTGTCCAAAAATGCAACTGCAGCCAGAAATGTGTTTTCTTCACTTTGATGTGACCCAGGGCTCCAGCCAAAATCAAAAGTATCATGTCGAAGAGAACCTATAAAAACTGACGTGACCATAAAATTTGTCTTCTTGACTGGCCTATCAATCAGAGATGCAGCTTCCCCAGCCGGCGCTGCTGGGTAGGGTGGGTGGTGGGGCGGCGGGGGGGGGGTGGTTCAGGAAGCATCAAGGGAGAAGCGAGTTCCAAACTCAGAACTGCGCATCGTTCCGTCAAGCCAAGAAATTAGGCGTCTTGTTCTTGTTGCAGCCACTAGAGGGAGCCAAACCACACAGTCGGGAGGGAGAACTGAGAACAGGGCATACAGAGCAACAGCCTGGTGGACCAGGAGAGATGTCAGACTGTCTTCCACCCGCAGTCAAACTAATGCCACTGGGCACTCTTAGAAAACTCTCACTTTTAAAGGAACCGACCAGAAGCAGGTAGGGGTCAAAAGTATAAGTAGCTTATTTACCTTTCAGAACGGAATGCAGATAAGGAAGAAGGAGCCTCAAGAAGAGAATTCTTAATCATCTCCCGCACGGGGAGGGAGGCTAGGCACGGTGGTTGGAAGGATGCTCTGAGGTCCCCATGAATCAGGGCTTTCTTGCTACTTAAGGGAAGTGTGCCTACCTGGAAAGCTCCTCTCCACCCAGCAGCAGGATCTGGCCTTTCCTTCCTCAGGTCACTTCTCCCCGCTGGTGGATCTGGGGAAAGGAATTTCTGTCCTACATCCACTCCCCAGCTGGGCCAGTCCTGCTTCTCAGGCATGGCTGGCTCTACCTGTGTTCTTGGCCCTAAACTCCTGCACCCACCAGGGCGGCTCGCCCCACCTGGGCTTGTGCTTCTAGAAGGTGGTGGCTTCCCGGGGCCGCTTGCTGTCCCCTCTGACCCACACTGCCCTGAATGTGGAACACGATGGCTTCTCCCTCCTGCCCCCAAACGTTTGTAACAGACTTGCTAAAAATGTAGGGGCATCAGAGCAGAGTTTCAACATGGCACAGAGAAGAAAATCATTTAAAATGGAATATTAGACACTCAACGAAATGCATTTAATTGATATCCATCCTCACGTTGGGAATTTCTAACTCCCTAGTCTCCTGGTTTTCCTCCTCTCACTGTAACCCCTCTTTCTCTTCTCCTCGCTGCGTCCTTCTCCTCTGCTCACCCCTCGGAGTTTTGCTCTAGGCCCACCCCCCTTCTTCCTGTCCCTGGATGCCCTCATCCCCTCTCCTGGCTTCAATGCCCACAATATGCATGTATCCCTGGCCTGGCTGTCTTTCCCTGAGCCCAGAGAATATCTCTTCCCAACATTCTTCCATCACTCCAAACTCAACACAGCTTCTGTCCCCTAAAGCTGCTCCTTTGGGAGTGTTTCCTGTTTCGGCTGATGGCCAGCCGTTCAAGTCAGAACCATGGGAGTCATCTTTGACTCCTCCATCTCCTGTACCCACCTCATGATCAAGTCCTGTGGATTCTACTTCCCAACCTTCCCCTGTGTCTCCATTGCCTCCCCCTTGTCGGAGCCAACATTGCCTCTCACCTGGGTCATTACCACTATCAGATGTCTGGCAAGCCATGCTTGTCCCTTTTTTATTTCATTCTTCACACCGCACCCAGAGCGAACTTTCAAAACCAAACCTGGCACCATCTTGCTTAAATCCCCGATGCTTCCCACTGCTCTTCAGATCAGAGCCAGGTCCTTAGCTTGACCCTCCATACTTGGGTGCCTGCCTGCCTCTGCAGCCCCGGGACTCCCTTCATGCCCACCTCTCATGTGCCCATACTGGACTTGTTCAGCCCTTCACGCTCCCCACTCTTCCTCCCGACTCTGGGTGGCTGTTCCCTCTGCCCTTTGTCCAACTAGCTCTCACTCATCCTCCGAATCTCAGACGAAATGTCACTGCTTCGGGGTGACGTCCACTGTCCCTGAGGCCAGGTCACACCTCCCCGCTCTAGGCTCTGTGCCACCACTGTGTAGTACTCCCCTCAAGCCGAATTGCTCCACAGTGTCTATCTTTCACACGCCAGCAAAAGCTCCATTAAGGCAGGAACCACGTCTGTCATATCCATCGCTGTATCCCTGGCATCTAGCATCATGCTTGGCATAACCTAGGCACTCAGCAAATACTGTTGAATTAAGTTGGAGGAGTGGCAGCATTTGCCCAGACCTTTCAATAAAGAGGGCAGCTCTCCTGAAATCGCAGACTATAAAACAGGATTTCTCGAAAACCTCTTTGAAAGAATATTCCAGCCGCACCCAGAAGGGCATATTGACTCCAGGTTGTGTGCAGCTACATAACCATGGCAGAAAAACAAATGTCTGAGGAGGCCCAGGCAGCCAATTAGACCTCCTGTAGTTATTATACGGGATTCCTGCTATAATTAAACCTTGTTCTGATGAATCTAATGCATCTTCTATTGCTTAGGTGATGATACTTGGCCTTGTGATTTGTACTTTTAGCAACCCCAAAAGGAAAAAAAAGGAACCTACACAGTCCTGGAGGGACTTCAAGGATCCCCCGCATCCCCAAACCCCACACATACACATGGCCATGGGCTGACTCTGCCAACCCGGTGGGAGGTAAGACCCAAAGGTGGACACAACTACCACACGCAGTGACGTAATGACAGCTTCGCTTCATGAAGATTGACCAGAGAGGGGAAATGAGGACCAGGTAGAGATGAGAGAATGGACATGAGAGGCTCTGTGGAAGTAAGCTTTATGAAGATTGACCACAGAGGGGAAATGAGGACCAGGTAGAGATGAGAGAATGGACATGAGAGGCTCTACGGAAGGAAGCTTTATGAAGATTGACCAGGGAGGGGAAATGAGGACCAGGTAGAGATGAGAGAATGGACGTGAGAGGCTCTGTGGAAGTAAGCTTTATGAAGATTGACCAGAGAGGGGAAATGAGGACCAGGTAGAGATGACAGAATGGACATGAGAGGCTCTACGGAAGTAAAATCTAAGGACTTGGCCTTGATCGAACATGAAGGGTGAGGAAGATGGAAGGTGTCAAAGGCAGTGATGGAGGCCAGGACTCCCTGCTGAGCAGGCCCTGGGGGCCGGGGTAACACAGGAGACTAACCAGCAGCATCTTAGGTGACTGTACAGACAACAACATGCTTGCAGAATCACCAGAAGGGCCCTGTGGATGGCTCCAGCCTAGTTCAAAGGGACACATTCTGAACTAGGTCCATTTACATCTTGAAAATCCTCACACATTGAAATGTTAGGCGATTCCCTCTCACTTTCAACACAGCCCCTGGCCCCTTCCATCACCATGACAACCATGTGATGACAAGCTACTAATAGTATTATTGCTTGATCAACGTGTAGCATTATCAATTAGAAGCATTATCAGGAAGGACTTCTACCCCACCTTGGAGATCTGATCTTCCCCTGGCTAGCGTCCAGCTTCCTATGACCCACAGAACTTCCCTACCTTGTCTCTCACCTCCTATCTCCTTCCCCCACCCTACATCCCTAAGCACTGACACATTTCCTTATGGACCCTGGCTTTATTCAACACGCTGGTATCCCTATGAGTATCACTTGGGTCCTTCCACATGGAGGATGAGTGGATCAGACAAATCCTAAAATTACATAAATCGTACATGGTCGTTAAGAATAAAGGTAAAGCCTAGATGTCTCAGGACAAAAAGGGATGGAGGTATGGTATCACCCAAATCCATTCTCAACTATCTGAGACACCTTGGGCAACTTACCTCACTTCTCTAAGACTCAGTTCCCTTAATTTCAATAAAAATATTAATAGTATTAGAGAGGTCTTATGAGAATTAAAATAATACATATAAAGTACTTAACTTAGAGCCTGGCATATGACAAATGCTCAAAATCTGTTTATGAGCACTAAATGATAAACCCCATATGGGGTGTTTTTAGAGCAGGGATTCGTTTCTGAACTAGTTTTGAACTAGTTTGCCTAGTTCGTTGCTATGTCAGCACTGCCCAGTGAGTCCATGTCCTGGGGAAGGTGCACAGTTACTATCTGTTGAAAGAATGAATGAAGGTTACTACTGTTTAATAAGCAAGGAAATAAAGGATGGGGGGGCAAGGGGGGTACTATGGAGAGCAAAGAGCAGAAAATTAACCAAAGTGTTGTCCAAACCCAAGCCAATAGGCAGAAGGTCAAAGAAAAACTGTCCCAATGTGGATTGAGGCCATCCTTGAAAGTAATTGCATGTTCCCAGCACTGAGTGACAGAGGGAGTTAGTGGCACCCTCAGTAGAGGGAATATAGAATGAAGGGCAAGCTTGGGACGGGTGGATCTGAAATCATTTAGGTTTTGCATCAATTTAATTTGAAGTGGTTACTCAGGAAAGACGTTGATCAAGCAATAATACTATTAGTAGCTCTCGAGAAGTGGGGCATGGGCCCTGATACTCTGAAAGGAGGTCAAGGCTGCAAACACGGATCAAGAAGGAAGATGTCAGGGGTGTGGTTGAAGCCATGAGAAAGGAGAGAGAAAGAACACTACTGACACTTGAGAAGCAGCCACTGCAAGACGGCAAAGAGGAGCCGCTTCAAATTCAATGCTAACACGGCCTGTCTTCAGAAGTTGTTGGTTTAAGTGGTGGGAAGGAGGACTCCGAGGTCTGGTGGGTTGATCAGAATGATGTGTGGAAACAGAACAGTAACCCTGGGCCACTCTATATCCCAGCAGAATGGACTGCTGAGACATCGCCACTCACCATACCTGAGAGCGTACGTCTCTTCCTCATCTTCTGGTACTGATGTGCTTTGATCTTGGCCACCGTGCGCAAACAGGCCTCGGCAGCATCCTATCCAGCTTCTGACAATACACTCCAGCAGTGGATGACGTGCAGCCTCGTCCAGAAGCTCGGGCTTTGGGTCTTTGATAGAAAGTCTCTGATACTTGTAATGCATTAATGGAAGTCGCTGTAGTATTTCATGCCTTGAAGGCAGCTATTCTATTTACCACATCCCATTAGCCTCTTCATAAACTTCTGCACTATTATGACTTTAGTAGGTCACCAGATAAATACGAGCCTGTCACTCTTCAGCGGTCGAAGCCAATGCCCCTCCTCTGGCCAGGAGGCCCCTCCTCGGGTCAGGGTCCCTGAATCTGCCAGGCCGCGCCAGCCCCTCCCCCTTCCGAGCTTACCCAGGTCTGTGCCGTTGCTCCAGTGAAGCATCTACCACCATGGACAGCAGTTCTCTGGCTCCACACCTTCCCTACCAGATGGAAAGCACCTAAGGCTTGGGGCCATGGCTCATTCACTCCTGCAACCCCAGGGCCTGGAACAGCGTGGGAGACAGAGAGGGTCCGTGAGAGATGTTTGCTGAATGAATGCACAGGAGGACAAGAAAGAAGGGGGAGGGAAGGGAGAGGGGTGGAGGGGAAGAAAAGGAAAGAAGGAAGGGAAGGAGCTCGGAGGGTCTAGCAGGAGAACACGGCCACTCCTGTATCCTCGCTCAACTAGCCCTCCTCTCCCCCGAATGCGTCTTATCTTTGAGAGGAATCCAGGGGGAGTCGGGAAAGGAAAAGAACGCTCTGCAGAGCCAGATGATCAAATGGAGCAAGCCCAGGGATCCATCGGCCATAGAAGTTGATGTCAAGTGATGGCCCGGTCCGAATGAATGAACCGGTGTCGAATGAATATATGAATGGATGTGTCTTGCTCAAGGGAACCGTGGATACCTCAATGCAGCGCTTAGCAAAAGGAAAAGCAAAATCTGCCGAACACGATATAAAAACGAGACTTACCTAGGACTTGAAAGAAAGCTGCACAAATCCTCCCAGCAGCCGCTCATCTTCATGTGCCAAGGCAGCTCTTGATACACTCTCCAGAAAGCCGTTTGCCTTTGGAAGTATTTGACCAAGATTCAGTGGAAATGTGCTTTCTTGTGATTTGTTGGGTTCTGAAAGGTATATGGACCGCTCTCTCTGGCGGGAGTGATTACACCTATTTAAAAATCAGTTACAGTTACTTTGCTATACAGCAGAAATTAACACAACATTGTAAATCAACTACACTCCAATAAAAATTTTTTTAATTAAAAAAAATTTTTTAATAAAATAAAAATCAGTGACAGTAGAACACATCTGACTTTTTAGCCTATGAAGACACTATAGCAAACAGATAACAGCTCAGTGGCCATAATTAGAGACAACAAAAGTCAAGGTAGCTGGAAAAAAAAAACTGAAATAATAAAAATGTATCCTCTTATAAGGCAGTCAGAATTCATCAAAGAATTAGTTACAGCTATGATCACTGACCTAGATTCTGAGAAACTTTGCGAGCATGTTGACTTTTCATGTTGTCTGCCCCCTCCCCCAAGGAAATATTTGTAACCTACCTTTCAGTTTTAAATACACACCATGGTTACTGCTTAAATAAGCACTTTGAAATATTTGAGGGCATGCATTTTGGAGAAGTTAATCTGCTGCCTGCATCTCATATAGGGCAAGGGGTAGCCGAGCAAAAATTGAAAGCAAATTGGATTTTGGAGCCAAGATTACTATACTGCGTTCCCAAAGAGAAATGGTGCCAGTAGATCATAATACCCAGAACCAAGCTTCTCTAAAACAAAAGGGTTTTGTTTAATTCAGTCTTGGTGACATATATTCTTGAAAACTGAAATAGAAGTATTTTTAAGTTCCTGCTTGACACTTGTTCTTGCAAGACAAAAGGGATGCACAGCTGGATGACACGCCGAGCCCAGCTCTTCAGAAGAAATGTAACAAAAAGGGAGCCCATTGTTCAAATTACCATTCTGCATTTCCGCTGAAATGAATTTTAGGTCATCTACCCACCTGGAGAGGCGCCATGCTAGCTGGTCTAAAATGTGCAGATTTGCCCAGATGGCATGTGTGGTGCTTAAAAGGCAACTCCCCTCCCCCAATGGGTGTGGCAAAGGCATTTTGTGGGTAGTAAATTGGTAAAGTGGGTGGGGAATGAGAGAAAAAGAGAACTGGGACAAATATTACCCTGACTCCAAGATTTGGAGTGTTAAACACAACGCTTAAAGTATACAAAGACATTTTCGTATCAAACACTGCATTTAATGTTATCTTTTTACAACATAACCTCTTGAGGAGGATATGGAAACCCCTGTGCTGGTTAATTTTACATTTTCACTGACTGGGCTAAGGGGGGCCCAGAGAGCTGGCAAAACTTTACCTCTGGGTGTGTCTGTGACGGTGTTTCTCGAAGAGATAAGCGCTTAAATTGGTAGACTGAATAAAAAAGATTGCCAGCCCTCACCAAAGCAAGTGGGATGAGGGCCTGAATAGAAAAAAAAGCAGAGGACAGGCGAATTTACTCTCTGCTTGAGCTGGAAGAACATTTATCTTCTTCTGCATTCAGACATCAGCACTCCTGGTTCTCGGACCTTCATTCTCGGACTGGGACTTATACCACTGGCTCCCCTGGTTCTCAGGCCTTTGGACTTGGACTATAGCTGTATACACCGTGGGCTTTGCTGGGCCTCCAGCTTGCAGGCAGCAGATCATAGGACTCCTCAGCCTCCGTAACTGCATGAGCCAAACCCTCATAATAAATCTCTTTCTATAAATCTGTGTCTCTATGTATTGTCAACAACAAACTGGCACTTGCCATTAGCACTTGCCATCTACCTCTACAAGGATTCAATCACGTGCCGCTGCAGCTGCTGATTTTCAACACCCCCTGAAAGGAGTGCAGGGTGCAGATCAGGAATGAGGTCCTCTGTGCTCTGGAGAAAACTGGCGGAACAGGTCTTCAGATAGTCAGATATTTTCAGGAGATTTTATGAGCCCAATTCTTGCATCTTCTTGTATCTAGAAAAGCACTAAAATCCTTCTTGGTGACGTCTGCTCCTCGTGACTAGCAGTAACCTTCACGAGACTAGCAGAAACCTTCTGCAAAAAATGTGTGCTTGATTGCATGTACTCCCCCTTCACCAAAATCACATATATACTGACCTGCCCCCCACCTCTTCAGAGCAGTTTCTCAGAGCTATCTGAAATGCTGTCTCCTGGGCTATAGTCCTCATTTTGCCCCAAATAAAACCTAACTTGCAACTCTCATGTTGTGCAGTTTTTTTAAGTCGACAGTTTTATGGCGACCACGAAAGGACCCAGAGTGGACTTCTCTCCTTTGCCTGAACTCTGCAAGGGACCAGAGCCTTGGTACCAGCAGGGGCCCCTTGCACCCATCCACCTCCTTGGAGAGTCCAGACGAATTTGGGTGAGTCTCTCCTGGTTCTCGGATCTCCCGTATTGGTTGATGATCCGGAGTTGTAGTTGGCAGTGTATAGCAGGTACCTGCCCCTCCCAGTTGAAAGATACTGGCAGGGAGGGCGGGGGGCTAGTTGAAAGATTCCAGGGAATACCCACCCAGGTGAAAGATACTGGGTGGGGGGGGGCACTGGTTGAAAGATGCCAGGGTTTGCCAGTTGTAGGAGACTGAGTGGTCTGTGCTGAGTGGTTAGGTAAGAGGCTGATTTGATGCTTTTCCTCAAATTGGCTGCCTTAATAGAATTTGTCAGGATAAAAGTGAAGATATTACATGAGAGCTTTGCTCTGAAGAAAAGGGACAAGGTTCCTCCCGGCCGGTTACTGCTTTCTCAGGCGACTGAGAAATTTACGGGAGTGATGGACGCAGAGTCCTCATACCGTGCAGTGGTCCCATAGGGAAGGCCACTCATTAATTAAAACACTTGCTCGTGGGGGGGGGGGGTTGCAGGATAAGAATTGGCCATTCAGGCCATCATCAAAAAATCTACCAACAATAAATGCTGGAGAGGGTGTGGAGAAAAGGGAACCCTCTTGCACTGTTGGTGGGAATGTAAACTGATACAGCCACTATGGAGAACAGTATGGAGGTTCCTTAAAAAACTAAAAATAGAACTACCATATGACCCAGCAATCCGACTACTGGGCATATACCCTGAGAAAACCATAATTCAAAAAGTGTCATGTACCACAAGGTTCACTGCAGCTCTACTTACAATAGCCAGGACATGGAAGCAACCTAAGTGTCCATCGACAGATGAATGGATAAAGAAGATGGGGCACATATATACAATGGAATGTTACTCAGCCATAAAAAGAAACGAAATTGAGTTATTTGTAGTGAGGTGGATGGACCTAGAGTCGTCATACAGAGTGAAGTAAGTCAGAAAGAGAAAAGCAAATACCGTATACTAACACACATATGTGGAATCTAAAAAAAAAAAAAACTGGCTCTGAAGAACCTAGGGGCAGGGCAGGAATAAAGACGCAGACGTAGAGAATGGACTTGAGGACACGGGGAGGGGGAAGGGTAAGCTGGGACAAAGTGAGAGAGTGGCATGGACTTATATACACTACCAAATGTAAAACAGATAGCTAGTGGGAAGCAGCCGCATAGCACAGGGAGATCAGCTCGGTGCTTTGTGACCACCTAGAGGGGTGGGATAGGGAGGGTGGGAGGGAGACGCAAGAGGGAGGAGATATGGGGATATATGTATATGTATAGCTGATTCACTTTGTTATAAAGCAGAAACTAACACACCATTGTAAAGCAACTGTACTCCAATAAAGATGTTAAAAAAAAAAAAGAATTGGCCATTCAGCGATCTGAGCACCCACGGTGGTCTTAGGCTATAGAAGGGAGAAACCGAGACATGAAAGAGGGCTGAAACGACTCTAGGGTGGTGCCTAGAGGAGTTAAGCTCACAAGCAGCACACTGGCCACCACACACCTTCATTAGTAAATTTTATCCCTGACAAATTCAACTCTAAAATGGGAAATAGAGCTTCTCAAACACAGAAACAAGGAGCGTCAGAAAGCCAGGCTCTAACACCTCAGCCAGGTTTATACTTGCAAGTACCTACTTAATTGGGGAAATTATACTAAAGGAGATCTCAATCTAAAATGGCCAAATAGGGCTTCCCTGGTGGTGCAGTGGTTAAGAATCCGCCTGCCAATGCAGGGGACACGGGTTCAATCCCTGGTCCGGGAAGATCCCACATGCCGCGGAGCAACTAAGCCCATGTGACACAACTACTGAGCCTGCGCTCTAGAGCCCGCGAGCCACAACTACTGAAGCCCGTGCACCTAGAGCCCGCGCTCTGCAACAAGAGAAGCCACCACAATGAGAAGCCAGCTCACCGCAACTAGAGAAAGCCTGTGCACAATCGAAGACCCAACGCAGACAAAAATAAAATAAATTAAATAAATAAATTTATTAAATTAATTAATTAATTAAATATAATGGCCAAATTGGGGTTCTTCTGATATTCCAAAATTGCTATTTTTGTGCGCACCATTAGAAAAAGCCGGCCGTAAGATCAAACAGACTGAATGGAATGCTTACTTTGATTGGTATCTAGAAGCTTCTAAACTATAAAAGTCTGCTAGCACTCTGTCTCTGCCTCTTTCTCTCGCTCTGCTCCTCGCACGTGTCCTCTTCTATCAGAATCGCCTGGCCCAGATGCTATGTCTTTTTCTCTTCCAACTCTTCTGCCTCCTGCTGCTCCCTCTTCCCCAGTAAAAGAAAAAAAAAAAAAAATCAGAAGTGGTTATAGCTCCCTTTAAGGAGAAACCTATTACAGGGAGAGGTGAACTGTTCTTGGTGCTTACGTACACACCCTGGACCCAAGCAGAACTTAGAGCCTTGGCTAAGGAATTTCCCGATCCAAATCAGGATCCATTGGGATTTGCTAAGGAATTTGAATTAACTATCAGGACCTATGAGCCCGGGTTTTCAGACCTGCATCAATTAATACAGCTATTAGTTTCTGAAAGCAAAGCAAGGGAATGGATAGAGAAGGCAGGATGGAAATGCCCCGTAATGGATTTTCAATCACATAGTCCAGAGGCTCGCACTGAATGCAAGGAATTAGCTCAGAAGTTACTCGAACTTATCCCAGAGCTTCTTCCAAAAACCATAGACTGGACAGAGATTCAATAGTGCAAGCAGAGATCGGATGAATAAATTCTGGACTACTATGAAAGGTTTGAAAGAAAAAAAAAACTTTTAAGCAATATTCTGGCTTGACACCTGAATCATTCTCTAACCACCAAAATGATCCTTTGCTTAACTCTGCCTTTTTAGAAGGCTTAGATGAGGATTTGGCTACTCTAGTGGAAAGACACAATCTAGGTTGGTCTGCATTACATACAAACACCCTTGTTATACTGGCTGATCAACTTTTCAAGGCCATACAAAAAGAAAGAAAGAAAAGGGGTTATCTATGAAAATTATGAACCTTTAATTGTGCCAATTAAGTACACAATGCCAGTCGAAGGTTAACGACACCTGTTTAGTTTCCAACCAGTAGAGGAAGCTAGCTTGAAGAATACATATGTATATATCCTCAGAATTCTGACCCTGAGGGAACAAGTCCTACTAGGAGAACCTGATTTTCTCTCCCTGTGCCTTGAGACCAGAGCTCTCAGGACCACTTATCTTATCTAGATCATCTCTAATTCCTGAGACTGAGAAAGAAAAAAAAAATAGGAACCGAAAAAAATTCCTTATTCCAACTGTTACTTACAACTACTGAGTTTTATATTGTGATATCTGATTCATGACTAAGTTTAGAAAATCAAGCTATGAGATCTCTCATTGTGTCTGTCTGGATATAGGTATGTCTCAGTATGTGTCTTTGTCTTTGGATAATATTACTGAGGTTAATTTGTAAATGAGCTCTCTTTAATTGGCTTAAAGAAAAGTAAGCACTTACAAATCAAACAATTCTAAATACAAAAGAAATTAAGCTAAATGAATTTCAGGTTCATGTGAACTGGGAAATAGTATTAAATTAATACCTGGTACTAATGTTTGTTGATCTAATTAATATAGACATGTCTTTAGAGTCATCAACATTAAGTATAATACTTTTATTATACCTAGGTTTAATATAAGCTAAATAAAATCTTGTTATATCTGTTACAAATTTGTCAGCTAGGAAAGTAACTTGATGTGAAGAAACTTTTAAGGAAAGAAAATGTAAATGAGATAAGAGCTTTTAGATAAACTCTATCAAGAATAATTATGCTTTAGGAACGTCTATCTAAAATAGTCTCTCCAGATTCCGGTAACTTGAAATCCTAGAGTTGTGCTAAATTAAGTTAAGTGATGGAAGCTTATTGAATAGCTAGGTCATTCCCAAATCAAATAAGATACTGAAACATTAATTACTGAACACTGGCTTCCTTTTACAGAGAAACAAAAGGTATTTAGGACTATTAATGAATATATTTGGTGCCATGTTCTCTAAAGAAAGCAAAAGTTTTTACAAAATACCACTTTTATGTTCACCAATCTACAGGATGCTGATGTAAAGGACAGTTCATAATTGCTTACTTCTTAGTTTTCACAAGAAATCAAGGTTTTAAGAGCTGAGGATTCTAATTTAAACATGTAATTAAAGCTAATAGAAATAATAAAGGAAACATTTCAGTATACAGTAGGAAAGTAGGATGTGTGTTTTCAGTAAAGAAGGTATGAAGAATGGAATTACATTTTATTAAGGGAAAAGTAGGTCTGACTTACAGGTGGCTGTTCCTGAATGGGAAAATAAAGTGATGGATACAGAAAGTGAGGAAAGGTTTGTGGAAAGTGGACCCTGAGAAAAGAGTTTTGTGCATGGTCAGGATTGACTAAGGTTAAAATAAATTTAATTGAGTAAATGAACTGTAAAAGTAGGCTGGTGCAAAACTTGGATTTGGCTTTTCTCTCTGTTAAGAGGACAAGTTTTCTTAAGATGTTGAACTGCCTTTGATAACAGATTTTAAGTTCTTTACCTTTTAAGTGATCTGTTGTGTATTTGTCTTTGAAATCTTTTCTTGTTCCTTTGGCTAAGTGAATAACTGTTGTTTCACAGTGACCTATGATCCTACCTGAGTGTTCTAAACCCTTTTGATATTTTTTTTTGAAAAAAACTTCCTAAACCAAATTCTAATGAAGTCCTCTTGACCTCTAGCTAAATCTGGGATGCTTCAAAGGGCCCCTGAAACATCCCAAAGAGAGATATTAAACTAATTAGGTTCATTTGGTATGTTAAATTACATGGGAAGTATTGTCAAATGAGTAATAAATCTTCTTAGGTTATATTGTATGGTAAATGTTACTAATATAGATATCCTAGAAATTATATGGAGTTCCTAAAATTCTGATATGCCCTGGTAAAATGTTATCAGTCATAATTCTAGTTATTATCTTAAAGTGTTGTATGTGACAGCAGTAACCAAGTTTCTTTGTCAATCGCATTGTAATCAGATTTTAAACATGCTTAAGTCTTTTGTCATTATAGACAGTTATGGTTTTATTCTGATGCCTTTGCAAAAATGCTTCCTCTTCAAGAAGATTTATAAAAAGGATTTTTGGATAAATACAAGTTTCTGACTTTCAGACCATAATGCTGAACTGGGTAAGAAATTAAAGAATCCTAATGAGAAACCTGATGGCTTCATAAACTGTTAACAAAAAGAGTTAGTTACATAAGACTGAGTGAACTGGTGAATATGGTTATAATTTATCTGGTTTCTATCTGAAAAATTACTGGTTTAAATCTGTGTTTTCCAGGTATAAGGAAACCTTTCCCTCAAACTAATTATGACTTCCAGTAGTTTGGTAAATTATACCTTTGTAAGCAGAATTGAAACATTTATCTTTTTTCTCTATCTGCTCCCTCCAGAGATTATAAACCCTTAGGTTCCCAGCAGCTTTATCAGATAAATTAGGAAGGCGACTCACTAACAGGTACAGAAAACTCAGGTATTTCAGGGACCTTAAAAAGGGAGTAATTCACCAAGATCTGTCAGGCAAAATCCGTGATAAGTCCTTGGCGTGACTTTTCTAGCCCTGAGAGGTCTTTTAAAAGTTCAGTCTGAGACTCCTTATAAAAGTTTCAGCAAAGCAAAAAGCATATATGACCAATTATAGTTATATAAATTATCAAGCCAAGTTTCTGAGACTAGACTTATCTTGCAAACAAATTAGTCTTTATTTGGTTATATTTGGTAGAAATGAGGGTAATTTTAGAAAGAGAAAGATGTTTCAGTGAATGTTAAATCCCAGTCTTGTTAATGGAGGTCTGTATTTACTAAGACTCACTTCCTGGACAGTTCCTTGCTGTTACATTATATTAATGTAAAGTTTAATTGAATTATTAAAAGGGCACTCTAAGTTTGTTTCTGAAGCTTATCTCAGTAATCTATCTTTGGATGAAGATCAGATGCCCCACGACCTGCAACCAGGGGATTATGCATACTGGAAAAGACGTAATTTAAAATACGATCTCCAACCTGGATAGAAGGACCCTTATCAGGTACTCTTAACTAGCTCATACACAGCAAAACTGAAGGGAATTGACTCTTAGATTAATTTCCAATTACAAAGGGTCCCGGCACCAGACTGGTCTATAGAGAGGACTGCTGACCTCAAACTCACCTTAAAACGATGCTCAACAGAGGAAACTACACTCACACCAGGACGGAAGAAGACATCAGAAGTAGACAGCTGACCCAAGATGCTGGACCTGATTCGTATGATCATTTATAATGTTTTCTTGACTTCTTGGACCTTTGCATATAAATCACGTTTTTCTATCATGGACACAATCCTATGCTAGTTTTAAAAATCAATCCAATTGTTGGGTTTGTGGCCAATTACCTGTGTCTAGTACTTCTGGATTACTTTGGTGGATTTCTCCACTCCAAGGCTCTAATTGGATGGCCCTTAAGACTTTTTATTTTATTTATTTACTTATTTTGGCTGCATTGGGTCTTAGTTGCGGCACGTGGGATCTTCGTTGCAGCGCGCAGGCTTCTCTCTAGTTGTGGTGTGTGTGTTTTTTCTCTCTCTAGTTGTGGTGCACGGGCTCCAGGGCTTGTAGGCTCTGTAGTTGTGGCGTGCGGGCTCTCTAGTTGAGGCACGCAGGCTTAGTTGCCCTGCGGTAGGTGGGATCTTAGTTCCCCGACCAGGGATCGAATCCCTGCCCCTCTGCATTGGAAGGCGGATTCTTTACCACTGGACCACCAGGGAAGTCCCAGGACATTTATTTTACTTTATTTTATTTTATTTATTTATTTTTGGCTGTGTAGGGTCTTCGCTGCTGCACGCGGGCTTTCTCTAGCTGTGGTGAGCGGGGGCTACTCTTCGTTGCAGTGCGCGTGTTTCTCATTGCGGTGGCTTCTCTTGTTGCAGAGCATGGGCTCTAGGCATGTGGGCTCAGTAGTTGTGGCTCACAGGCTTAGTTGCTCTGCGGCATGTGGGATCTTCCTGGACCAGGGATTGAACCCGTGTCCCCTGCACTGGCAGGCGGATTCTTAACCACTGGACCACCAGAGAAGTCCCAGGACATTTATTTTAGAAGAAAGAAAGTTCAGTCCTGTTCAGGCTACTCTTGATATTGCTAGATGGGATCCCCTCACCTACCCAATTAATAATACCTGTTCTGACCCTGGCCATAAAAATGAATTTTCCCCTAAAGTTACTCAAACTCAAGCAGAGCAACAAGTAAAATTTCAGCCAACGAATAAAACCACCCACAATTATGGGATGGATTTATGTGGTTAACACCCGGCTATGGTCATTTAAGTTCTAAGGCCCCCCCTTTATCTTGGGAACAATTAAATTATACTAAGGATAACCAGGCTAGTAACACTAGGAAATTGGGCTGGGAGCCTTATGGACAGTGCCAATATATCATTTCCCTGAAAGATAAGGATTGGTACAGAATAGACTAAGTCAGGTGACCTGAGGATATACTGGGCTGCACCTAATGGAAGTTCTTGGCTTAATTCTTACTTATGACTTTAATAATACTGCTAGCTATATTATTTGTATTTTGCCTGTTTTACAAGATTGTTGTTTCTTACATTACCAAATGTGTGACTGAGCCTCCAATATATATAGTTTTATATGAGATCAATGATTGTAACAGTGTAACTCTAGAAATCGGAAGATACAACAAGAGGGAATTTTCCTGCACCATAACAGATTAGTAAGACAGGTGGTCCAGAGTCCTTATTTACTGTTAAAAGACCTAGTCCAGTCATAGCACATTTAGTGGCCTATTAGAGAAATCTTTGCCAGACCTAGGAATGAACCTTCCTAGCACAGTGGGACGAAATTGGTCATGAAATGCCTCTCAAAGCATGGTCGAATTTATGACCATGATGGGGCCCTGTCTACTACAAATTGGCACTTGCCACTGGCACTTGCCATCTACCTCTACAAGAATTAAATCATAAACTGCTTCAGCTGCTGACTTCCAACACCCCCTGAAAGGAGTTCAGGGTGGAGAGCAGAAATGAGGCACTCAGTGCTCTAGGAAAAATTGGCAGAACAGGTCTTCAGATAGTCAGAAATTTTCAGGAGCCAATTTTATGAGCCCAATTCTTGTATCTCCTCATATCTAGAAAAGCACTAAAATCCTTCACGGTGATGTCTGGTCCTCATGACTAGCAGTAACCTTCATGAGACTAGCAGAAATCTTCTGAAAAAAATATGTGCTTGATTACATGTACTCCCCCCTCACCAAAATCACATATATACTGACCTTCCCCCCTACCTCTTCAGAGCAGTTTCTCAGAGCTATCTAAAATACTGTCTCCTGGGCTATAGTCCTCATTTTGCCCCAAATAAAACCTAACTCACAACTCTCATGTTGTGCAGTTTTTTTAAGTAGACAGTTATCACCTACATTGTCACAACTCCATCTGTGTCAGCTACAGTTACAAATTGGCAGGCTTGCCAGTTATGACACTTAGCATTTCTGCTGAGCAGTCTTTATTAAGATTTCCAACATCAGATTTGCACGTATGGGTGTGAGAGGGTTTTCTGTAGGATTGCTGTCCTGCCACACATTCACACACACATGAGCCAGCCACTCATTACTCACCTGACTCTCAGATTTTTTCCACTGCAGCTGGATTTCCCACTGGATCAACCAACTCTAAAGAGATCCTTAAGACCATGGAGAGAAATGACAGCAAGGTCTACCATTCAAAATTGATTTCCTATGCTAGGATTGGGGAATGAGCCCCAAATACCTGCGATCTTTCAGCAGAGGCAGCTGTTCAGACCCAGCTGCACGAGCTTCCTGCGAGGTTTACCCCGGTTTAACCAAGCTCTTCCCGTACCTGTGGCTGAGCTCCCTGGGCCTGAGTGGGTGTCAGTGGGCAGCACGGGGAGGAAGAAAGTCACCTGGAGAAGGAGCAGTCCCTGGAGAGGAGGACCGGGCTTTCCTGCCCAGTCCTGGAGGCGTGGGGATAGCCAAGGGCACAGCCGTCGGTGGTTCTCCCTGAAGGATTCTTCCCTGGGCACAGAGACCTTGTTTCCACTTCCTTGCAGGTGGAGGAGGGCACAGTAAACTTGAAGTTAACTTTCTTTGCAGAAATGCAAACTCTAGAGCAAAACAGTGGGACAGGACGATATGCTGCAGCACCAAATCACGTGTCTTTCATTCCCAGCATCTTCTGCTTCTCTCTCCGCAGGCCTACCTCCTTATCACTGCTGCATTCTAATTCACTTAGAAGAAGGTTGTTACAGCAGAAATGAAGAGAGAAAAACTCACGTTTCAAGAGACTTCTGAAGCTCATAGTAGAGCCAATGGCTCATGAGAACAAGCTTGGGCTCTCGAAACCCTGATTGGTGAATATCAAAAGACAGATTCCTGGCCAACTCCTGGAATAATTTTTTTTTTTAACCACAAACAACAGACTCAGACAATTACAGGAAGATCTAAAGATTTTTTTTTCCCACACAGGAAAAAAAGAGCTTTTGCTGAACTCAGAAAGGTGTTAAAAAAACAGACAGAGACACACACAGAGAGAGAGAGAAAGCAATGAAGTTGCTTAAGTGGGTTTCTGAGAAGGGGCCTGTGCCCTCCCCTGAACCCAAGGTAGCTTGCAGCAGGGAGAGATTGGCTTCTGGATGCTTCTGAGACCCAATAGTAGGGAGGACCTGAGCTCTGCTTCCCATCGGAAGCCTGGAAGGCAGCAGCTTTGCAGATTTCCCAATGCCACCAGGAAGAACCAGAGAGGAGAAATGGCTGTGGGGACAATGGGGGAGACCTATAGGGCCTGGGTCTCCAAGTGGTGCAGTGAGTGGTGACATTCTCTGTTGGGAATGTTGAGTACCTACAAGACTGTAGGCTCAAGAAGAGTGCAGAAGGGAGCTGAGGGGTGCGTGTGAGGATGAGGGAACATGGCAGCAGATGGCAGCACAGATGGAACAACCCAAGAACAGATGGGACCACAGGAATCCCCGAGAATGCCAAAAACGGGGGCACGTCGGTGTCTGTGGACCATGTGGAGCCACGACCACCTTGGTGGAAGATGGCAGGAACAGATGACAACCAAGGACACCCAGCACCAAGGCCCTCAGATCTAAGCACAACCCAACAGGGACACAGCAAGGTCACAAAGCCTCACTTGACTGAAAAAAATCCTGAATTGACTGAAAACAAACTAAACTGATGAGATTAACCTGAATTAACCTAGTTTCTGCCATCAGTGGGACTGTAGGCTCAAAAGAGAGATTAAATTGAAGTACAGAAATAATAAAGGCTCATTCCTTAGACCCCTGAGAAATGTGACTGAAATTTGTACTTAATACATTTCTGCTTACAATCAATACACACAGCTCCCTAGATAGGGCTGCCAGATTGAGCAAATAAAAATACAGAGCCTCCAGCTAAATTCAAATTTCAGGTAAACAATAAATCAATTTTTGGCATAAGTATATCCCATGGAATATTGGGCATATACTTATACCCAAGATTATTTGTTACTTATCTGTAATTCAAACAATTTTTAGTGTAAATATTTCCCATGCAATGTCTGGGATTCACTTATACTAAAAGGTTATTGGTTGTTTATCTGAAATTCAGATTTAACTGGGCATCCTGTACTTTCTCTGACAATCCTCTCCCTAGACCCTCCTCCCCAGGTGGAATCTTTCTCCCTGTGGAATCGTACCAGGTTGTTAATACTGGCTAATGCCTATCTTCTCCTGAAGCCGCAGTGTCTGAATTTGCCTTTTTTTGTTTCAAAGTCCAACTATAGTCTTCAGTCCAGTGTTTCAGAATCAATTCCCAGAGCTCCTGAATGGGGACCACCCCCAAGTACTCCTCCAGACACTGAAACTCATTTCAGTAGATTCTGCATTCTTTCAGTTCATTTGCCAGCACTATGAGTTTTAAAGGACTCAGGTTTGGTTTTTTCCTCAAGCTGTGTCTGCTCTGTCAGGAGGGGTCTTTGCTGGGAAGGGGGAGATACTGTCTAAAGATATGTAGTTTCACTTCTTCATCTTCTGTGCTGATGAGCTCCACTGTCCTCGCGTCTGGGCGGGCATACAGCGACTTGTAGGACAGGCTGGAGGAGACAGTGCTCATGATAAACCTGCAATGACGAGACGGCGAGCCTGGCAGCCAGGAAAGGTCTTTTGCCTGATGGAAAGAGTCAAAGACAGTTGAAAATGTCACGACTTTAAAACTACTTTGCTGATGGTTTTTAAACTTAGAGTAGGTGGTGGAGAAAAAGGAACCCTCCTATGCTGTTGGTGGGAATGTAAATTAGTGCAGCCACTATGGAGAACAGTATGGAGGTTCCTTTAAAAACTAAAAATAGAGCTGCCATATGATCCAGCAATCCACTCCTGGGCATATATCTGGGGAAAACCATAATTCAAAAAGATACATGCACCCCAATGTTCACAGCAGCACTATTTACAATAGCCAAGACATGGATGCAACCTAAGTGCACATCAACAGATGAATGGATAAAGAAGACATGGTACACATATACAATGGAATATTACTCAGCCATAAAAAAGAATGAAATAATGCTATTTGCAGCAACATGGATGGACCTATCATACTAAGTGAAGTAAGTCAGACAGAGAAAGACAAACATCACATGATATCACTTATATGTGGAATCTAAAAAAATGATACAAATGAACTTATTTACAAAACAGAAATAGACTCACAGACATAGAAAACAAACTTATGGTTACCAAAGGGGAAATGGGGGGAGGGATAAATTAGGAGCTTGGGATTAACAGATATATATTCCTATATATAAGATAGATAACCAACAAGGACCTACTGTATAGCACAGGGAACTATACTTAATATCTTGTAATAACCTATAATGGAAGAGAATGTAAAAAGGAATATATATATATATATATATATATATATATACACACACACACACACACACATATAGATATATGTATAACTGAATCACTTTGCTGTACACCTGAAACTAACACATTGTAAATCAACTATATTTCAATTCAAAAAAATTTTTTTAAATAAACTTAGAGTAGGTGGCATATAGGGTAAGTGTTAGGGTTACAATTATTAACAGTACCTTGGATAGCAAGCAGTATGGTGGTAAGACAACATCAATTCACACTCCATAGAACCATACTGACTGACTCACCTATCTATTACGAATTTGATAGTACAAATGCGGACTCTAAAAAGAAGTTCCGACAAGCAAGTACTTTAACAAAATCACAGAGTTCTGAAGAACGACCTACAGTGATGAACAGAGTAAAACCAAGAAAGTTCAAATTGAACTATTCAATTGAAAAAGAAGACACTTTTATGCTGAAGAATTGTTGCTTTGGGCAGCAATACTATCATAAATTAAATGGTTTTATTTTGGAATAAAAGAAACACCTAATAAGATCTTTCCAGATTCCTTTAACAGGCTTTCCCACCCCTCTTTGCCTAATAATAGCAACTATCATATCCTGACTACTTACTCTGAGCCAGGCACTGTGTTGAATGTGTCATCAGGTACCAACTGCATTAGGTACGTTTTTACATTTTCTGTATCTTATGTTATTTTGATATCTTTTGGGGGGGGGGCTTACAGATCCAGGGAGAGATTGCTCCTCCCAAGGCCAGCCAATTCCCGGGAGTGGTGGACAGCTTGTTTGGAACATGCCTTCTATGTGCAGACCAGCCAACCCACAGCTATGCTCCGACCCACCTTATCTAACTCTCGCTCATCAAGCCAATATTTCCCCTGCCCTAAATCATCCCATGGCCAGATACCAGACAACTAGGGAAAGCCCCTAAGCCCCAAAGCCCACTGGGATTATCCAAACTAGCCAATCCTAGACTGTTTCTCTGCCCTACCTTGCCTTTCCCATGAAAACCCAAAAAAAGGCTTTGGCCTCAGCTTTCCCCCAGCTCCTGTCTTCTGCCTCCTGACCACCCTGATACTTCCCCCGGGGCCCTGTGAGGCGAGGCATGTCTCCTCTCCAGAAATGTAAATAATACATTCTTTTTTCAACACCATTGGTTTGTTTTTCCATGCCATCACTCAGTCATCCCTCTATAACTTAAATCCCGGGTATAATTTTAACTCATTAACTCATTCAGTCCTCCTAACAACCCTCTAGAAAGGCAGAGGAGGAAACTGAAGCACAGAGGGCCTAAATGTCTCATCTAATTCATTCTGATGGGAAGCGGCAGAGCTGGGATTCAAACCAAGGGCCCTCACCACTGCACTGATGGCTCGGGGAACTGCCTGGACAGTCCCTCCTCCTCCTGCAGAGCTCCGCCTGTGGCCCCTCTTCCAGGAAGCCTTCTCCAAAGGTCAAGTGCCTTCATTAGAGGCCCTCACGCTACTACATACTGATCCTTGGCAGCACTCATCACAATTGTAATTTTATACTTACTTGTGTGATGATAATATTAGTATCTGCCATTCCCTGCGAGAATGAAAGCTCCATTTCTTTGCAGGGACCATGTCTGTCTGCTTACGGTGCTTTTCCCATACTAAACGGTCAATAATTACTGGTTGGATGTATGGTGGTCGCCACGTATTGAATTAAAAAACAGATTACAACATAATATGGTGTGTAATTTCATTTACATGAAGATATCCACAGGAAAAAGAAGGCTTAACAATGGTGAGGCTGTGAGTATATTTAATTTTCTATTTTCTTCTTCTTTACCATATTTCCTATGAGAAACATACATGACTTACATAATTTATAATTATGCATGTAGAAGTTTTAGAGAAAATGCTTCACAAAGTAATGACTGATGGTAAGAAGCATAAGAGGTTCCATTGATCCAATATCACTTCAAACAGAAGAAAAACTAAAGATAGCAACCCATCAATGGGATTTGGTATGTGCAAAATCAGTGTAGACAAGGCAGATCAAAATATACAACCTAAAGAACATAGTAGGGGCCCAATAAATGTCTGATCAAAGTATAAAATAGAGGGGCAGAACCGTGCAGGAGTAAAGGCCACAGTTTCTAGAACAAGGCTGCCCACGCCTGAATTCCAAGTCCACCATCATCTTAGGACCTTCAACAAGTCATCTAATATCTCCAAGTCCAGTCCCCTCTGTGTAAACAGGGATGATGATCACAATTTCTCTATCACAGGGTTGTTGTGAGAATTAAATGTTAGTATCGCTAAAGTTCCTAGAATGGTACCTGGCCCATTGTAAGTGTTATATAAGTATTTGTTCCATAAAATATTCAGCAGTAACTAGCAGCAGTGCTGGCTGTACCTATAGATAGGCAATGCCATGGAAGGGTGCTATGTACATGCTAAATTAAGGGGTTTTCTTTTCATTTAATAGTAATAAAATAGGTATTATTTTAAAAAGAGATTACCTTCTCTCCTGAAATCCCATAAATGCCAACCAATTCTTCGATTCCATCTAGTACAAGTATACATGGCTTTACACTGATGGAAGCAATGAACACTTCTACAAGAAGTGAAAAGACCAAGATATTTGCATCTTCATTGAGAATATCAGTCTCAAGCTGGGTACCTACAGCACAGAAATGTGCTCAAATCAGCTGAAAATGTTTCCATCATTGCTAAAACATGTTAATGGGATGAGGCGGCAGAAGGGGTTGGGAACAATGAGTGCTACTCACAGCTGCACAGCTGACACATATACTCATATGTGTGATTAGCAGCCTCAAAATATTCAGCCCAAAACAGGTAATGATATTTACCACCAGATGTCTCCTATATATTTTCAGGATTTTATATAAAAAAATATTTTGTATGATCCAAAGCACTACTATCACTTTCCAAAATGCAAATGTTGATCATCACAAAGAGTTGGATGGGAAGAAAGAGAAGTCGGGCTATGTGACCTGTGAAGCTTCAGCAGATCCTTAACATCAGGTACCTGCTTAGGGGTCACGGCCATCACCCTGGGTGGTCCAGCAGTGCACACACACAACACCTCCCACCCACCACCTAGTCTCTTGGGTCCTGGCCCATTTTTAAACCTAACACAACCAGTCCTAAATTTCTCAGCCCATAGTAACGGACTCCAGAGCTTGGATTCTGGAAATTCCCAGGGAGAATTAAGTTATGAAGCAGCAAAGAATAAAGGAAGTAATTTGAGAGGACCAACTTGCAGACTGTGATTAAGTGACATAGTAGTAGCAACCCAAAATTATAATCAACTATCTAATATTCTAAGAGCACTTTATTACATACAACTTCCGCCTTGCTTTTAATTTTCAAAAGCAATATCTTTCGAAGAAATTTAGGCATGTTAGGATCTAGAAAATCAAGCTATGCAAAGAAGCTGGAATGGATTAAGTTTCTCAGATGTATGAAGATGCTGTTAGAGTCATTGAGAGTAATTAGGTTTAACAAATATTTATTGGCTGCCTATTATGTACAAGGTTCTGTGCTAGATGCCTAGGAGATAGATGAGATAAAATGATCTATAATATAAAGTCAAAAGCTAAAGGAAGTGGAAATGGGGTCTGTACACACAGTTTAAGGCAGAATATGAGTCTGAAGGCTACTGGAGTTTGATGCAGACCCATCACAATAAAGAAAATCTTCATGCAGAAGACATTGGGAATGAGCCTCAGAGAATACACAGGTAGAGTTGAGGGCAAGGGCATCTCAAGCAAGACAAGGCAGAGATGAAGGCCTGGAGGTAGGAAATCCCATGAACATTCAGAAACCAGGAAGTGGCTTAGAGCAGTGGTACTCACCAGCGGCGTTCAGGGACTCTAGACATCCCACAACACAGCCAGTCACACACAGTGAAGCTCTGTCCCGGGGTCTGACTTTCAAACGTTCTGTCAGACAGTCACATGGTGTGTGTGTGGAGAGGGACTTTATAATCACTAACCTAGAAACAGCTCTATTTTACACATAAATGCAAAGTGCTTTTCGCGTGGGTTTAAAACACACTGAATTTTCTAAGCACGTAACTACCATGTGAGACTGATAGAAGCTTGTATGTTGTTTTGTCTGAAATGATACCAAGATTTGTTCACCATTGCAGAAAATCACAACCCTGAGAGAATATTGCTCATGATGTTTGTGCCTTGAATACAGCACACCCACGTCAGTCTCGACCGTAGCTATTGCTTTCAGGGTCGTTTCCCACACAGAGGCAGGCACCAGCCTACTCCACCGTGTCTTCTGTTGGAATCATGTCTGCGCATTTACATGTTGAAATACATATTATTTTATAATAAATTACTTTCTCTTTGTCCTTTGTATTATAGTAGAGAGTTGCACTGATATTTTTATTGAGGTATAATTGACATGTATCATTATATTAGTTTCTGGTGCACAGCATAATGATTCAATATTTGTATTCACTGGGAAAAGATCACCACAATAAGTCTAGCTACCATCCGTCACCATACATAGTTATAAACATTTTTTCTGGTGATGAGAACTTTCGAGATTTACTCTTTAGCAACTTTCAAAAATGCAATACAGTATCGTTAACTATAGTCACCATGCTGTACATGACATCCCCAGGACTTATTTTATAAGTGGATTATTGATTTTTAAAGATATTTTTATATCAGAAAATGACCATAAAATCAATGACTTGGAAGTCATATACGAATGTGAGATATAAAGGAGAAGGCATCAAAAAAGGCAGAGTTTCAGCCTGTGTCACACAATTAAAAATATTTTTCAAGAATGGGAAGAGAAAAATTAATCTTGATGCTTCATCCTTTGAGTTTAAAAAAACATTTAAAATATGGGCAATGGTGAGATGTCAGGCCTTCGATGACAGAATTTTAGAACAAAAGGGGTTCTTGCAGATCTTCTAGTCTCATCTAAACCCCTCATGTCGCACATGAGGACACCTTGGCCTAGAGGTGAAGGGACTTGGATACACAGATCATCAGGAGCCTTTAAAACACTTACTTTTCTAATAGCTTTTCTTCAAACAACAAGGAATTATGTAAAGACGACTCCATTTGAGTTTCCAAGCTGTGTGGGTCAACATTTCTTGCGCAATCACAGGTAGGAGGTGTGGACTGTCTGTCTCACAAAACTGGTGTAGAGGTTAAGTAACAAAACGGAGGTGAATGAGCCTCAAAAAATATACACAGCTTGACAATCATAAAATTTAATATCACTAACAATAATCAGCCAAAAAAAAAAATTCTACGAAAAAAGTATTCAAGGATGATTCTTGTGGATTTCTATCCTTGTAGACGAAGGAAAACATTTGTGTTTTTAAAATCACATTTTGGGTGGTTAGAATGATTTCTCCTCAAAATGATGTTGAAGACAAAGTAAGTCAGCATCACTAGTATTGGAAAATGATCCTAAACATTTCTCTTTATTCTGGCAGAACAAAAACTGTCTCTACTAAATGACAACCGCCTGTTGCCTAATTTAAATGGTAACAGCTTAACTGTTTAAACACCCAGTTGGGATAGCTAAATTAATGAGGAAAGAAAAAAAAGTTGATTGATGCAATTCCATACTACTTAGTAACAAAGTGGCTTAGTGATTGACTAACTTTTTCTCTTTCGGGCAATGTTGTCCTATTGTCTCTCATTATTCAATATGGATTTATTGAGAACCTTCTACGCATCAGGCTCTGTGCCAGGCACTGAGTATGACAATGGCCAATAAAATAGACATGGTCCCTGAATGCACAGGACTATAGAGGGAGACAATAAAACGTAGAATGACAGGACCAGGTGTGAGTCACCCGAGGGCCCAGAAAGGCAAGCTGACAGTATTTGCAGGGAGACATCCACGTAAACTAGAATACACTGGGACTGGGGCTATCTTTGCCACCTGGTCAAAGTTAGGGGTGAGGGAGAGAGGCACCCATCAGCCCCCCTTCTAGAGAGGGTGACTTTAAATAGGGCTGTAAGAGATGAGAAGGATTTCCCTGACCTGAGGAAAGGGGAGGGCATTCCAGGAGAAGGGAACCGAGTGGGCAGACTCAGAGGGATGGACATGACTGTCTCCTCCAAGGAAACCATCCCCGTGGAGCAAAAGGCTGGAGAAGTCAGCCGAGTCCAGGGCACAAGGGTTTGGCAAGGGCTGCCAAGGATTCCTGCTAGTATTTCCACCCGTTCCACATCAATGATCTCTCTGCAGACTCTCCTGATAATCGATGCTGGCAGAGGACCCCGATGGAAGTCATCCAAAAGAGAGAAATGTCCCTCTGTTGGCTCAAAGGGGCAAGACAGTGCAGTAATGAGGAGTCGGGGCTTTGAACACAACAAAGAACGGAGTTTGAACTCCCTGCTCTGCCCACGTGTAGCTGTGTGACCCAGCCATCCATCCCATCTCTTTATCTGGGACGATAATGCTGTCAAGGGCTTACTGAGAGCATTAAATGAGATGTCAATATTTTATGGTATGTGACACTTAATCATACAGTAAAATTTACTGACTAGCATTTTTTCCTCTTAAAAATTAAGAACCTGGCTATAGACTATAACATGGCTTGAAATGCTATGTCTGCATGATAAGTTAAAATGGAAAATTTATAATTTGTGCTCCAAAAGCTTATTTAGAATTTTTCTTGCACTGTTTTGTATAATGCAGAATAATGATTTTATTTTTACAGCCTTGTAGATCCTAACATTTACATATCTTTATTCTCATATGCATAGTTATTTTACTTTAAATGACTAAATAAGCTATTTTATTTCAAACACAGTTGAGTTGGTTCTAATTATTGAACTGTCTATGCACTGTATGTAGCAAGCATTTTTAATCTATTGTGTACAAGTGGAGAGGGTAACTGTATTTCACAGAAGCGTAACTGTACTATTATATCAAGAAAGACCTCTTGGGGGCTTCCCTGGTGGTGCAGTGGTTAAGAATCTGCCTGCCAATGCAGGGGACACGGGTTCGAGCCCTGGTCCAGGAAGATCCCACATGCCGTGGAGCAGCTAAGCCCACGAGCCACAACTACTGAGCCCACGTGCTACAACTACTGAAGCCCGCGCGCCTAGAGCCTGCGCTCCGCAACAAGAGAAGCCACCGCAATGAGAAGCCCTCGCACCACAACGAAGAGTAGCCCCCGCTCAACAAAACTAGAGAAAGCCCACGTGCGGCAACGAAGACCCAACGCAGCCAAAAATAAATAAATTTTTAAAAAAAAGACCTCTTGGGGAAAAAAAAAAAGAAAGAGATGCTGATGAAGCCCTTAGCCACAGCACCTGGCACTCGGAAAGCCTTTAATAAATGGAACTCCTTGTTAGTCAGGGCTGCCACCAGGGTCCGGAGTAACAGGGCGAGGAAACATGTAAGTAGGAAAAGCGGTGGCTCTACTTTGACCTTCTGTGAAGCCTGTCACAGCGGGGATGTCAGCTGCAGGGCAGGCAAGGGCACTTGGGTTGGGAGAGCTGGCTACGGGTGGGCGGGCAGTTCTCCTCTGCTAGATCCCTTTATCCTGGCCAGCAAGGGGGTGGACGGGGAGCAGAAATGACAGCTTCACCCAAGGGCGTTTTAGCATCCCCACTAGGGAGGGGCCCAGGCTCACAGCCCACGCAGGAGCTGCAGCTGTGGACAGCTGAGGCGGGCATGGGAAAATGCTCTCTGCAAAGAAGCTGAATCTGCTCGTGACCTCCCAGGCCCAGCTGTGCTCTCAGCAGCCGCTCCTCCTCCCCTGCCCACGTCTACCTCCCCCGGGTGAAAGCCAGCTTCGTAGCCGAGGCAGTGATGCTAAATGATGCTGCAGCCAGCCGGCCCCGCTTGCCCCGGCTTCCTCCTGGGCTGCCGTGTAGCAAGAGCTGCAAACTCTGCTTTCCATCCTTGCTCTCCTTAGTCTAGATAATGAAAAGGAGCTTCTTGTTTCTCTCAGCAGCCCCCCACTCCCTGCCTCTTTCCCTGGCTCACTGAGGAATAATAACAACAATAATAATGGCAACTATGTGCCAGGGACCCGCTTAAGTTCTTTACATGTATTATCTGTTAATCCTCACACAGCTTTATGTAGGTACTATTAATCCCATCCCCATTTTAGAGATGAGAAATTGAGGCACAGATTGCTGAAGTAAACTGCCCAAGATCACACAGCTAGTAAGTAGCGGAGCCAGAATTGAAGTTCAGAACCACAGCCTTTCCGGTTAACAAGGGAAGGTGTTGCCTCGCTGTCAAGTTCTCACAGGCTGTTCCTGATTTTATTTAGCTTTATCAGCTTAAAGGTCTGTTTGTTTGGAAGATAGCAGCTGTTTTGATTAGGAGCTTTCAGTGCCTAAAAAGACACTCATTAAAATAACAATTCACTTTGGAAATAAAATCATAATTGGGCGTGTGCAGTTGAGCTGATATCATCAGCTTGGCCAGACTGAACGCCTTTGGGATGTGCCTGAGCGGGGTTAGTAGCTTTCTTTTAGAACCAGGCATACCTGCTGCTACTGATTTTGATTTTACCCACTTGACACACCCTGAGAAATGCAACCACTGAGAACTCACGCCCACGTGTTCACTTTATTTACTCACAATGCCCCTCCACACACACACAGAAAGAAGCTCAAATATCTGTCCCTTCGTACAGAAATGATATACGTCCATCAAAACTCACCAGGGGCCTCACACGCTCACTCAGCACCCAGAGGCGCACATGGGTACAAGTCCCGGCTGAGAAGGGATGAATTCTCCAAAGCAGGCAGAGTCAGACACATACAAACATGTAAATACACAGCAGTCACCTAATAATAATAATAATATCTAATATTTTTTAAATTAATTTTGTAAGTGAAATAGGGAGCATTTTCTTTTAAATTTTATTTATTTATTTTATTTATGGCTGTGTTGGGTCTTCGTTTCTGTGCTAGGGCTTTCTCCAGTTGCGGCAAGCGGGGGCCACTCCTCATCACGGTGCGTGGGCCTCCCACTATTGTGGCCTCTCCTGCTGCGGAGCACAGGTTCCAGACGCGCAGGCTCAGTAGTTGCGGCTCACGGGCCCAGCCGCTCCGCGGCATGTGCGATCCTCCCAGACCAGGGCCCGAACCCGCGTCCCCTGCACTGGCAGGCAGATTCCCAACCACTGCGCCACCAGGGAAGCCCCAATATCTAATATTTATTGGTGCTTTCTATATGCTAAGCACTGTGCTGTGTCTTTTGTTTCTCATACCGTATCACAGTTCATCCCCTCAACTACCTATAAGACGTTCTTTTTCTTATTATCCACATTTTACAAATGGGAAAATTGAGCCAGAGAGAGTTAAAATAACTTGCCCAAGATCACACAGCTAATAGAAGTGGTCAGGCTCCCCAGCTGCTCCTAGAACAGAGGTAGATCCCACATGATTGTTCTTTCTCCCCGTATATACCTTGTACCTTCAATATCTCATGTCCAAAGCAGAACTCTTGATTCCCCTCGAAACCTGCTACCCCATCAACGTTGTCCCACTTCAGTGAACAGCCCTCACCATCCATCTAGTTTATTTAAGTCCTCCTTCAGGTATTTATTCAAATGCCCTTTTCTCAGTGAGGCTTTCCCAGACGACACTTTTAAAATCCTAACAGGGCTTCCCTGGTGGCGCAGTGGTTGAGAGTCTGCCTGCCAATGCAGGGGACACGGGTTCGAGCCCTGGTCTGGGAAGATCCCACATGCCGCGGAGCAACTAGGCCCGTGAGCCACAACTACTGAGCCTGCGCGCCTGGAACCTGTGCTCCGCAACAAGAGAGGCCGCGATAGTGAGAGGCCCGCGCACCGCGATTAAGAGTGGCCCCCGCTTGCCGCAACTAGAGAAAGCCCTCACACAGAAACGAAGACCCAACACAGCCATAAATAAATAAATAAATAATTAAAATCCTAACAGTTCTTATACACACACACTGCCTGCTTTCTTTCTCTGATTGTTCTTCATAGAACGTACCATCATCAAACATTCTGTATTTTCTATTTAGTTAACTCTTTGTCTTCCTCCCCTCTCCAGTAACAGGAAAACTCCATGAGGGTAAGGACTTCTGTCCATTTTGTTCACTGTTGTATCCCCACTGGCACATAAGGTACTCAATTAATATCTGGGGAAGGAAGGAAGGAAGGAAGGGAGGGAGGGAGGGAGGGAGGGAGGGAAGAAATTTAATTCTGTGAGTGGAAGAGGTGGGTAGATATGTAGGCAAGACTATACAGGATTTAGATTGGAACAAGAGAAAAACAGCCACATGGGCAGAAGACAGAATAATTTAAAATATTTCTGAATGAATTTCAAAGTTTGATTCCATTACCATAGCTTTTGTACTATAATTCTGTGATGAAGTAATATATCACCAACATGATGTCACTGCTTTCACAGGTGCTGCCCACAAAATGAGGGGTCAGCAACACATTTGGATGTTTCTTTCTGAAATAGTTCACCCAGTTGGCAATCAGACTGGACTTCCCACGACCATGTTCTCCAGACAAGAGCAAAATAGACTTGTAAGTTGGAAGAGAATTTATTCTGAAAAATAAAGACAGAAAATGTAGTCAAGAATAATTACAAATAAAGAGAGGGAGGGAGAGAAGGAGGGAGGGAGGGAGGGAGGGAATGAGGAAGGGAGGAAGGGAAAATATTCCTGCGTACGTTTGTCTCTAAGAGATAGGAAATTCTAGTCTCTCAACTGTGACCTCAGTTGGCTCCAAATAAGCCATTCATCCTCTGGGCTTCAGCCCTGTCCTATGTAAAATTAGGAGGGTGCAAAGATGGTAACCTCAGAAGGCTCTTCCACCTACCACAGACTCTAGGGTTGTCCAATATGAACCTGGGGTTACATCAAGGGCCCAACCTGCCCAAAGGCCCAGGACAGGAGACTACCCAACCAGGAGAGAATAAAAAATTGAAACACTCACATGCCAAAGATTCCTATAATCCTGATGACCATGACATTAGGAATTCAACAAAATGACCATAATTGTTAGTTACTCACTGAGAAGTAGCCCGTTGCTCTATGGGGGTGTTTTGGCTTGTAGTAATGAATAAATACGATTTCTCTGAACTGGCGTGAGCACAATACAACTTGTCCTGTTGCTTAAATTTTTTCAGTGAAAAGCTTCTGGAAATGCAGAGGAGTCCCAGGTCCATGAGTATCACTGCATAAAGACTCCAGCCCTGTTCCTCACGTAATTTAATAAATATGTGTCTAGTGATTTTTCATTGATGTAAGTTCCAAGTGGGCACTTACCAGGCTTACCTAACTCACTACTGGATAGTTAGTGACTGGCACAGTACCTGATCATAAATTGTTGATGGAGTGAATGAAATAAAATAAATAAACCTGACACTCAGGTTCAGCAAAGCAAGAGGATCAGTCTGAAAACCTATTGAAATAGAAAACCTATAGCAGGATCATTAAACAGTAGTTACTCCATAAGAATTCCATCTCCATGACTATGAGTTAGGAATCAATGCCTTATTGCTTTAGTCATTTCCCCATCAAATTTGAATGGCAGGATTGGATTGGATTTGATGCCCCACTTTCACCTTTGCCCTCTTTCAGCCTCTCCTCAGCCAAGCCACCAGAGTGAACTTATCAAATGTCATATAGGTCATTGCCCTGCTCAAAAGAAGTAAAAGTCTAAGTCCTTACAATGATGCATGAGAACAGACAAGACCCTCCTCTCATCCCTTACGTCTCCAACCTCACCCCATCACCCTCCCTACAGCTCTGACTTCCTTCCAGCTGCCTGGCCTCCCTGCCGTTCCTCCAGCCTCAGGACCTCTGTGTTTGCTGTTCCCTCTGTCTGGAATACTCTTCCAACTCATATTGGCAAAGCCTGCTCCCTCACCTGCTTCTAGCAGTTACCCAAATGCCACCTTCTCTCCTACCAGATGGCCTATTCCCTTTCACGGTTTCATTTTGCTCCATAGCACTTACAGGCATCTAGCCTACTACATATTTTCCATAGGTATCATGTCTGTTGCATGTCTCCACAATACAAGCTCCATGGAGGCAAGGATGTTTGTCTTTTGTTCATTACTGTATCCCCTGTGTCTAGAACATGTTTGGGCACTTAGCAGGTAAAAACCAATGAAGGAAAAATACAAATATAATATACCCCCATAAATAAGCTAGGGTCTTAATGATTTCTTCTCAAGAACAAATAGAAAATGAAAACATTGCAAAGCAAACTGTGGCTCCCTTCAAAAGAGAAAAAAAAGAACGCTATTGCTCTAGATGGTTGGTTATTAAGAAAATGCTTTGAAACTCCAAAAGAACACCTTTTTCTCTTAGCTGCACACACTATTCAGGAACTTACAATACAAAGCATTGTTTCCAAATGGCAAAGTCCTGCTTCCACACAGCTAATCTCCAAGGACTTATTTAATTGTTGTGTTTTGATTGGGCACAACCGGAGTTGTGTAATTGCAATAAAATTTATTAAATGTCTCATCCACTCTGAAATACTTAAAATTATAACCTAAGTGAGATATAATTCACATACCAAAAAAATCCACCATTTTAAAGTATACAGTCGGTTTTAGTATACTTAGTATACAGTAAATATCACTATCACTATCTAATTCCAGACCATTTTCAGGACCCCAGAAAGAAACTCCAGACCCATTAGGGGTCATGTCCCAGTTCCCCTCTACTCTCATCCCCTGATAGACACTAACCTACTTTCTGTCTCTATGGACTTGCCTATTCAAACCTAAGATTTTCAACAGATGACATATATTTCATACTCTAGTAGTTTCAAAATCCTTGACTGAGCGCCATGTTGTTTTAACCAATTAAATTGTCTTCCTCTTGGCATGGGTTCCCAGAACCACAAGATGTTGGTAGCTCTGCACATCATAGTGGGTGCTGAGACCGGGGCAGACATGGTAGCGCACAACCTTGAGCCATCCTAGCCACTGTGGTTTATTTCAAATCCCCAAACTCTCACAGAATAAATGAGATCTGGAATAAGAACTGGAGGATGAGGATGGAAGAAAATAAAATGATCCCAAGAACCTCCCTATTTCTAGGGTTGAGACTGGAAAGGACACCACAGAAAAACCCAATTCTTTCCTCACGCCCCCGTCTCTTCATGCCTGTGGCTGGCGAACAGAGCATGTCAGCACCCGGAGTGGGAAAAGATATGGGGGTTTTAATCAGAGGACACTGGATAAAACAGTGAAGGAGTGCAAACTTTGGGTAAGATAACTCGATTCTCACAAACGCAAATAATGCTATGGCCCATAGGTGGCAATTAACAAGTACTGGCTGAATATCTTAATGTAATTAATAATGAGCTGATGATGTATGTGGAAGCTCTCTGTAAATTATACAATACTGTACAGATGCATTATTCATATTTCCTAATCCAGTTTCTTCTCCTTAAAATCATTCCATCACTGACAGGAATGAGAGACCAACTTTGATCTATGGGATTAAAAAAGAAGGCAAGCTCTCTGCCCTCCAGCATTTATAATCTTCTTAAGGAGACTGAAGGGAAGTAATGTGGCAGTTGCAGAGTGATATCTGATAAGGAGATTCTAACCTGGGGGTGACTTTTAGGGAGCCTCTCTTGCAGGCATGGATGGACTTGGAAGTGAGGGAAGAAATTCCAAATTTGGGGGATCATATTCACTAAAGTCAGGCTGCTTTGCTTGGGGTTTCTTGACATCTTACCTGAGAACAGATAAGCTGGAGCCTGCTGCGGCATTATTAAAATCAAATTCCACAACCTTTAAGGCAAATCTTTCCAAGATTTCAAAGGTTCTGTTGGACTCCTTGGAAATAACAAACACTTCCTTGCACTTCTCAGTGAACTCTTCATGATAGAAAGGTTCAAAGTTGTGCTTGAAGTCTTTAGACACAAAAAGATATGTTTTAATACCTTAGATTTATAGTTTTGCATTTTCCATTACACATGGTTATTATGAATTCCCAGGAAAGTATCTCCCCTTCTGTGTCTATACCACCTTCTTTCTATGTAGGCACCAAATTTCATAGCCCATCCTACATTCTAATGAAAGGAAGCTATAGGCAAGCAATTTAATCTTAATGCTATTTGTACATGAAATCCTATGTAGGATTCCAAGTTATTTCATGACCTCAGAATAACCAAGGCAAAAAAAAAAAAAATTGGATTTGCTACATATATCCTCTTGTATTTTTAGATTGTTAGCTAAATATGAAGTTACCTAATTCAATCTCGTGGCATATGTGTATGTTTCTATCCATGGCAATGGTTGGGGGAGTGGGGTGTATTTTTAAGATAAGATGCCCAATGACAACCATGGGTACAGTTGCAACTCTGCCACTGGGCAAGTCCCTTAAATTCCCAGGTAAAATAAGTGGCAGGGCGGGACAACTGGATTTCTGAGACTCCTTCTAGTTTCAAGGCACTGTGTTTCTAAACTCATTGCCTAATTAAAGTCAAGGTGTTCTGGACTGCCAAAATGTCCTCCTGTCTCTGGAGACACCTACATCTCCCAGAGTTTGGGTGGGTTTTTTTTTTTTTACATGCGGTGAGGCAGGAAAATGAACATCAGGTAGTTTAACCTGGTAAGGTCTCAAGCTATCTTATACCCCCATAGTTAACTGGGCTGCCCTGTGGTTCAGGTTAGGGCCAGAATAACCTAGAGGACCAACAGTTTGGCCAAGGTCAGCTTCAAATTTCAAGATCTTAGACAGAATTGGAAATGATCCCACAGTCTAATGGATCTCTTTAGCTCACCTTGAACCTCACCCACTAGTCTCAGGCACCTCCAAGGACCTCAGAGTGCTTCTGAAGGCCAAGAGTATGAACTGATAGCTCTGTATTGTCTTATGATAACTATCAGCTACCCACATGGCCTACTGCTACCCCTACCTAAGCTGTGAGATTTTGGAACTATCTGGGTGATTAAAGGGTATCGAAGATCCAAAAGAAAAATAATTTAGCCTTTTTTCTGAAGATTTTGTAATAATCCATCCATTCTGTACCTTCTACTGCAGACATGTAGTCCATATATTACACATTCAAAACTAAAGTCTAAAACAAGCTAATATTTCAATAATAACCAAAATCAAAGACTAAGGAGAACACTATGGAGAAATAATCTCTCTCTAACCCAAATACACAGAAAGGCTTGATTCTTGAACATGTTAGTAAATATTAATGAATGCAGTTCAGATTGAGACTAGTCAAAGAATATCACTATTAACCATACTTCAGGCCTTAGCCAAATATATGCTATATTCTTCCAGGACTCATTTTTTATGATTCATTCTCATTAGCCTAATATGTGTCAGGTACTGTTTTCAGGTGCTTTACACACATTATTATACACATTACCTTGAGAGTTCAAGGTCGTTAATGCTAACTCAGTAAAGAGAAGAAACCAAGGCTTACCAATATTACATCATTTTCTCAAAGTCACAGAGCTAGGAACTAAAAAATCTTGGATCTGAGAGCATTTCTGTTGTTGGACATTCTAAAACTCCAAGCTCGTAGTAAATATTCAGGATATTTTGGGGCTGCCCAACTTCTATTCACCCTACCCTAATTCCAGTAACAGCCCCAGATTATCATTTGGGGTCCCACCTTGTCTCAACTCTCATTTCATGTTATTGTAGTGGGTCTGACTCCCTCCAGCTCCAGACGTGGCATATGACCCAAGTTCAGCCAATCAGAGCATCACATTCTCTTGGCACCAGTGACTGAGTCCGATACAAACATATAGGCCAAGTCTGGCTAATCAGAGACAGAAAGACTTAATCCTAGGACACTGAGCCATTCCTGCTGGACTTGAGCCTGGAGCTGCTAGAGCCATCTTCCCTCCATTATGGAGGAGCCACGTAGTTGAGGCAACATCAGGACAGCAGAGCCATGCAGAGACATAGTGAGAAACCAGGGCCTGGTAACCTCATTTGAGCCAGTGGATGAAGCCTGAGCTGAACACAGACCTAATCCTGGGCTTTAAAGTTATATAAACTAAAATTCCCTCTCTGTTGGAGCCAGTCCGAGTCACTTTCAACCCAAAGAGTAACGACTGATACAATATTCTTTTCTAGGACCCCAAAATAATTTGGCTTGTAGGCAGAGTTTTGTTTGACCAGCACAGGTGGGATTTCATGCCCCACCCCCAACAATGGATGTGAATGACTTTAGGTGGGTCAACGCCCTCCCATTCAGTTGACTACACATCCATCTGCCCCCCATCATATTAGAAGGACTATGCCTGCCTGGTCCCTGAAAGCATTTGAGAATGCACCACCTGCATTCTGCACTCCCACATTAATTGGGCCCTTACAACAGTAACTCACAATCTTTTTTGGGTCATTAAACCTTTTGAGAATCTGATCAAAGACACAGGCCAACTTCCTACTGCCCAAAACACACATCGGCATATAAACATTCTATTTTTCATATAAATTTAGGGCATCACAGATCCCTCCCGAAGTCCGTCTAGGTGAAGAATCTCTGCCCTGCTCTGATGTTGTTCCTCCCTTTTTAATCTGTACGTGTCCGTGAGACACTATTTTCAGAATAAATGTAATCATTTCATTCAGAGGCAACAGGATGCCAGGCAGTGCTTCTCAAACTTTAATGTGCCTGCAACTCACCTGGTCATCTTTATTAAAATGCAAATTCTAATTCAATAGACCCAGAATGCATTTCTAGTGAGTTCCTAGGTGATGCCTGAGGCTACTGGTGCATGGATCACTTACTCTCTGAGTAGTAAGTGTGAAGGCAAACGAGCATGGATTTTGGAGTCAAAAGGACTTGGGTTCAAATCCTAGAATGATCCCTCACTGGTGAAGTGACATTAGGTAAGTCACTTAACTGCTACACAGCAGCTTTCATTTGTTCATCTGTAAAACAGGAATTATAGCACCTACCTTGCAGGGCTAAACCTTGAAGATTAAATGTGATAACATGCAAAAAGCACTTGACAATTAATAAAAGTTCTCTCCTCTTTAGATCAGGATTTCTCAACCTTGGCATTATTGACATTCTGGGTTGGAAAATTCTTTATCATGAGGGGCAGTCCTGTGCACTGTAGGATGTTTAGCAGTGACCCTGACCTCCAGCTGTTAGATGCCAATAGTACACCCCCAACTGTGACACCAAAAATGTGACACCAAAGATGTAGCCAAAAGTCCCCTGGGGGCAAAATCAGCCCTGGTTGAGAACCTCTGCTCTGTATCTACATGTTAACTGCCAGATATCTTAGGTCTTCTCCGAGCTCCTTGACTTCCTAAATCCTCTTCCATGACCCACTATTTGCTCTCAGTTTCAAAAATCTTCAAATAAGAAATGCACGTTACAGGAATATGGTAATAATTTTAAATGTTTAAGGAATAATTTCAACCATTTAAAAATTCCTTTCACAGGGAAGACATACAAAACACATGGACTTACGACAACAGACTTAGCTCTCTCCATACTCACTAACCTGTATTTTCCATCATTAACGCGGCTGGGTAGTTTTTCTACCACAACCAACCAGTCCTTGAGAACCAGGCTCACCCAACTCATGGAGATCTCTGTACAACCTGACAGGTAGCCCTTTGCTAATAACCTTGGCCTTAAGCTTTCCAGCCTTTGATTTTTCCTCATCGTTGATCAGAAAGCCTGCGGACAGCATCTCCTCCTTTTCCTCGTCCACAGGCTTCAGCAGCATGGTTCCCGTCCTAAAGTAAAAATACAGAAATTGAGACTCATTCAGAAAGGCTGCTTGGACGATCTCTAACTCCATCGGACTGCGGTTGGGATTCTCCAGGACCCAAGGATAACAGTTTTTTGCAGCAACATAGAGATTCTGTTCCACTATGGATAAACTTGACAAGTCAGTTGCCTTGGAGAACATGACAGGTGAGTAGTCAGGGAGAAAGTCCCCGTATGTCTGACCCAGCAAGCAGATAAAAAAGGGAAAGCAGCTGTTCACGCAGTCCAGACAGAGCTTCAGATGTTGCTAGTGGAGACAAAAATGTTGTCTAAATAGACTGGAGGGTAAGGACGCCTGGGCCTTCAACGCTGACAACGTCAGGTCCACAGCTTTGAAACACGCGCCCCGGGAATTGCAGAATTCGCTCAGCTGAGGGAAGATGTAGTTTGCCAAATAGTCTCTCTCTTCCTGAAAATCAGCCAGAGTCGAGCAGATGTAAGGCTGAATGGGTTTCCGGGGCTTTAAAAGGAATTGGGCAGACCTGTCTACATTCTCATTTGCCTCCTGGCTCATTTCACTTTGCTCAGAGATGACATCACACTTAAAACAAAACAATTTTCATCCTGGTGCAGCCACTGACCTCCACTGCTTCTGTGGCTTCCCCCTAATTATGTTCCCTATAAACAGATTGAAATCTTTCCCCAAAATGCCTTCTTTCTTATAGATATTTGAAGGTGAGTGATGCCAACCAATGGACAGATCAGAGTTGAGACACAATCTAGTTTAAGTTAGGAGTGAAAAAACACATTCTTTTTTAGGATTACAGGAAGTCCACGGCTCCTCTGTTTCCCCAAAGCTTTTGCGGAAGAGCTGAGAACCACGGGTGATGAGTGGGCACTGGATACAAGGCTCTCCCTCTTTTCCTCAGCCCCCCATTCCACCTTCCCAGTGTTCCATTGGCCACCTGCTCCTTCTGCCACCCTGTGAATCTGAAAACTATGCAAGGGGACTTGCTAAGAGTGTGAAAAGGAAGGCAAATGCAGAAAAGGAGCCTAGCGTATCCAGCAACAGAATAAGCCAAGACCCATGACTCGGACCAGAAGCAAGAATGAAAATAGGTATGAAGTTGAGGTCAAGACAAGAGGAACAAATCAAAATATAATAAGGGCCAAGACCAGTAATGCACCTGGCATCTGAGAGGCAAAGAAGTCTGGATCTAAGAATCTGATGGAGTACTGTGATCTTTTTTTTTTTTTTTTTAGAAATTCACGTTCTTTTTTTTTATTTATTTTTTATTTATTTATTTATTTATTTATGGCTGTGTTGAGTCTTCGTTTCTGTGCGAGGGCTTTCTCTAGTTGCGGCAAGTGGGGACCACTCTTCATCGCGGTGCGCGGGCCTCTCACCATCGCGGTCTCTCTTGTTGCGGAGCACAGGCTCCAGACGCGCAGGCTCAGTAATTGTGGCTCACGGGCCCAGTTGCCCCGTGGCATGTGGGATCTTCCCAGACCAGGGCTCGAACCCGTGTCCCCTGCATTGGCAGGCAGATTCTCAACCACTGCACCACCAGGGAAGCCCCTGTGATCATTTTTATCTTAAGTTGTGCAGACTTATACGACACTCCATTCACCTACATGCACTGGGAATTCAATTCCACTGACCTAATGGAAAAACACACGCCCTCCAGCAATGATGTAGATATGCTTGCACCTTGCTCAGAAGCAAAATATTCAATGAAAACTACTTAGCTTTACGAGCTTTTTCTTGATGCAACTTATTTCCACACCAAATGTTGCTTTATTGGTTGTTTGTTGCTTTCACCTATAGAGAAACATACCGTGTTATCATGTATAGGGCAATTTTCCATCAAGACCACCTGACTAGAATATAATAATACATTACCTTTTAAAAAAAGTGTTAAGGGCTTCCCTGGTGGCACAGTGGTTAAGAATCCACCTGCCAATGCCGGGGACACGGGTTGGAGCTCTGGTCTGGGAAGATCCCACATGCCGCGGAACAACTAGGTCCGTGAGCCACAACTACTGAGCCTGGGCGTCTGGAGCCTGTGCTCCACAACAAGAGATAGGCCGCGATAGTGAGAGGCCCGCGCACCGTGATGAAGAGTGGCCCACGCTTGCCGCAACTAGAGAAAGCCCTCGCACAGAAACGAAGACCCACACAGCCAAAAATAAAAATAAATAAAAAATAAATAAAAATTTAAAAAATAAAAAAGTGTTAACCCTTTTGCATTTAATTGTCACAATAATCCTACGATAGATAATATTACCACCCTACTTTACTGATGAAGAAACAAAAGTTCAGACAGGATAAGCAACGTGTCCAAAGGGACCTGGCTAGTAAGTGAAGAGCTAGGATCTAAAAACAGGTCAGCCTGACTCCAGGACACATACATTATACTGCCTCCATATAATAGAGATAAGACTCTAGGTCTTGAAGATACCATAAATCAATGGGTACGAAACACCTATGCAATAATGATACTGTAATAAATAGGCGACAATTTGAAAAAATTAATTTAATTTAATCTCACACAAACAAAATCTAAAAGATGACAGAATGGGCATCACGGACACTTTATTAATAGACTTTTCACCTGCCATGTAGGAGGCTAGAATTAGATTATCAGACCTTGAAAATATCCACGTTTTCCTATTCCCAAATGATCAGAGGTAGTAATTTCTATCTTGGTCTCTACCAGGTCCCCAACACCTAGTATAAGGTCTGGCTCAGAGTAGGTGACAGGTAAATAATTGTTGAATGAAAGAATTTAATATAAGTTTTAAATGAAAAGAAAACATAATTAAATATTTATCAAACCTGGAAAGGACTTCCAAAACTTATAAGCTGTAGAAGAAGTCACAAAAGAATAGATAATAACTACATTTTAAAAATACTTAGAGACTTCCCTGGTGGCGCAGTGGTTAAGAATCCACCTGCCAATGCAGGGGACACAGGTTCGATCCCTAGTCCGGGAAGATCCCACATGCCACGGAGCAACTAAGCCCATATGCCACAACTACTGAGCCCGCGCTCTAGAGCTTGCGAGCCGCAACTACTGAACCCGTGGGCCACAACTACTGAAGCCCACACGCCTAGAGCCCGTGCTCAGCAACAAGAGAAGCCACCGCAATGAGAAGCCCTCACACCGCAATGAAGAGTAGCTCCCACTCGCCGCGACTAGAGAAAGCCCACGCATGCAGCAACGAAGACCCAACACAGCCAAAAATAAAAAAATAAATACATTCATTGAAATAAATACATCAAAATAAAAATACTTAAATATATTAAAATAAAATAAAATAAAACAAAAAATATATTAAAGTGTTTTTAATTTTTGACTCAATGATTCTACTTTCTGGGAATCACTCCAAGGAAATAATCAAAATAGTGAGAAACTATAGTCACTAGATGTTCATTGTTTATGATAGAAAAAATAGTAAAAGAAAGAAAGAAAACTAAATGGTCTCCGCAAAGGACATAACTAAGAGGATAAAAGTATAGCCACTGATGGCAAGTGGTACATATATTAAAAAGACAGTTACAGACTTCTGCTTCCAGCCATGATAAAATAACAGGGACTAGACTTACCTATCCTCTTCAAAAAATTAGAAAACTGGACAAAATATATGAATTAGCTGTTTTCAGACATACATCAGGCAGTACAGAAGTGTGTGATCCCAGAGAGAAGTAAACTAGAGGAGCTATATTATTATCAGAAAAAGTAGACTTCAGAACAAGTGTTACTGGGAATAGAAAGTGACATTACATAATGATAAAGTAGTCAGTCTACCAAGAAGACATAATAATCCTAAGTGTGTAGGCACCTAACAAGAGAGCTTCAAAATATACAAAGCAGGAGCTTCCCTGGTGGCACAGTGGTTAAGACTCTGTGCTCCCAATGCAAGGGACCCAGGTTCGATCCCTGGTCAGGGAGCTAGATCCCACATGCATGCTGCAACTAAGAGTTCACATGCCACAGCTAAGAGGCTGTGTGCCGCAACTAAGGAGCCGGTGAGCTGCAACTAAGGAACCCAAGAGCCGCAACTAAGGAGCCTGCCTGCTGTAACTAAGACCTGGTGCAACCAAATAAATAAATAGATATTTTTTTTAAAAACTTAACAATCACTTACTAAAAAAAAATACACAAAGCAAGACTGGTAAAATGAAAGGAGAAATAGATACACCCTTAATACAGTTAGAGATTTCAACACTCCTCTCAAGTAATCGGTAGTTTAAGTAGACATAATCAGCAAAGATACAGAAGATCTGAAAAACACTATCAGGCAACTTGATTTTTTTGAACATTCCACCCAACAACAGGAGAATACAGATTCTTCTCACGTGCGCATAGAACAAGCACCAAAATAGACCAGGTTCTAGGCCAAAGGTCAGCAAACTACAGCCTAAAGGCTAAGGCCCACCTGTTGCCTGTTTTTATAAAGAACATTTTATTGGAACACAGCCACTTCCATTCATATTAAGTATTTCATATTACAACAGCGGAGTTGAGTAGTTATGACAGAGATCAAAGGGCCCACAAAGCCTAAAATATTTTCTATCTGGCCCTTTAAACAATAAGTTTGCCAACCTGAATTCTAGGCCATAAACCAAAACTCAACACATCTGAAAGAACTGAAATTATATAAAATATGTTCTCTAACCCCAATGGAATATTTGAAACTGATAACAGAAAGATACCTGAAAAATTCACAAATTTTGGAAATTAAATATTATTTCTAAACAACTCATGGGTTGAAGTGGAAGGCAAAAAAAAAAAATGGTGACAGAAAGCAGATCATTAGTTGCCTTGTGGAGCATGGGGAGGAAATGACTGGGAAGGGTCACAAGGGAACTCTTTAGGGCAACAGGAATGTTTTCTATCATAATTATAATGGTAGTTAGGTGTAGGCATTCATCAGAACTTACCAACTGATCACTTAAAATGGGTGCAATTTATTTTATATAAATTAGACCAAAATATAGTTGATTCTTTAAAAATCTGAGAACTATATAGCAAGAGAAAAAGGTTTATAAGTAAGGGTTAGGTGAAAAGGAGAAAAAATAAGTATAGGCCATAATAATAACAGTGCTAATAAAACACAGCTAAATATGGGAAACAGCACAGTGCAGAAGTGAAAGGTCCAAGTTCAGAAGACCAGTTCCCAGGATTCAAGTCCTTACAGTAAGTGTCTTAAATTCACCATGCTTCAGTTTCCTCATCTGCAGAACAGGGATTACAGAATCTATATCATAACATTCTTAAGAAGATTAAACAAGTTATTGGATTACAAAATGCTAACAACAGTGCCTATAATGAATAGTCAATGAATGTTAAGTATCATTATTAGAACAAATGCACATGAGGTAAAAACAGGAAAGAAAAATGATATAGTAGCTGTGTTAGGATGGTAAGATTAAGGCAAATCCGTTTCTCTAATCCTAATAACTATAGCTATATTATTTTATAATTAAAATTTTAAATGAAAAAACAATAATTCCACAACTTGCTCCATAACTGCTGATAAAGAACCCTCCCAGTTTTTGCAGAAATAGGGGATTAATGGTGGGGGGAGAGGGGAGAGGAACAGAGGAGACCTAATAGAAGAAGGAGTTATTTTGGAGTGGAAAGAAGACAAAGAAAAGTAGGACATGACTTTTTATTTTTCTTTAAAACAATGTAAGTCAAAAAATTTAACTAGAAACTTTTCATTATTACCGTAAGTGCAAAACCCTTATTACATGTCACAAATAGATAGTATCCATAAAAATAAATGCATTAAAAAGCAAACAGTGTTGAATAAATTCTATTTAGATACACTTCTCTTTTTATGGAGAAAGTAGATTAACATGTACTTATTAGAGAGGCATTTAAGACAAACTTGGACCAAACTGACTTTCTCTTGGTATAATCAGAAACACCGAAAAAAAATTGAAAGGGTCCAACGTCTGTGCCAGAGAATCAGAGTTACTTAATATTTGTCCCTGGCCCACCTGATAGCAGCAAGTGGTATCAAAGTGGCATCTCCCACATTGTCGGGGATACAGAGGTTGAGCATGGGCTTTGGAGCCATATAAAACCTGCCCCAAGATCTCACTCTGACACTAGTTCCTGCAGCTGTAAATCGGGAAACAATGACCACACCCATGTGGCAGGATTAAATGAGACTTTGCATAATAAGCACCTAATAAACATTTTTTAAAATAAAATTTTGTTTTCTTTTAACACTGCTAAGGTGGACACTTTAAGAAAGAACATTCCCTAGTAAGGGCTGAGGCATCCTGTTGCAGTACCCTAGAGAGTGTCCATGCCACTGGGACGCCCATTGCTACCCTGGGTCCTGTCGATCCTGAGGCCTGGTGTCTAGCTTTTCCTTCCATTCTGGGACCTGCTTCACTGTCTCTTCACTAAGTCCCCTGCTCTTGAAAGAGGAAGGAAGGAAGGGAGGGAGGAAGGGAGGGAGGAAGTGGGAGAGAGGTAAGGAGGGAGGGAGGGGAAAGAGACAGACTTCTCAACAGATTTCTTAAGCAAGTTATCACAGCTTAGTTTACATTTTAGAATCTGCAAGGTACATATGAAGTCCTCAGTCAATGTTTGCTATTCCTACTGCTGTTGTCAGTATTAACATTACCTCTATTGCAAATGTTTGACTTCAAATTTTACCATAAAGTAGCCTCAATCGTATCACTCTATTTATCACTGCACTTGAGAACTAGAAGTTATAAGAATATCTACTAACTGGTCAAAAGTTCCTCTGGCTTTTTTTCAGAGATTTCTCTCAATATTTTAAGGCTTCGGAATTTCTATATTCAAATACCCCACCCCCAAGCCCGCCCCCAATGACCACAGCATCTAACTTTAGTAATTTTACTCTGACAACGCCAGGCTGTACTTTTACTTCGCTTTTCTTCTCTTTTTTTTTTTTTAAAGATTTTTATGCTTAAAATGTAAATCAGTGGGAATGTAAATTGGTACAACTCTCCTAGAGTGTAATTTGTCAGTACCACAACCCTTTGAAACACAAGTCACATACCTTTACCAAGCATTTCAATTTTAAGAATTTGTTCTATTTGTCTATAAGGGTTTACATCTAAGAATTTTCAGTGCAGCAATATTTATAATGGTTTAAAGATTGGCAAACTAAAGGGCTAACAATAATAAATCGATAATTACGGCACAGTCATGACATGAAATAGTGTACACCCATTAAAAGATATCTTGTAAAAATATTTACATGGAAAAATGTTTACCATATATTGGCAAGTTAAAGACAGTTACAAAACTATTATTGTGTGATTCCAATTTTAATTTAAAAATGTATATATTAAACATTAATGAAGACACCAAGATGCTAATAGTGATGTATCTAGTTAAGGCATATGGGTTATTTTAATTTTCTTCCTCAATCTTTTTTTAAATTTTTTAATTTCCAAATTTTTTCATAATACACATAAAAAAATAAAATTTCTTTAAAAAGCCTTTCAAACTTTTTCAAGTAGCCAAGAAGTACGTGGTACCTAGAGCAATGTAAGAAATGTTTAAAATATGAGTTCCACTTTGTTCTACCAATAGTTAACTCTGAGACCGCATTTCTTTTCTCTGGACCTCAAATTTCTTTAGCTTTTTTTAAAAAGAAAGGGAGGAGCCTTGAGATGGGAACATAAATTGGTACAGCTTTTTTCCGCCCCCCAGAGGAATTGGTAAATATCCATAGCATTTTGAAGGCACATACTCTTTGACCTAACTACTCCAAAACTAAAAGCTTATCCTCCAGATAAACTTTCACAAATAAAGAACCTGTGCAGATTAAAGCATTCTCTGCAGCATTGACTGTAAGAGCAACAAACTGGAAACAAAACAAGTGCCTATCAAATAGGGAAGTAGATTTTAAAAAATGAGACATCCAAGATCTATTAAATGGAATAAGCTAATGTGTATTGTTCATCTTTTTAAAAATTAAGAATTTCATTTTTAATTTTATTACACACATATGTACATTCACAAACACACATGCGTGCACACATACACACCCACCCACACACACACACAATTTCTGGAAGGATGCATAAGGAACTTCTATCAGTAGTGACCTCTAGAGAATGGGAACAATGGGGTGGGGAGAACCTGGAACTTCTACCTTTGATCTTACACTTTTCTGTACCAATTGGAGTTTTTTTAAACCACGAAAATATCTTACTTTTATAATTCAAAACCGAGAGGGTGAGTTGTGGAACTACATGATTTCTAAGACTTCTTCCAGCTCTAAAACTCCTATTAAGTCCCTAATGTAACTTATCATCAACATGGCTGATTGGATCATGTAAAATATCAAATTTATTACAATTTAAAATTTAACAAATCTCTTATTTGAAATTCAACTCCTCTTGTGCTCTGCTGGTGTCCAAAGTTGACAGAGGACAATTGGACATATATATATATATTTTTTTTAATATTTATTTATTTATTTGGTTGCACTGGCTCTTAGTTGCAGTAGGCGGGCTCCTTAGTTGTGGTTCATGGGCTCCTTAGTTGAGGCATTCGAACTCTTAGTTGTGGCATGCATGTGGGCTCTAGTTCCCTGACCAGGGATCGAACCCAGGCCCCCTGCATTGGGAGCTCAGAGTCTTCACCACTGCACCACCAGGGAAGTCCCAGACATATATTTTTTAATTGATCTGTTTTTCTAAGGCAGAGACTAGGGAGATGTTCATTTTTAAGTAATAAAAAATAAAATGTAAACTACAAGACCACAGGTGAATTTAATTTAAACTCTCTGATTGCATGTTAAGAGTCACGGCACCCACAGATTTTATTAGCAAATGCAGGTAACCATTTTATAAACCCATAGTCAATTCTCAGGCAGGGTAACGTGGTGTGAGTTGGGGCAGGGCCTAGGGAGATCACAAATAATCCACATTTGTGGTTAAAACTAGTCAAAAAGAAGACATAATGTAAACTAATGTAAACTGTAGTTACAATTACGTTAAATATTTAGAAACACATTTACTGTTCTCTAGTCTAAAATAATACAAGTTCCACATTTTGGAAACATTAAACACCATATTAATTACTTGATGAAAAACTACCGAAAGGTTAACATGAGGAAATAATTATGGTTGTTTAACGTCTTAGCTGAAATATTGGGATTTTTGAAATCCAATATTTGAACCCCAATATTAAAATAGGACCAAGAACATCTACATCTCCTATACAGACCTACGTCTACTTCCACATTCTACCATGAAGGACAATTCAAAGCAGAGCAACCTTCCTGCCAGAACAGAGAAGCTGGATAAGATACTTGAGGATTTATTTAAAGGCATCAGACAGCTACTCAGGCAACCAGGATTTGAGAAGACAAGATTCCAGAAAGGAAGGGTTAAGAAGTGAACCCTACATTCTCTGTTGCTTTTCCCCTCAAAATGCTTGCCGATTCTTACACCATGCAGAGCTAATATTCTTAGAAAGCAGCACAAGGCTGATACGCTACGCAACACTCAGCAGCCCCACGGTGATAGTGCTAGCAGGACAAAAATTGGAGTTCCGGGCCCACCAGCGAGGAGCCTGGTAAACACTGTAGGCTTTCTGTTGTATTTTCTGGATGCTCAATCTTGATTAAGTAGGTCTCCCCCATTCTTAGTGTGCACTCACAGGCTTTCTTATTTTCTCCTAAACTGGATTTCTTTTTTTATATGATGTAAGATAGGTGTCAACTTTATTTTTTAGATGGATAACCAGTCAAGGCCAGCATCATTTGTGAAACAAACTATCCTTTCTCCTCTAAACTGAAATATCACTTTTATCATGTATTACATTGAAACAATCTATCTCTGGATTCTCTCTTTTGCTGCACTGTTCTGTTTGTCTATTCAAACACCTAGTGAACATTTAGCATTCTTTTTGACTGCAACACCTGAATCCCCTTCCTATTTGGGGGGAAATCCCCACTTCTGGTTCTTCTCCCCCATTTCATGAGCCCACTCCTCACAAATGAAGCGGAAGATGCCAGCTAAAACCTTTCTCAGCTTCCCTTGCAGGTAGGGTATGGGAGCAGGCAGCTTCTAAAATGGTCCCAGTGATCTCTGACTCCTGGTATTAACCTCCTTGTGTAATCCCCTTTTCTCACCGAGTAGGGTTATTGCAGAAATGATAGTATGTGATTTCCGACGTTGGTCATGAGTTATCATGGCTCCTGCCTTGTTTTCTGACTTGGATCACTCACTCTGGGGAAAGCCAGCCACCATACTGTGAGCACACCCAAGTAGCCCAATGGAGAAGTCCGTGTGGTGAGGAACTGAGACCTCCTGCCATTACCTATGAGTGAGTCATCATGGGAGCAGATCCTCTAGACCCAGCCAAGCCTTAGATGACAGCAGCCCACGCTGACATCCTGACTACAGCTTCGTGAGAGATCCTGAACCAGGACCACCCAGCTAAGTACTCCTAGATTCCCCACTACAGATACTTTGTGAGATAATACATGATTACTGTTCTAAACTACACAGTTTTGGGGTAATTTGTTACATAGCAGTAAATAATACCCTATAGGGTATGGCACCAGACCCAACTTCTCCATTTGTTTTATACTCTTCAATAAGATTTTATGGTTTTCTTCATGTTGGAGCTATGTCTTTCTTGTCAAGTTTATTCCTAAGTATTTTATGGTTTGGGTCTCTAATGTGAATGAAATTTTTAAAATTTCCATTTCTGTGTTTTTTACAAGATTAGAGCAATTCTATTGATGTTTACATATTTCTTATAGTCAGTTAATGTTTTCCCCTAGCTAGAGTCTTTTGAGTTTCTGGATAGGCAATCATTTCACCAGTGAGAAGGGATTTCAAAATAAAAAAACCTCAACTTTTCTAAAATTAATTTCAGTTAATTTTCTTAGACCCTCCTAAACAGTGTGGGACAATACTGACAATAGCGGGCATCTCTGTCTGTTTCCTCCTTCCTACTGAAATGGTTTCAGTGTTTTGTTGTTTAAATCAATGGCTGCTATTAGGGTTTCTTGGATTGAGGTATAATTTACATGACAAAATTCACTCTTTTCGAAGTATACAGTTTGATGAGTTTTAACCACCACCAAAATCAAGATCAAGAGCATTTCCATCACCCCAAAAAGCTCCCTCACATTCTTTTGCAGTCATTCTTTTATATCTTTGCTTTGGTTTAAATAAGATACATGCACTTATGCTGCAACTCCACTGTTAATATTTGTTCAAGCTCTGCACAGACACCATATCAATATTGCTCACCCCTCTATTGCCAGCACCTTGCATAATACCTAGCACATACCAGGTCCTCAACACTTGCTGAATTAATAAATGAAAGAATGAATGAACCAACTGACCAACCAAAAAACTGACCTTGGGGCTCAGCCTCATTCCTCAATGCTCTCCGATGCCAACTGCTTTCCTGCCTCGATCTCCCAGTCTGCCTCCTCCCTGACTCCTCGCTGCTGGACTACACCTGTCTACCAGTTGAGCTATCCACTGTTCCTAACGGCACCCCTTTGCCTCGCTGGTGTTTTCTCCCAAGTTCAACTGCAAAGGAGGGTGCTGTCTAGTGGGGTTAGCTGTGCTCAAGAAAAAGCTTAACAACAACAACAATAACAAAAACAAAGGTAGCTATTCCCTGTAGTAGTCATGGGCATATAATGTCAAAAGGAAAAAACTAAAATTAGGAAGCGAGGGAATCAGATCCAAAGGTCAGGAGCTTAAAAACAATCTGGAGTGTAAGTTCTGGAGGAACTAGCCAAGATGGGACATGAGGATCAATCATAGGTCAAAAGGCAGAAGAGGTGGAGACTACAGGGGAGAAACAGCAAGGCTGGGAACGGGGTACGCTGCCCATTACCTTCACAGGGTGCATAGCCAGGGATCGTGTCTTAAAGGGGCAGAGCTGAGCCTGACAACAACCAGCCATATTCTTCTGCCAGTCTATTGTCTCGTGTTCCGCCTGCCTCATACATTCCCACCGTTATCTGCAGTAACATCTACCCACAAGCAATGCATCTATTCTGGAGGGCCTGCCTCATTCTCAGTTCCCTTCAGGTGCAGCACAAACTACCCACCACTGACCAGTTAATATGGAATTTGCAGTTTCAGAACTGGTTGCTTACTTGTTCAGAGCTAGAGAAAAAGGGGAAGAAATGTTGTGAAATGCAGAATAGTGAAGGAACTCATCTTTTTCTAAAAAGAAAAAATAAACAAGAGTTAAAACACAAAAATGCAATTATCTGAGATTTCTGAATGTAATTCACACCCTAGTAACTCTTTAAAAAAAAAAAAAAGCAAGCACAGAAGCAAAACAAAAGCTTTGTAAGCTACCCTTTTCTTACTAATAACAAATTCAGGTAATTTGGGCAGATGTAAATAAGGCACCACCACAACGTGTAAGTGCTGACCACAGAATTAAGACTGGCGAACCTCAATAGGGGAAGTTATAAATATATACGATAGACTGTCACTGAAAAGCTTGTCTTCAGGAATTCGGATGATTATCTGAAAACAAATTCAAAGTTCAATTAACCTGTAGGAAGCAGTAAGGAAGGCAGTGTTTTTGTGGAAACGGGGTGCGGGTCGGGTTGGGGGGTCTGTAAAGGCTAAAGAACCATAGAAAATATTTCCAAAGGCCCAAGCTTTGGGTGAGGGACTTCCCTCACACGAAAGACACCTGGTGTTTTATCTCTTTCTGTATTTCTATGAAGTTACAAAGCTGTACTCTCTCTCTCATTTGCAGTCCCACAGGTTTTGCTTTCAAAGATCTGCAGGTGTATCCTCCTGCCCCCGTCAAACTGAGAGTGCTTTTTTTTTCTTTTTTGTGCTAGACTGGACTTTAATACCATGCTCTTCACCTGACTTACAGCAGGGACTCTGGGACCACCGGTTCACCGCCTTTGAACTCTCCTGAGGGAGTCAAGGCATCAAAGTTGCTCGCGATTTCCCTCAAGGGAAGGGGAAAAAAAAAAGCCCCGCTACCCTCTTCTGTAAATCGAATCAGAAGGCCTGGGATTCCGGCTGTGAAAGGTGCAGACGTACCAGAGGCTCCGGCTGCCCACGTGACGCACGAGAAGCCAGATTCGCGAAGGCGCGTTCACGAACCGGAGGCTGGGCCGGACTCAGGCCGACCCCCAGAACGCTGGGCGGCCTCGGCCAAGGCCTGGCGGCTTTCTAGGTTCTGAAGGCTGTGTACACTAGAGAGTCTGGAATACGTACAAATTTCTACGGCAATGGGAACGAGATGTAAATTCTAAAACACGCAGCGCAGAGTTCCCGCAAAGACGCGCTGGGAAAAAGGCAGAAGAAAGGGCCAAACTACGCAGCTGACCAAAGACTACGATTCCCAGCATGCACTACAGTGTTTCCCCCTAGTACGTTGCATGCCGGGAACTGTAGTTCCTCACCAACCCCATCGAAAAGTGCGCCGGGGGATTTTCAACTTCTCACGTGTGTCTCTTTTCCGAGAAGCACTGCCAGATAGAAAGCTGACTGCGAAAAGTCGCACTGGAATCATTCCCAACGTGACCCCACGCATGGACAGGGGAAAGGTGAAGAACGCGTTGCCATGGCTACCGCTTCCCCTGGTCACGGAGTAAGCGCGCTCTAGGATCCGGAAGTGGTTCCGCGTGACCTCTCCGCAAGGAGGGATGTGTTCTGTGCTGACGTTCATTGGATGGTTTCCCTTAGAGACCAGAGCAACCCAGGCAAAGGGGCGGTCCCGCGTAAGAGGGGCCCGCGGAACCAGTTGATTGGAGAAAAGGAGCCAGGATTGACCAATCGGAAGGAGCCACGCTTCGGGCATTGGACACCGCACCTGGACAGCTCCGATTGGTGGACTGCGGTCCCCCCCACGAGTCCCCATTGGGTACAGGTGGTGCGTGGTACGGCACGATTGGTGGATTCGTGTTTCCCGTCCCCCGCCCGCGAGAAGTGGGGGTGAAAAGCGGCCCGAGCTGCTTGGGGTTAGTAGGCGGATTGCAAGGCTTGAGGTGTGAGGATCGGAGCCTGGCGTGGCGGGAGGCGGAGGCGGCTCCTGCGATCCAAGGGGACTTGAGACTCACCGGCCGTGCGCCATGAGGGCCCTGTGGGTGCTGGGCCTCTGCTGCGTCCTGCTGACCTTCGGTGAGTGATGTTGGAGGAGCGGGCACCCCTGGACGCCCCCCCCTCCTCAGGCGCGGCCTCTTCTTGAAGGTTCTGGGGGCGTTGAGCCCGGGAGGGGGATTACCGGGTCTGTGCTTGGTCTATGGGGTGTCCATTGCTTTTCCTCGAAAGAGGCTCAGGGGATTTCGTTTACTTTCTCTTTCCTCTGGAAAGACAAAAGGAGAACGGAGTCCTTTCAATCCCTTACACATCTCCTAGTATCCGCTTCTAGAGGGCTCAGCCTCCTCGCGGTGGGGCCTCTCTCGGGCTCGTGCCCCCCTACCCGCCCACCCACCCACCCCGGGAGCATTGTGTGTGCCCTTTCTGGAGGACTTTTGTCAGATGCCGCAACTTTTGGCCGTCAGAGTTTGAGGACCCCCCCCGCCCCCAGGCTTCGACGCCTCGCCAACGCGAGTTTCCTTTCTTAGCCGCTGGGCTGTGGAGCGTGAGGCCCGGGGGCAGCGAACCGGCAGTGTCAGCGTGTTTGACTCACTTTTGCTCGAGCTCCTTAACATCTTAAAATCTCTTAACGTCTCTTCGCTTTCTCAGGCCCTGGGCCCTTCAGTTCCCCTCGCTAGAGGTTGCACAAATCCTTTTCGTGTTCTGACTTGTGATATTGAAGGCCTAAGTTTTGGCATGGTCAGTTTGGAGGCCTTGTCTCGGCCTGCGGGCAACACGTGTGAATGTAGAAGGGCCCTGGAATCGAATCTGCTAAACAGTATTTATAAAGGATCGCAGGGCCACCCTTTAGAAGTGATGGCTGCCTCCGTATTTCAGAATCTCCTGGGAGACCTCAGTATCTGAACTTACATAAGAAATACGCTTACGTGGGTTTACATTGGATATTTAAACCAGTGGATCCATTCTTCCATCACCCCTTCCCGTATTTGCCAAGTGGATTTTGCAACTACTACGCTGGCCCTGTTTGATCTTGTTTCTTCTGAGAAGTACATGAAGCAACGATGTTTAAGAGTTCTCTGGTGTTAAATCTGCCTTCAGGGTCTGTCCAGGCTGACGATGAAGTGGATGTGGATGGGACAGTGGAAGAAGATCTGGGTAAAAGTAGAGAAGGCTCAAGGACAGATGATGAAGTAGTACAGAGGTTTGTGTTCTTCTGAAACTACACAGATAACCCCTTGGGAACTTGGAATACAGTAGCTTTTTTGTATCTCTTCTCAAAAGATCCAGATGAAGTTTAATACTCTGAATTTAACTAGAGAAAGCGTTAGGGGTAGCAAGTGTGTGCATACATAGTTATCTTCTAACTTTGCCACTAAGAATGCCTGGTCAAAATGAGATGAATTCCCTTGAAAACTATTTTGATAACTGTTTCAGAATGCTAGCACTGTAGCCTTCCTAAGACCTTAGAAAAGGCTTTTCCTTTGGTTTTATACTCAGTGTGTACACTTAGTAATTTTAAAAAGGAATTCTGTCAGTTGAGCAATGTTTTGATTCGGCTTCTTAGGACTTAAACTTTTGTAGACCCTTAGAAGCCAAAGTTTCCCAGGCAGAGGGTTCCCTGTGAGGGAACATAAATGAGTGTGACTTTGCTTTTTAGGAGAGGGAAGTTGGGTTTATTTTTCTGACAATGTTAAACACAGAGTATTTCCAACTTGCTGTTAAAGGTAATGTACTACTGTGATAAAATAATAATGAGATGGTAGACTAGTAATATAAAGGTTTGCATTTTAGCCTTTTAACCGTTAAGACAACCTTAAGAGATCACTGTGCTGTCATCACAGATCCTATATTTTTGGAGGGAATTAAGTAATGCATTATTAGTTGATCAAATTTATTTCCTTAGAGAGGAAGAAGCTATTCAGTTGGATGGATTAAATGCATCCCAAATAAGAGAACTTAGAGAGAAATCAGAAAAGTTTGCCTTCCAAGCCGAAGTTAACAGAATGATGAAACTTATCATCAATTCATTGTATAAAAATAAAGAGGTAAGCAACGTGTGGTTATGATAATGTTGTTTTGTTTCTGTATGGTAGCTAACTTGTTAACTTTCATAGTGAATGTGCTGACATAGCAATTCCAAGCAAGTAGTTGGCAAAGTTTAAAAACCCAGTATGTACAAGAATCACTACTAGATACCTATTTGTGTTTGGGGGAGGGTTGCTGAACATTTTCCCTTCTTTTTTTTCCCTTTCTCCTCCAATTGTGTTCATGGCCTGCTAAATAGTTGTGAGTCTTAAGTTCAGTTATAACAAACTAAGCCTCGAGTATTGCATACATAAAGGTCATTAAGAAGGAAAATAGAGTATTAACTACTCTCACCGGTTCAGGTGTTCCTTATAGCTGCCACAGGCCTTTGTGTAAAGAGCTGTACCTCCTTTTACCAGGAGAGTAAAGCCACCTCTGTACCATAGAAGTCTAGTCCTTAAAGAGTGCTTTTTCAGAGTACAGAGTAGAAATAAAATGAGTTTGACATTAAATTTAATGTCTCGTGTACCTTGAGGCTAATCTAAGTGTATTAAATCTGGCTTCCATTTAGATTTTCCTGAGAGAACTGATTTCGAATGCTTCTGATGCTTTAGATAAGATAAGACTAATATCACTGACTGATGAAAATGCTCTTGCTGGAAATGAGGAATTAACGGTTAAAATTAAGGTAAGCTTAGAACAATTTTCTTTTTAACTAGAAAGAATTCTTAGAGATAGAGAATCCATATCAGTCAAGATAGGCTAGGTTAGGAGCAATAACAATTAATTCCCAAGTGTCAGGGACTTAAATCAGGGGTCAGCCAAATATGGCCTGTGGGTCAAATCTGACCTGCTGCCTGTTTTTATTTTTTATTTTTTAACATTATATTTTATTTTATTTTTTTCTTTGGCTGCGTTGGGTCTTTGTTGCTGCGCACGGGCTTTCTCTAGTTGCAGCGAGCAGGGGCTACTCTTCGTTGCGGTGCACGGGCTTCTTCTTGCGTTGGCTTCTCTTGTTGCGGAGCACGGGCTCTAGGTGCGCGGGCTTCAGTAGTTGTGGAGCGAGGGCTCAGTAGTTGTGGCTCATGGGCTCTAGAGCGCAGGCTCAGTAGTTGTGGAGCACGGGCTTAGTTGCTCCGTGGCACGTGGGAGCTTCCTGGACCAGGGCTCGAACCCGTGTCCCCTGCATTGGCAGGCGGATTCTTAACCACTGCGCCACCAGGGAAGTCCTGTTTTTATAAATAATGTTTTTGGAACACAGCCATGCCCGTTTGTGTATTATCTGTGACTGCTTTTGACAGAGACCGTATGGCCCACAAAGCCTAAAATACTCTCTGGCCCTTTTCCAGAAAAAGTTTGCCAAGCCCTGGCTTAAATCATCAATCGCGGGCTGCATGTGGCCTTTGCTTTGCATCGTCTCTATGACACAGGCTGATTGAGCAGCCGCCATCTGAAGTGTAGCTGGTTGCCACGGTGCAGAGAAAGCTTGGAGGGTCTCGCATCAATTAAAGGCTCCAGCCTGAAAGCCACACTCCTGACTCCCACTTGCAACTCATTGCCCAGAGCTAGTCGCATGGCCTTATCCAACCTTAAGTGGAGGAAGTATATTCCTGCTGTATTTCTGGAAGGCAGAGAGCTGGGAATGTTTAGTGAAGAACATTGGTCACCACAGATTCCAAAGACAGAAGTCATTCAAGTTTTGAATCCTTTTATTTTCTATCAAAGAAATAGGTGAAACATAAAATTTTATCTTTCTTGAATTTTTTTTTTTCATAAATAGCTTGCTTCGTTTAGGTCTATCTATGCCCTTTGACATTTAGACCAGTCCTTGCCCTCTTTATATGGATACTTTATCAAATACACTGAACTTAAAATTACTCTCTATAAAGATGCTTGTGCTTAAGATGTACGCTTTTTGAAAAGGCCATAAAATACTATATGGAGGAAAATAGCTCAGTTTTGTTTTCTGTATTGGAATTGATGTGGTCCAAAGCTGGTAGTTTCTCAATATATAGCTCAGTATTTCCTTTTTATATCATGAGTATTGAGCAAGTATAACTGTATTGTTCTTGTCTTGGTTTTAGTGTGACAAGGAGAAGAACCTGCTCCATGTCACAGACACTGGTGTAGGAATGACCCGGGAAGAGTTGGTTAAAAACCTTGGTACCATAGCCAAATCTGGGACGAGCGAGTTTTTAAACAAAATGACTGAGGCACAAGAAGATGGCCAGTCAACTTCAGAACTGATTGGCCAGTTTGGTGTCGGTTTCTATTCTGCCTTCCTCGTAGCAGATAAAGTTATTGTCACGTCGAAACACAACAACGACACCCAGCACATCTGGGAGTCCGACTCCAATGAATTTTCTGTAATTGCTGACCCCAGAGGAAACACTCTAGGACGGGGAACGACAATTACGTGAGTATTACTAATTCCTAATGAGAATTAATAGTCGTAACGAGGATCTTGATTCTCCAGTTCTGGCTCTGAGCAAACGGCTTATTCTGGGCCTTAATTTCTTTGCCTCTAAAAATGAGGAACTTGAACAGTTTTCACCACTTGAAGTATTTTGAGGCCTTGCTAAGGGCCAGACTCAGAGTTATGGTGGCCGCTGTCTATGGAGGGCTTGAAGGAGGAAGGGTTAGCTCTTCCGGGAGAAGGCGGATCGGGGGCCTCCCAGACAAGTGGCTTGTCCAGGTTTTCCAGGTAAGCGGGACTTAGAGAAGTGGTGTCAGTCTGTGGAGCATCATGGGTAATGGCGGTGGCACAGCGTGTGTACAAGATTCAAGGAATTCCTTTCAGGTGGTGGCAGTTACTGATGGAATTTCTGATGAACTTCTTTAAAGTTTTCTGAAGGTGGTGTGGAGGATGGCAGGACTGGATGAGAGGAGACTCTTGGGGTAACCTGGGTAACGGTTGAAAACATTCCAAGACAGTAGCCAGGGTTGGGGGCGGGTTGGAGAGCACAGGAGCAGATAAAGGACTTGAAGAGAGTTATGAAGGTTCTTTGGAAGAAACTGTCTCATTCGAGGATAGTTACTAGTTATTGAATTTGATATGGAATTCATTTTAAGCCAGTACCTATTGCTGGTGTCGATGAGACAGATCTTATGCCCAGTATCTCCTGGTGCTTGCAGCACTGTGAAGTGTGACGCAGACAGGCGACAGGGCAGCTTTCTGCCTTTTGGTTTTTTTCTCCATCTTAGAGATAAAGAAATTCCAATTTAGAGGTCAGTTGACTTGACCAGTTCTGCCAAGTGAAAATGTGCCTCCAGCCTTGATATTTTTTCTTAATTCAGTTTAAAATTTTCTCAACATTAAGGATTTTTAATATTCAAGTAGGAAACAAGCATACATCTATCATTTCGACCAATTTTCTTCATCCCAGTAGACATTTCCTATCTTCATTGTCAGAGATTTTCCTTTCATGAAACTAGACAACTGCATTTTAGTATTTTTACTAATTTACTGTTCTAAATGTACCTTCTCCTGCCTCTCACACCTCCTGATCTCTTTAGGAGGCATCCCTAACAGTTATACCCCAGGGCCCTCTCTGTTAGGTGGTAGGAGAATACAGGTAAATCACATCTTTTAACTAGAAAGAGATAGAAAATGATGTCCCAAGAGGTGCTAATGTCTTAGGTTGCTAAGAGACAGGTGAGACATCTAGATGGAAGCTCCACGGGAGCAAACATTTTGTTGATGCTCCATTCCCAGAGCCTAACGCATGGCTGGCAGGTATTGGTATGAATGAATAAGGGGCGTCAGGATGGTTTCATACGGTAGCATGGATGGTTGGTCAGTAAATGAAATTTTACAACAGGTTCTCCTTTCCTTGGCAAAATTACCTCTTTTCTTTAAGCCCTCCTTCCCAACCATTCACTCAACAGATATTCATTTGAGTGCCTGTTACCTGCTAGGGTTTAGGGCTACAGTGGCGAATAAGACAGTTGCTGTCCCTGCTTTCACGTGGCTCATTCGACTAAGGAAGAAAAAACATGAGATAATTTCAGAGTGGCAAATACCAGAAAGGAAGTTAAGGGATACCTCCCTTATCAGAAGGTCTTTCTGAAATGGTAATAAATTAGGTTCAGATGTTCTAGGCAGCAAGCACAGCATGTTGGAAGTTCCAGAGGCAAGAGGCCCATTTGAGGAACTGAAAGTCTAGAATGGCCAAAGGGAAAAGGAGAGCAAAGGCAAGGAAGTGACAAGGTTAGGATCTTGCCCTGCATACATATGACTTCATCTTATGTTTGACTAATAAAGTAGAAACCATCAGACAATTCAGTTTCCTCCCTACTCCTGTCTGTACCCCTAAATTAACCACCACTGTACCCTTATGAGAGATTTAGTGAGGATTAAATGAGATCATGAAATTAGCATCCTGTAAATGCTGTAAAAATTGCTTCTGTCCCTCCTACTACCATGAGGGAGTATTCTATATTTCTCCCCAAAGCTAGTCTCTGCTTCTCATCTGTTGTCTCTCACGCCACCTCCTCAGAGACTAAGCATAAACTGATTCCTACCATGTCTTTTAAAGTCAGCCTTTCCTGAACACCTTCCTCTTTCCCATCAAAGTGTAAACGTACTGAAGTCTCTGGGAGAAGGAGCAGAGGCAGGCAGGTGGTGCCATGCCCCATGCTACGGTCAGGCATGCACTCTCTTTTTCTCCCCCATCTACTGTTGAGCTTCTCGAAAAAACATACTTGCCTTTGTTGCTACTTCACCTTCTGTTCACAGCTCAGCCCACTGTGTTTTGACTTTATCCACCATCCTTCCATTGAAATAAGTCACCAGTAGTCCTTGTTGCTAAATCCAGTGGATTCAGGGTTATTTTAGTTGGTATGGCTCCCAGCAATAGGTTCTTTTTTTTTTTGTAGTTTTTCTCTTGTGTTTTCTACAGAATTTGCATTCTACTGCTCATACCTTAAAACAATCCATTCAGTACCTAGCTTCATCTTTTTAAACTTTCCTTTGCCTAAATGTTGATATTCTCTTTCTTCAAAAGTTCAGTTTCAGCCCTTTCACGTTATCCCGTGTCCCTCATGCAGTCTGAACCACTGTCTTGGATCCAGGTTCCAGCTCCTCCTCAGGGTTCTCTCATCTGTATTCTTAGTCCAGATCAGGAGTCAGCAAACTTTTTCTTAAAGGATCAGCTAGTAAATATTTTAAGCTCGTGGACTATAGGATCTGTCACATGTCACAACTCTCCTATTCTAGTTTGAAAGCAGCCATAGACAATATAGGATGAGGTTGTATCCCGATAAAATTTCTTAAGAGTGCCAGCCAGAGTTTGCCAACCCCTGGTCTAGATCTCTCTACGGGGCCCTGGGCTCATATGTCTAATTGCCTCTTAAATACCTCTAACTAAGATGTCTAACCATCAGCTTCAGTTTGCATCCAAAACTGATGCAACTCTCCACTAAGCTCGGATCACTAATGTGTATGCTCCAAGACCAGAGATGTAGTCCCCTCACTAGGCTGTGTCATCATGTGCTGTCTACTTGTTGGCAGGTGCTACTAAACTATAAGCTTTCTGAGGCAGGCAGAGAACCATGGATACAACATTGCCCATATTTATTGGGAGCGCAAACATCACAACTACGTGCTGTGTTTGAGAGTACGTTGTGATTATTATTTTTGGTGGATGGAGCAGGTGTTTGCAGAAGGGGTGGTAAGGAAGAAGAGGAAGCAGTGCTACAATTTTTGGTATTGTAATTATCTAAGCCAGTGCTGTCCAGTAGAACTTTCTGTGGTAGAAGTGTTTTATCACTGCTCTGTCCAATATGGTAGCCACTAGCTACATGTGACTATTGGAATGTGGCAGTATAACTAAAGAACTGATTTTAACTTTTATGTAAATAGTCACATTTAACAGGTGGTTACTGTTTTCTTGTCTAGTGCAAATGTAAACAATAGTTCAGATTAATTTTCTAGCTCTTTTTAAGGAACATGTTTTTATTAGGGGTTAACTACAATAATCACTTGATTCTAGAGTAGCTATCAGAGTGTGCATATGATTCTACTTTTCTCCAGAATATTGCAGTGATTTCCCACCTTCAGCTAACTTAAGATTTCTGTTCTTCAAATGAAAAACATCCAGCACATTGAGAAGGTTGAGAACATTTTCATTTTTTTACTTGGAACTAAAAATATTTTCCACCTGAGGGAGTGAAAGAAAGTTCTTCCTTTACCATACCCATATTTGGCATATTTAGCTCACAAACCTTTATCAGTGATGAGAGTTCTTAACATGGATAATGGGGACATGGTTGGTTATACACAGAATTGCTGGCTATTATAGTCATATGAGTATTTAGACAAATTTATGATCAGATCTTTGAAACCATCATGTCTGTCTCTAAACGTCTTATTTTCTTTGCAGCCTTGTTTTAAAAGAAGAAGCATCTGATTACCTTGAATTGGATACAATTAAAAGTCTCGTGAAAAAATATTCACAGTTCATAAACTTTCCTATTTATGTATGGAGCAGCAAGGTAAATCTGTAGGAACACAATGTATGTGTATTACCTTGGCACATATTTGAATATTTAACACTGAAAGAATGAACGTTAAATATGGTTCTTTCAATACGGGATACTCTCAGTGTTTTCTTACTGAAGATAGATATTTTCAGCTGTAATTTTGTTTCATATCCTATAGATGAAATCAGAATTATTAAACAAATGAGTTCAACTGAAATTCTACTTTTGACTTCAACAGACTGAAACTGTTGAGGAACCCATGGAAGAAGAAGAAGCAACAAAAGAAGAAAAAGAAGAATCTGATGATGAAGCTGCAGTAGAAGAAGAAGAAGAAGAAAAGAAACCAAAAACTAAAAAAGTAAGTCTGGTTTATCTTCCTACTTAAAATATTGTTTAGGTTATAAAGTCCCAAACTCAGAGAAAAAGAGATCAGATTTGTTGTTGCCGGGGTGGGGGGGTGTTGGAAGAAGGTGCAAAAGGTACAAACTTGCAGTTATAAGGTAAATAAGTACTAGGGATGTCACGTACAGCATGACAAGTAGAGCTAGCGCTGCTCTATGGTGTATAGGAAAGGTAAGAGAGTACATCCTGAGAGTTCTCATTATAAGGAGAAACTTTTCTTTCTTTGGTCCATTTTTTAAAATTGTTGTTTATTCTTTTATTCTCATCTATATGAGATGATGGATGTTAACTTATTGTGGTGATCATTTCACAATATGTGTAATTCAACCTTTATGCTGTATGCCTAAAACTCATGCAGTGATGTGTATCAATTATATCTTGATAAAACCAGGGAGAGGGGAGAACTAAGGTAAAAAATATTGTTTAGTTTATGTTAGAAAAAACACAGGTGCAGGGAAAAAAAAGAAAAAAGAAAAAACACAGAAACCCAAATATGCACAGACCGATTTGAGGTAAGCTTCAGTTCTTAATGGTCTTCTTTTTTCAAGGAGTGAGTCCGTAGGCCCAGCTTTTAAAACCAAACTCTGTGTGTGCGTGCGTGTGTGTGTGTGTGTGCGCACACACTCTATCACTCTCTCTCTCTAGAAAATTTTAAGTAGCAAATGCAGATCATTTTTATGAAGTTCTCTGACTTCCATATATTGCCCAGGACTGATGGCTTATGATATGTTTTGAATTTTAAAATCTTAAAAAGCTTTTTTGCATCTTCTTTTGTCATGTAGATATCAACTATAAAATTATTTCTCTGGTCTGCTTAGGTAGTAGAGTAGATGGAAGTAATGGTGGTGGATTTTGAGAAATACTTACTGTAAGATGTTGGATTTCTATAAGTCATGAAATAGAAATACATAAGATGTACATCCTTCTAAACTCAAAACAGGTATTTTCAAGAAATAACATTTTAGCTTGTTAAAAATAACTGAAAAAACCTTATTTGGATTGTTATCAATTATAATGAATAACCATTTGTCTTTGTTGTATTAAATAACAGTCTTAAGTGTTGACAGAAGTACTTTCTAAAATTTTTTTTTGATCCAGTTGGCAAGAACCATACTACAATATAGGTACCCTTTGGTGCTTCCTATAGTAATACTTTTTTGAAATGTTCTAAAGCTGTGGTTACTATAGTATAACTATTGATACCACTGGTATATCTGCTAGGAGAGACTAATCAAATACTGTAACTTCAGGTTGAAAAAACTGTCTGGGATTGGGAACTCATGAATGACATCAAACCGATATGGCAGAGACCATCGAAAGAAGTGGAGGATGATGAATACAAAGCTTTCTACAAATCATTCTCAAAGGTGAGCGTTATTTTAGAATAATGTGATAGTGAAACATTACTAAATCAAAAATATGTTTAAAAATAGTTTTATAACTATTTCAACACAACTGGTTTCCTTTTTTAATCCTGTGTATTTTATGTTATGCATTAAAAAAATTTTACTCTGAGAAGGAATCTGTAGGCTTCACCAAATTGCCAAGTGGTCTGTGCTACAAAAAAAGATATAGAACTGCCTACGAGGTACATGCTTGATTTCTACTACAGAACCTGTAAGACCTAACACCATGTTATTGAATGACTTCTAACATAATATTGAAGAGCTTGTTTACAACATCAAACATCTCTTTTGAGGTCATAATATGCCTAGGAATAATTACTAAATCTGTTTCCTTGCCAATGTTTTGTTTTCTTTTACTGATCATTTCTTGTAACTCTTAGAATCCAAAACTAGCATTGACTAAAATTGTTTCAAGTTAACGTTTCCTCAAACATCTTGCACAAAAGAGAACAGTTTAGTGGACTTAGCACGGCTAAAGGAAACTTAACGTTCTGTGATTGTATTTGTTCTGTGCTCTATTCCATCTGCTGATTCGTTACTTAACCTTTGTTTTCCTTACCTTAACATCCAACCATCCTTTCGGCTTTACTTCCAAAAACTTTCCCTTGGTTCTGCCTCTACTTTCATTCCCGTGAACTTGAAAGTCCTAGTGCATATGTAAAGGTACTTTCAGCTCAAGCAGCTATATAAGAAATACGTGAGCAATGTGTGATTTTAAGTCTTTTAGAGGCTACATTTTTTAAAAAGTTGAAACAGGTGAAGTTAACTTTTAATAATATATTTTATTTAACCCAACATACCCAACAGTGTTATTTCAACAGGTGATCAGTATAAAATATTGAGTTGTTTCCTTTTTTGGTTTTTTTGTTTGGTTGGTTTTTTTGTGAGGTGTGTGTTTGTACCATGTTGTCAAAGTCTGGTGTGTGTTTTAACCAGCACATGTCAGTGTGGACTAGCTACATTTCAAGTGCTCAGTAGCCATATGTGGGTACGGTAATGTATACTGCAGGAAATTTCTGTCCTTATGCTTTATAGCTATTTACATACCTCTTTTTATCCACTGCTGTTCCAAATTTCATGGAAGAATCCTGTTCCTGAGTACTTTTTTGGTTGAACAGTACACTCATGAAATGTTGTATATTATTTTGTCATTTAGGCAGGGCGGTAGTTTTCCTGTCCTGTTCTCTTACATGTGTGGAACCTAGACTCATCCATCCTTCCCCAGGTTTAGGCGATAGAGTAATATTATTGACAGTCATCATCAGAACAACCATGTCCAGCCAGTTGGAAGTGCAATCTTAATTGTTTCTTCTTCCCTCCTTGCCCCCCACCTCCACTTTTTTGGTAAGGGTACTTTTTTGTTAGTTAAATGTTAAACTGAATGTGTATGACATAATAAATTGCTTAGCGTTTGCGCTGCCTTTTTCCTGTGCCTTTTGAATGACTAAGATACCAACTTTCTAGGAAAGCGATGACCCCATGGCATATATCCACTTTACTGCTGAAGGGGAAGTTACCTTCAAGTCAATTTTATTTGTACCCACATCTGCACCACGTGGTCTGTTTGATGAATATGGATCTAAGAAGAGCGATTACATTAAGGTGGGTTTTTAAATGGTATAAACTGAGTTTAAAATTTGAAAGTATGATTTCCAGAAAGTGACCTTTTTTTTGGTTTCTGCTTAGCTGTATGTGCGCCGAGTATTCATCACAGACGACTTCCATGATATGATGCCCAAATACCTGAATTTTGTCAAGGGTGTTGTAAGTATCTGGAGGTTAATGGGGGAAGAGGGGATTAGAGCGGGGGTCTGGAAGTGGCGTTTTCTTTGGGTTGGTTGGTTTTATTTTTTTCCAGTGTTTTTATTGCTAACTGAACTTTCTTTTGCCACCTGAAGGTGGACTCAGATGATCTCCCCTTGAATGTTTCCCGTGAGACTCTTCAGCAACATAAACTGCTTAAGGTGAGTGTCTCTGGGAAGAGACCGGCCGCCTTGCTCTTTGGTTGGGCTTCAGAGAACAAGACTCCGTTAGTGGAGTTCCCAGGTTTTGAGACTAGTCCTTGGCTTTTCAGATAAAGAACTTAATTTTACTCTGGAATGATCAAATCCTGAGAATCTGATTGTTTTCCCCCCAACGTTTTATAATAAAAAATTTTCAGACATACAGAAAAGTTGAAAGAGCAGTGAATACCCATATATGCCCACCACCTGGTCTTAAAGTTAGAATATAAACATTAAAACAATCTTGTGACTGTTTCCAGTGACAACTTAGTTTCTGCTCCATCTGACATAGGAGTACTCACCATTCCCCGCCCCTTGATAAATACCAGCATCTGTATCTTTCACCAGTACTCCCCTGCTACCTTACGTGTTGTAGGTTCTCAAAAGTTTGCGATGAGCTTCTGTAAAGTTATTCTTTGATTTTGTTTAGGTGATTAGAAAGAAACTTGTCCGTAAAACCCTGGACATGATCAAGAAGATTGCTGATGAGAAATACAATGATACTTTTTGGAAAGAATTTGGTACCAACATCAAGCTTGGTGTGATAGAAGACCACTCAAATCGAACACGTCTTGCTAAACTGCTTAGATTCCAGTCTTCTCATCATCCAAGTGACATTACTAGTCTAGACCAGTATGTGGAAAGAATGAAGGAGAAGCAAGACAAAATCTACTTCATGGCTGGGTCCAGCAGAAAAGAGGTGAGGTGAACTTGAACTGGTCCTGGTATGTAGCTGGGGATTTATAGCCAACTCTTGAGGGAAAAAAGAAAAAAAAGGAAAACTTACTTATAATTATAAACTGAAGTAGGTTTGAGGCCTGTCAGTCACTGATAGGAAGAAAGTCATTTATATTCTCTGCACCTCTTAATTCTCCACCTGTAAAATGGGGTTGCTGGTACTACATAAATATAGCTACTAGGATGAACAAATATACCAAGGCCAGACTTGGAAATTTTTGGTACTTTCTTAATTTTGTAGGCTGAATCTTCTCCATTTGTTGAGCGACTTCTGAAAAAGGGATATGAAGTGATTTATCTCACAGAACCTGTGGACGAATACTGCATTCAGGCTCTTCCTGAGTTCGACGGGAAGAGGTTCCAGAATGTTGCCAAGGAAGGAGTGAAGTTTGATGAGAGTGAGAAAAGTAAGGAGAGTCGTGAAGCAATTGAGAAAGAATTTGAGCCTCTGCTCAATTGGATGAAAGATAAAGCCCTCAAGGACAAGGTATTCTAGAAATTAGAAATTGTGAAAATTCTAGCATCTACATTTTAAAAAATGTGTTTTGTCAGCAAATTAAACTTTGCAGCTGGTACTTTTGTAACCATTAAAAGTTGTACAGAACAACATTTAATATTGTAGTTAAATTATTGGGAGGTTGAGCTTAAAATTTATGAGCTACAAAGAATTGAAAGGTAAGTGTTATCCTGTGGGGGGGTATTTTTTTTCCCTTTGTAATTGAAAGTTTTCCATAATTTAATACTGCTTTTGTAATAGCTTAAATTTTTACCGGTTAAACTTAAGTTTTAAATGTTTTTAAAAGTTGATGTTTAAGTATTTATTTATGACTGAAAAATTCAGATTATTAAATGACAGTTTCCTAAAAATCTGAATGAGAGGTACTTTTCTGATCTGCCTCCGTTTATGATCTTAAGCGATGAGCCCTTAAGGAGTTGAAATGCAATTACTTAACGACCTTAACTGTTGATATTTATATATCTCTAACTTTTGGTTTCCTTATCCTAAGATTGAAAAGGCTGTGGTCTCTCAGCGCCTGACAGAGTCCCCGTGTGCTCTCGTGGCCAGCCAGTACGGATGGTCTGGTAACATGGAGAGAATCATGAAAGCCCAAGCGTACCAGACCGGCAAGGACATCTCTACAAAGTAAGCATCCTCAGGGAAGTCCTGCCGAGGCGTTAGCTCTTGTCCAGCCGTCCTTTAGAAGATAATGGCAGCTTCTCTACAAAGAACTGAGGTGTTTTAAGTGTCCACCACTGTCTATTGTATATTAGATAAGTTTACAAAGGGATTAGATTGCTACATTAGATTGCTAAAGAAAAGGTCTTGAAGTTGTGATTTATTTTATAGTATTTTATCTACAGATGGAAATTTTCTTAATCTGTTACACATAATGTCTTTCGGCCTTAGATTATATGCTTGGCCTGGTATCTGGACTTTTACATTTTTAGATAATAGTTACAGATGAAGTTAATGACACTTATATTTCTTAAAGGAGTTAAATCCTTTTAATCACCCCTTTCACCCCCAACAAGTATGCTCCACAAAATAAAGGGTAGAGGGTGCACAAGTTAACGAGTATTTGAACTCAAGGGCCAAGTACTGGAGGTGCACTGGATCTTTGGTGCCCTTTATTTTCGAGAACTATGTATTTCAAGTTTTTATTTTAATGTCACAACAATAGCTTTGAAAATGACTTCTTCCTTGCTTTTATTCTCTTCTACCTGGAATATCTTCTTATTAGCTATCTAATCATCATACTTTTTTTCCCCAGGCCTAGCTTAAGGATTCTTCTCCTAAGTATAGTTTCCATTGTCACAATCCCCAAACTCCATTTAAAAATATATCTATAATTCATAATTAACGTGACTCACCAATGTGTAATATTTATAAAATGTGACATTCAGACTAGTCAGGATGACAAATCATAATCCTCTAAGTCCCGCGTGTACGATAGGTTATACCAGGATGTAGGGAGAGGGGCTTCTCCCTGTCCTCGGCATGCAGCTGTAGGAGGGAGAACAGCCACGGGATGGTAGGATGCTAACGACGATGAAGGTATACTCCGAAGGCATTGCAGCTGACTTCAGAGAAAAGAAGCAGTTTTTCTTAGAACCATATAGGTTGAGGCATCGTGGAGAAGGTGTTACTTGAGCAGCACCCAGAGGCTGTTCTGTTCCAGAACTCTGGGGAGACACAGATGCAATTAAGATAGTGAATACGTTAAGAGGGGATGAACAGGACATTAAATCAGTTCATCCACTCAGCAAAGGCACTTGGGATTCATTAGTAAATGAGTTCATTATTGTACTCTTTCATCTAACCACACACATTTAAAGCATGATGTAACAATATATAAGCATGTTGATTTTTCAAAAAGTTGTTCTCTGTAATTATGTAACTTAGTAATAGAGTAAGGGAAATGCATGGACCCTAAAATTCGATATGTTTGTTTTTTTACTCTAACAGTTACTATGCCAGCCAGAAGAAAACATTTGAAATTAACCCCAGACACCCACTGATCAGAGACATGCTTCGGCGAGTTAAGGTGAGCAATATCATAGCCATACTCCTTTGTCTTTTAATTTGACTGCTTTGGACCCTTTAATATTAATCAAGTGTGACTTCTTCCATTTCAGGAAGATGAAGATGACAAAACAGTTTCAGATCTTGCTGTGGTTTTGTTTGAAACAGCAACACTGCGGTCAGGATATCTTTTACCAGACACTAAAGCATATGGAGATAGAATAGAAAGAATGCTTCGCCTCAGCTTAAACATTGACCCTGATGCAAAGGTTTGAAGTAATTTATTGAATGTTTGAATCCCCAGTGTCACGCACAATGCTAGAAATTAATGAGAAACTCCCCCTTTTACATCGTTTTTTTGTCTGTCTCCCTTTGTTAGCTTGACTGTTAACTCTAATTAGAGGATTGACTCTACAGTTCTGGATAAACCAGAGTGAGGTTAATTATGATCTTATACATTTAAATGAGCAAAGTGAAAATAGATCCAAGGTGTTCACTGCATTAATAGGCTCATAAATGTTCCCCTTAGGTGGAAGAAGAACCAGAAGAAGAACCTGAAGAAACAACAGAGGATACTGCAGAAGACACAGAGCAAGACGATGACGAAGAAGTGGATGCAGGAATGGATGAGGAAGAACAAGAAACAGCAAAGGTAAAACAAACCAAGAATAGGACTTGCAATTTTAGTTCTTGCAAAGTTAGGACTGTTAGAGAAGTCAAGAAATAAATAGTCATCTAATTATCAAATCCAAAAGCTGGAGCAAATCCCTTTTTTCTTTATTTAAAGTTTGTACTTTGATCTTCCCACTTCCTTTATTCCCTTAGGTTAGCCATCCATTCTTGAGATGTTATTAAGCAGATTGTTCCTTAGCCCACGGTGCTTCTGTGTTCTTTGCCACTTGCTTCTGCCTTAACTATAGTAACATTAGGCTATTTTAAATTTTTGATTGTTTGTGTTCAGGGACTGTTGATCTTGTTGTTGGGTTCTAAGTTATTTTGCAGATTAGCAAGGTGAGGTTCTAGCCTACAGCTCAAGTTAATGGATAGGCTGGGTCCATTTCAATTGTTTTTTCCATACATGAACCTTCTGTGAGCTAAGGTTTGTTGTGCTGGTTTTTAATGTCTTCTGATTTTTCTGTTTTCACAGAAATCTACAGCTGAAAAAGATGAACTATAAATTACACTGTCACCATTTGGATCCTGTGTGGAGAGGGAATGTGAAATTTAAGTCATTTCTTTTGGGAGAGACTTGTTTTGGATGCTCCCCCCCAGCCCCCTTCTCCCCTGCACTGTAAAATGTTGGGATTTTGGGTCACAGGAAGAAGTGGGTTTTTTAGTTGAATTTTTTTTTAACATTCCTCATGAATGTAAATTTGTACTATTTAACTGACTATTGGTGTAAAATCTTGTCATGTGTATAAAAATAAAAAAGATCCCAAACATTCAGTGTCTTGCCTGTCTTTTCATAATTCATTGATTTTTTTTTCCTTCTAGTTTTTTTGTGATATAATTGACATACAGCACTGTATAAGTTTAAGGTGTACAGCACAATGACTTACGTACATCAGGAAGTGATCACCACAATAAGTAGTGAACATCTATCATCTCATATAGATACAAAATAAAAGAAAAATATTTTTTAGATCATGTGTCTTGGGTTTTCCTCCTTTCAAAAATAATTCATATTTACTAAAGAAAAGTGGTTTTTTAAAATTATCTTTAAAAATCATCCATAGAAAGAAGACATACTCTTCCTTACAGAAGAATTCCAAATAATACATGTAGAAGCGCCCCTTTCTAGGAAGTGGAGCTTAATCCTTTTCTTTTTCAGTGTGGGCTGGATTTAATGACTGTCTTCTGGAGTATGGAAAGGAGAAAACAGTAACTTTATATAGAGAAACTTGGCAAGTGCTGCCTTAATAACCAAGTGATCAAGGTTCATATCACCAGGGATGTCATGTACCCCCTGATGTGATGAGGAGGGTACCTCACCTCTGGTATTCTTTCCAAAACTTCCTAACCTTAACCTAACCTAGAATATGTGAACAGTACTCTTCAAAATTTTTTAACGTCAAAACCAAAGAAAGGGAGGGTAAGAGGGAGGAGATGTGGGGATATATGTATATGTATAGCAGATTCACTTTGTTATAAAGCAGAAACTAACACACCATTATAAAGCAATTATACTCCAATAAAGATGTTAAAAAAAAACCCAAAAACAGTCACAGACTGGAGGAAACTAAGGAGACATGGCAACTAAATGCAATGTAGTAACCTGGGTGAAAGCTGGTGAAATCCAGAGTCTGGGACATAGGTCATTTGTGCCTTAGCTCTGGCATGTGTGATGTGTACCATGGTCATGAAAGATGAGGGCATTCATGGAAACAGGCAGTGGGATACAGGAACTGTGCTATCTTGGCAGTTTTCCTGTAAATCTAAATTTATTCCAAAATAAAAAGCCTATCTTTTTAAAATCACCTATAATCCTACCACAAGTATACCTACAGATATTGAGTGAAGATCCTCATCGAGCTGTTTAATTTGTTTTAAAATGTGTTATGGGAGAAACGGTTTCTCTAAATACAGCCATCTGAAATAGTATTTTTTTTAACTGGCTAGGGAGAGAAAATGTTACTCATTTGCATATTCAGATATCATGGTGTGTGAGAAAATTCTGTGGAACCTAATTTTATGTACAATAAAGTTGTTAAGCACTTCACAATTTTCCTGATGATCTAGGACACTTTCTAGGCTTCTCGTAATTCTAATCATTATATGCTTCCTACCCCTCCCCATCAAGCTCTTTTTTTAGTTTTCAATAATCACTTTGAAATTACTAGATACCCTACAATCATCTTTTTAAAAATCTGCCCTGCTTCTTTTCCCTTTTAAGAAAATGGGAGCTCAGTCATAGAGAAACAGGCTATCAGTTAAGGTATAGCTTCCTTTCCTGACACAATGTTATATGAGCTATTAGTTGTATTTGTTTCCAATTTTTTGGCCACTATAAATTACTACTTTTAGTGAAGGTTGTTATGACATAAAAATTAAGGCCATTAGGTCGCATTAAATTTGTGACATCTGAAACTTCTGCTCCTCAGAATCTTCCAATTACAAATTCTAAATTTCCATTGTTTCCATCAGGAAGCATAAAAAGCATCGTTCTCCCTGAGGTTTTGGTAGAAACAGGCAGCTCTGCAGCTATGCCATATACACCTTGCACTACAACCGTTTAACTGGTCTAAATCATCTGACGGGTTACAACTGAGCTGCCTTGAACTGTTCCCTCACAGCTTTATTAAGGACTGATCTAGTTCTACTTTTAATACTTGGTTTTTGTCACAGATTTGGTTCTCCAGGAAGCACCGAGATGGAGTTCAGTGTGCAGAATATTTACGAAGGAGTGCCCTTGGAATGAGCACCTGTGGAAGGAGAGGAAAGGAGACTGAACAGAAGGAGAAGTTGAGCAGCAAGGCAAGTCCAAAACCAGCCTCAGTCAACCGTGCGGGGAAGTGAGCTGAACGGGGTCCCTCACGGTCGCCGGCCCCTCTGTGCTGTGCAGCTTTGAGCCCAGTGGTGCTGGCTGAGGCCGTCCCCGCAGGAGCTGGCAAGTGAAGGGAGCTCGCGGACAAGCATTCAGCGCTGGGGTGACAAGCCTTTTCCTGGGAATCTGGAGGCCACATTTCTACACCCACCATAATGTCCATTTTTCACAACGGGGTCAGCTTAAAAAAGGAAAAAATATATATAATATATACCTTGGTTAAAGTTACTTAGAATCAGCACTTACTGAAATGATGGCATTTTAATTTTTGGTACATTTGAATTTTAATAGCTATACAATTAATTTTTCACCTTCATGGAGCCATTGTAGGAGATTTGGGTTCAAATCATGACTCTTTCTTGTTGATTGATACTAAATCAAGTATCCTTCCCTGAAGCCTTTGGGAATTCCAACTACTTGCGGAAGTTAGGCACCTCGACTAGAATGACCGAATTAATATTTAGGAAAACAGTTTTACATCCCTTTAACTAAAAAAAAAAACAGACTTCTTCCAGTTTGATATAAAGCCCTTGCAATGGCAGCTGTGGCAAGCTTCACCATTTGTAAAGTATACAATTTTTTTTCAAGAAAAATGTATTCAGTTAATGATGCTGTGAAATTTGATACAGAGAAGGGAAGTCTCGTGCACAAGGGCACAGTAAATAAAGTATCAGCAAACAGCAATCAGTCTCAACTAAAAAGTCCATCTTCTGGGGACTTCCCTGGTGGCACAGTGGTTGGGAGTCCGCCTGCCAATGCAGGGGACATGGGTTCAATCCCTGGTACAGGAAGGTCTCACATGCCGTGGAGCAACTAAGCCCGTGCACCACAACTACTGAGCCTGTGCTCTGGAGCCCGTGAGCCACAACTACTGAAGCCCGAGTGCCTAGAGCCCGTGCTCTGCAACAAAGAGAAGCCACTGCAACGAGAAGCCCGCGCACCGCAACGAAGAGCAGCCCCCACTCGCCGCAACTAGAGAAAGCCCGCGTGCAGCAAAGAAGACCCAACGCAGCCATAAATGAATAGATAAATAAATGAATGAATGAATAAATAAATTTATTAAAAAAAAAAAAAGCCCATCTTCTGCCTCAGAATCCCGGCCCTTGTTTTCCTAGGGTAGGGTACTGCTCATCTGTCACTGACAGAATCGAAGATTCTCTTTGTGCTGGGAACATATGATAAAGTACCAAATGACACAGAGCGGAAAAGAAAAATCTGGTATATGAGTCTGGAAATAAACCATTTCATTTAGTTGCTTTATACTGTTAAACTAAAAGGGCATTGACTATGGAGAGAAACAAAAGCATTTTGTTTGCACTTAGGAATTTAAGCTTTCAACATTGACTCCAAAGATCTCTATCATGTAGCAATCTGGTAACTGGCTAAGAATAAGCTTAGACATTGTCATTAGAAATTCAGAATTTTTAAAAACTTCTTTTGGAAAAATAGCCCTGAACACAGAGCTGACTGCTCTATAAATTACTTTCGAACTGCTTTCATAGACTCAGAGAAGGGCTAACACGTTGGTATTAGTTTCCCAGGGCTGCCATAACAAAGAAACACTAAGTGGATGGCTTAAAACAACAGAAATTTATTCTCTCACAGTTCTAGGGGCCAAAAGTCTGAAATCCAGGTGTCAGCAGAGCCATGCTCACAGACTCTGGCTAGAATCCTGCCCTGTCTCTTCCAGCTTCTGGAGGTGTCCCCTGGCTTGTGGCTGCATCACTCCAATCTTTGCCTCTGTTATCACCTGGCATTCTCCCTGTGTCTGTCTTTACACGGCGTTTTCCTCTTCTTATAAAAAGACACCATTCCCATTGGATTAGGGTCCACCCTAATGACCTCATCTTTACTTCATTACAATTGCAAAGACCCTATTTCCAAATACACACTCACAGGTACTGGGAGTTAGGACTTCAACATCTTTTGGGGGGATACAATTCAACCCATAGCAATACTCATTTATGTTTATCAGTTATTTTAGTATTTTATAAGAGAAATTAAATGCCAAGTGGTTTCTCAAATTTGGGGGTAGAGAACTTGTGACTGTCCAAGTCACAATTGTTTATAACTTTGTTATGTATACAACTCTAAAAGAATTTCAAACTTTAAATATTTCAACTGAATTCAGTTTAGTACAAATAGTACTTTCCAATATTTAGAGAAATATTAACTTCTCACCCTAAGCATTCATGGTCAGTGTCACTTTTACTATAATTTGTAATTCCCATTTGCCGTTATAGTCAAGCTAATTCAGAGAAATAAACCAGAATTATAAGGGTAGGAGACACTGCAAATATGTTCTCTCACATGATATTTAAGACTAGGTATCTATCAAACCACATTAGAGGAGCTGATGATATAAGCTTTGGCAGTTTTCAAGAAACACTAGTCAAACCATAACTAAATCTCAATGCATCAGTTAACATCTGCTGAGCACTTCGTCTTGCAGTTAGCATTGTATTAGTGCTTAAACGCAAGTAGTTTGACTCAGTAAATTCTAAAAATACATATTTAATTCTCATAATATTATTCACAGAGTTCTTGGCAGAGATGAATTTTGAGGTTCATGTTGTCTCTCCTTCAGTCCCAAAAGCTCTGTTTTGAGTTCTCCAGGCTTTGGTGGAATTTCAGGTATTGTCTATAAAAAACAAAAATAAAAACAAACAAAATATATAGATACCAATGCTTTCTAAGACTGTAATTAAATGTAACCTGAAAAACATCAAAGAAAGTAAAAAGTAAAAAAGAACAAAAAGCCCCCAGCTACTCAATGATAAATCTTTATTATGAGAACCTGCAGTTGATCTATGTCACTTTCTAGCCCTCTATTTACATGACTCTATCATCTGGGCTACGTCTTAAGTACTAAAGGACTCACAGAGGGAAAGTTTGCATCAGTTATCGATTGACAGATCACGAATTTGAACAAGGCTTTCCACACTGGGAAATTCATTCCTGCACTACTTACTGACCTCTCTACCATGTGCCTGGCACAGAAAACAGATATTAGGAATTAATTCATTTATTCAAAAACAGTAAGTGTCCATTATGCACAAAGCATAAAGCAGTAGATAAAAAAATACAAAACTGCCTTCAAGAAAGGTGATTTTGGGGACTTCCCTGCTGGTCCAGTGGTTAAGACTCCACGCTCCCAATGTAGGGGGCCCGGGTTCGACCCCTGGTCAGGGAACTGGCTCCCGCATGCCGCAACTAAGCGTTCACATGCCGCAACTGATCCCGCGTGCCACAACTAAGACCCAGCGCAGCCAAATAAATAAATAAAGTTTTTTTTTTTTAAAAAAGGTGATTTTGCTTTATTTAACAGCTTTAGTGAGATATAATTCACACACCATACTATTCACCTATTTAAATATTCAATGGTTGGGCTTCCCTGGTGGCGCAGTGGTTGAGAATCTGCCTGCCAATGCAGGGGACACGGGTTCAAGCCCTGGTCTGGGAAGATCCCACATGCCGCACAGCAACTGGGCCCGTGAGCCACAACTACTGAGCCTGCGCGTCTGGAGCCTGTGCTCCGCAACAAGAGAGGCCGCGATAGTGAGAGGCCCACGCACCGCGATGAAGAGTGGCCCCCGCTTGCCGCAACTAGAGAAAGCCCTCGCAAGAAATGAAGACCCAACACAGCCATAAATAAATAAAAATAAATAAAATTTAAAATAAATAAATAAATAAATATTCAATGGCTTTTGGTATATTCACAAAGTTGCACATCCGTCGCTATAATAAATTTTAGAACATTTTCATCACCCCAAAATGCAACTCAAACCCATTAGCAGTGGCTCCCATTTCCACACACCACCACCACCACCAGCAAGCCACTGCCCCATCTCTACAGACTTGCCTCTTCTGGACATTTCATATAAGTGGTATCAGACAACATGTGGTCTTTTGTGACTAGTTTCTTTCACTTAGCATGTTTCCAAGGTTCATCGGTGTTGTCACATATATCAATACTTCATGCCCTTTTAGGAGCAAATAATATTCCACTACAAGGATATACTGGGGAATTCCCTGGAGGTCCAGGGGTTAAGACTCCACACTTACACTGCAGGGGGCACGGGTTTGACCCCTGGTCAGGGAACTAAGATCCCGCATGCCACGCGGTGCGGCCAAAAAATAAAAAAACATAAAAATAAAAGGATATAAATACCATCGATTTATCCACTCACCAGCTGATGGATATGTATTTGGATTGTTTCCACTTTTTGGCTAAAATGACAATTCAACTTTGATTAAAAAAAAGGTACCACTTCTTATTTACATCCAATTTTTAAGAGTAAAGTGATTTTGGCATCAAAAGTTAGCAACGTCAGCAGAGGTTCTAAATAGCAGTTTGTGTGTGTATGGGTGTGTCTGGAGACAACCAAAAATGAATGCTGTAAAATGAGTCCAGAGATTGTGTCTTTTGACCTGCTATGCCTCCAATAGTAAACAGATTATAAATTAAGAAAAACAGAACAAGTACAAGTAATGCAAGAGTAAAAGGAAATGCAAAAGGGAAGCTCGAGCAGAAAGCACTCTATTCCAGGACGGAGCATCCGCCCTGAGTCTTTGCCTCCTCTTCTATTTTGATGAGACGAGCTGGGCTGGACGACGAGGAAAAGGTGCCCTTAAAGCTTCTCCCTTAAGACAGCACTGAGCACAAGCCCTAGGCAGCCCTTCTGGTCTCCTCTGCTCTAGAATCCACCCAGACCTCTAGCTGCAGAGACTGAAAGACTCCTGCAAAGGCTGGTGGTAGTTACAATAGTGACTGTAATTACTGGAACAATACCAACAGACATAGGTAAAGAACATAAATTCCTTAAATGTTAGTAAAGCCAAAAGCCTCCTACACACAGCCAGCCCTGGCCTACAAGTCCCTACAGAGGTGCCCCACTGCCAATGTCACCACCCAATCAGGATGAGATGGCCTGAGACACTTCAGTATGCCCCTTCTAGAGATTCTGGTTTCACGCTGCCACATCCCAAGGTCCAGGTAGCTGCTGGCAACAACCCTTGCACATTCTGGCTTATGATATGGGTGAACGAAAGGGCAAATTTCCCAGGGTCAAATCACAGGCATTCCTCCCTTTGTAAAGCCTGTCTGATGTCTACTCCTGCACAAGCTAGAGACCAAACTGCATTTCTGTGGAAGGTTCTAACCCCTTTCTGTCCCCACTAAGTATCCTTGATGCCTCCGTAGAATTCAAGAGAAGCAGTCTAAAGTGGTAAGAAAGAGCTACTGCAGCATTGTTTGTACAAAAACTAGATACCAGCTAAACGTAAATAGGGAATTGAGTAAATAATATACAGAATATCTATAGTATGAAATACTATTCAGTGGCCAGAAAGAAAAAAGGCTATAAGCAAATCTATTCATACAGACATTAACCAAAACAAGCAAGCCGCAGAGAAACGTGTATATGAATTTCTATTTACATGGGGAAAAACACCCCATACACTCTATGTATGTGTGTGTGTGTGTGTGTGTATTCAACAACAGTAAAAACTCTGGAAGGATATACCAACCAACAAATGGTAGTTACCTTGGGGAGCAGATTGGATAAAGGGGGTTATCAGCGGGGGGATTTTCACTTTTTACTCTACATGCTTGAATTCAATTGGAAAACTCCAAGGGTGTTGTATTATTTCATTAACAGGTTCAAAAAAGAGAAACACTGAACAGAAAGCTTGGGCTTCAAATCGTCATTAAGCTATGCGACTTCGGGAAATCACCTTCACTCTGCTGAACCTCAGTTTCCTCTTCCGAAAACCAGAATAAACACCTCCAAAACTGTAGTGCTAATTCACTGAAATTAGAAACGAACGAACGGTTGGTTCTGTGTTACCTGTCCAGAGTCCAGGCAGAAACGACTGCTCCCTGCGCTGTGCTCCAAACACTCTATTCACGCCCACAGCATAACACGGAGCACACTCTTGTAATTATTTGCACTGTACTTCCTTGCCTCCACCTCCCCAAGACCATAACTCCTCAAAAGTACCTCTAATTCTCAGTTGTACTTCCGGGAATGCTTATTAAAATTAATTAAAATTCCTCCCTCCTTTGAATGCCTATATTCACTCCTTCCTCATTCAACAAATATTTATTAAGCATCTACTATCAATACATTCTACGGCCTTTTCTAGGTGACTGAGATACAAGAGCGAACCAGACAGGCACAGTCCCTTCCTGGAGATTACATTCTAGTGGAGGAAACAAAGAACAAGTAAAAAGACAAAGGAATAAAATAATTGCAAATCGTGACAAGTGCTCTATCAGAAACGAAGGACTGAGACAGAATGGCAGAGGAGGAATCCTTTGGGGGCTGTACAAAGAACCCTCATTGCTAGAGGAGATATTTGAGCACAGACTTGAAGTTTTCAAGAAGTAAACCAAGCCAATATCTGGGAGAAAAGCATTCCAAGAAGAGAAGCAGCATGACCTTGAGGTTGGGACAGGCTTGACGAGTTTGAGAAACAGCAAGGAAGTCGGTGTGGCTGCAACAGAGGGAACAAAGAAGAAACAGTAGAAGATAAGGCCAGTGGCAGACAGGTGCCAGACCGTGTAAAACTTCAAGACTGTGTTAAGAGCAGGCCATGTATTGCTCTAACGGCAATGAGATGCCACCACAAGGTTTTAGGTCCCGGGCAGACGTGCTCCTAATTTCAAGATCACTTTTGCTGCTGTGAAAATGAAGTGGTCCAGGAGCGAGGCGCGGAGACCCTCCTGCACTCACCAGGTCCGGCCGGTAGTACCGGTGCACCACCTCCGCGCCGGCGCACATGGCCAGGAGGCTGGCGGCGAACATTTTCAGGTAGGACGTCCAGGACACGCCCGCGGGCATGGTCGGCGGGCTTAAGGGGGAGGGAAAGCGGGCGATGTTAGAACGTTCCCAGGTCCCCACTAAGCCGTGGGGGTAAACGAGGCCCACTGCAGCGCAGGGGCGGAGTCAGAACCCTTGGGTCCTCAACCATGAAACGAGGGCGCCGAGCGCACGACCGCCCCCTGGAGGCGGAAGACCAGACGGCCGCGGGTTCTTAGTTGCGGGGGGCCGGGCCTTTGGAATTCAAAGGCAGCTCTGGCGGAGCGAGCGGCAGGTCGCACCCGAAGGTTTCCCGCGGGGCTCAGCAACCCCTGGGAGAAGAGGCACTACAGACCGCACTGCCCAGCCTAGGGGTGCGCCCCGGGGGAGACTGTACCTTGAGCTGCACTGGCACTCGGAAGCGGATCAGGGGACGGTGAAAGGGCGCTCCGGAGACGGAGCGGGCGGCCGCGGATCGGACCGAAAGTGCAGGGGATGAGGGCCGCGCCGGACCGGAAAGCCGTTTCACTGCCGGCGTGGGCACGTGACCCGGACGGAAGTGGGGCTTTCGGCCAGAGCAAGTGTCTTGTCTTTTTCTTCTTTTCAAACCAATACCTTTCCCGGCCCCAGGCTTTCGGCGCCCTCATCATTCTCTCTATAGTTGAATTTTCCTGGCAGATGTCGAGTCTTGACGTCGTCTCTGGCTGGATTCTTGAATCATTTGTGCTTTCGCACCCACAAAGGAGGTTGCTCACGTTTACCACCTTTTAGGAGCAGGTGGAGATTCGCACACTGAGCCACGTGTGCTTAGGTGAGGTCACTCTATAGTGAGTTAAGTTAAAAGCATTCTCTGTAGTTGTGCCCCGCACGTCCTTTGATACCTGAAACAGAGCCACACCCAGACAGCTATGACCTTGTGTTATGGTGCCACTGGAAAATGGAAGAATGAAATCGACATTATTTAATCCATGCCTTTTTAAGGTTGTGCTTTGCAGACAAAGACAAATTTATGGTTACCAAAGGGGAAAGGGGCGGGAGGGAGGGATAAATTGGGAGTTTGGGATTAAAAGATACACCCTACTATATAAAAAATAAACAACAAGGACCTATTGTATAGCACAGGGAACTATATTCAATATCTTGTAATAACCTATAATGGAAAAGATTCTAAAAAAGAATATATTCTTATATATATTTATATGTATGTATATATCTGAATCACTTTGCTGTACACCTGAAACTAACACAACATTGTAAATCAACTATACTTCAACTTAAAAAAAAAGATTGTGCTTTGATTATGGATTACTTTTTGTTAAGCAAAAGGTTAATGCAAGACAAATTCTGAAAAATCAATCTTGTGTACATAACATGTATCATGATACATTCACATTTTTAAAACCACTTTATGGCAGTATGTTTGACGTTCAGTAAACTGCACGTATTTAAAGCATACAATTGGATGAGGTTTGACATATTTGTACACCTGTGAAACCATTACTACAATCAAGATTATGAAAACATCCACCACCTCTAGAAGTTTCTTTGCTCCTCTTTCTAATTTCTCCCACACAGCCTCATTTCCTAGGCAACCTGATCTTGTTTTCTGTCACTATAGGTTAGTTTGCATTTCCAGAATGTTAAAGAAATGGACTCATACAGTATGTACTATTTTTGGTCTGGCTTATTTCATGCAGCACAATTATTTTGAGATTCATCCACATTGTTGCATGTATCAATAGTTCACTCCTTTCTGTTGCTGAGTATAGTTATACCACAACTGGCTTATCCATTCGCCTTTGGTTGACATTTTGGTTGTTTCCAGTTTTGGGCTAATACGAATAAAACTGCTATGAACAGTGAAGAGTGCCAGAAAGACATGTATACAGGTCTATGAATATATGCTTCCATTTCTATTGGGTACATTCCTAGGAGTAGAATGGCTGCAGCTATGGTAGGTATATATCTAACTTTTAAAGAAATTGCCAAACTGTTTTCCAAAGTACTTGTACAATTGTAGGTTCCCACCAACAGTATATGGGACTTCTAGTTTCTCCACATCCTCTCCAACACTTTGATCAGTCTTTTTAATTTTAGCAATTCTAATACGTGGGTAATGGTATCTCATGAATAATCATGTTGAGAATCATGTGCTTATATTTTCTTTGAGGGAAGTATCAGTTCAAGCCCTCTGCACATTTTTTAATTGGGTTTTTTTTTATTATGAGTTTTGAATCTTCTTTATATATTATGGATACAAGTCCATTATCGGATAGATTTGATCTACAAATATTTTCTCCCAGTCTATACCTTGTCTTTTCGTTTTCTTAATCTTTTGAAGAGCAGAAGTTTTTAATTTTTATGAAGTCCCATTTTCACTTTTCTCTTTAATGGGTCATGCTTAGGTGTTATATCTAAGAAATCTAACCCAGGGTCACAGATTTTCTCTTGTATTTTCTCCCAGAAGTTTTAGAGATTTAGGTTTTACAGTGAAGTCTGTGATCCATTTTTTTAATTAATTTTTATTGTAGTATAGCTGCTTTAAAATGTTGTTAGTTTCTGGTGTACAGCAAAGTGAGTCAGCTATATGTATACATATATCCCCTCTTTTTAGGATTGCCTTCACATTTAGGTCACCACAGAGCACTGAGTAGAGTTCCCTGTGCTATACAGCAGGTTCTCATTAGTTATCTGTTTTATACATAGTAGTGTATATATGTCAATCCCAGTCTCCCAATTCATCCCAGACCCTCTTCCTCCCCTGGTATCCATACGTCCATTCTCTACGTCTGTATTTCTATTTCTGCTTTGCAAATAAGTTCATCTGTATAATTTTCTAGATTCCACATATAAGTGATGTTATACAATATTTGTTTTTCTCTTGCTGACTTACTTCACTCTGTATGACAGTCTCTAGGTCCATCCATGTCTCTGCAAATTGCACAGTTTCATTCCTTTTTATGGCTGGGTAATATTCCATTGTATATATGTACCACATTTTCTTTACCCATTCTTCTGTTGGTGGACATTTAGGTTACTTCCGTGTCCTGGCGATTGTAAATAGTGCTGCAATGAAAACTGGAGTGCATGTATGTATTTTTTTTTTGAATTTTTGAATTTTATTTTTTTATACAGCAGGTTCTTATTAGTCATGAATTTTATACACATCAGTGTATACATGTTAAACCCAACCGCCCAATTCATCACAACACCATCCCCACCTCCCCGCCACTTTCCCCCTGTGGTGTCCATACGTTTGTCCTCTACATCTGTGTCTCAATTTCTGCCCTGCAAACCGGTTCATCTGTAACATTTTTTTAGGTTCCACATATATGCATTAATATATGATATTTGTTTTTCTCTTTCTAACTTACTTCACTCTGTATGACAGTCTCTAGATCCATCCACGTCTCAACAAATGACTCAGTTTCGTTCCTTTTTATGGCTGAGTAATATTCCATTGTATATATGTACCACAACTTCTTTATCCATTCGTCTGTCGATGGGCATTTAGGTTGCTTCCATGACCTGGCTGTTATAAATAGTGCTGCAATGAACACTGGGGTGCCTGTGTCTTTTTGAATTATGGTTTTCTCTGGGTATATGCCCAGTAGTGGGATTGCTAGATCATATGGTAATTCTATTTTTAGTTTTTTAAGGAACCTCCATACTGTTCTCCATAGTGGCTGTATCAACTTACATTCCCACCAACAGTGCAAGAGGGTTCCCTTTTCTCCACACCCTCTCCAGCATTTGTTGTTTGTAGATTTTCTGATGATGCCCATTCTTACTGGTGTGAGGTGATACCTCACTGTAGTTTTGATTTGCATTTCTCTAATAATTAGTGATGTTGAGCAGCTTTTTGTGTGCTTCTTGGCCATTTGTATGTCTTCTTTGGAGAAATGTCTATTTAGGTCTTCTGCCCATTTTTGGATTGGGTTGTTTGTTTTTTTAATATTGAGCTGCATGAGCTGTTTATATATTTTGGAGATTAATCATTTGTCCGTTGATTCTTTTGCAAATATTTCTTCCCACTCTGAGGGTTGTCTTTTCGTCTTGTTTGTAGTTTTCTTTGCTTTGCAAAAGCTTTAAAGTTTCATTAGGTCCCATTTGTTTATTTTTGTTTTTATTTCCATTACTCTAGGAGGTGGACCAAAAAAGATCTTGCTGTGATTTATGTCACAGAGTGTTCTTCCTGTGTTCTCCTCTAAGAGTTTTATAGTGTCCAGTCTTACATTTAGGTCTCTAATCCATTTTGAGTTTATTTTTGTGTATGGTGTTAGGGAGTGTTCTAATTTCATTCTTTTACATGTAGCTGTCCAGTTTTCCGAGCACCACTTATTGAAGATACTGTCTTTTCTCCATTGTATATCCTTGCCTCCTTTGCCATAGATTAGTTGACCATAGGTGCATGGGTTTATCTCTGGGCTTTCTATCCTGTTCCATTGATCTATGTTTCTGTTTTTGTGCCAGTACCATATTGTCTTGATTACTGTAGTTTTATAGTATAGTCTGAAGTCAGGGAGTCTGACTCCTCCAGCTCCGTTTTTTTCCCTCAAGACTGCTTTGGCTATTCGGGGTCTTTTGTGTCTCTACAAATTTTAAGATTTTTTGCTCTAGTTCTGTAAAAAATGCTATTGGTAATTTCATAGGGATTGCATTGAATCTGTAGATTGCTTTGGGTACTATAGTCATTTTCACAATATTGATTCTTCCAATCCAAGAACATGGTATATCTCTCCATCTGTTGGTATCATCTTTAATTTGTTTCATCAGTGTCTTATAGTTTTCTGCATACAGGTCTTTTGTCTCCCTCGGTAGGTTTATTCCTAGGTATTTTATTCTTTTTGTTGAGTGGTAAATGGGAGTGTTTCCTTAATTTCTCTTTCAGATTTTTCATCATTACTCTATAGGAATGCAAGAGATTTCTGTGCATTAATTTTGTATCCTGCAACTTTACCAAATTCATTGATTAGCTCTAGTAGTTTTCTGGTGGCATCTTTAGGATTCTCTATGTATAGTATCATGTCATCTGCAAACAGTGACAGTTTTACTTCTTTTCCAATTTGTATTCCTTTTATTTCTTTTTTTCTCTGATTGCCGTGGCTAGGACTTCCAAAACTATGTTGAATAATAGTGGCAAGAGAGCACAACCTTCTCTTGTTCCTGATCTTAAAAGAAATGCTTTCAGTTTTTCACCATTGAGAATGATGTTTGCTGTGGGTTTGTTGTATATGGCCTTTATTATGATAAGGTAGGTTCCCTCTGTGCCCACTTTCTGGAGAGTTTTTATCATAAATGGGTGTTGAATTTTGTCAAAAGCTTTTTCTGCATCTATTGAGATGAGCATATAGTTTTTATTCTTCAACTTGTTAATATGGTATATCACATTGATTGATTTGTGTATATTGAAGAATCCTTGCATCCCTGGGATAAATCCCACTTGATCGTGGTGTATGATCCTTTTAATGTGTTGTTCAATTCTGTTTGCTAGTATTTTGTTGAGGATTTTTGCATCTATATTCATCAGTGGTATTGGTCTGTAATTTTCTTTTTTTGTAGTATCTGTCTGGTTTTGGTATCAGGGTGATAGTGGCCTCATAGAATGAGTTTGGGAGTGTTCCTTCGTCTGCAATTTTTTGGAGGAGTTTGAGAAGGATGGGTGTTAGCTCTTCTCTAAATGTTTCATAGAATTCACCTGTGAAGCCATCTGGTCCTGGACTTTTGTTTGTTGGGAGATTTTTAATCACAGTTTCAATTTCATTACTTGAGATTGGTCTGTTCATATTTTCTATTTCTTCCTGGTTCAGTCTTGGAAGGTTATACCTTTCTAAGAATTTGTCCATTTCTTCCAGGTTGTCCATTTTATTGGTATAGAGTTGCTTGTAGTAGTCTCTTAGGATGCTTTGTATTTCTGTGGTGTCTGTTGTAACTTCTCCTTTTTCATTTCTAATTTTATTGATTTCAGTCCTCTCCCTGTTTTTCTTGATGAGTCTGGCTAATGGTTTATCAATTTTGTTTATCTTCTCAAAGAACCAGCTTTTAGTTGTATTGATCTTTGCTATTGTTTTCTTTGTTTCTATTTCATTTATTTCTGCTCTGATCTTTATGATTTCTTTCCTTCTGCTAACTTTGGGTTTTGTTTGTTCTTCTTCTCTAGTTCCTTTAGGTGTAAGGTTAGATTGTTTATTTGAGATTTTTCTTCTTTCTTGAGGTAGGCTTATATAGCTATAAACTTCCCTCTTAGAACTGCTTTTGCTGCATCCCATAGGTTTTGGATCGTCGTGTTTTCATTGTCATTTGTCTCTAGGTATTTTTTGATTTCCTCTTTGATTTTTTCAGTGATCTCTTGGTTATTTAGTAACGTAGTGTTTAGCCTCCATGTGTTTGTGTTTTTTATGTTTTTTTCCCTGTAATTCATTTCTAATCTCATAGGATTGTGGTCAGAAAAGATGCTTGATATGATTTCAATTTTCTTAAATTTACTGAGGCTTGATTTGTGACCCAAGATGTGATCTATCCTGGAGAATGTTCCGTGCGCACTTGAGAAGAAAGTGTAATCTGCTGTTTTTGGATAGAATGTCCTATAAATATCAGTTAAATCTATCTGGTCTATTGTGTCATTTAAAGCTTCTGTTTCCTTATTTATTTTCATTTTGGATGATCTGTCCATTGGTGTAAGTGAGGTGTTAAAAGTCCCTCACTATTATTACATTACTGTCAATTTCCTCTTTTATAGCTGTTAGCAGTTGCCTTATGTATTGGGGTGCTCCTATGTTGGGTGCATATATATTTATAATTATTATATCTTCTTCTTGGATGGATCCCTTGATCATTATGTAGTGTCCTTCCTTGTCTCTTGTAACATTCTTTATTTTAAAGTCTATTTTATCTGATATGAGTATTGCTACTCCAGCTTTCTTTTGATTTCCATTTGCATAGAATATCTTTTTCCATCCCCTCACTGTCAGTCTGTATGTGTCCCTAGGTCTGAAGTGGGTTTCTTGTAGACAGCATATATATGGGTCTTGTTTTTGTATCCATTCAGCAAGCCTGTGTCTTTTGGTTGGAGCATTTAATACAGTCACGTTTAAGGTAATTATCGGTATGTATGTTCCTATGACCATTTTCTTAATTGTTTTGGGTTTGTTTTTGTAGGTCCTTTTCTTCTCTTGTGTTTCCCACTTAGAGAAGTTCCTTTAGCATTTGTTGTAGAGCTGGTTTGGTGGTGCTGAATTCTCTTAGCTTTTGCTTGTCTGCAAAGCTTTTGATTTCTCCATCAAATCTAAATGAGATCCTTGCCGGGTAGAGTAATCTTGGTTGTAGGTTCTTCCCTTTCATCACTTTAAGTATATCATGCCACTCCCTTCTGGCTTGTAGAGTTTCTGCTGAGAAATCAGCTGTTAACCTTATGGGAGTTCCCTTGTATGTTATTTGTCGTTTTTCCCTTGCTTCTTTCAATAATTTTTCTTTGTCTTTAATTTTTGCCAGTTTGATTACTATGTGTCTTGGCATGTTTCTCCTTGGCTTTATCCTGTATGGGACTCTCTGCGCTTCCTGGAGTTGGGTGGCTATTTCCTTTCCCATGTTAGGGAAGTTTTTGACTATACTCTCTTCAAATATTTTCTCTGGTCCTTTCTCTCTCTCTTCTCCTTCTGGGACCCCTATAATGCGAATGTTGTTGCGTTGAACGTTGTCCCAGAGGTCTCTTATGCTGTCTTCATTTCTTTTCATTATTTTTTCTTTATTTTGTTCCACAGCAGTGAATTCCACCATTCTATCTTCCAGGTCACTTATCCGTTCTTCTGCCTCAGTTATTCTGCTATTGATTCCTTCTAGTGTAGTTTTCATTTCAGTTATTGTATTGTTCATCTCTGTTTGTTTGTTCTTTAATTCTTCTAGGTCTTTGTTAAACATTTCTTGCATCTTCTCGATCTGTGCCTCCATTCTTTTTCCAAGGTTCTGGATCATCTTCACTATCATTATTCTGAATTCTTTTTCTGGAAGGTTGCCTATCTCCAGTTCATTTAGTTGCTTTTCTGGGGTTTTATCTTGTTCCTTCATGGGGTACATAGCCCTCTGCCTTTTCATCTTGTCTATCTTTCTGTGAATGTGGTTTTTGTTCCACAGGCTGCAGGATTGTAGTTATTCTTGCTTCTGCTGTCTGCCCTCTGGTGGATGAGGCTATCTAAGAGGCTTATGCAAGTTTCCTGATGGGAGGGACTGGTGGTGGGTAGAGCTGGCTGTTGCTCTGGTGGGAGGAGCTCAGTAAAACTTTAATCCACTTGACTGCTGATGGGTGGGTCTGGGTTCCCTCCCTGTTGGTTGTTTGGCCTGAGCCGACCCAACACTGGAGCCTACCTGGGCTCTTTGGTTGGGCTAATGGCGGACTCTGGGAGGGCTCACGCCAAGGAGTACTTCCCAGAACTTCTGCTGCCAGTGTCCTTGTCCCCACGGTGAGCCACAGCCAGCCCCTGCCTCTGCAGGAGACCCTCCAACAGCAGCAGGTAGGTCTGGTTCAGTCTCCCCCGGGGTCACTGCTCCTTCCCCTGGGTCCCGATGCACACACTACTTTGTGTGTGCCCTCCAAGAGTTGAGTCTCTGTTTCCCCCAGTTCTGTCGAAGTCCTGCAATCAAATCCCAGTAGCCTTCAAAGTCTGATTCTCTAGGAATTCCTCCTCCCGTTGCCGGACCCCCAGGTTGAGAAGCCTGACATGGGGGTCAGAATCTTCACTCCAGTGGGTGGACTTCTGTGGTATAAGTGTTCTCCAGTCTGTGCGTCACCCACCCAGCAGTTATGGGATTTGATTTTACTGTGATTGTGCCCCTCCTACCATCTCATTGTGGCTTCTCCTTTGTCTTTGGATGTGGGGTATCATTTTGGTGAGTTCTAGTGTCTTCCTGTCGATGATTGTCCAGCAGCTAGTTGTCATTCTGGTGTTCTCACAAGAGGGAGTGAGAGCACGTCCTTCTACTCTGCCATCTTAGTTCCAATCTGGAGTGCACGTATATTTTTGAATTATGGTTTTCTCCAGGTAAGTCTGTGATCCATTTTGAGCTAAACTTTTTGTATGGTGTGAGGTGTGCACCCCAGTCTTGTTTCGTTTGCATATGCCTATCCAATTATTCTAGCACCATTTGTTGAAAAGACTGTGCTTTCTCCACTGAAAGCATACCTTTGTGGAAAATCTGCTGACCAGTTGTCTATGTATGTATGTGTCTATTTCTGGACTCTATTATTTTCCTTTGATATATTGTTGTCTATCATGATACCACACTGTCTTGATTACTGTAGAGTTATATTAAAAATCAGGTACTGTTAGTCCTCCTTTTTGTTCTTTGTTCTTTCTTTCTCTTTTTTTTTTTTGTTATATTCACTAGTTTGTTTTATTTTTTTAGATTCCACATATAAGTGATATCATACTGTTCTTACTTTTTAAAGAGTTGTTTCGTCTATTCTAGATCTTTGCATTTCCATATGACTTTTAGAATCGTCTTGTCAATTCCTACAAAAAAGCCTACTAGGATTTTGATTGCCATAATATTCAATCTGTGATCATCTTGACAATATTTAGTCTTCTGACCTATGAACACAATGTATCTCTCCACTTATTTAGGTCTTACTTAATTTCTCTCAGCAGTATTTTTGTAATTTTCAGGAAACATCCTTTATCAGATTTATCCCTAAGTATTTCGTATTTTTTGATGCTATTGTAAATGGTGTTTTTTCTGATGGCTTGTTGATAATATATAGAATACAGTTGATTGTCCTATATTGATCTTTTCTCCTGCAACTTCGTTAAACTCACTTATTCTAGTACCTTTTTTGTAGGTTTCATAGGCTTCTTTACATTAAACCATAAAATGAACTCTTAATAAATACAGTAAGTTTTTAATAGATGTCATTTATCAAGTTGAGGAAGTTCCCTTCTGTTCTAGCTTGCTTAAAGTTTTTTTTTTTTTTATCAGAAATGGATGTTGAATTTTGTCAAATCCTTATCTATATCTATTAAGGTGGTCATAAGGGCTTTTGAAAAATTTGTTAATGTGATAAATTATATAGAATATTTTTTTTCAAACATTAAGTCAACCTTATATTAGAGTCGCTCCTCCATATCTGTGGGTTCCACAAGCAGGAATTCAACCAACCTCTGATTGAAAATATTAACAAAATCCAGAGAGTTCCAGAAAGCAAAACTTGAATTTGCTGCACTATGGCAGCTATTTATATAGTATTTACATTGTATTTACAACTATTTACATAGCATTTACATTATATTAGGTAATTTTAAGTAATCTAGAGATGATTTAAAGTATATAGGAGAATGTACATAGGTTATATGCAAATACTATGACATTTTATATAAGGGACTTGAGCACCCATGGATTTTTGGTACCCACAGGGGGGTCCTGGAACCAATTATCCGTGGATACCAAGGGATGACTGTACTTGGATAATTCACTTAGTGTGATGTATTATCCTTGTTGTATATTGTTGGATTTGATTTGCTAAATTTTGTTCAAAACTTTTGCATCTATGTTCATGATAGATATTGGTTTGTAGTCTCTTTTCCTGTGGCATCTTTGTCCACTTTTGGTGACAGGGTAATGTTGGTCTCATGAAATAAGTTAGAAAATATTCCCTCCTTTTCAAATTCTGGAAGAGTTTGGCAGAATTGGTATTATTTCTTCCTTAAATGTCTGCTGGGGGGGGCTTCCCTGGTGGCGCAGTGGTTGAGAATCTGCCTGCCAATGCAGGGGACATGGGTTCGAGCCCTGGTCTGGGAAGATCCCACATGCCGCTGGAGCAACTGGGCCCGTGAGCCACAACTACTGAGCCTGCACGTCTGGAGCCTGTGCTCCACAACAAGAGAGGCCGTGATAGTGAGAGGCCCGCGCACCGCGATGAAGAGGGGCCCCTGCTTGCCACAACTAGAGAAAGCCCTCGCACAGAAACAAAGACCCAACACAGCCAAAAACAAATTAATTAATTAATTAAAAAAAAAATGTCTGCTGGAATTCACCAGTTAAACAATTTGGGCCTGTAGTTTTCTTTGTGGGAAGGTTTTTAACTACAAATTCAATTTCTTTAATAGATATGGGGCTGTTCAGGTTATCTATTTATCCTGACTGGTCTTCAGTAGTTTGTGTCTTTAAGGAATTTGTGCATTTCATCAAAGTTGCTGAATTTATAGAAATAGAGTTGTTCAACATAGTCCCTTATTGTTTCTTAATACACGTAGAATGTATAGTTATGTCACTTATTTCATTATTACATTGTTAATTTGTGTCTTCTCTCCTTTTTTATCCTGTTAAATCTGGCTAGCAGTTTATCAGTTTTATTGATCTTCTCAAAGTACAACTTTTGGTGTCATTGATTCTCTCTTATTGTTTTTCTATTCTCGATTTTGCTGATTTTACACTCTATATTTTTTCTTTTGTTTACTTTTTTTAAAAGATTTACATATTATTTATTTATTTATTTTAGTATTTATTTTTTTGGCTGCATCGGGTCTTAGTTGCGGCACGTGGGATCTGTGTTGAGGTATGAAGGATCTTTCATTGTGGCGCGCGGGCTTCTCTCTAGTCGTGGCATGCAGGTTTTCTCTTCTCTAGTTGTGGCGCACAGGCTCCAAGGTGCGTGGGCTATGTAGTTGTGTCCTGTGGGTTCCAGAGCATGTGTGCTCTGTAGTTTGCAGCACGCAGGCTCTCTAGTTGAGGCAGGCAAGCTCAGTAGTTGTGGCGCGTGGGCCAAGTTGCCCCGTGGCACGTGGGATCCTAGTTCCCTGACCAGGGATCAAACCCACGTCCCCTGCATTGTAAGGTGGATTCTTTACCACTGGACCACCAGGGAAATCCCTCTTTTGTTTACTTTGAGTTGAATTTGCTCTTCATTCTCTAGTTTCTTAAGATGGAAACTGAGGTCACTTTTTAAAATTAATTAATTAATTAATTAATTATTTTTGGCCGCATTGGGTCTTCGTTTTTGAGTGCAGGCTTTCTCTAGTTGCGGTGAGCGGGGGCTACTCTTCATTGCGGTGCATGGGCTTCTCATTGCAGTGGCTTCTCGTTGCGGAGCACGGGCTCTAGGCATGCAGGCTTCAGTAGTTGTGGCTTGCGGTCTCTAGAGCACAGGCTCAGTAGTTGTGGCACACGGGCTTAGTTGTTCCACAGCATATGGGATCTTCCCGGACCAGGGCTCAAACCCGTGTCCCTTGCATTGGCAGGCGGATTCTTAACCATTGAGCCACCAGGGAAGTCCAGAAGCTGAGGTCATTGATTTGAGACATTTCTTCTTTGCTAACACAGGCATTTAATGCTATAAACATATGATGACCAGCAATTTGGGCCTTGAATAGCCTTCTGTCTGAAGCCCTCCTTCCTCCTCATGCCCTGCTAAGGCTCACATATAGCTGTGAGAGGGTGGACTCTGGAGCCAGGTTGCCCTGGCAATACTCTTGACTCTGCCACTTAGTAGTTGTGTGAACTTGCACAAGTTATTTCACCTCGCTGTCACTTTTTTGTCTGCAAAATATAGATAATAATAGTTGCTACCTCTGATGGTTAATTTTATGTGTCAACTTAGGTGGACCATGTTGCCCAGATATATGGTCAAACATTATTCTGGATGTTGCTATGAGGGTGTTTTTGGATGAGATTAACATTTAAATCAGTGGACTTTGAGTAAAGCAGATTGCCCTCCATAACGTGGGTGGGCCTCATCCAATCAGTTGATGGCTTGAACAGAACAAAAGAGCTCCCTGAACAAGAAGGAATTCTCAAGCAGATGGTCTTCTGATTTGAACTGGAGCATTGGCTTTTCCCAGTTCTCCAGCCTGATAGCCTTCAAACTTGAGCTGTGGCATCAGTTCATAGGTTTCTCCTGAGAATTAAAAGAATATATGCAAAGCACTTACAACAGTGCATGGTACATAGTCAGTAAATGTAAGCTGCTGTATTACCATCATTATTATCACCATTGTTATTGTTATAAATATAACTGCTGTCATCCATTCTCCTTGTTGCTATGAGCTGTTGGCCTCCAAGGCCCCCATATTCAACAGAGACACTGGCACATTATTTAATCTTCCTCTTTAACACCTGTCAACAGGACCAACTACATAATTTGCAGACCGCAGTTCAAAGTAAAAATGCAGACCCCTCATTAAATAATTATTTAAGAATTTCAAGATGGCAGTAGCAGAACATTAAATTAACTAACTATGGGGCCCTTATAAGAGTAGGGCCCTATTCGACTACACAGATCACACAACCATAAAGCTGGCCCTGCCTGCCAGCATCAGAGGCGATTTCCTACCCACGACTCTAGCTTCCTACTTCTTGAGCTTCCCACTAGTAAGCTTCACTTCTACTTAATTTTCACAATATGCTCGCCTAATTCATGCATTTAAAAATACATACAGGACAGGGAATTACCTGGCAGTCCAGTGGTTAGGACCCCTGCACTTCCACTGCAAGGGGCACGGGTTCCATCTCTGGTTGGGAAACTAAGATCCTGCAAGCCGTGACGTGGCAAAAAAAAAAAAAAAAAAAAAAAAAAAATACAGGAGAACCTCAAAGATGTTGCTTTAAAACTTGTCTGGGGCTTCCCTGGTGGCGCAGTGGTTGAGAATCTGCCTGCCAATGCAGGGGACGCGGGTTCGAGCCCTGGTCTGGGAAGATCCCACATGCCGCGGAGCAACTCGGCCCGTGAGCCACAATTACTGAGCCTGCGCGTCTGGAGCCTGTGCTCCGCAACAAGAGAGGCCGGGATAGTGAGAGGCCCGCACACCGCGATGAAGAGTGGCCCCCGCTTGCCACAACTAGAGAAAGCCCTCGCACAGAAACGAAGACCCAACACAGCCATACATACATACATACATAAAGAATGTAAGCAGATAAGAATAGCATTAAAAAAATAAAAATTAAAATTAAAAATTAAAAAAAAAAAACCTTTTCTGTATTGTGGTCCTGAGTGGTTAGCAAAACCAGAGAGAAAGAGAGGTTGGGCTGTTGTTAATTCATTCACTCAACAAATAATCACTGAATACCGACCATGAGTCAGGTTCTGAGTGACACCTACTTACTAGTAAGCAGAGTATTCGTAGACGTTCTGAAAAGTTTAAAAATGTTATGTTTCACTTAAGCAATTCATATAATACAAATCAATATTTCTGTATTTACTCATGAAAGCCCTTTCTTGGATCCTAGAATGAAGAAGACACAAGTGGCACAGAGCCTCAGCCATTTCCCAGCTCGTGTATTAATGAGTGAGAAATAAACCTTTGTCGCTGTAAACCACTGAGATTTTGGACTCACAGTATAAAATATGGAAAGCTAACTAATACGGCAGCCATGTGTCCCATCAGGCTAACTAAAGAAACAGAAAAGCCTATTTCCATTAAGAGTTATTTAATGATGTCCGTGTACAAAAACCAGCGATTAACTTGAGAACTAATGAAACAAAACCCAGCTTTAACAACCAGTGAGAATAAAAGGGGTTAGTCTGGAAGGTTGTTAAGGACGAGGTGATGCTTGAGTGCCAACTACTCTCACAGACTTTAAACTTTTATATTTTTACATATTAAAAGTAAAGCAGAGAACGGTTTACGTAAAGTTCCACATTTTACAAAGCCGTTTTACAATCACCCTCATTTTACAGATTAGGAAACTGAGGCCCAGTTTTCTGATACCAAAGTCTCTGCTTTGTCCTACATCACAGTAATTACTTGGTAATTAATGCAAATCGCTTTTTAATTGGAATAAAATTATCCAGGTGGAAAGGCCTGGATAATTGTGATAAGCATAACGGCCCCACCTACACAGCGCCCACAGAGAGGACTTCCCCAACTCGCACGCACCGCCACCAGCCCACCACCGAAAAGCCGGGTAGCAAAAACTTACAACCCCAGAGCATTCCCCCTCCCTGCCTTTTTATCCTCCACGTTTCCCGGAAGGCCAAGTGGCGAGCAGAAGAACCAACGAGAGGGGAGAGAACGTGATTGGACTGCCCTGCATCACGTGACAAGCACAGGGCGTGTGATTTGGCTCCGGGCAGACGGAAGCGCCGGACGGCGGGTGGGTCTGGCCTGGGGGGAGGGGGACTAGAAACTTGGGGGAGGAGCTTGAGTGCCAGCCGCTGTCCCAGTTCTGCCAGCAATCGAATCTAAGTGTCTGGTTATTACCGTACCACAGTACGTGCTTGGGCCGCGGTACTACAGAGTCCGGTCGCTCGCTTGCCGGGCAGGAGTAGCTGCGCGCGCGATCGGCAGCAGGGAATGGAAGCGGAGAACGCAGGCAGGTAAGGCCGGGGCGGGGCGCCGCCCCTCCCCCCGCGCCCTTCGCCGCGGGGCAGGCCGCGGGCGCGCGCGCGCACGCACGCACGCAGGGGGTCTTTAAGGCCACGGCCCCAGTACAAAGGCCGGGGCCGCGCGTGCGCACTGGCGGCCTGCTCGGGCCGCCCCTTGCATAGGTCCCTCAGACTTGGCGCCGCTTGCATCTGGGGCCCGATCTCCAGTCCTTCCCGGCAGCTAGCCAGCATTAAAATGCGATAATAAGCAGCCAGCAGTCTCCGGTTAGTATTTGGTTCCGGTTACCTTTCTTGGCTACATTTCCCTTCACCCTCCATTACCGTGCAGAGCTGTAAGGATGTAGTATCACACGTATCACTCCAGGAATTTGCATCTCAGAGTTGTAGATTTACTGTCTTCCTTCCTCAAAGGTGGACGTCAGGGGCACAGGGTAGATAACATTGCCGCACTAGAGCTCTTGAATTCTGGGACTAGGAATAACACTCCTAAGAAGTCGTCTGAAATTGTGTTCTAGTGGTCTTCGGGACTCTTAAGAATTTACTTGTAATATGTCCTTTGGGGAGTGTAAGAGGCGTGGAGAGTTTTGCAAAAGCAGGGATCTCGAAATAGGAACCTCAGACGGAAAGCCAAATGAACTAAATATGGTAACAGAGTATTTAAAAAGGAAAAAAAAAAAAAAGGTTTACATTGGAGTACAATACTGTTAGACCTAATGAAAAATTATCCTGACTTTCTGGCCATTGGGCCCTGAACTTGGGCAAGACACTAAACTTCTCTGAGTCTGTTCATATCTGTAAAATAGGGCGTCTGTGAAATCCAGTTCTGACATGCTGTGAGTCGGCGTTATGTGGAAGGGGTGTGCTTAAGTAACCAACATAGATTGTCTTAGAGTTTAGGGAAGGAGATATATGTAGATGAAGTGCAGACTTCATCTTGACATTATGAATCAAATCCCGAAATAAACAACTCCATTTCTTTCCGTGAAGAACTTTAGAAATAAAAGAATTCACCAAAACTTGTGGAAATCACTCTCATCTTTGTGATCTTCGGATCAGAATTGAAACCTGGGTAACACCTTCCATGAAGTAAATTACAGTCATCTCTCTGTATCCGCGGGAGATTTGTTCCAGGCCCCACGCGAACACCAAAATCTGGACGCTCAATACCTTAAATAAAATGGCAGAGTCCGGTTGGCCCTCATGCCTGTTCCGGAATACAGATTTGGGGAGGGCTGGTTGTTCACATCGTCAGACCTTACTCAGTGTCTTACAGCAAAGTAATAGGTCTCTTTGGTACAATGTTTAGCTCAAAACTGTCTGACTTATATTTGGTCTTAACTTAATCCATTGGGTTATAGATCATTTTTTATTTTGATTTGCAAAGCTTTCGCCTTGGGAAATATGGAGAATTCTGTGTTAGTACTCTCAGGAATTTATCCTTGGGCATTCTGAAATGACTCAGGCCCCAGGTAATTCTGAGAAAGTGGTTCTCTGTCATCCTTGACTTTGTGCTAATCAAGGAATGGCATGGAACTTTGGGTATAGTGAATTTACTATTTACTTTGGAAGATTAATTTCAAAAAATTCAAAGAAAAAAATTCCACAGATATAGACCTCTTTTTTAAAAAAGAGAGAATAGTTCAAGAGTCTAAACAAGTACCTACAGTCTAACCAGAGAGGAAAAAAGGAAAAAGAGGACCAGTATGTTTCTAATGAGCTCAAGCATGAAAAGGACATTTACCAGAGATGGGAAGTAGGATGCCAAGTCAAAAATGACTGGAAACGTGTGACACAGACCACTGAGACTACAGACAGTTAAGATTAACCCTCAGATGAGATTGGGCTTTCTAGAAATGTTAAAGAGACCAAGAACTTTTTTGAGTTAGTGTGGACAATAAGGACAAGAAAGATTTGGGTTTTCTGCCTTGTTCACTGGCATGTTGTTAGTAGATGACAGAAAATATAAGCACTTAGTTCTGATTTTGATTTTTCATTTCATGTTAAGAAAAATGATTGTAGATGGAAAATGGCAGAATGATTGTTAGGTTTAAAGCTCAAGATCAATGAGGTCATTTAAGAGAACTTTTAGCTGCTCTAACAGAAATCATGTTTCCTGACCTAGATGAGTTGTATTTCAAGTGAGAGGCCAGATTACAGTATTCTTTAATAACTTGTAGACAACAGGAGAGGGGCCTAAAGTCTGAAAATAAACACATGGATCCCTTTTATTTTCCACAGGTGGAGTCTGTCGTGGAATTTATTGACTTTGATCCTAAATAAAATTTTTACTTCTCAGTGGTTATTGAACATATTTAAAGGAACTAGTGACCACTAAGCTACAGTATAAGTTCAGAATAAAGCAAGACCTACCAGGCTAGGTTCATTCCCTTTTTGATAATGATACTAGGCTAGACAGCATCAGAAGGTGGATGACAGGGGTATCTAGAATATTTAATCATCCCCTGTTGTCTTTGTTTTTGTTATAACAAATGTGTTACATACCAGGCACTGTTTTAAGCGTTTTACATGTGTTAACTAATTTTATTCTCATAATCAATAAATTAGGTGCTTCTGTCCCCATTTTACAGATGTGGAAGCTGGGACATAAAGAGGTTAAGGAACCTGCCTACAGAACTAGTAAATGGCAGAGCTGAAATTTGAACCCACGCAGTGTAGCTTCAAAGTCAGCCTCCCTGACATCTGTACGTTTTGTGGGCAAGATAAGGATAGACTGGTGGCAGTCCTCTTAGGTGAAATCAAAACTGCTTTACTACTGAGAGTCAAGGCCAGGCTGAAGAGAGGTCTATACTGATATGCCATGTAGTCCTACCCCAACTTTTCAGTGTTTAACAGCTTCAAGGTGCTGATGGCATGCTGATAAAATATTTGAGTGACCCAACTCTGTGAGGGGTTTGTGGAATTGATAGATTGAGTCAGAATCCAGGTCGCTCCCAACTGGCTGGAATGTGAATCATCTGTTACAAAAAGAGGCACAATCCTGTGCTTAAGTATGGAAAGAACAGTGCTACAGGTGTGAGATGAGGGAGCGGTGACAAAGGGCAGTTTTCATTGATGGTAAATTCAGTATGAATCAACAGTATAATGTGGGTGCCAGTAAAGCTAATGCAATGATTTTGTAATATGTCTCCAGAATGAGGAAGTTGATAGCCCTGCTCAGTTTCAGGATGATGAGGCTATAGAGTATTTTTATTTTGTTTTATCCTAAGTCCTAGAAAAATGACCAGATAGTGAGGAAACTTGAAATTATGCTAGATGCACAGTAGTTAAATGAGTTGGGGTTCTGGCTCATTCTCAGTTTTTTGTGTTTACAGTTTCTAGTAGACCCTGCACAGTAAGTACCCAGTAATGCATGGTGAATACACGCACTTCCACTTAGCAATATTGAACGTAGGCTTTAAATAGTTATAATGTATTCCATCATAATTTATGTAACTAGTCACTTTTAGTTGAGCATTTGGATTATTTAGCATTGATCGTTATTTTGTAAGTATTCAGTGTTGTGTATGCTTGTTTAAATGAAGGTAATAAAATGTTGCTATAGAGTGAATGTTTGTGTCCTTCCAGAATTCATATGTTGAAACCTAACATATGGTTAGGTTATTTGGAGGTGGGGCCTTTGGGAGGTGATTAGGTCATGATGGCAGAGCCCTCCTAATTGGAATTAGTGGCCTTGTAAAAGAGATTCCAGAGAGATCCCTCACCCTTTCCCCCGTGTGAGGACACAGCAAGAAGTCAACCTAAAATGAACCATAAAGCAGGCCCTCACCAGTCACTAAATCTGCCAGCACTTTGAACTTGGACTTTCCAACCTCCAAAACTGTGAGAAATAAATATTTGTTGTTTATAAGCCACTCAGTCTATGGTGTTTTGTATAGCAACCTGAACAAACTAAGACAAATATATTTAGAAAAAAAGCAACTTACATCTTTAAAATAGTAGAAAATAACTGAAGGTTAAAGAAGTTGGAGTCATTCATCTTAGAGAAACCTTAAAGAGTTAGTTTTTTGGGTTTTTTGTTTGTTTTAATTTTTATTGGAGTATAGTTGCTTTACAGTGTTGTGTTAGTTTCTGCTGTACAGCAAAGTGAATCAGTTATATGTATACATATATCCTTTCTTTTTTAGATTTGCTTCCCATTTAGGTCACCACAGAGCACTGAGTAGAGTTCCCTGTGCTATACAGGAGGTTCTCATTAGTTATCTATTTTATGCATAGTTGTGTATATATGTCAATCCCACTCTCCCAATTCATCCCACTGCCCCGTTAGTTTTTTGAAATGCAGCAAAATCTGAATTAACTGGACTCCTTAGTCAACTCTGTGTGTGTGTGTGTGTGTGTGTGCGTGTGCACTCGTGCGCACATGCATGCCCGTGTGTGTTTTGAGAAAGACCTTTGGAAAATACACACTTAATCACTTTCAGACAGTGGTAAAAAACCAGTCCTTTGAGCACTGTTGTTCAGGTGAAGGGGTTGTAAATGGAGGCTAGGAGAGAGGAAAGGGTTAACTGCAGGAAAAGGGGAGAGGTGTCTAGAACATTTGTGTGTTGGGACAAACACATATGATAGGGGAGAAAAGTCAACACGGGGAAATAAAATCATTTATCATGCTCGTAAGTTTGATATCAGGGAATTATAGAAAATTAAAATGCTTTGGGGTCCGTTCTGAGTCTGGACAGGTTTGGTCTTATTTCCTACACTTTCTCCGTATATGTGGACATCACGGAATCTCACCCCTCATTTTCATGGGGAGGGAACGGAGGTCCTGAGAGGATGCTAAGTGCTCCTCTGTTGCTGTCTCTAATACAGAGAAAATTATTGTTCGTAAACATTGCAGAATTCTGAATTATGAAGTGGCAGTTATCCTATATAAATATAACAAATGTATTTAGGAAATATTTTCACATTAAGGTTGAAACAGGTTCATGCTGCTTCCAAATTTAACCATTATTAGATAATAGAAAATTAAATTATCCAGAACTCTAGTTTCCTGGCATTCAAGTTCATAAAGGGTTTGGTACAGATGTAATGCTGTCTTCTCCAAGTAGTAAAAATGTTGTAGTCCACCCTCTTTCGTTTTGTTCCGGCTGTTAGGAAGCTGTTAAGATCATCAAGCTAAATTGAATGCTCAAAAATAGTACATTACCTCAGAATTTATACATTCTATTTTTCATAGCTTTCTCTATTTCTTTTCTAATTAAACTTACTGTAAAGTGCCAGGGATAATTTCAGAAAGATTAAGGGACGCATCCATATTATAGCCAAGTTTCTGGATTTTTTTAAAAAAATTGATGCATATCTCTTAAAATAAGACCACATTTTCTCTTCCGTATTTTTCACTTTTTCTTCGGCCAGCTGAATTCTGAAATGTTGGTTTTCAGTTTCTGAAAGTCAGAATTTAATGACCCCTAAATATGCTAAAGGAGCCACATTTTGGAAATTCATTTTTTTAAGTTCAGAATCCTTTTGTAATGGGAATGGTGTTTCCCTTGTTTTTATATTTTTAAGAGTGGATTTTTTGAAGTGCTCAAAATGGGACAGATATGTGAAACTCTGAGAGCCGTAACAATAGACATGGGGGAGAGTGAGACGTTGCCTTCCTGACAGTGCGACACTCACTAATTGTGATCACGTGAGTTTTCTTTTATGTATTCTAGCTGAAAGGGGCTATTAGATCTCAGGAAACCGTCACTGGCCACAGTCCGAAGTTACAGTGCGTTTTACTGGAATTTCCAAGGGTAGCCACATGAGATCTCTCGACTAACCTAGCTACATATCCAGCTCCTCGTTAGCATATCTCAGTCATAAACACAGCCAGTATTTGGACAGTTTATCCAGAAGTGCTATGAATATTATTAAAGAAAAGTGTGAAAAAAGAGAACATTTGACTTTGTGCCAGGCAAGGTTTAAGCCCTTTTTGCTTCTTTTCAATTTTACAACTTAACTTCTAGTCCTTGTCTACATACTTTCTCCATGAGCAGCCTTAGCTCACAATATTATTTTGTATTCTTTTCCACTTTATTATATATTAAACATTTTCTGTGCTTTTACATATCAATTAATTTAATTCTTAGTAGCTGCATAGTAGACTCATGTTAATATACTATAGTTTACTAAATCATTGTATTGTCTTTATTTTTTCATATAATTTGAAAACAATGTATTTAAAGAAATAAAACTCTTAAGATATATAGTTTAATACCTTTCTCACTAATTCTTCATCTTTTCTTTACCATCTTACCCTTAAAGATAGCTTGAAGCTAACATGCTTCACCATTGTTTTGTCCACTGAGATTGGGCCCCTGTTTTTCTTTGAGCATCCAGTGTTCTAGCCTAGCCACCCACAGGTAGTTTGTAACCCTGTGTCTGCCTGGGCCGTTTAAGTTTATCCTGGGGAATGTTTTAGTTTGCCTTCTTTTTTTAAGAACCAAGTTATTAAGGTATGATTTACACATTGTAAATTTCATGCATGTACCATGTGCTAGTTTGCCTTTTTAACCTCAGCTTTCTGAGCACCCTGTTTTCTTTGTCCACACATCACAGAAAAAGAAACTATTAAGCTTGCCACAGAAAACATGGCTTTTCTCTCCAAATGGTAAATGGTACTTATCCATTTTATTTCCTAGTGTTTTTCTTCCTTCTGCATATTTAATGGCATTTTTTTGGCATCAGCTGTAACTCAGGTTTCATAAAATGTGGGTTTCCTTCCCTAGCTTTGTGCTGATAGCAACAGCTTGGGGTAGTGGTTTATAGTCACCAGACATATTTTTTAGCATTTGTTTTCTGTGAAGGCCTGTGTTCCTTACATTGAACAGAACACTTTGAACAGAGTTTAAATCATGTTCAGAAGAGAGGTTTAGAGTAGTCTTTTCCATAAATTCACAGATATTTATGGAAATATCCATTTCTAGTCCTCATTTAGTGGCAAAAAAACCCCCAGCAACCGTTAAAAAAAACAGATCCAGTGAATACATAAGTAAACAGGCAAGTAAATCAAAAGAGAACCTTAAGTTCTTAAGGAATGGGGAGATGTTGGTCAAAGGGCACAAACCTCAAGTTATAAGATTAACACGTTCTGGGGATCTAATGTACAGCATGGTGATTTTAACGAATAATGCTGAAGGATATACTTGAAAGTTTCTGAGAGAGCAGATCTGAAATGTTCTCACCACAAGAAAGAAATGGTAATTATATGCCCCGGTGGAAGTGTTAGCTAAGGCTCTGGTGGTAATCATTTTGCAGTATATGTGTGTCAGGTCAACACTGTTGTACACCTTAAACTTATACAATGTTACATGTCAACTATATCTCAATAAAACTGAAAAAAAAAAGATTAAATTGCAGGGGACCTTTGTGACAAGAGGATTAAATACTGAAGGTTGGAATACAAATTATTTTTGTGGGTATTTCAACCCTGTATGGGCTGGTGGGCGGTTCAACTGTCTACTAGAAAATTCCCATGATCTCATTTCAGGGAAGTACATGCTTACCTGACAGGACTGGTAAGTTTTACTGATGACACATTTTGTCATTAAAACAGTGTGAGAGTTAATTATAGATGGTTAGTAGGCACCCAGTAAAGGATGGGTAAATGTGTACATATGGGAAGAGATCTTTTTCCCCTCTTTGCTCCTGTTGTCAACTCTAAATAAATACTATAATCTGGTTACAAATATTTGGATCCTGACGGTTTTTTGGAGCTGACCATTTAATCTTCCATTTGGGTAATTTTGTCTTCTTATCTTATCCTTAATTGTTCTTTCAGCTATTCCCTTCAGCAAGCGCAAGCTTTTTATACATTTCCATTCCAACAAATGATGACTGAAGTTCCTATGGCAGTTATGAATGAACAAGAAATGCCAGAAGAAGTTCCAGCCCCAGCTCCTGCTCAGGAACCCACACAAGGTAGTTTTCACCAGGATACTTTGGAAAATGAGCTACTGCATTAGCCAACATATTTAAGAAAGGGTTTAATGATGAATTTTAACTCTGTTTTTGTGTTAAAAAATTTAATCCACTTTTTTAAGTACTTAATAAGTGCCAGGCACTATGATAGGTTTTGGGGAATAAAAGAACATGAATCCTGCCCTCAAATATCTCCTAATCTAGTCAACATGGAACTCCTCGGTACGCTAAGTGATGCAGAGGGGCACAGGATGCCGCGGGGCTGGCACCTAACTTGGACTGAGGCTCAGAGGCAGCTTCCCAGAGCTCTGAAATTCAGCGGTGAGGGAGTAGCACGTGAAGCACATGACAAATGGGTTGGGGAAAATTCCAGGCCAAGGGAGCAGTGTGCACCGAAACACAGACGTGAAGAAGCATGACACAGTTGAAAAACCGTGATTCTGTGTTATTGGAGTCTGGAGTATAGCAAAGAAATGGTGAGAGATGAGGCTGGATTAGGGGGCAGTCGAGGCTTCTTGTTTAACCTAAAGAATGTGTGTTCTATTCTGTAGGCGATAGGAAGCTGTTGAGAGAATGGAATTAGAGGGGGACTTAAATAGATTGATATTTTAATATCATAGAGGATAGACTATAATAGAGATATATCAAATATGTATCTAATAATAATAATATATATGATAATATGGTAGAGAGCAGGGCAGAACTTGGAGGCAAGGCCGTGGTTCATGGATTTCCTGCGGGAAGTGAGGGAGAAAGAGGAGTCTGGCACTTGGACGAAAGAGGTACCATTCACCAAGACAGGGGATTAGAAGAGAGGAGAACAGATTTGGGGGTGGATGGTGGAGAGAGGGTAACGATTTTCTGCAGTGTAGCAGTACGGTGTAAGGAATGTGCTCAGAGTTTCAGTTTATGGTTGCCGGAGCACATCTAACTGCACTGCATTGGAGATCCACCCTGCCCTCGACTCTTCTGTCTCTCCGGGCAGGGAGCACTAGGACTTCTCCAGCCACCAGCCGATGGAGGTGGACCCCTGGGCATAGGGAGTGGCTGAAGCAGTGTGAGGAGAAGAGAGGACGGATGGGAGGCTCAGTTGAGGAAACGCCAAATAGTAGCGGAAAAGGATAGGGGCCCGAGAAATGAAGTGCCACGTTAAAGAGTTACGGATGACAAAATCAAGACTTCCTTTGGGTAATTTTATGTCGCTGGTGCTTGTCCGCAGGTAATTTTCCCCCAAGGAACATTTGGCATTGTCTGGAGATACTTTTGATTGCCATGACTGGCAGGGTGCTACTGGCACCTAGTGGGTAGAGGCCCCAGTTGCTGTTAAACATACTTGAATGTACAGGACAGGCCCTCACAGCCCAAAATCATTCAGCCTCAAATGTCAGTAGGGCCAAGATTGAGAAACTCTGCTTGAGGTCCTGAGATCAGAGCCCTAGTCTTACCTTTTGACAAGTACTGCCAGCACAGAGAGTTCATCCCCAGCATGTCTCAGTTCACCTCTTCAGCTGTGTGGGGAACAGAATATACGCTCAGTCCCTAAAACAAGCCCACAAGCCATTTGAGTTCTGCTGGAAATTATGGGGGAACTGAATTAAAATGTTTCCCTTCCTCCCTGTTTTTCTATCTATTTATTCTTTCATTTGTTGACTTAACTATTTATGTATTTACATTTAGAATTCTTATAAAATGGTACATAGATACATTGCGTCCCTGGGGAGCCCAAGATGCCAAGTAATATTGTGTGGAAAATCAATCTATGATTATAAAGGACGTTCCATCCCAAGAACAGCTAGCAGAGGAAGGAGGGTGGGGTTGAGGCCACATAGACCCAGAAGGAAGGGGGAGGTATTGCAGAGGAGAGTGATGTTGGGAAATAAAAGAGAAAAGTGGAAAGGATGTTGATGGGGTGACTTTTCTGGGAAAGCTGCATAAAGCTTGTAAGTTAAGGTTTTCTGCATCTACGTCTTGGAAATCATTGTGTTTCAGAGACTCCAAAAGGAAGGAAAAGAAAACCCAGAAAAACAGAACCAAAAACACCAGTGGAACCCAAAAAACCCGCTGAAGCCAAAAAATCTGGCAAGTCCACAAAATCAAAAGAAAAGCAAGAAAAAATTACAGACACATTTAAAGTGAAAAGAAAAGTAGACCGGTTCAATGGTGTTTCAGAAGCTGAACTTTTGACCAAGACTCTACCGGACATTTTGACCTTCAATCTGGACATTGTGATTGTAAGGATATTTGTTCTCCTTTGGTTTTATAAATAGCATTGGTGGATTAACTTTACTTAACCATATCCTTGCAAATAGCATTTTGCTGAAAAGAACCATTTCTAAGATCCTCTTGGTAGTAAATGGAGTCACCTTCTTAAGGTTGTATTGTATGGGTTGGTTTAAGAGGGTGGGCTCCGGGGCAGAGCTGTCTGCTTTCACATCCTGCCACATGGGTATGACCACGGACAAGCCTGAACCTTCCTAGACACCAATTTCCCCATTGGTGAAGCAGGGGTGATGATAGGATGAAGGTGGCTCCTTTGGCATAGGGATTGCAATTACGTAAAATAATCCGCGTGACTCACTTAGGTTGCATGACGCCTGTGGGTTCTCCCTAATTGATAACACTGATTTTGAACTTTGATTTTTGTCAGTAACTGTAAGAAACATCAGCATGGAAACAACTGTGTAGACAATGTGAAGTCAGCTGCTTGTTGGGAGTTGAGAAGCAGACTTGTGGCTGGACCTGGGCTCAGGTTGATTGATTGCTCCAGCTCCTCTCTCTTTCCAGCCCAGTTGGGGGTGAGGCTGCTGGGGATATGAGAGAGTCAAACTGGTTTTTAAAAACAACACCAAAACTTTTTATATAAAGGAAATCTCTTTCCTCAAAATGGAATACTTTGTTCAGGTCAAGAGTTGGTACTTGATAGAGCAATAGCTTCTGATGCTAGATTAGCTTTTTATTTTAATCAATTCAGTTTTATCCACCACTCCTCCATGGAAGCCCTAAGACTTAAGCCTACTTTTCAAGACTAAAATGTACAAACATTTTGTTTTGTAGATTGGCATAAACCCAGGACTAATGGCTGCTTACAAAGGGCATCATTACCCTGGACCTGGAAACCATTTTTGTAAGTGGTTACCTTTTTTATTTTTTTTTTTATTTTTAAAAATATTTATTTATTTGGCTGCATCAGGTCTTAGTTGTAGCACACGGGGTCTTTGTTGTCGCATGCGGGATCTTCGTTGTGGCATGCGAACTCTTAGTTGCAGCATGTGGGATTTGGTTCCCTGACCAGGGATCGAACCCAGGCCCCCTGCATTGGGAGCATGGAGTCTTAGCCACTGGACCACCAGGGAAGTCCCTGTGGTTACCTTTTTTAATATTTTACTTTTAAACTAGATATTCTTGTTAATAGTTTGGGTCTTGTTTTTTTAAACCAAATTGTGTTTTTTAAAAAGAAACTATGGTTGAGTAAATATAATACATCTTTTCTATGTGTTTTTACACAAAAATAAAAGGTTTGAAATGATCTGACGCTGTTAACATTTTGGTGTATAAGAGTGGAGGGGCATGAAAAAGGAGTACTTTCTCTTTGGTTTGAGTTGTTTTCAGTGAGTTTTAACACCTTTTTTTAAAATGATTTTTCTTTTTTGTTACTATTCTGTTATCTACAGAATAGTAACAATAGTACATCGTTGTACCAGTACAGACAGAATACTTACCTTTCCAGATTTCTGCTCATCTTATTTTCTAGGAGAAATGAAATGCATTGGCAATCAAGCTGTAATAGTTAAGAGAGACTCTGATTGGAGACATTCTCCACAGATGCTTTGTATCTAGCAGAAATAGTATTGAAGACCTTCATACTTGTAGAGTGAGCTTTAAAACCAAGTATAACTCCTGTTGTATTGTCCTATATATAAATCATCTTATTATAACACTGCCTAATAGACAAGGCGTGCAGTAGACAATCAGGAAACACTAGCTGATTAAGTAAACAGCATTAAAAACCTTTAGTACAAATGACAGTAATGTATTTTTGGAACTAATAACATGTTGTCTCCATTATTTGAAAACAAAATTTCTAGAGAAGTTTGAACTTTTCATTTTCTCCACTGTCAAGATGCTTACATGCCCTGAGTCCATTGGTGTATGTTTATCTGTTTAGGGTTTTCCAGGGGCAGGTGGTGGTACTTCCAGTTATTAGAAAGCTAAACAAACAGTGTCGAAGTTTACTACACTGACTAGCTGTGTACTCAACAAGCATTTACTTTGACCCCCTGTAAAAAGGAGATAAACAATAGTAATATTTCAGTTACGACAATTAAATGAGGTAATCCATGTGAAGGACTTAGCACAGTACCCAGCCCATAGTAATTGCTTGGTATGGTATTTGACCTATGTTATAATTTTTTAAATATCTGAAATCTTTTTTTTTTTTTTAATTTCAAGAGTAGACCCACATCAATACATGGGGCAGAAAAACCTTTGACCTTCTACAGAAATAAACTGAACTCTCTTTTTCACAGGGAAGTGTCTGTTTATGTCAGGGCTGAGTGAGGTCCAACTGAATCACATGGATGATCACACTTTACCAGGAAAATATGGTATTGGATTTACCAATATGGTGGAAAGGACAACACCAGGCAGCAAGGATCTTTCCAGGTGATTGCATAACATTCGGTTTTATCGGTTGGAACCTTGGTCATGCTGGGTGCCTCATGTACTCTAGGAGGATCCTATGTATCTAGTTTAAGCTGAGCTTAACCGTTATATGATTTGATCTTTTATAGAAAGCTATCTGAATTTAGCGTATTATAAATATTGCCATATTTATATTTTGACTACTTTTTAATTCGATTTTAGTAAAGAATTTCGTGAAGGAGGACGTATTCTAGTGCAGAAATTACAGAAATATCAGCCACGAATAGCAGTGTTTAATGGAAAATGTAAGATTTACTTTTAAATTTTATCTTTTTTCTTGGCTAACGTTATGGGCAATGTAAATATGCTTGTATTTCATTTTAGGTATTTATGACATTTTTAGTAAGGAAGTTTTTGGAATAAAAGTTAAGAACTTAGAATTTGGACTTCAACCGCATAAGATCCCAGACACAGAAACTGTAAGTCCTTAAAACTGCATTTGTAAATCAACTAAATATGAATTTTCTCTAGCTAGTTTCCCCTTTTTATTTGTTCTGTCCATCTTTAATTTATGCTGTGAAAAAAAACCACTGTATTTTGTGGAATAATATCTACATATCAACTTGAAATAATAGTTGCAAATTAATTCAGATACTGTTATAGTTTTATTAGAAAAAGAAACATTTGTCAGATAAATGTCTTTATGACATTATGTTAGTTATGTTATTTGGCTAAAATATCGAGAGGAGCTGGCTCACAAGCTCATTCAAAATATATTTAATGGCATATTGTTGTCAAATTCAAGTGGGTTAGCCCTTATTCAGTTGTGAAACAAACATGTAAATATAGACATGATCCCGATTAGTGAAACTGCTAATCACCCCCCGTTTATATATCCTGGCCCAGTCTCATGTTAAAGCCATATAAACAGAACAGCCCCGTTGCAGACAGGCATCTAGCCAACCTGACTGGCATTTGGTGCTATTGTCTTTATACATAAAGGCATCATGAAATTAACACATTGGGTTTCAAACTCTATAATTTCTGTGGAGTTTCTGCAGACATTTGATTCAAAGTTTGCTTCTTAAATATAGTTTTAAGTTTTGTTTACAACTTCTAAAATAAAAATACACATGCACAGACCTCTGTGTTACAGACAGCATTTTAAATGACAAGAAGCCAACGTGCTGACAAGTTTTTGTGGAGACCTCAGAATAAAGTTTCTGCCACCAATATATATTTTAACTTCTTTTTAAATTTCTTCTGTTTTTAACTAATAAATATGTGATTGATCAAGTAGGTTGTAGCACTGGTCATTCTTTAAATTGCAGCCTACCCTTGTCTACTTGGGTAAAATTGTACAAATGAGTTCACTACTTCCTATAAAGTACTGCATTATTGTCCCTTAAATGCCAGATGAGGCTCAGGTATGTCTCTTGGATGTGTGATCAGAGTAGTGCAATAATAAGTGAACCTGAATCATATCAAGATAGGTAGTTTTAGCTCTTACAATGATCTGTGAGTGCATTTATCTTATAAAATTTATTCTTTCTCATGAAGTATTCAGAGTTATTGATGATATTAGTGATCCAGCTTTGAAAAAATCTACTTTTTCACGTTTCTGGATCACTTTAATCGAAGACTATCTTGAGCTTGGAAAATGTGCTATTACAAAACCTGGTAGCGTTTGCACCTACATATCTTTCTGAATCAGGATTTTCTAAATGCTGCATAAACAAAACAAAATAAGTCAATACGGTTTGGTTTTTTTTCTGTAATATATGGTATAGAGGCCAATTTAAAAATTGTAAAAAATTGCAACTGGAAAGTCCATAATTCAGCAGCCTCACTCTTTTATATAAGATATATATATATCCTGATATACATTATGCTCTGTGAAGGACAATTTGTCATCATCATCCAAAATGATAAATGCAAATATCTTTCTTCCTAGCCATTCCACTTCTAGGAATTTATCCAACAGATAGACTCACACATATTCAAAATAAAATATATACAAGGTTTTTCACTACAGCTTATAATATTAAAAGATTGGAAACAACCTAAATGCCCACAGGTGGGCTCTGGTTAAATTATGAAACTACTACACAGCTATAAAAAAGGAAGCTTGTTTTACTCTGATATAGATACCTGATACAGAATTATCTTTGAGATACATTGTTGAGTAAAAAAAGCAGGGTGCAGGATAGGGAATAGAGCATGTTACCATTTGTGTGTGTTTTTTTTTTTAATTAATTAATTAATTAATTTATTTTTGGCTGTGTTGGGTCTTCGTTTCTGTGTGAGGGCTTTCTCCAGTTGCGGCGAGCGGGGGCCACTCTTCATCGCAGTGCGCGGGCCTCTCACTGTCGCGGCCTCTCCCGTTGCGGAGCACAGGCTCCAGATGCGCAGGCTCAGTGGTTGTGGCTCACGGGCTTAGTTGCTCCGTGGCATGTGGGATCTTCCCACACCAGGGCTCGAACCCGGTTCCCCTGCATTGGCAGGCAGATTCTTAACCACTGCGCCACCAGGGAAGCCCCATTTGTGTGTTTTTAAAAGGGGTGAGGGAGAGTACATATATCAGATACGTTTATTTGATTGTGTATTCATGGAAAACCTCTGGAACTAGCAATTGATTGCCCTTGGAAAAGAGAACTAGGTGGATAGAAACAGAATTTGGAGGAAAGACTTTTCATTGTATGCTTATATGTCGTTTTGTACGAACACTGGGGGAGGCAGGAAGCCTCATTGTTTTTGATTTATTGACTTTGTACTAAGTAAATATTACAAATTTGAACTCAAACACAGCTACTTTTATTGATTTTGCATATATTTATATGATAAGTATCAAGTTATTAACCGAAAGAAAGATTTTCTAATCTCAAGATGAGTGGATTCAATAGACTTGTAAGATTTCTATAACTACAAAATGTTATGATTCTAGCTCTGCTATGTTATGCCATCATCCAGTGCAAGATGTGCTCAGTTTCCTCGGGCCCAGGACAAAGTTCATTACTACATTAAGCTGAAAGACTTAAGAGATCAGTTGAAAGGCATTGAGCGAAACACAGAAGTTCAAGAAGTGCAATATACATTTGACCTGCGGCTAGCCCAAGGTATGTTACCATTATCACTCCTGTTGCTCATTTCATGTATATCTACATTATAGAAAGTATGTTGTGAATTTTAAATTAAGCAGGAGAAAAGAAAACAATTATATTGGCAGCCAGAGTGCTCTGATAACAGGTGTTAGTCACTATTAAAATCCTTTTACCGAGGACTTCCCGTCTCATCTGGGGGCTCCTACAGATGTTGAGGAGCCAAGAAGCAGTGTAGCTCACCTAAAATTAAATCTAATAGGTTTTGACAGCTTTTATGAGTTAATTTGGTTTATGTTACAAAGAGTTCAAAGCGGAAGTTGTGTCTCAGATGTGAAATTCAAGAAAAAGATTTGTTCACGATAATTTCTGAATAAAGCTCTCTTCAAAATTGTTATACAAAATCAGTTTTAAATCCCTTTTACCCTTCTCACAGAGGATGCAAAGAAGATGGCTGTGAAGGAAGAAAAGTATGATCCGGGTTATGAAGCAGCGTACGGTGGCGCTTATAGTGAAAATCCGTGCAGTAGTGAACCCTGCAGCTTCTCTTCAGATGGGCTGAGTATGTCCCCTCTGTCTGTTTGTTTCTTTCAAAGACTCGGTTTTGCCAGGATTGGGGAAAAAAGTTTTTTTCGAGAGAGTAAATTACTGAAGAATGGGAACGGAAATACAAAAATCTATTTAGTGACTTAGAGTGAAAATTCGATGGTTATTTGGCGTTTAACTTCACAAGCTTTTACAGCTCATTTTCTTTAAGTCACTGACTCTAAGTCATCCTAAGTGCATTTCCCTCCTTGAATAACAAATGAGGATTTATCAGTCCGTATCTTAAAATAGAATAGAAATTTACAATTGTATTCAAGAAGCTTGCTTAACTATTTTAATAACAGCTCTCCTTTACTGGACTGTTAAAATCGCCTAATTAGATCATTTAAAGCTTTTAAATAGAATAAACTAACATTCTTCCTCCCTTCCCCCCCGCCAGTGGCTGACAGTGGAGGATCAACTTTCAGTGACATTCCCAATGGGCAGTGGATGACCCAGTCATTTACAGACCAGATTCCTTCCTTTAATAATCACTGTGGGATGCAAGAACAGGAAGAAGGAAACCATGCTTAAGAATGGTGTTTCTCAGCCCTGCTTAAATGCTGCAGTTTTAATGCAGTTGTCAAGAAGTGGCCCTCTTGACACCACCTCAAAGTGGTTTGTTAACTGAAGTATTTTATTCATATTTTACTCTGGTGATGTAATTAATCATGGTACAGTAGAACTACTTACGGACCTAAGTACTTTGGCAGGAGAAAGTGGAGTTTTTTGTGTATGAGTTTTTGTATTGGAATTAATCATCATTCCAGCTTTTTATAAACTATCTTTCATTTATGAAGAAATTGATTTTCTTTTGGGAGTCACTTTTAACCTGTAATTTAAAAATGAAAGAGTCTGCATATTTACACTTGATTATTAACTGTGCGTAAACTTAGACGCCCGTTATCCCTTTCGTGCGTAAGAAGGGCGTGCTGATGATGAGATTCCCGCTGGTAAAGAGGCAAATGTGCTGATTTTCATCTGTGAGGTTAACCCTCAGCGGAGTCTCATTTGGTAGTTTTTAGTGGTGTTTGATGGGCTTCCTGAGTTGTATTCACACTCAGACCTCCTTGCTTTACCAGTGGTGAGCGTCTGTGAGAGTTGCTTGGTAGTAGAAACGGAGAGTATGGCCTTGCAGCAGCAAGGCTAACCCGGCCTTACCTTTCAGGGCCATGAGCCCTGGCTTTGGCCCTCTCACCCCCACGTGCTGGTCCTCTAGTAGGCAGAAACTATTCTGCTGGGACGGTAAGTTCCAGAGAGTGCAGAAGACCTTTTAAATTTTGCTACTTCATCTGTGTTTTACTTGAGAGACATACATTTGATAGGGAAGGAACTGAATTTCTCTCTCAGTATCTATCACCATTCAAATTTTATCCTCCTTGGCTTTAAGCATGTAACATGGAAATGATGAGAAATGAACTTTCAGATCGAGTAACAAGATGCTGGAGGTGTTTGATAATCTTATTTAAACTGGTGCTTTATGTACATGAGATGTACTAAAATAAATAATACAGGATTTTTCTTGCTAGGTAAATCGAATAAGCCAGTAATTTTTAAAAATTCTTTCTCTTCATCATTGCTATTTGTTACTGTGGACTAAGTGAACCTCATGGCCAGGTTACTTTGAAGTAATGTACCTTTGTGATTTTCTAATGCATTTTCCATGGTGCTACAAATAGTCCAGACTACTAGGCCTGGTGGATATCAAAGCTGGGTATTCAGAAATGCCAGTTGCATTTACTCCTGATCACTTCTGAATATTCTGATTTTATACCTACCCAGGAAGCATGCTGTTTCTTGATATGAAAATATTTATGAGGTTTTGTTTTTTTTTCTAAAAGGTTATATAGCCTGTTTTTTTTGTAATAAGAGATACAAATTATTGTTGTGAATCTTAACATGCTTTTTTAGCTGTAGCTATGATGGATTTTATTTTTCCTTTAGTCTAGGTAAAGCTGTGTAAAAGTCATTCGTGTTATTTAAATCACGTACTGTACTGCTGTTTACATGGATGTTTTGTGCAGGTGCTTTGAAGTGCCTTGCATCAGGGATTAGGAACAATTTAATTATTTTTTCCTGGGACTCTGTAAAGCATGTAACTAGGTATTACTTTGGTTTTTAACAATTACAGCCTTACATGGATTTTTTTTTGGAGTGGAGAAAATACCTTTTAAATTATGATGGACACGCACGAGAGAATGGGTTTGAAGATTTTTTTCAAGCATACAATAATGGTGTTTTTCATTAAATATGACAGATGAACAGTAAATGTTGATATACCCTATACACAACAATATGAGACTTTTTCATTAAATAATATTTAAAAAGTTTTAAAATTCATTTGAAAATCTGATGATTTTTACAATAAAAAATATTGAAGATGATTATCCTTAAGTTGCATTGTTTTCTTTAGCAAGACTTACTGGTATTCTTTCCCCATGTTCACCTGAGATCAGTTTGTCTTCTACTATATTTAACATGTAGAATAATATATAATGAAAATCATTAAAAATCTATGAATATTTTATTTTTTCAGACATTTCATGTTTTAAATGTAATATACTGTTCTACCCAAGACAAGACTGGCAACCTGTTAAAAAATATCTACATGTGAAAAATACATTTAGAAATTTTTTAAATTTGTGGCTATAATTTTCATTCAGAGTTAAGCAAATTGATTGCTGAAATCTATCTGGGTTTATTTCTTCCCAATAGTATGTTTCACTCACATTATCTTCTATAATTGCCACTTGTACTTAAGGAAGTAAATCAATACCTATATGATTCAAGGTACTATTTGTACACAGTAGGGTTTTTTGTTTTTGTGGATCATTTGTATCAAAGGTACTGTTCATAAAGAACAGTGGTATGGTAGGCTACAAATGGACAATTCCACATTATTTATACAGGAAATATTTAAAATGTCGTGTTATATCAGCTGTTAGGATGATGGAGTTTAAATATCCCTGCAGGGTCAGGAACAAACCAGCTCTCCCATAAGTCGTTGTGAACACTAGGGAAGTCCCAAGGTTTATGTCTTCCATTCCAGTGGAGTAGTTTTGCTTCCTGCAGAAAATGCTCCGAATATCTGGTATCTGGATTCCAGCCTTCATTGTGTTTAGAGGAAAGTAATAGGTTTGTTAGGAAATTAAAATTTTATATTAAAAATTCAATACAAGTTCATCATAAAAAAAAATCAGACAAATCAATGGGTATGCAATGAAGAATTTACCACCTACCCTAATTTTCCAAAATAACCACTGTTAAAGAGTTTCTCGTGAAATTCTTCCAGTAATGTTCTACCTGTATACCAGTGTGTGTGTGTGTATTTTTTGTACCTTGCCTTTTAAAATTACTGTCTTGGAAAACTTTGCACAGCAGCACATGTGACTTCACTGAATCATTTTTAATGACTGCATAGAATGGATATATGACTGTTGAGTGAGTTTCTTATTAAGGACATTTAGGCTGTTTCTATCCCTTCACAAGCATAAACAATGCTACAATGAACAGTCTTCTATGCATATCTTGTATAGACAATATCTGTAGGATAAAATCTTGTATATGGAACTGCTAGATTGAAGGGTCTGTGCCTTATAAATTTTGATAAGAGATTGTCAAATTGTTCCCCAAAGATTTTGTATTAATTTCACTCCCACCCAGAGTTTATAGTTCTTGTTTCTCTGCATTTTCCGTCCTTAATATGGCAGCATTTTCTTTTAAACAGTCTTGTGTTTACCCTATAAAATGTGACTGAGAATGAGATCTACTTTTTAACAAACAGCTGCCTCCATTTGAATATTACTCTCCTCATAAGTAATCGCTTAGGGACTACGCATTTACTTTGATATTGTTATTGATCAGAATATTTTTAGAATATCTCTTCCAGAAGTACATTAAGATCTTGTGAATATAAATTTTTTAAATATCCCTATCATGTTACATTTTCTTTCTAGGAAAGAGAATGTGGTATTTTAAAAAAAAAAACTGAAAGTCCATTGAGTCAAGAGAGGATGAATAGCTAGAATATTATTATTCTCGTTTTAACATATGATGTAAGAGGGAAACACCCCCCTCCAAACCTTTCTTTCATTATTCATAAACATAGCTGTGCAGGGAGTTGCAGAAGAGGAGCTAGGTGTTTGGGCTATAGTAGCATAATTGGAATAATTATCAACTTCCAAAGAATCTATACAAGGAAATGCTCATCTGGGGAGCAGAGCCTTCACGTGGGAAGTCTCCAGGAAGTAGGACATTGTCTCTCAGCCCCACGACTGAAGGACTCTGTAGGGGCTTGCAGTTTTGCTCTTAGCTAAATAAATTTCATAAATTTTAAAAATCTTAAGCCTACCTGTTTAGACCCAAACTTAATACCCATTAGTGTTACACTGCTTTCTGCTTTCAACAAAACTCTGAAACGGAATCATTTTTCAAATGATTTCTGTGTAGCTTTACTTTGCAGACCATCCCTGATTCCAAAACGTTCAGCAGAGATGTAGGCTCTGTTCTACAAGGAAAAATGACATCTCTCCCTTGGGAAGATTCTGCCCCTTCCTACTTGTCAATAAGTTAGATGGTTCATAAAATGTAATTCTGAGTCTCTGTTCCAAGATCAGAAACTGCTCTAACCCTACCGATCTAAGCTCTGCATAGCTGTTCCTACACAACATTTTCATAGATATGCCACTTTGATGGGATTTTCTACACACTCATCACATGGAAATGTTGATGTTTGACCTAACAGTGAACCCAACATTACTATAAAGCGAATCAGACAGAATATTAGTGTCCTTAATGTCCCCGTGTCACCCTTGTATGCATATGGATGCTCAGAAAAATCGGGAGATTCTGGTGAGGCAGAAGCAAATCTATACAGCATCATTCAGAGGAGACAGTAACCCAACTTCCACAGTTTTGTCTGTCCTTCCTTTTACAAGGGAGAGTAGGGGACATATCACCTTGCAGGATTGTTCTGAGAGAAGTAATGTTCACGTCTATCCCTGGAGCCTAGCCCAGGGCTTGGCAGTGTATGGGCACCTGGTAAATATAAGTCCACAATCCATTGTCTCCAGTTCTAAAATAATCAATCCCCAAATGTCTGAAAACAAAAAGATTTTTAATAACTTCTTTGGCAGCAAAATCTATAACCCTCTCAGGGTACTGCATAATGTAAGTACGTGCACAACATTACCTTTTAAAAATTCAAAACCTTTCTACATTTCTAAACAGATCTGGCCCAGTGTTTTTGGCTAATGGGTTGTGGCCATATGTTTGAATGAATGTGAATGTCTTCTGTGCCAGGCTCTGTTCTAAGCAGTTTACACATATTAGGTAATTTGTTCCTTGTAAAAACATAAGGTTCCTTTAGCTTCCTTTTACAAGTGAAGAAACTGTGGCACAGAGAGCTTGCGTAACTTGCCCAGGGTCATAGAAAAGAGCAGAGTTGGGACTCCAGTCCATACCCCAGAGCCTGTACTCCTGTAGTGAAGAGTGAATAAAAGACTTGAGGGACTCACGTAGTGCACAGTCATTAAACAACTTCTTTTTAAAAGAGAAATTGCTGGCTATCTAAATTCATCATAAGCTGTTATGCTTATTCATTTGGTTTTGTCCACTATGGGCTACTGCAAGAGGGCAATAAAGGCATGTGAAAAAGTTCTGACAGTGAAAGTTCCATCGTAACAATAGTTCATGTTTAGCAAGCACATACTATATGCTAAGCATGAGTCTAATTGCTTTTCCTGAATTCCTAGAAACACACCTCTCAGGTCATTTTTATCACCTGCATTTGCAGAATCTGAGGCTTAAGTAACGTGTCCAAGGTCACCTCCAAGGTCACCTGGAGGATTTGAACTGAGGAAGCTGGTGCAATAGCACACGCTCTTCACCTTGGTGCTCACTGGGTCTATAAAATGCACACTGGTGTTCTTCTGAAATACTTACCCAGGTGCCTTATGTGCCACAGGGGGTTGATGGTGGAGTATTTCCCGTGAAACACAATCAGCATTGGGGAGGTGGCCACCCCTCCTCCCAGGGAGCTGCTGTAGAGATTTTCCCTAAGAAACAGAATAGAAAAGCAACATTTGTCCTGGAGTCCCACAGACTCAGATGAAGTAGAATCTAATCATTTTAAAAGGTGTAAGACAGTCCCTCACTATATAATAAGTCTATGGTCTTTCATTTTTCTCCAACTTTTTATTCTGAAAATTGTTAAACCTACACAAAATTGTAAGACGAATACCATGAACTCCCATATACTTTACCCTGATCCACAGAGTGTTAATATTTTGCCATTTTACTTCTCAGGCCTTTTTATGGCAAACTTCGAAGATCCCAAATTCTGATCCTACATTATTTAGAATGACTTTACTCACAAATTCAAGGTTATGATAATATTAAAAATATCCAGATAAAAAAGATGGACAGGATATACAATGCCATGATAATAGTGGTTGTGTTATTTTTATTTTCTCTCTTAATACTTCAATGATGAAAAATGATTTAAAAATTCAATCTTTATTTTACTTTACTTTTTTTAGCTTTAAGTCAGTCAATGTATTATGCATATTTTAAAGTTGATCTAGGACTTCCCTGGTGGCGCAGTGGTTAAGAATCCGCCTGCCAATGCAGGGGACATGGGTTCGAGCCCTGGTCCCGGAAGATTCCACATGCCGCGGAGCAACTTAAGCCCGTGCGCCACAACTACTGAGCCGGCACTCTAGAGCCCGCGAGCCACAACTACTGAGCCTGCGTGCCACAACTACTGAAGCCTGCGCGCCTAGAGCCCGTGCTCCGCAACAAGAGAAGCCACCACAATGAGAAGCCTGTGCACCGCAACGAAGAGTGGCCCCCACTCGCCGCAACTAGAGAAAAAGCCCGCGCGCAGCAACGAAGACCCAATGCAGCCAAAAATAAATTAATTAAAAAAAAATTCTAGAGTTGATCTAAAAAATTCAGTCTTTAAAAAGTTGACTTTACAAACAGGACTTGATAAATTTCATTGGGGGCTTAAACTGACGAAAGACCAAACACAGACATTGCTTTAGGAAATCAAGCTGGATTCATTTTTCTAAAGGATCCTTAAGGAAGTTAGCGATGTCAGGATACACAGCACATTTTCCAGGACAGATGGAAGGGCAAATTTCCACACCCTAAGATCCTGCAGTTATGGATTATAATGTCTAAGTGAATGAGGGTAATATCACTGTTCAGGAAACCCAGCATTCTCAATCTTAACAGGCCAGAGGAAGTCTGAGCATAGGCTAGTTGGAATATATGCCTGAGATCATCAAACTTATTGTTATATAATATATAATATTATTACTGAGAGCAATTCAGTACAGTACATTCAGGCATCTCCCTCAACCCCTACAGGCCAACATGAGTTTAGTCCAGGTATGTTCCTGAGCTCAGTACAGTGGGATCAGTACAAGGATCAATTGCTCTGATGTCTCCAGGAACCAGACTCACAGGGCCTTTGACTGGTTGGCTGTAGGCTTACCTCCTAACCCATACAGGTATAATACCTGTTCTCTCCCTTCCTTAAAATGTTGAAATATCTTCCTGAACCTGCTCTTCTGGAATACTATCTTCTGTCTATGAATTTCAAACATGGCCTATAATGTTTTCCCCATCATATTTCTTTTGCTAATGATATTGCATTTAATTAATTTACAATAAAAAGGTAGTTTATATGAGTTCTTTGATATTTAAAATGTCTTATATTATCAATATGTATAAAGATGAAGCTTGTAAATTGTCTTGTTCAACTCTTCTATAAGCTTTCTAATTTTTAGTCTTTATCATTTACTGAGAGCAGTATGTTAAAATTTCCAATTGGTATTGTGAATTTATAAATTAGTTTTTGGAATTCTGTCAATGCATGCATTATAAATTTTAAGGCCGTGTCATTAAATGTTGTTAAGTGTTATTTTTTAAAAAGTTGACTTTATAAAATAATTCTTAAAAATAAATCTATGTAAGAAGGAGAAACTCGACTAAGATAAATGATTTGCAGTCAAAAAGGTTCACTAGAATTCTGGGAGAAGGTTTAAAAATCACATTACTAAACAATTTATTAGAAAATGTTTGTATAATAAGGGATTGCACAGGATCTCACCTCCTATGACACATCGTTTGAGAACGGATTTTTCATCCACTGCTCCCTTTTTTCTCAACAGTGCCTCTGTAAGAAAATCTGACCTCAGATGTCTGAAATGTTTCTAACCCCTGAGCTATGCATAGAAAATTAATGGAATAATTTTACCCCCAAGCATGGAAAAACTGGTAGAGGGCCACACATACTCCACATTTTTTTGCATCCATTTCTCCAACTGTTTGGTGATACGCTGGTGCTTCCATTCCGTCATGTTGGCAACAATCACACCAGGATTGAAAGAGCAAGTGCTGGGGCTGATGCCAAGGTCTTTTATCGTCTTCTTCCGGTAGTCCAGATAGCCCATGTACGTGTTCTATAAAGGAAGAGGATATGTGCGCTTTTGACCAAGGAATCTTTTGTTTCTGGAAAATAACCACTTTCTTGAGACCATCATGCAGCACCTGCGCTTCCTCCTGTGTCACTGGCCACTTCCTGGAGTCCTTTCCCAGTTTTCTCTTGTTTCCCCAACCTCTAAAAACTGAGTGCCCCTAGTCTCACGTCCAGCATCTGCTCCTTTCTGCAGCATCAACTCCCTAGACAGCCTCATCTTGTCTCATGGCTCTAAACCTCTCCGTGTAGACAGCCCGGACCTCTCCTCTGGATTTCCAGCTCCACTACATCTGCCAACTCTATTTGTCCTTGTGGGTGCTTAGTGAGGCAGCTCTCCTTACATCCCAAAACTGATCCCAATCCTATCCCAAACCTGCTTCCCTACAACCTGCCCTACCTCAGTGTCCACTCCATCCTTCCAGTTCGACAGAACACCTAAGGTCATTAGGTCATCCTAGACTCCTCCTCCTCACTCACTTTTCATCCAGATCTCAGCAAATCCTGTCCGTCCCATCTTCCAAAATATATTCAGAAGCCAACCACTTTTTTTCCTTTTTGACCGCGCCACGTGGTTTGTGGGATCTTAGTTCCCCGACAAGGGATCGAACCTGGGCCCTCAACAGTGAGAGCGTGCAGTCCTAACCACGGGACCACCAGGAAAGTCCCCAGAAGCCAACCACTTCTTACTGTCTCTACTACCTTCCTGGTCCGAACCATAATTACCACTCACTGGATTTCTGCCAGCTCCTCCCAACCTGTGTCCTGCTTCCACCCTTTTCAACCCCACTCTGTCTCAGTGTTACTTATCTGCTCAAAGCCCCTCCAGTGGCTTCCCCTCTCATTCAGAGTAAAACCCAGACTCCCTAAAATGCCTGCCATGCCCTCCACCATCTACCCCGCCCCCATTACCTCTCCAACTTCTATTATTCTCCCCCTTGACCCCTCTGCCACTCTGACCTCCTTGTTACTTTAATACACCAAACACACCCCTGCCTCAGGACCTTTGCATTTGCTGTTACCTCTTCTGAAATGTTTTTCCCCTAAATATCTATTAAGATAGTTGCCTCAGTTCTTTCAGGTGTAGGCTCAGCAACAACATCTCAGTGGAGCCTTCCCTGATCACCCAACTTAAAATCCAACCCCACCTCCACCCTGATCCTCTGTTCAATATTTTACTTGCTTGCTGACCGCCTCTTCCCACTAGAATGCAAGCTACCCAAAGGCGGAATTTTAGTTTTATTTGCTGTGTTACTAGCACCTAAAACAGTGTCGGACACATAGCAAGCACTCAATAGCTAGTTTTGAGTGAATGTAAAATGAGGAAGGACACACTATTTCACCCACCTCATGGGATGCTCAAAGACAACATGGATGTAATGGAACTATTCGAGCACTTTTCTATGTGCAGGCACTGTTCTAAGAACTTCACGCACATTACCTCATTAGTTGCATACAATAGCTTTACATGTATTAACTAATTTAACTCTCCCAATAACCCTACCAGAGAAGTATTGATACTGTTATTACCTCTATTTAAGAAATGAGGGAGAAAACCACTGTTTAAGTAACTTGCCCAAGGTCACAAAGCTACTAAGTGATGGAGCCAAGATTTTGACAGGCAGGTCTGGCCCCAGGGCCTAGGCCTTAAAGTGTGTCACAGCTTAAATGTCACACATATAAAATTATTTCCTGGAACTTTTTTTGAAGAACAGCATTCGATTCGTAATAGCATCTTGTATTGTAAAGCCATTCTTTTGCTTTCCGTGTTACATCTGGGTTCGACTGTCTTCATTTCTACCAGGGTAAGGAGCTCTTTACCTTGGAACAAAATCAGTATTTTCCTCTACTGAAAGGAGTGGGGCGGGGAATAATGATCAAAACTCTGAAAACAGAACCAAAGGTTCAGTGAGTCTCTTTTACAGAAAACACCATCTCTGCCATAGAATGTGGTTGCGAGTGACTTAGATAACAACCATCGTTTCTGGAGCATTTACTGGACACTTTGACATCATGTTATTTCATCACAACTCACAAAAACACAACCAAATAGATGTTATTGTTGCCATGTTTCAGGTAAGGAAAGCGGGACTTGCAGGGGTGAGTAACTTGCCCCGGAGTCGGTGGGAGCAGAGCTGGGATGTGAATGGGAAGCCCAGGCCCCGGGCTGTTCGCCTCCCAGCAGTCCCCCAGTCTTCTCCAAGGTGAGGATGACACTCGTTCTGAAGTGCAGGGAGGAGAAGGGGCAAAGGGAGGATTCCCGAGCCATGTGCCCACCTGCAGCCCCACAAGTCTGTGTATGTCCTGGGAGGAGGGCAAATCGCAGTCATCTGAGAAAGCTGCCGCGTGGCCCAGGGCCAAGGTGGTGTCGTACAGCTCTTGGATGTCCCCTGGATTCACAAACACCAGGAGTTAACAATAGTATAGCACTCATTCTAGGGCTAGATAGAGCCTTCGAGCTTAAACAATCCCTGATTTTGCTGTGGGGGAAAAGTATGTGATCCATGGTTTCAAGTGGCTTGGCAATTTTCTTGATAAGGATAGGTCATATCAATTTAAAAAGCCACTTGATAATAAGCTCAGATCAACACTGGTCAGATTTCTTTATTTCTGTTGCTGTGTATGTACCACACCAATGTTCGTCTTATTTTGCACGTGGGAGAGAGAGAAGGTGACATTTAACACTAAAACTTAGCTCGCTTCTAAGAATGCTGTTAGTGAGGCTTTATCCCCCTACATTTTAGGCGTGCAGGAAAAGGAAAGGCCACCTATTACAGGCTTTTACAAGCTACTTACTACAGACTTTGACAATCAGAGAGTGGCTCTCAGAAAGTCAACTGGATTGTCCCAGGAAAGTATCAACCCCTGTTTTCAAAGTATTCCCTGATTAACAACACTATACTCACAAATTTAATAAGCAATCAAAATCACTGAGCCGCTAGATATTTCAAAAATGAAGAGAGACAGTCATTCTACTTATCAGCTGCTCTGTTTCCGAGTGTTCTTGGCATCGGTGAGCATACCTTGTACGATTACGTCATCATCCAAATAGATGACTTTCTCGTGTTGATGGATAAGCAGAGGGAGATAAAATCGAACAAAGTTCAGCTGTTAAAACAACAAAAGCAGTGATGGTGGGGAAGAGACAGAAGGCCCAGTGACTAATAGGGGTGCTGGGGGTGGTCAGCTTTGACCATGGCCTCTGCTCAGCTCCAGGTCTGGAGCAGAATAAAACAGAGGCTGCAAAGAGGCCTCGCCCGAGCTTCCTGGTGCCCAGTTTACCTCGGCCCTGGGACTGAAACCAGCGCTGGTCAGCAGTTCTTCTAGATCCAAACCCCCCACTGCTGAGACTGTCCCCACTTTCATCTCTGTGAACTGATGCAGCGGGAGTCACAGAGGCTGTCAATCTTTCTGGCCACAAACTGCCTGCCTTCCTCTACACTCAGTAATTTGACTACTGTCAACTAAAACAGCCTTAAACACACATGCGCATACACACACACACGCACACACACACACGTGCATGCACACACATGCAGCACGTGTGCGCGCACACACATACGTGCACACATACATAAACTCACATGTGCATGCGCGTGCACAAGTGCACACATAAACGCACGTGTGCGTGTGCGCACACACACATATACGTGCACTCATACATACACGCACATGTGCGTGCGCATGTGGAGCTCATCTCACACATCATCACATCACACACACAGGTTCACCCTCTTAGCTCCTTGAACCAGAAAAAAGCCAGAGAAGCATGGGCTGAGGATGGGGGTCTTAATGTTTTAATAGCTACAATACTGTATAATGCAAAGTCCCAACTCAGCTAGCACTCTTGATAATAAATATCTGGAATTGGGAAAAGATCTTATCATCAGAGGGCTTCGAATTTAGTTAATTTTCAAGGATGGATTTGAACAATAATCACATGTAGAAGGGGGCTGCATTTTCTGTACACCTGCCATCAAAAACACCACTCTTTATGCAGAAGAGGGTCCCTTTTGTAAGAACTCTTGCAGTAAAACACCTTAAGATTCCCAATGTCAGGAAGAAAGTTGGTGTCTCCTGAAAGTATTAGTCAATACTCTGAAGTATATAATCCACCTTGTTACCGTTTTTCCTCAGCTGCTGGGATACTCTGAGCTAAGTGTAAGGTCCCGGCACGGTACACACAACTGCCTCTGGGCTGGGAATAATTTTTCTAGGCCTCACAACTCGGGCCCTCCCCCACCCCACAGGCGTATTTACACACATAAATGCATCCTGCATTTTCTTACGCTTCGTTTCTTCTTTCATAGCTTCATTATGGTTTATGTAAACCATCTTACATCCTTTCTGCAGTAGGTGGCTTTTGAATTATAAATAAGCAGAGTTTGGTGGACATCTAAAACTGCTAGGCTTCAAAAACATTCTGTGTGCTTCCCAGTGGCTGGCGCTCCGCACCGAACGAGGTCTCACCGAGAACCATCCCCGACATGTGCGATCCCTACTCACAGGCTGGAGCAGTTCAGGCCTCGCGGAGTCTGGTCTGATCTTTCCTTTGAGGACCATAGGGTTGAATTCCACGATCTTAAAGTTTATTTCTCTCAGTTTAGAATGTTCGATCCATTTTCTAAAGGGATGACAAAAACAAAAACAAAAAACAACCTCGAGCACACACCTCCAAACTTTCCTCAATTTGCCTATTGCCTCAATCTCTTGCCTCCATAGAAAGTTAAAAATAAAATATGTGCAACCTTAGTAGAGTCTAGTCTATAAATCCTTCTGATTTTTTCCCCATCTGGTTTAGCTTTGAATCTTTTTTTTTTTTTTTCTCATTCACGTAACTTTCTGCAAAGGAAATGAAGCAAAACAGTAATAACCAAATATCTCCCCAGATCCACATAATCTCCACAGGAAACTAGAAGAACAAAAAGTGTTCCTTCTTTCTTATAAAGCAGCATCTGTGGTTGACGGTGCTCTCTTTGCCATGGGTTAACAGCTCTGTAAGGAAGCCCGGCCTTCTGAACCTGCTACTTTGACTGAATCGTGTTTACTCTGCTGTTTTGACTCCAAGGATGATTTGAATTTACCTTTGCATTACCTTTGCATTGAGAAGATTTACCTCAGTCTTCTGTCCTTGCTCCCCACTTTCTCTTCCTCCTCCTCTCCACTCTCTCCCCTTATGTGTTCTCAGTCTCACAGAACTTGAAATACCTTGAACTTCCCTTCATCTCTGCTCTCTCCACTTCCTCCATCCTCCTTAGAAATAGTCACTGTTAACAGCTGGGGATCTTTCTGGGTCTTTTTCTTTACAGAAATACATATATGTACGTGTACAAATTTACAGTTTGGGGGTTTTGATTTCATTGCTATAGATTGAATGTTGTGTCCCCCACAGATTTGTATGTTGAAACCTAATCCCCAGTGTGATGGTATTTGGAGGTGTGGATTGTAGGAGGTGATTAGGTCATGAGGATGAAGCCCTCGTGAATGGGACTAGTGCCCGTTATAAAAGACGTTCATCCCAGTGAACTCCCTTACTCCTGCTGCCACGTGAGAACACAGCGAGAAGACAGTCTGCTATGAAGCACGAAATGAGCCCTTACCAGACATGGAATCTGCTGGCACCTAGAATTTGGGCTTCCCAGCCTCCAGAACTTGAGAAGTAAATTTCTCTTGTTTTTAAGCCAAGCCATCCAGTCTGTGCATTCGGTGACAGCAGCTCAAACAGGTTAAGACATTCATAAAGTGGGTCATACTATATGAGGTGTACTGCAACTTATATTTTCCACTTAGTAATATGTCTTGGAGATATTCTATGCCTTCTTTCTTTATTAATAGCTGGATCATATTCTATAGTTCATTTAAATATTCTTCCACTGATGGACATTTAAGCACTTCACAGTATTTTCACTACTTCACATAATGCCGAAATTAACACTGTTGTACATATATTTTGGTCATACGTACTAGAATTTCCGCAGCACAGATTCCCAGCTGTTGAAATGGAACGGTGAGTCAAACTATATATGCATATACCATTTTATTAGATATTGCCATATTGCCCTCCCAAAATTGCTTTACCAATTTATGAAGTGTACATTGTGTAAACAAGGAATAAGCATGTCCATTTTCCTGAACAGGATGGTGTTGTCCTATTTAGTTTTTACCATCCTGCTGAGTGGACAATTCCACGCCATTGTTTTAATTTGCGTTTCCCTATTAGTAACATGGAATGCTTTTTCATGTTTGCTGGCCATTTATAGTTTTTTTTTTCTATGAATTGTCTGTATTCTGTGCTCATTTTTCTACTATATGCTCATCTTTTTGAATTTTTTTGGTAAGAATTCTTTATACATTTTGGATAGTAATCCATTGTCTATAATACATGTTGAAAATATCTTGCCTAATCTGTTGTGTGATCAGTTTCACTTAGTGTTTTTCACCAGTTAAAACTTTTTAAATATTAGCAGTCAAATCTGTCAGTGTTTTTCCCTTGGGCTCAAGGAGTCACTCTCCATACCAAAATTATACAATTATCCCGCATTTTAGTAATACATTTAGAATTTTATTTCCTGTTTATTTCTTTTAAATCCAACTCCAATTTATGTTTTAGTATGGTGTGTGATAGGAAAGAGACCGCTTTGCAGTTTAAAAATTATAATTAGTGATGATTCTGAGCCATATTAAATTATTATATTATATTAATAGTCTCTCAGGTTAAGAAAGCAGAGAAAAGAGAAACTTTTAGAAAGAAAGACTCATATAAACTGCTAAAGGATTGGGTTTCCTTCATTCATTAGATAGTTCACTTCTGCAGAATGATGCATTGCCCTACCGGATTAATGAGGCTTTGCTAAAATTTCCTTAGCTAGGAACACGTTTGTCAGGCCATCAAGTAAACCTCAGGTCATCCCCTCATTAATCTGAAGGACATTTATCAAACCAAAGAAAGAAGGGAATCCATGTATAGAAAGACAAGGACAATTAAAAGAAAGTAGAAAACTCCAAAGTCTATAGTACACGGATTACCGTATTCTGGACAGAGTGTTCCGGAGTCCAACTACATAGAACAAAATGTTGGCATCAGTGTTGCTGTAGATGCTGTTGATGGCAGCCATGGCCGCGCCCATCCTCCCTGCTGCTGCACAAATCACCACCGGAATCTCATCTTCCATATCCTCAGGAGTCTCAGAGTCATCATCTGGAAACACCAAAATCAGAGCCTTGGAACATGAAGGAATGTCACAGTCTGACTTGTCTTCCACACTCCAGGGGGAAGATAGCGTAGTGGGGAAGAGATTGCCGATTATTCTCCAATATTCAGTCTCTCCTTCTTCTCTTAGAAATACAACATTGGGGGCTTCCCTGGTGGTGCAGTGGTTAAGAACCCACCTGCCAATGCAGGGGACACGGGTTCGAGCCCTGGTCTGGGAAGATCCCACATGCCGCGGAGCAACTAGGCCCGTGAGCCACAACTACTGAGCCTGCGTGTCTGGAGACTGTGCTCCGCAGCAAGAGAGGCCGCGATAATGAGAGGCCCGCGCACCGCGATGAAGAGTGGCCCCTGCTTGCCACAGCTGGAGAAAGCCCTCGCACAGAAACGAAGACCCAACACAGCCAAAAATAAATAAATAAAATAAAGAATTATTAAAAAAAAAAAAAAGAAATACAACATTGGAACTTTAGCTGGCACTTAGCCAACCACTAAGAATATTTTTCCAGACTCCCTTGCAGCTAGCTCCATGTGATCAAGTGCTGACCAATGGGATGTTAGTGCCAGTAAATGTGCAACACCTGAGTTTGCCTTTAAAAGGAATATGCTTACCCTCCCCTTTTCTTTTCCCCTTTCCCATTGCCTGGAATGTTGATATGATGATAGGAGTTAAAGCAGCCATCTTGGACCATGAGATGGAAACTGCCTCTTGAGGACACCGAAACTATAAAATAGAAAGGATCCTGATCTGGATGATTATGGAACTGACACATCAGACTTTCACTTGAGAGAGAAAATAAACTTCTATTTTGCTTAAGTCACTATTATTTTGGAGCTCTCTTAAAGAAGCCAATCAGATAGCCTAACACATACACACAGTTGAAAAATATGTGAAGAACTGAAAAGCCTCATTTGATTCAACACTCTTCAACTCTTGTCTGAATTGGAATATTTACCTTGCCTACATTGCTATAAAGTATACTGCTTGTGATCTTGCTTCCTGTTATCCACCCTCTTGTTGAGGGAGTCAAAAGTTGATGGCAAAAAAAGGAGATAAATGAAAAAGTATGACTAATGCATAAGATGAATAATTGATTATTCTTCTGATCCTTGGCTATGATATAAAATACTAATGTCATAACATCATATTTTGGTACCACAACACAACTTTTAGGTATGAAGAATAATAATTACCAGTATGTAGAGTATTCACTATTAAACAGATATCTGATTTTTACTTAAAGCTCTCTCTTTCTTTACAGATGTCTTTTTGCAAAATCTCTATTATTCAGCCCCAGGGTAGTTTTAGCTGATATTTAATCCAACAAACATGTATGAAACTAACCACCAGGTACTCTGCTTTGTATAATTTAAGAAATATTGAAAGGCCTCCCTCTTTATCTCCTACATCTCTTCCACCACCTTCCTCCGCAAGTGAAATTTCCACCACTACAATAATTTTTCAAAGTATATTTGCTGGCATGAGATAATGCTCATAATACAATGTTAAGGGTGGGGGGGAGAGAACACAAAATTCTCTCCAGTATTTGATCCCAATTTGACACATGCATATTTGCAAATGGATCTGTGTCTATTTATAGAATTGTGAGTAATTTTAATTTCCTTATTTGTGTTTCTTGTATTTTCCAAACTCTCCAAAGTAATTACAGGTTGCTTTTATAAAGAGAAAAAAAAAATTTCTTAAGGGATTGTTCCTTTTGGACTAAACTGTCATCTTGGGGAGGTCCCCTAACCATGTGGTATGTTGCCTAATCATATGGTACCTGCAGGCATCTAAGTGATCTGCCTAAATGAAAATTTGACACCATGGGAGAACTTTAAGCAATGATGTTTCTTCATTGCTTATAGTTCTCCCATGGTTGCTATAGGATAGAGCCACATTCCATTCCTGGCACACATGGATCCAGTCCCTGTTCACTGCTCTAGCCTTGTCTACTTCTATTCCAGCATTGCAAAAATACTAGCGGTTCCCTGAATACTGACACCATGTTGTCCCTTATCTCAGTGCCTTTTCACAGGCTGTTTCTGATGTCTGGAATATTATTTTCATCCCCTCCTGCATGTCTAACTATTACATATTCATTCCAAATGCAATATAGACATTGGAGCCCCCAGGAAGCCTTTAACAGCTCACTAACACAAATTAGTTCAGCCCTCACCCATGCTCACTCTGTCCTTGCTTGTGGGTGGATTTACCAGCTGCACTGCAATTTATTTGGTAGCATGTCTTTCCTTTCTCTTCTGTAACACTAGGAGCTCTGTGAAGGCTGGGACAGTATCTTGTTCACCTCTGTCTCCTCTGCAGCTAGCTCAGTGCCTGGAACATGGTAGATTCTCAATACATTTTGGATGGTTGGCTGGTTGGCTGGCTGGGTGAATTTATTAGAAACCTCTATTTGAGCACTTACCACACTGCATGGGAAGAATCTATTATGTGTATGTCTCCTATACTAGACTGTAAGCTCACTGTGTTATCCCCACTGAGTCTGGCACCTAGCAAGCACTTAATGAAAGTCTGCTGAAATCAACTAAACAGATATGATGCATTGGCCTTAGAGAACAGGGCCCTAGAGGAATAATTCATGGGTGACTCTTAGGGGCAAAGAAAGAGGGAAGGGTTGAAAATCTGGGGCAGTACCTGGCTGTCAGGCTCAGAGAGAGGCCTTCATCAGGCTCTGGGCAGAATGAGGTTGGAGGAACACGTCCCCATCAAAGAAGAGCACCCTAAGAGAAGGTCAAACACTGAGTTTACAGCTCTGCTGCAGACACATCACACCACCATACTGCTTAAGAGCCTCTGCCAGTCAGAGAACCTGGGAGGTAACCTAAGCCAAAAATACTGCTCTCTGCCTAGAAGTCCTCCCTGGACAGAATGATAGATGAAGGCGCATTGGAGGAAGGGTGGGAAGATTTTTCAACTGTAATTCTTCACCAATGCCTCATCCTAGCAGATCTTTGGGAATCAGCCATTGTACTACTTGGATCTGTTACACCAAATGCTGCCTGAGCCAGACCATTAAAAGGTTTGGTTATGAGAAGCCATTTGGTGCCCATAAAAATCTCATAATAATGGCATATGGACTAGAAATTTATTATATTGCTTTAGTCCCTTCTCACAAGTAACTCTTATCAAACAATGCCCATTTCTAGAAGAGGTGAAATGTCTGCTCTCCCAGTGCCAAATCTCTGAATCCCATTTCAAATTAGAACTGTTTTAGCCAAACATATAAACTTGCTGCACCCCAAATGGGCCAAGAGTGAATCACCAGCATGCTGATTGCAAGGAAATTGTCAGGAGATTCCATGGAATGTCATTATCAGGAGATTACATAGAATGGTACCATGTTTTTCTTCAGTACATGACTTCCCAGGGCCTCTGGACTTCATGTTATGACACTAGTTCTTTGAATTAATGTTTTAAAAATTGTGAAGATTAATATGGAATAGGTGAGGTACAGAGGATTTTTAGGGCACTGAAACTATTCTGTATTCTATAATGATAGATAAATGTCCTTATAAATTTCTCAAAACCCATAAAATGTACAACACCAGGGGTGAACCCAAATGTAAACTATGGACACTGGTGGAAATTCCCTGGTGGTCCAGTGGTTAGAACTCCCTGCTCCCACTGCAGGGGGCACGGGTTTGATCCCTGGTCAGGGAACTAAGATCCTGCATGCTGCGCAGCACAGCCAAAAAAAAAAAAAATTAACTATGGACACTAATGAAAATGATGTGTTAACATAGGTCCACGGATTGTAACACACGTACCACTCTGGTACGGGATGTTAATAGTGGGGGAGGCTGTGTGTGTGTGTGTGCATGTGTGTGTGTGCGTGCGTGTGTGTGCATGTGTGTGTGAGCGCGTGTGCACGCGTGTGTGTGTGTGCACGTGAGCGTGTGTGCGTGCATGCGTGTGTGTTCACGTGTGCGTGTGGGGGGGTGGAAAGGGGTTTGAGGGAAATCTCTGTACCTTCTGCTCAGTTTTGCTGTGAAACTGAAACTGCTCTAAAAAATAAAGTCTATAAAATATTAACATGCACTTCTTGAAAAATTCCAGTCAAACAGAAGAGTATCCAGTAAATGGTGATTGTTGTCTGCAGACCTCTCAGCCCACATTCCAAAGGTTACCAGTGTGGTATGTGCCTCTCAAACCCTTCTTAATGTACATACAAAAGCACATATACTACATATTATATAAATATTACATGAAATATGATGTATTATTTTAAAACCAAAATGAAATCAAACTTTTCATAGTCTTCTATAACCTGCTTTTTCCACTTACATACCACAGACATCCATCTTTCCATGCCAACTATGTTCTTTTGAGTGGTATTTCATAACACTGATTCTCTTTTTTTTAATTTTAACACTGTGTGGGATAAAAATGTGCTATTGGATCCATTCATGTGGTGAAAACACTTTATCGTATATAAATATATAGCCAATTAATCAGGATGTGCATTTCCTAACAGTTCTTTTAACAGCTATTATAAAAGCAACTCATTTCTTTCCATGGAGAAAGGAATTTGCAATGGGATCAGCCGACTGAATGTGTTGGTTTATGGGCAGGAAGTAAAATGTGAGGAGTAACAAGCTCAAAGTTCAGACAACATTTGACCTTGTATGACCTTCTCTCTCTCTTTCCCTCTCTCTCGACCTTTCTCAAAGCAATTTATTGAGTCATTAGTTACATACTGCTATGGACTGAATTGCGTACCCCTAAAATTCATATGTTGAAGCTCTAACCCCCAGTACCTCAGAATGTGACTGTATTTGGAGATAGGGCCTTTAAAGAGGCAGTTAGGTTAAATGAGGCCCACCCTTAATTCCATATGGCTAGCGTCCTTATAAGAAGAGGAAAAGACACCAGGCCACGTGAGGACACAGAGAGAAGGCATTCCTCTGCAGGACAAACCAGCCCTGCCGGCACCTTGATCTTGGACTTCCAGCCTCCAGAACTGTGAGAAAATTAATGTCTGTTGTTTAAGCTACCCAGTCTGTGGTATTTCGTTATGGCAGCCCAGGCAGACTAATGTAGATTTCTTTAAATTTACCTACTGTAAGTACATAGTTCAATGATATTTAGTAAATTTATCCCATTTTAGAACATTTAGAATGTTCTAAAATCCCATTTTAGAACATCTTCATCACCAGAAAATTTCCCTTCAGCTGGGTTGCAGTCAAGCCACTCCCACTCCCAGCCCCAGGCAACCACTGACCTGTTTTCTGTCTCCATAGATTTGCCTTTCCTAGAAATTTCCTTTAAATGGAATCATACAACATGTGGTGTTTTTGGTCTAGCTTCTTTCATTTAGTATGTGTGTGAGGCTTATTCATATTGTATCATGTATTAGTAGTTTGTTCCTTTTTACTGTTGAAAAGTACTCCATTACATGGATATAATACATTTTATATAGTCACTACTTGATTCACATGCGGATTGCTTCCAGTTTGGGGCTACTATCAATAATGCCCTATAAACATCTGCATACATATCTCTGTATGGAAATCATTTGCTTTCCAGAGGCTCCTAATGTTCATTTAGACCTGATTATACATATTTTTAATTTTTTATGAATTTTTAAATAATTAATTAATTTTTGGCTGTGTTGGGTCTTCGCTGCTGCACGCAGACTTTCTCTCTAGTTGTGGCGAGTGGGGGCTACTCTTCCTTGTGGTGGCGGGCTTCTCATTGAGGTGGCTTCTCTTGTTGCGGAGCATGGGCTCTAGGCACGCGGGCTCCGTAGTTGTGGCACACAGGCTTAGTTGCTCCACAGCATGTGGGATCTTCCTGGACCAGGGCTCGAACCCGTGTCCCCTGCATTGGCAGGTGGATTCTTAACCACTGTGCCTCCAGGGAAGTCCTTATGAATTTTTTTATATTGAAAAAGTCAGCTTTGTGAGAGCAGGGACGTTATTTTGTTCCTTGTAGTGTGTCCAGTGCCTAAGCCTCTGACTTAGAAAAGAAGTGTGAATATGAATGTACATAATGCACCAAAATATTAATTGTATTTGTCTTTGGCTGATACAACTACAGGTAATATTTTTCTTTTGTATTTTCCATAAATGAGTATATTCATTTCGCTGATATAAAACAGTAAACTAATGAAAAATAAAACACTACTGGTGCTACCTAATTTTTGTGTGTGTTGCCTTTGTATGTTTGGAGAAGTGAGGTTCCATCCCATGCAATTCACCCCTGAAGAGGGAAACCGAGCTCCCCAGTGCAGCTGGAGGAGGACATATGGTCAACGCAGCGATTTTGCTCATAAGCGAAATTATTGAGAGACTCCAAAAGGATGGATTGCAGAGCAGGCCACTCAGAGCGAGGTCCGAAAACCAACAGCCTCAGCGTCAACTGGGAGTTCATCAGAAATGCAAATTCTCAGCCCCACCCCCAAACTACTGATTCAAAACCTGGGGCCAGGACGGCGTTTGAACAAGCCCTCTGTGTGATTCTGATATGTGCTAAGTTTGAAGAGCACTGATCATTCTAGAACACAACTGAAAATTTGGCCTTGGGTGGATATTCTACAAGCAGGTACTTGGAAGCTGACTGAATTTTTGTTTCTCTCTGAACCCAGCTATTGGAGGGACTCATACTGTGTTCTTAGGTATCTCATCCTGATGGACCACATACCTGCTTGCCTGCTCCAGTCTTCTTTTTTTTAATATATTTTTTCTTTGTGGTAAAATACGCAACATAAAATTTACCATCTTAACCATTTTCAAGTGTACAGTTCGGTGGTATTAAATACATTCACACTGCTGTACAATCATCACTGTCATCCATCCCCCTAACGCTTTTCATTTTGTAAAACTGAAACTCTATACCCATTAAACAATAACTCCCCTTTCCCCTCCCCCCACCCGACCCCCGGCAGTCATCACTAGGCTTTCTGTCTCTATGAATGTGGCTACTCTAAGTACCTCGTGTTGGTGGAATCACAGAGTATCTGACTCTTTGTGACTGGCTTATGGCACTTTGCATACCTGTCTCGTTCCTGAGCACAGTCCCCCTGTGAACTTTCTTATACAGAATCCCACAGATGGTCACAATCAGAAGGAACAGCAACACCTGGTTAACTGAAATAAAAACAGAAACATGTTCACGTATAACCTATCAAACTGAAATTGTGGAATAAGTTTAGAATAGCCAGTGGGAACAGACGCTCTCCCTGACATACATAGGACTGGAGGCCTGTAACCTTTCTCTAAGCAGGTAGCACGTGGAGTCAAGAGTTAATCTGTGATAGGGCTTCCCTGGTGGCGCAGTGGTTGAGAATCTGCCTGCCAATGCAGGGGACACGGGTTCGAGCCCTGGTCTGGGAAGATCCCACATGCCACGGAGCAACTGGGCCCGTGAGCCACAACTACTGAGCCTGCGCGTCTGGAGCCTGTGCTCCGCAACGAGAGGCCGCGATAGTGAGAGGCCTGCGCACCGCGATGAAGAGTGGCCCCCGCTTGCTGCAACTAGAGAAAGCCCTCGCACAGAAACAAAGACCCAACACAGCCAAAAATAAATATACAAATAAAAATTAAAAAAAAGAAAAAGACCTAAAGAAGAAATACATGGCGAATATCTTAAAAAAAAAAAAAAAAAAGATAATCTGTGATACCGCTGATACTCAAGGACACACAGATGTAGTTTAAGGACAGCCAGGGCTAAACCCAGGCAGTCTGATGGCAGAGGCTATAACCTTGATGACTGCACGATGCTGCCTTTGGAGCCACTTTCTGTGCAGGAATACTTCGTTTCAAATAATAGCCAACATTTATATAAGACTTATGATGAGCCAGTGCTTATTATGAATACATGTTCTTGGTCATTATAACAGCTGCTTCTCAGTTAATTCTACCACTGGTCAAGGATGATGCACAGAAAACTCTTGCCCTGAGTAAGAGGTTAGAAGATCCCAATACCTCTTCCCAGTCTAAGCCTCCAGGGCCATCCTTTCCAGAACAGTGATGCTTGCCCTTAGGATCTCCTGAGAACTGGAATGGTGTCGGACAGTGTTTTCCTAAGTATGGAGCCCTACGCCACTGGTTGTACATGGGATGATTTAGGAGGCTTGTGTTCATAGCATTAAGTAACATTAAGTCACAGTGAGAAATCAGTCCTAATTTCATATGCAGGCAGGTAACAAAAGCTACCCAGAATTGAACAACATTACTCTAACCATATATATTTGTACAATCACCTTCTTTTGAGACATAACTGTTACTCTACTTATAGTAAGGATATACACTTTCTATGACAAAATACACTTATAATTTTTTAAATGAGTCAATTTAAAGAAAATAGTAAGTCATGCACAGAACAGAAGGAACGCAGATGATGAAAAGTTGAGAAAGTGGTACACTGTCATATGCGGGACACAAATGCCTGCAGTTTGGCAAACATTGGTAGAAGGGGAAAGGGCTGGGATTTGAAGTCAGACTCAAATCTCATTTTACCACCTACTAGCTGTGTGGCCTTGGACAGGTTACTTAACCTCTCTGAGCCTCAGTCTGCTCATCTGCTAAATGGGGATTGTAATAATAACCATTACCTTGCAGGGGTGTTTTGAGAGTTACCAAAGGCAATGTAGGCCCAATAAAGACTTTAAAATTGTTTTGTATTATTATTTACTATTTTTGTGTGTCAAGATATTTATACTTATTGGCCTCATACTGATCTATTTTCTGGCCCCTAGGCCTTTGTCTTCACATTTGTAAAAGGAAGGAGTTGGACAATCTCCACGGATGCCTTCCAGAGCTATGTCCTAAGGCTCAATGGTTCTGCCTTGCTGACATCCATCTCCTCTCTGCCTTTCTGGGTTATCAGATTCAGCCAGAGACAACCAGATACTATTCTCAGTTTAAAACAAAACTATAGAGAAACAGAAGACAAGGGACAAAGTTCTATAGTTTACCGATACAACTGATTAACATTCGCTTCCCACAGCCACTTTGAGGAAGCAGCCTAATGTCTACTACCATCTGACCCTTTTTTAGTATAAGTATGTCCCATGCAATATTGGGGATATACTTATACTAAAAATTTATTCATAGTTTATTAAAAATTCAAATCTAACTGGATACCTTGTCTTTTCATCTGCTACATTGGGCAACTCTATTCTGAGGGTAACTAACACAATTAGGTAATTATTTTCCCCCTAGATTCACAAACAACTGGATATAAAATCAGAGGCAAGTCCAGGTTTTGATGGGGTCTGAAGATTACATAATTTGAAGTGAATCTTTAAGAATAAGAATATGAAATTACAAATGCTAAATTAGGCAGGAACATGAATACTTATTTAAAATGAGAAAATAAATAATATTTGCAACTTTTACGGAAACATCTGACCCCTCTCATGAAAAATCCACCTCTGAACAAAACACCCAACAACTTTCTACGGAAATCATCCTCATATGATGATGCCAACAACTGTCTGTGGGAAAACTATCCATGAAAACCAAAGAAGATTAAAAAAAAAGAAAAGAAAAAGAATAAGATTCAGCATCAAAACAGTCCTCCAAAATATCTATTTTTAATCATAATTTTTAAAAGTTTGTAATCTTACTTTTTCGTAACAAAGCCATGTGTGTTCATGTGGATAAAAACTGTGACCTGTGGATTAAAGAATAAAAATTATTTTTAAAAGACAATCAACCCAAAAGTCATAATACAATTATTAAGGACTACATCTTTGACCGTTGCTATGTGGAAAATTTTGCAATCATTCTTAACTGTTCTGAATCTAGAATTTTGAACTAAATATTTCTTGAATTTAGCGCTCACCTCTTCAAATTGATTTCTCTGGCTGTACAAAATGTACAAAGGACTCCCAAAGCATAATCTTTTACCTTCTCCAAAAACTGCCCTGTCAGCTCTCTGGGTTAGCAGATCAGATGGCACTAACTGGAAGAAATGTCACATAAGAAGTTTTCCTTGATGTAAAATATCAATCCTGTGCCTTTTTTTCCTGCTATCATAACTTCATTCCTTTGATAAGGAAGCTTCTACATCTTCAGGAATCCCTTGTGAAAACAGAACCATCCTGAGAAGGGCACATTTTACACTCCATTCAATCATTCAGTAAATATTTATTGAGATCCTACTAAAAGCCCAGCACTGTGCTATGTACTGGGGATGCAGCAATGCACAAATCAGTCCCAGCTCCTATCATCATGGAGCTGTTTTCAGTAGAGAAAACAGATATTAAAATGTAACAAGTAAAATAATTAGATTATGGTAAGTGATACGAAGTAAAAAACAGAAGTGCTGGGATAAAGATGAATAGAGACCGGGAGGCATCTTGGTGAGAAATCAGGAAACACCTCACTGAGGAGATGACGTTTGATCAGAAGAAAGGGCAGGAGCCAGTGGAGCGAATGCAGAAGAGCATCCCAGGCAAAGGGAACAGCAAGTGCAAAGGCCCTGGGGCTGATGATTCTAAGTACCGCAAGAGGTTCAATGTGGCTGGAACAGAGTGGACTAAGGGAGAGACTGGCTAGAAGAGGCTGGAGACAAACTGTGGGGTCTGTAAAGGAATATGGATTTTATTTTTTGGCTGTGTTGCATCTTCGTTGCTGCACGCGGGCTTTCTCTAGTTGCAGCGAGCGGGGGCTACTCTTTGTGCGGTGTGCGGGCTTCTCATTGCGGTGGCTTCTCTTGTGGAGCACGGGCTCTAGGTGTGCAGGCTTCAGTAGTTGTGGCTCATGGGCTCAGTAGTTGTGGCTCACGGGCTCTAGAGCACACAGGCTTCAGTAGTTGTGGCACGTGGCTCAGTAGTTGTGGCGCGCAGGCTCTAGAGCGCAGGCTCAGTAGTTGTGGCACACGGGCTTAGCTGCTTGGCAGCATGTGGGATCTTCCCGGACAAGGGATCGAACCTGTGTCCCCTGCACTGGCAGGCGGATTCTTAACCACTGTGCCACCAGAGAAATCCCTGGATTTTCTTTTAAATGCATGTAACCCCCTCCATCAGCCTTTGTCTTCCTTAAAGCCCTAAAGCAATGTTTTTCAAACATTCCCACAGAAATTCTGATGATAAAGGAGGGTGGACACTCCAAAGTCATCCCCAGTGAGTTCAAAATATCTTACAAGTCTCTTGTTTTACCTTCAAGTTCATGTAAACTGTACATAAATATAGGGGAAAAATATAGTCCCTTCATTGTCGGAAGAGCTCCTCTCAGGGAGAAAACTCTTCGTTATGAAATCAAGGTCTTCTATACACACATGTAATGGATAGGTGTGAGGTCAGGAGAAAGCTAATTGGGTCGAGTAAATGATGAGCTGGAATCCCCAGGTTTGGCAGCAGCCCAAGAAGAACAGCGTGTAAGGAGGAGAAAGATCACAGGACAGGAGCTGCCAAGTCGCCCAAGAGAATTTCTTTCCCTGTGCAGGTGGGCCCTAGGGACTTTCAAAGAACTGGAATTTCCGATATGCAGTCCACAGTCTCTGCCATGCTCTGCATCTTCTAATCCCCACCCTACCTCTACACTGCTTTTCCCTCTGGATCTAAAGACACATGTTGCTGTGTTTGAGGGAAATCAAGGGAACGGGGCAATATTCTTTATTTTGGACATGGAGGACAGGGGAGAGAAACAACTGAGCTAGAAAGTTCTGTGGGCACCGGACATGAGAATGGAAGTCATCAAGAATTGGTACAAAGTTTGGAGGGAATATTGGATGGAGGAAAGGTGAGTTAATTGTGAGTTAACTGCATTCGAATCTCCAAATCTATGGCAGATGGTAGGAATCTTAACCTTTTTTTGACATAAATATCTTGGAAGTCTGGTGAATCCCATAGACCTCTTCCCAGAATAATGTTTTTAAAAGCTTAAAAGATATATTGTATTATAAAGAAAACCAATTACAAAATTTTAAAGAAAAGAAAATTATCAGAATATTGGGGGAAAAAACAAATTTGTGATACCTATAGATACCTATAGCATTAAACATGCTTCTTTATTAAATAACAAGGGCTATTAGCAGGTATAACACTTACTGTAACTTTAAATAGTAATGAGCTTTTAAAAATGTGAGATATTTGTAACAACTGTAATGTAACATGAAAGTATCTGATTTATACTGATGACGAAGTCACAGGTACTACAGTTACTTCTGTGGTTTGTTTCCTATATTCACAATTGAAGGAAATGCTCAAATTTTTTCTCATCTAAGTGCATGAGAAAATGAAATGTATCCATGGACACTTTGAGGGTCTGTGCATCCCAGGTTAAAGGTTACAGAATCCCTGAGGTAGGTTGATTCAACTGACATCTGGGTTAATATGTCATAGAAAAGTCATGTTTTTAATGTTTTACCATCTAGAAAAGCTGCTGCTTTGGGAAGATTTGCCAGGTTTGTGCTGTGGCTTTTTGTAGTCTTAACCACTGGACACCAGGGAAGTCCCAGGAACAACTTCTTTTAACAGAAGAGGCAACTACTTTAGAGAATAAAGAATTGGCCTTATGAGAACTATTTTTCTGCCAAGACATTTGAGACATGTTGACAAGGTAATTTCTTTATAGTGTCCTGGATTTCCACAAATTTCCTATTGTGAACTTCCATAATTAGAAAGAGTGCCTCACTCAGGGAGACACAAATGGTGATGTATAACAAATATTCAGTATACCTGATTTTTTTTTTAATAGACTTCCTTCCTGTGACACATGTAATTGATTAATTGCATATTAACAGGTCAGCTTCAAAATTTGACTTGATTTTTTGTGTGTGTGTGTGGCCGTGCAGCATGTGGGATCCTAGTTCCTCGACCAGGGATCAAACCCATGCTCCCTGCAGTGGAAGTGCAGAGTCTTAACCACTGGGCCACCAGGGGAGTTCCTTGACTTGTTGATTTTTAGATGTTTAAATTTTTACATATAGTAGAATTCACTTTTCTGGTTGTATTGTTCCATGAATTTTAACACATGCATAAATTCCTGTGATAATCACAACAAATGAGAAAAAGGACAATTCCAACACCTCCAAAAAATTCTCTTGTGCTGCCGTTTTGCAGGCAAACCCAACCTGACACCTAACTCCCGGCAACCACTGACGTATTCTCTGTGCCTATAGTTTTGTCATTTCTAGAATGTCATGTAAATGGATTCACACGGTATACAATCTTTAAAGACTCTCTTCTTTTGCTTAGCATGATGTATCTGGGATTGATACTTGCCGTTGCATGAATCAATAATGTGTTCCTTTTTATTGCTGAATAGCGTTCCATTGCAAGGATGTGTCACAGTTTATTTATCCATTCACCCATTGAAGGACATCTGAGTTCTTTCCAGTGTTTTCTGATTATGAATAAAGCATCTGTAAACACATGTTTAGAGGTTTTTGCATGATTTTAAGTTTTTACTTCTCTGTGGTAAAGACCTAGAAGTGGGGTTGCTGGGTCATTTGGTAGATGTGTGTTTATAAGAAATTTGCCCATCTGTTTTCCAGAGTGGCTGTATCATTTTGCATTCCTACCAGGAATGGAAGAGAAGTCCAGTTGCTCAGCATTCTTGTCAGCACTTGGTATTTTATTTTAGCTGTTCTAATATGTGTATTTCATGGTGGTTTTAATTTGCACTTCCCTAATAACTACTGATGTTGAGGATCTTTTAATGTGTTTATTTGCCATCTGTATATCGTTGTGATGGTTAATTTTATGTATCAACTTGACGGGGCCATAATATTTGGTCAAATACTATTCTGGGTGTTCCTGCAAGGATGTTTTTGGATGAGATTAATGTTAAAGCAGTAGTGTAAGGAATGCAGATTGCCCTCTCTAATGTGGGTGGGCCTCATCCAACTAGTTGAAGTTCTAAACAGAACAAAAAAGCTGACCTTCCCCTGAGTAAGATAATTTCTCTGGTTTGACTGCCTTTGAAGTGGGACACTGACTTTTTCCTACCTTCAGACTCGAACTGAAACTCATGCTCTTCCTGGGTCTTCAGCCTGCCAGCCATCAGACTGGATCTACACCAGCAGTTTTCCTGGTTCTCAGACCTGCAGACTCAGACTGGAGCTACACTTTTGGCTCTCTTTAGTCTCCAGCTTGCTGACTCAGCCTGCAGATCTTGAGTCTTGTTGGTTTCCATAATCACATGAGCCAATTCCTTATAATAAGTCTTCTTCTACATACATATACATCTGATTGGTTCTATTTCTCTGGAGAACCCTGACTAATGCAATGGGGAAGTGTCTGTTTAAATCTTTTGCCAATTTTTTAATTGGATCATTGCTTTCTGATTTTTAAGTTTTGAGAGCTTTACATATTCTGGATACAGGTCTTTTGTTAGATATGTGATTTGCAAATACTTTCTCCCAGTAGGTGGCTTGTCTTTTCATTCTTTTAACAATGAAAAGTTAAAACTTTCCTTTGCACAGGAAAAGTTTCCAGTTTTGATGATGTCAAATTCATCAATTTTTTGCTTCTACAGATCATGCTTTCAGTGTCATATCTAACAATTTTTGGCCTAACCCAAGGAAGGTCAGGATGAGTTTCTCTTATGTTTTCTTCTGAGAATTTTGTAGTTTAATATTTTACATTTCAATTTGAGTTAATTTTTTATATGGCACGAGGTATAGGTTAAAGCTCATATTTTAGCATATAAATATCCAGTTGTTCTGGGATCATTTGTTGAGAAGACTATCCTTTCCACTGAACTGATTTTTTTTTTTAATATTTCATTCTAATTTTAGGGTATTCAAAGGGAGGCTTGAGATTTATCAAGGAGTTTGAATCTAGAGGATGACGTGTGTCCCAAAGAAGGTTTCCGATTCTCTCCTACACTTTCTAGATTTGGATAGCAATCAGTGGCTAAAAAGTAAGTTATATCATCAAATAAAGATTCAACGTTCTCAAAATAGCACCAGGCCTAAGGAGACAAGAAAAGGGCTGATACATCATGAAAAATTTCAACCAAACATTTCCCCAAATGCAAATCCTATCTTTTCACAATATTCTGGAGTATTTTATTTGTGCTCTGAAAATCCAAGAGAGCTAACAGACTCTCTGTTCTCAAAATATGCCTGTTATAACTCTGCTTCCTGGATGTCCCAGTTCACAATTTATCAATATGCTTATCATAATACCTTATATATTCATTAGAAGAAGCAGTAGGCATTAAGAGAAGCAGAGGATAGCAGGGCAAGTTTGATGAAAAAAAATGAAGTTTAACCGTTAGAAAAGAATTTTAGATTATAAAATTCATCTTAGGAGATTGGTTCAAGATGGCGGAGTAGAAGGACGTGCACTCACTCCCTCTTGCGAGAGCACGTGCATCACAACTAACTGCTGAACAATCATCGACAGGAAGATACTGGAACTCACCAAAAAAGATACCCCACATCCAAAGACAAAGGAGAAGCCACAATGAGATGGTAGGAGGGGCGCAATCACAATACAATCAAATCCCATAACTGCTGGGTGGGTGACTCACAAACTGGAGAACACTTATACCCCAGAAGTCCACCCACTGGAGTGAAGGTTCTGAGCCCCACACCAGGCTTCCCAACCTGGGGGTCCGGCAACGGGAGGGGGAATTCCTAGAGAATCAGACTTTGAAGGCTAGTGGGATTTGAGTGCAGGACTTCGACAGGACTGGGGGAAACAGAGACTCTACTCTTGGAGGGCACACACAAAGTAGTGTGTACATCGGGACCCAGGGGAAGGAGCGGTGACCCTGGGGGAGACTGAATCAGACCTACCTGCTAGTGTTGGAGGGTCTCCTGCAGAGGCAGGGGGTGGCTCTGTCCCACCGTGAGGACAAGGACACTGGCAGCAGAAGTTCTGGGAAGTACTCCTTGGCGTGAGCCCTCCCACAGTCCGCCATTAGCCCCACCAAAGAGCCCGGGTAGGCTCCAATGTTGGGTCGCCTCAGGCCAAACAACCAACAAGGAGGGAACCCAGCCCCACCCATCAGCAGACAAGCGGACTGAAGTTTTACTGAGCTCTGCTCACCAGAGCAACACCCAGCTCTACCCACCACCAATCCCTCCCATCAGGAAGCTTGCACAAGCCTCTTAGATAGCCTCATCCACCAGAGGGCAGACAGCAGAAGCAAGAATAACGACAATCCTCCAGCAGATGGAACAAAAACCACATTCACAGAAAGATAAACAAGATGAAAAGGCAGAGGGTTATGTACCAGATGAAGGAACAAGATAAAACCCCAGAAAAGCAACTAAATGAACTGGAGATAGGCAACCTTCCAGAAAAAGAGTTCAGAATAATGATAGTGAAGATGATCCAGGACCTTGGAAAAAGAATGGAGGCAAAGATCGAGAAGATGCAAGAACTGTTTAGCAAAGACCTAGAAGAATTAAAGGACAAACACCTAGAAGAATTAAAGAACAAACAAAAAGAGATGAACAACAAAATAACTGAAATGAAAAATACACTAGAAGGAGTCAACAGCAGAATAACTGAGGCAGAAGAACTGATAAGTGACCTGGAAGACAGAATGGTGGAATTCACTGCCACGGAACAGAATAAAGAAAAAAGAATGAAAAGAAATGAAGACAGCCTAAGAGACCTCGGGGACAACATGAAACGTAACAACATTTGCATTATAGGGGTCCCAGAAGGAGAAGAGAGAGAGAAAGGACCCGAGAAAATATTTGAAGAGTTTATAGTAGAAAACTTCCCTAACATGGGAAAGGAAATAGCCACCCAAGTCCAGGAAGCACAGAGAGTCCCAGGCAGGATAAACCCAAGGAGAAACATGCCGAGACACATAGTAATCAAATTGACAAAAATTAAAGGCAAAGAAAAATTATTGAAAGCAGCAAGGGAAAAATGACAAATAACATACAAGGGAACTCCCATAAGGTTAACAGCTGATTTCTCAGCAGAAACTCTACAAGCCAGAAGGGAGTGGCATGATATATTTAAAGTGATGAAAGGGAAAAACCTACCACCAAGATTATTCTACCCAGCAAGGATCGCATTCAGATTCAATGGAGAAATCAAAAGCTTTACAGACAAGCAAAAGCTAGGAGAATTCAGCACCACCAAACCAGCTCTACAACAAATGCTAAAAGAACTTCTCTAAGTGGGAAACACAAGAGAAGAAAAGGACCTACAAAAACAAACCCATAACGATTAAGAAAATGGTAATAGGAATATACATATCGATAATAACCTTAAATGTGAATGGATTAAATGCTCCAACCAAAAGACACAGGCTGGCTGAATGCATACAAAAACAAGACCCATATATATGCTGTCTACAAGAGACCTACTTCAGACCTAGGGACACATACAGACTGACAGTGAGGGGATGGAAAAAGATATTCCATGCAAATGGAAATCAAAAGAAAGCTGGAGTACCAATACTCATATCAGATAAAATAGACTTTAAAATAAAGAATGTTACAAGTGACAAGGAAGGACACTACATAATGATCAAGGGATCAATCCAAGAAGAAGAGATAACAATTATAAATATATATGCACCCAACATAGGAGCACCTCAATACATAAGGCCACTGCTAACAGCTATAAATGAGAAAATCGACAGTAACACAAAAATAGTGGGGGACTTTAACACCTCACTTACACCAATGGACAGATCATCCAAAATGAAAATAAATAAGGAAACAGAAGCTTTAAATGACACAATAGACCAGATAGATTTAATTGATATTTCTAGGACATTCCATCCAAAAACAGCAGATTACACTTTCTTCTCAAGTGCGCACGGAACATTCTCCAGGATAGATCACATCTTGGGTCACAAATCAAGCCTCAGTAAATTTAAGAAAATTGAAATCATATCAAGCATCTTTTCTGACCGCAACACTATGAGATTAGAAATCAATTACAGGGGAAAATACCGTAAAAAACACAAACATATGGAGGCTAAATAATACATTACTAAATAACCAAGAGATCCCTGAGGAAATCAAAAAATACCTAGAGACAAATTACAACAAAAACATGAAGATACAAAACCTGTGGAATGCAACAAAAGCAGTTCTAAAGGGAAGTTTATAGTAAAACGAGCCTACCTCAAGAGACAAGAAAAATCTCAAATAAACAATGTAACCTTACACCTAGAGGAACTAGAGAAAGAAGAACAAACAACACCTAAAGTTAGTAGAAGGGAAGCAATCATAAAGATCAGAGCAGAAATAAATGAAATAGAAACAAAGAAAACAATAGCAAAGATCAATACAACTAAAAGCTGGTTCTTTGAGAAGATAAACAAAATTGATAAACCATTAGCCAGACTTATCAAGAAAAAGAGGGAGAGGACTCAAATCTATAAAATTAGAAATGAAAAAGGAGAAGTTACAACAGACACCGCAGAAATACAAAGCATCCTAAGAGACTACTACAAGCAACTCTATGCCAACAGAATGGACAACCTGGAAGAAATGGGCAAATTCTTTGAAAGGTATAACCTTCCAAGACTGAACCAGGAAGAAATAGAAAATATGAATAGACCAATTACAAGTAATGAAATTGAAACTGTGATTAAAAATCTTCCAACAAACAAAAGTCCAGGACCAGAGGGCTTCGCAGGTGAATTCTATCAAACATTTAGAGAAGAGCTAACACCCATCCTTCTTAAACTCTTCCAAGAAACTGCAGAGGAAGGAACACTCCCAAACTCATTCTACGAGGCCACCATCACCCTGATACCAAAACCAGACAAGGATACTACAAAAAAAGAAAATTACAGACCAATATCACTGATGAATATAGATGCAAAAATCCTCAACAAAATACTAGCAAACAGAATCCAACAACACATTAAAAGGATCAGACACCATGATCAAGTGGAATTTATCCTGACTTCCTTTATCTTAAAAAACAAACAAACAAACAAACGAGCTAATTTACCATAAATAACAATTTGTCTTGAAAACTCAAAATTTATTTTAAAATTAAATTGATCCTTCTCAATTACGGTCCTTCAAAAGAACTTCTGAACTTGATGTTTGACTGGAGGCAGCCGTCAGCAAACAGGGAACAGTAGCCTTTAGAAATCAGCAACATGACGGAGAAGGCAGGACAGCATAGTACCCCAGGGTTTCTTTATGAACCAAAGTGTTGTGAGAACTTGCTGGCCGTGATCTAGGGAAACTCTTCAACAGGGATTTCATTCAAGCCTTTAACTCACTGTAAACAACTGGCTACAATGTCCCTTTCATTTTCCCGGGATATAGACTGTATACCCAGGAGCTCTGAGTGCATTTGCAACGGCCCTTCTCCTTTTCCCCTCTTGCACTTGGGAAAGAATTGAGTCAAAAAGCATGCTACTTACGATTCTTCTGAGATTGGTTTCAGGTACCTTTTATCCATTTACTATTCTGGATGATATACATTCGGCTAACTTTTTGAGGTAATGTCAGCCTAGAATGGTCTTTGGCCACATGTCTGTTCCCTTCCAGAGACCATCTGGTATCACAGGAGAGAATGAGGGGGAGGCCAGAAGGCTCTGGGCTCCAAATCCCTGAGGCCAGCTCCTCCCTGTATATCCCAGTCAGCCAAGCCAATCAATTCCCCTATTTTCCTTAAACTTCTTTGAAATGAGGTTCAATTTCTTGCAAACGAATCCTTACAAATACATTCCTTGTGGCCAGAACGGGATGGATATATTACTAATTCCATTTTTCAAATGAGGAAATTGTGGCTCAGAGAGGGTCAGTAACTTGCTCAAAATCACACAGCTGGTAAATAGTAGAACAGGGATTTGAAATTAGGGCTGTCTGACTTCAAATCTGATGCTCTTTAACCACAAGGTTCTGAAACTCATGAAAAGCTATTCTGGCTACCCCAGAGGCAGGTGAGGTGGGCACCAGGTAACAGATGTCACTGTGTGTTGATGAAATTTCACAGCTCCCAGGCGAGGTTGGTCTGCTCTCCCTTGAGTGCTCCGTTACTCTAACTACTGAGCTCATGCCAAAGAGTAAGTGCTGACTCATCTGGCAAGGGGGCTCATCCTTCCCCTGTCCAGCAAGTTGCAACTCTAAAATCTCTTTAAGATAAAATAAGAGGGGCTTCCCTAGTGGCGCAGTGGTTGAGAATCCGCCTGCCAATGCAGGGGACACGTGTTCGAGCCCTGGTCCAGGAAGATCCTACATGCCGCGGAGCAACTAAGCCCGTGCGCCGCAACTACTGAGCCTGCGCTGTAGAGCCCGTGGGCCACAACTGCTGAAGCCTGTGCACCTGGAGCCCGTGCTCCGCAACAGGAGAAACAACCGCAGTGAGAAGCCCACGCACCGCAATGAAGAGTAGCCCCCGCTCACTGCAACTAGAGAAAGCCCGCGCACAGCATCGAAAACACAACGCAGCCAAAAATAAATAAATAAAATTTTTTAAAAAAGATAAAATAAGAGGATTCAGGAAACTGATATGCACATCTAATTGCAAGGCACAGCAGTAGTGAGCCAAGGAGGGAAATTCCTGAAGCAGATTCTTGTAGGAAACCTTCTAAGGTGCTTTTAGAATACAAGGCAGAAAGGAGTCCCTGAGAAGCGTGTACCTCCAAGAGAAAGCCTGTTTCATTTACTTTTTATTTTGTTTTTTTTTGGTCGTGCCTCACAGCTTGCAGGATCTTAGTTCCCTGACCAGGGATAGAACCCCGGCCCCTTGCAGTGGAAGCATGGAATCCTAACCACTGGATTGCCAGGGAATTCCCTGTTTCATTTACTTTTTAAAAAACATATGAAATTGTATAAAGATTCGGTATGCCTGATTGGCATACTTCTCTCCCTCTTCACAATTTCATCTCATCTCTGACGGTGGCACGTTCTGTTTAAGCTGCTGTAAACTGGTATTTCCGGGGCTTGCAGTCAAAAGCATTCTAATAGATTAAGTAGGTGCACAAGAGATGTTTGCGGCTTCTAGAGAGGAGCTGATGGTATGGATTTAGCAGAGGGATCAGAGCTGTAAAGGGGTAGAAGAGTGATGGGGGGAAGTCAGGGACGAGCGCTGGAGGAAACAGCTGCAAGACATCTTAAGAAGACATAGAATAAGAAGCAGAGATCTGGGGCCAAGGGAAATGAGTGTCTGGGGCAGAGCCTGGGAGAGCATATTCTGGGTTACCATGGTTCCTGCCTGCGAGCAAGTGCAGCACAGGACTCATTACCATGCGGGTGAGGCCCAGGTGCACGGGAGGTGTAGGCCACCTGCCTGCTCTCTCCTCCTCTACACACGTCCTGTACGTAGCCTACGGGACCCCACACTCACCTGCTTTCCCACCACCTTTGGGGACCGCTCATCCTCAGCCTCTTTGGCTGTTCCCCCATCTCCGGAACCTCTAAATGGTGGACTCACCTAGCTTGAAATACCATTTATATGCCTACAACTCCCAAATTACTGTCTCCAGCCCAGATCTCTCACGTGGACTCCAGACTCCTAAAGCCAAGTGTCCACTGCGTGGCTCCACTTGAAGGCATCCTCATGTCCAAATTCGAACTCCTGACATTTGCCCAAAACACACATCTCCCATCATCTCCCCCAACTGCACAACGGCAACTCCATTCTTCTAATTGCTCCAGCGAAAATAAGCTTGGTGTTATCCTTGACCCTTCTGTTTCTCATTCCCCACAGATGGACTGACCACAAATCCTGTCAGTTCCACCTTCAAAATATATCCATGATCTTCACCACCAGTACTGCCTTCTCCCTGGCCTGATCACCACCATCCTTTGACTGGATGATTCTGCCTGTGTCTCCTTTTAGTTGGTTGTGTTGTTTTCTGTTTAAAATTCTCCAAGCCCTCGCTATTTCTCTCAGAGTAAAAGCCAAAGTCTGTACAGTGTCTTACAAGATCTCACCCGATCACACTGGCCTCCTTGCCAGGCATTCTCCTGCCTCAGAGCCTTTTACACTCGTTCCCTCCACCGGGAATGCTATTCCCTTCACCTGGAACACTCCTGCCAGATATCCATGTGGCTGGCTCCTTCGCGTCCCCCAGACTCAGTCAAAACCCCCTAACCTCAGCAACACATATGTCACTTCTCCTCAGCAATGACCACCATCCAACATACTGCCCATTTCATCACTGGTTTATTGTCTGCCCTCCCGGTGATAGGCTATAAGCTCCTTGAAGGCAGGGCATTTTGTCTGTTTTGTTCATTGCCATATGCCCAGCATGAGTTCCTGGAGACATGAACCCTCAAAAATATTTACAGACTTATATAAATATTTTTATAATATAAATACTTTTGTAATATAAAAGATTTATAGAACACGTGACCCTCTCCTCCAGGAAGCTGCGCAGCACCTCAAACCTCATCTGTCCACAACTGAAATCAGCACCTGCCCCACAGAAGCTCCTCCTCAGTGTTCTCTGAGAGTCCTCTTCCACCGCTCCCTCCCAACCCCTCATCCAACCAACGCCTGATTCCTACAGTTTCACCTCCTAAGTGTTTCTTAATCCATCTCCTTTCTACCCTGCCTCATCTCACTGATTAACTCTGCAGTAACTTCCCTCCTGGACTTCCTGCCTCTAGGATTTCTGCTCCCTCCCCTTTCCCAATCCATCACTGGTACAGCTGTCACAGTGACTATTTTTGTTGTTTAATAATTAATTTGAAATATACATGCAGGTTGAGTAACTTTTTTTTTTTGGCCACGCCGCATGGCGGATCTTAGTTCCCTGACCACGGATGGAACCCGTGCCCCCTGCAGTGGAAACACGCAGAGTCTTAACCACTGGACTGCCAGGGAAGTCCTGAGTACCCTTATTTTTTTGTTCGATTTTTCCTTTTCTTTTTATCACTTGAAACATTTCAAGTCTACCAAAAAGTTGAAAGAATGAATTTTCATATACCCTACACCAGATTCACCAATTGCTAACACGTTGCCATATTTCCTTTCTCTCTCTCTCTTCTTCCCTCCCTCTGTATATACATATGTATGTATATATATATATACACATGACTCTTCAGCCCTAAATACTTCAGTGTGCATCTCTTAAGGACAAGGACATCCTCCTATATAATCACAATGCCATTACCACACCTAAGAAAAATAACATTAATTTAACATCACTGGATAAGCAGTCCATATTCAAAATGTCCCCATTATTCCAATATTGTTTTTTATAGTTTGGTTGTCATATCTTTAGTTTCTTTTACTCTTGATCAGTCCCACCTCACCACACTGCCTTTTTATTTTTCATGAACTTTTTTTGGAAGAAGACAAGCCAGTTGTCTTGTAGAATCCTACTGACTAAAGAGTTACTATATGATCCAGCAGTCCCAATCATGGGCATAGACCCAGAGAAAACTAATTGGAAAAGATACATGCACCCCAATGTTCATAGCAGCACTACCTACAATAGCTAAGACATGGAAGCAACCTAAATGTCCATTGATAGACGACTGGATAAAGAAGATGTGGTACACACACACACACACACACACACACACACACAATGGAATACTACTCAGCCATAAAAAAGAATGAAATAATGCCATTTGCAGCAACATGGATGGACCTAGAGATTATCATACTAAGTGAAGTCAGAAAGAGAAAGACAAATAGCATATGATACCACTTATATGTGGAATCTAAAATATGGTACAAATGAGCTTATTTACAAAACAGAAACAGACTCACAGACATAGAAAATAAACTTATGGTTACCAAAGGGGAAAGAGGTTGGGGGAAGAGGGATAAATTAGGAGTTTGGGATTAACACATACATACTACTATAATGTAAAATAAACAACAAGGACCTACTGTATAGCACAGGGAACTATATTCACTATCTTATAATAAACCATAATGGAAAAGAATCTGAAAAAGTGAATATATACAGTGTATAAAAAGTGTATACAAACACACACACACACATACTCATATATATAACTGAATCACTTTGCTGTACACTGGAAACTAACATTGTAAATCAATTACACTTCAATCAAAAAAACAAACAAACAAAAAACCCCCACTACTCTGAGTGTTCCTTTCCTCCCTAAAGCCCTTCACTGGAAATCCAGTACCAAAAGGTTAAGATTGCAGCTTAAGATTCCCCTAGGTCCTCTGTGCCATGCCTTCCGTCTAAGCTGAACTGGTTGAAAGTTAGTCTCCAGCCCTCCACTGTCCTTCACACCCAGGTCTATGCTTCTCTTTTTTTAAAATACATTTATTTATTTATTTTTGGTTGCATTGGGTCTTTGTTGCTGCACGCAGGTTTTTCTCTGGTTGTGGCGAGAGGGGGCTACTCTTTGTTGTGGTGCTCGGGCTTCTCACTGCGGTGGCTTCTCTTGTTGCAGAGCATGGGCTCTGGGCGTGCAGGCTTCAGTAGTTGTGGCACGTGGGCTCAGTAGTTGTGGCGCACGGGCTTAGTTGCTCCGCGGCATGTAGGATCTTCCCAGACCAAGGATTGAACCCGTGTCCCCTGCACTGGCAGGTGGATTCTTAACCACCGTGCCACCAGGGAAGCCCTCTATGTTTTTCTTGTCGCTGAACTTTGGTTCATTCAGTCCCCTCTGCCTGGAATGCCCTTTCCCCTCCTCTTTCCCCAGTAAATTGCTACTTGTGCTTTAATGACTCCTCCTCCTCCTTCAGGAAGCCTTACCTGATTACCCTGCCTGGGTGCTCCCCTAACCTCCATTCCTATGCCTATCCCTGCACTCAGAACACTGTGTTCTAATATCATGGGTGTGCCTGTCTCCTCCACTAGACCATGAGATGACAGAGGACAGGGAGTGTGGCCGACCTACCTCTGTGTGCCTCAAGAAATGTGTGTGGAATGAATGAGTGAGAAATAGGAGAGAGGAAGAAAGGGCTCTTGTCGTTCTGTTCTTCAATCACAGGAAGAAAAGGGTCTGCATATCCTCACTAAGGAAAAAGCCAGAAGGAGGGTAAAGCCAGGTTGATGGTCCCACTACAAGAATAAAAGCAGGGGCTTCCCTGGTGGCGCAGTGGTTAAGAATCCACCTGCCAATGCAAGGGACACGGGTTCGAGCCCTGGTTCGGGAAGATCCCACATGCTGCGGAGCAACTAAGCCCATGCGCCACAACTACTCATCCTGTGCTCTAGACCCCGTGAGCCACAACTACTGAGCCCACGTGCCACAACTACTGAAGCCCGTGCATCTAGAGCCCATGCTCCGCAACAAGAGAAGCCACGACAACGAGAAGCCCACGCACCGCAACAAAGAGTAGCCCCCGCTCGCCGCAACTAGAGAAAGCCTGCACTCAGCAACGAAGACCCAACACAGCCAAAAATAAATAAATAAACAAACAAACAAATAAATTTATTTTAAAAATAAATAAATAAAAGCAGAGGGCTCGGGTCTTCTTATTGGCCTTTCTCTTACCATCACAACAAGGAGCCCCAGAACCATGTCCCCTGAGCCTCTGTAAGCTTTCCTAAGCTGAGTGACTTCTGTGTTGTAGTTTCCCTGTAGTAACAAATAATCGTGCCTTCAGCATTAAGAGCCCATAGGCCTGTCTTCAGTACAGCAAGAAAGATGCAGCTGGGGAGTCATCTCACAGTGTTGGAAAGAGGAAATCCCTAGGTAAGGCCCTGGATGGTTGGAGCTTCAAAGAGGAAAGGTCCTAGGGCCTGTGACTAGGAAGAAAAAGGAGAGCTTAGGGAATTGACCTGGACCAGAGAAATGTCTGTGAGGTTTAAAAACAGGTCCCAGATGATCTTGCATGGGGAGTTGTTTTACCAAATGTCAAAGAGTTTGGGCCTGTGGTCAAACCTGGAAAGAATGTCTTAAGACCTGGCAGTGGCTAAGGGGATTAGCTCTGCCTTGGAAGAAAAGGCAAAAGTGGGAGGGACTCCAGAAAAGTATTCCAAAAATCAGAGCCCATAAGTTTTATTTCACATGCCAACTCTAATCAGTTGGTAGGAGCTTTCAGGATTGACAAATTGAGGAGTCTAAAGCCATCACAAGACTCAGTGAAAGAAAGAAGGAAAGAAGGAAGGAAGGAAGGAAGGGCACTGTGATTGATTAATCATGTCTGCCATGGGTTCAGGTAAGGAGGTAATAGGAAAGGACCTGGGAATCAAAAAGGAATATAAAAGAGGGGCTCCTAAAATGTATTTTTGAATGACTTAAATCTGGCAGGGCATGTACCTGAGTGGAAATATCATGGGTTTTGTCATTAGACAGAGCTGACTTTGAATCCTGGTTCTGCCTCATTTCTTACTGTGTAATCTTGGGCAATTTACAAAACCCAGTCTGTAAAATGGGATTGTTTTGCAGGTTAAATTAAATAAGTTATTACAATGATAATAGGAGACACTTACATAGTAATTTCTATTAGCCAGGCATTGTTCTAAGACCTTTATATGTATATTAATTAATTTGATTCCCACAACAACCCTATAAGGTTATTTTTCTCAGTTTACTGATGAGGAAACTGAAGTTCAGGGAGGTTAAGAGACCTGCCAAGAAGCTCTGTGATTTCACGGTATTCTCTAAGACTTGACCCTGAAGTTCACATGTGCATAAAATACATTTAATAGAGCACTTCAACTTAAACCAGGCAGACTACAGAGTGATGAACAGGACAGGAGCATGCGTTTACTTGAAGAAAAGAGAAAGAAGGACAAAACCAGGACTTAGGAATTTGGCCTCCAACTAAACACCTCTGGCCTTTTTACTTTTTGCTGGAGCATGAAAGGCTTACTCCTGATCCACCAAAATAAGCAGGGTGGGGATGTCTTCAGTTTGCGGACGACCCATCCTGCTTTCTCCTGTGATGAATTGAGGCATTCTTTCACAACATGGCTTTAGACCAGGTGCCGACAAACTACAGCCAGATCCTGCCCATCACCATTTTTTAAAAATAAAGTTTTGTGGGAACATAGCCAGGCTTATTCTTTGATGTTGCTGTTTGATGTTTTTTCCACGGCCATTTCCACACTACTTCCACATAACTGAGTCGTCATGATGGAGACCATCTGGCCTGCAAAGTCACCTATCTGGCCCTTTGCAGGGAACGTTTGCTGATCCCTGCTGCCCACCTTAGGCCAGACTTTCTACATATCAATATGGCATGCGTGATCAATCATCTGTCCTTAACCAGGGAAGGGAGAACAAGATGTCCCCTTGGGTGTTCGCCAGGAAAGGTATGAAGTAGGATGTCCATGAGAGGAACCAGGGTGAAAACACATGTGGTCAGGATAGGATATTGCAGGGACTTCCCTGGCGGTCCAGTGGTTAAGACACCGCTTCTACTGCAGGGGGTGCGGGTTTGATCCCTGGTCAGGGAACTAAGATCCCACATGCCACATGGCATGGCCAAAAAATAAAAAATAAATAAATTTTAAAAAAGAATAGGAGGGCTTCCCTGGTGGCGCAGTGGTTGAGAATCTGCCTGCCAATGCAGGGGACACGGGTTCGAGCCCTGGTCTGGGAAGATCCCACATGCCGCGGAGCAACTGGGCCCGTGAGCCACAACTACTGAGCCTGCGCGTCTGGAGCCTGTGCTCCGCAACAAGAGAGGCCGCGATAGTGAGAGGCCTGCGCACTGCGATGAAGAGTGGCCCCCGCTTGCCGCAACTAGAGAAAGCCCTCGCACAGAAACGAAGACCCAACACAGCCAAAAATAAGTAAATAAATAAATAAATAAATAAATTTATAAAAAAAAAAAAGAATAGGATATTGCAGAGTGCCTATGTTAATCTATGTGATGTGATAAAATGGCTCTGTGTCAACTGGGAATCACAGTGTTAAAAAACAAACTTAAGCAGATTTCTCTTCTGCAGCAGTGGTCCCCAACCTTTTTGGCACCAGAGACCGCTTTCGTGGAAGACAATTTTTCCACAGACAGTGGGGGGAGGCCGCGGGGGGGACGGTTCAGGCGGTAATGAGAGCGATGGGGAGCGGCAGATGAAGCTTTGCTCAAGCTCGCCGCTGCTCACCTCCTGCTGTGCTGCTGGTTCCTAACAGCCGCGGAGCGGTACCAGTCTGTGCCCCGAGGGTTGGAGACCCCTGCTCTGCGGGACTTCTCAGGACCTTTAAAATGCCATCATGCCTTGAGAGTGCTGAGAGGGGGATATGGTTCACAGAACGTATTTTCCCCACGGGACTATCTTCTTTGGAACATTCTTTGGCAGACGCTGAAATAAAAGAAATCTTTAGAATCATGCCCCCTGGGAACTAGGAATGAAAATGGTGAGGGCTGTGGCTTGCTGAGCGTGTCTTTCTCTCAGCAAGGGAAGAAGCAGGAGAACTAAAGAGAGCCAGAGTGGAAAAAAAGGAGAGGTGTTTGAAGAGAAGAAGGAAGGAAGCAGAACCCTGGAGAGACCACTTGGACGGATGTGAAGAGCACCTGGACGACTGGACTTTGGGAGGGAACAATGTGTCAAAAGCAGGGCTGCGGCCCAGTGCAGGATGCGTGGTCACTTTCACCATCACCACTGTCATCATCAGCACCACCAGAGAAGCTGACCTCCCCTGAAGCCTCACTACTCTGCAGATCCTGCATTATGTCCTTTAGACACATGATGTTGCTTAATTCCCATTTTACAGATGAGGAGATGGAGTCACCCAGAGTCAAAGCTTATAAAGCTTATAAGTGGCAGCGCATAGACTCACCTCTGTGAGTCGGACCCCAGAGCCCATGTTCCCACCACTGCCCTGCACTGCTCTACTTCTGAGTTAGATGGAAGCCTGGAATTCCATTACGCAGCACGCAAAGGATACCGTATACAAATGCAACACCAAAACATTCAGAGGAAAAGACAAAACAAACCAATGTCACTTTGGATATTTGGCTGCACGGGCCAAACAGCTAGAGGACTGACTTTTTTCCACAGCACATTCAGATGTTTGGATATCATATTTTCTTCCTATCTTCTTACTCTTGTTTTAACTATCCCTTCTTAACTTATGTCATAAGTTATATATCAGGCTTAGCCAATGTATTATGCTTGCTCATAAAGTGAACAAAAGAAGACATTTTTTTGAAAGTTAAAAAGCATTTTCAACCCGACCGTTATGACTACCATATTTACAATAAGCCTCATTTAGATTTCATACAACTGCCAGTTCTTTTGGGGGGATTGGGGCCCTCAGAATAGCTTCCTAGGACAGATTTTGAAAACATGAATCACAGCTCAATTAAATCTTTTGTGGCTCAGAAACATACCAGCATTAAATGCTAGCATTTATCCAGTCCTAGCTAACAGATGATTTCCACACTTAAAATATGATGAAAATAGTAAGTAAATCACACTATTTGGGGGTAGGGGGACGGAGATAAACCCAGGTCTGGAAAAGCAGTCCAGGATGTGAAAAACTTGCACATTGAATATTTTGGATTTGCAGCGATGGCAAAAAAAAAAAAAAAGAAGAAGAAGAAGAAGAAGATTCTGCTAGCATGCTACAAACATCAGCTGGAGTGCCTGAAGGTGGTTTGCGTGGGACAGTCCACCTCTGATTTACTTTCTTGCATCTACAGCAAAATAAAGGACAGCTGCCAGCGGGCCAGGGTGAAATAGAAAGGCTGTCACCCTGCTGTAAATTTCTGTTTACCTGGTGAGCGGTGAGGGCAGGGCTCCTCCGTCCAGAAGAGCTGCAGGGCAGAGCATTCAAATCGTGGCTGGCCCTGGGGTGCTGCCCTTCACACTGCTTCAGCTGCTCCTACAATCCCATTGGAAATCTCAAAGGGCTGGAGAGCCTCAAGGCCAATATTCCGTTTCCAAGACAGTCTTCCTCCCCCACTGCACCTCCCCTGCTTGCGCAGACTCTGGAGCAGCTCGGGTTTCTTCCACCCCTGTTCCAGGCAGCTGGCAATCTAGGCGTTGTGCTGGCCGAGTGATGCGGCCCCTGAAACCACTTCCAGATGGGCTTGGCGGGTCAGACTTCCTCTCCCAGCCTCCTCCGGCAGCCCGCAAATCATTTCAAAAACAAGGCTGCTCTGGAGGAAAACATTCCAAACTGGAAAAAAGCAGACGCTTGGAAGGTGAATTTCCACCACACATTGGGTCTAAGGTAAACTTTGAGAGGGCAGAAGTGAAAAAATTAAGTTCATACTGATTTTAAGAATATCTTTCCTGGCCACTAGCTTCTCCTAAAATGCCCTAGTCATTAAAATGCTGTTGTCCCCAAATCAAAGCCCAGATAAAAACTGTGGTCTCCCTTCGACCAAGGCAATGATAGTGACAGAAATTTCAAGATGGTGTGTTTTGTGACTGAACATGGAAAGGAATCAGGCAGTGAATCAACCCCACCCAGCTCTGTGCTGTTCTGTGTTCCTGCCATTGATTCTCAGAAATCCAGGAAATGGTGCCAGCACTTTGCCTGGGACCATGGAATTTATTTAGCAATGGCCTCTCTCCCTCATTCCTATAAAGAAATGAGTCTGCCCCTGCTCACTGCCACCTTCTAAAGTGGTATTGCCCAATAGAAATATAATGCAAGCCACATTGTCATTGAAAACTTTCTAGTAGTCACTTTAAGAACAGAACAAAGAGGTAAAATTAATTTTAATGATAAATTTTACTTAACATAATATATACAAAAATATTATTTCAACATGTAATTGGTATAAAACTTATTAACAAGACTTTTTCTTTTGTATGAAGCCTTTGAAATCTGGTGTGTATTTTACACCTGCAACACATCTCAATTCCCAAACTAAATTTCATCAGAAACAATTGATATGTATTTAGATTTGATAAAATTTACAGTTTAAAAAATAGATTCACATATTCAGGTTGCTCCAAACATACTTCAGAATTTTCCAATAACTGAATCGTGAATCAGTTTTTCAATTTAAATTGATTAAAACTAAGTAGAATTAAAGATTCGGTTCCTCGGGACTTCCCTGGTGGCACAGTGGTTAAGAATCTGCCTTCCAATGCAGAGGACGTGGGTTCGATCCCTGGTCAGGGAACTAGATCCCACATGCATGCCACAACTAAGAGTTCACATGCTACAACTAAGGAGCCCACCAGCCGCAACTAAGGAGCACACGAGCCGCAACTAAAGGAGCCAGTGAACCACAACTAAGGAGCCTGCCTGCCACAACTGAGACCTGGTGCAACCAAAAATAAAAAATAAATAAAATAAAAATAAAATAAAATAACAAAAAAAGAAATTATGTTTGTTTAAAAATAAATAAATAAAATTCAGTTCCTCAGTGGCACTAGTCTTTTTTTTTTTTTTTTTTTTGGCTGCGTTGGGTCTTCGTTGCTGCGAGTGGGCGTTCTCCAGTTGTGGCGAGCAGGGGCTACTTTCATTGCGGTGTGGGCTTCTCATTTCGGTGGCTTCTCTTGTTTCAGAGCACGGGCTCTAGGTTCGCGGGCTTCAGTAGTTGCAGCATGCGGGCTCAGCAGTTGTGCCTTGTGGGCTTAGTTGCTCCGAGGCATGTGGGATCTTCCCAGACCAGGGCTCAAACCCGTGTCCCCTGCATTGGCAGGCGGATTCTTAACCACTGCACCACCAGAGAAGCCCCTCCTTTATTTCTGCTGGGCCATGTGCTGAGCTGCAAGAGGCTTACTGTCTATGACCTATATTTCCACATTGGATGCACAGATTCTCCCCTGGGGAAGAAATGAGAATAGAAAGAGATCTAGGATATAAGGGGCACCCTAAGTGTAGTGGCTACCAGCTTGGGCTCTGGAGACAGACAGACAGACCTAGGTGTTAGCTCAGATGTTATACTTACACATTCCTGAAAATCTCACCTTCAGTTTCCTCACCTGTAAGGTGAGGAAGCTTTTTGTGAGGGTTAAAAGACATCATGCATGTAATGCACTCAGTAAGGGCTCAGTACATGGAAGTTATTATTATTGTTGTTGCATGAAGACACCCCAAGGTATAAACAAGAGAAAGAAATTGTAACAGTAAGCAACCGGTAACTTTTTCCAAAAAGTCCAAATGAGTTTCAAACACTGGTAGCCTGGTAGTACTTAATAACCTCTCTGCTTCTTCCCTTCAAATAGAAACACTCTGTCATTTGAGGTGGCAACTGTTCAGTTAAAAATACTCACCTCCTCAGAGGTCCTGAAGCTAGAGCGGCATGTGAGCAGAAGTTGGCTGTCTATGACTTCCTAGAAAGCTATTGTTTTCCTGGCAAAGAGCTGTTTGGTGCCTTTTGCCCTTTCCTCCTGTCTGAAACCCAACCTTGGTGCCTGGAGGTGCAGTCGCCATCTCGCAGCCCTGTGGATGAAAGGCCCACCCCGTGCTGCTGCATATGGTCCCACGGGCTGCGCGCAGAGACCGCCGAGACCGCCGTGGCAAGTCAGTCAGGGTCCCGGCAGGACACAGATGGCCCACCCCAATGAGCTAATGGTGAAGACTCTGAAAACAGGCACTATTTGAAAAGGTGTAGTCAGTGTTAGGGAAACATGGTTAAGAATTGATGCCTGGGGTTGGCAATGCAGGGAACCATTACCATCCGAAGTCCTGCAGGCAAGAGAAGGGAGTGGTTACCAGGAGTGGGAGAAAGCAGCTGCAGGGAAGGGCTGCCCAAGAGGAGCAACCTCTGTGCACCCCCACGAAAGGGACTAGGAGGTACATTACCCCAACCTTACAATCTCCTGTGGGTGGCGCCTCCCATTGGCCAAACCCAACTGGAAGTCAGAGACCTGGAGACGTCAGGTGATGTAATACATTTAGGTCAGCCTCACGGCACTGAACAAGTTAAAGAAGAGTGGAGAATAGATCTTCATAAGCAAATGGAAACTATCCGTGCCCTGGCGTTGGGTGACTTAGCAGCCCTGCACATGTTAAGTGAGGAGGGCGGAGCAAGAACGCAGGAGCCGCCTCAGTCCCGATGGCACCGGGAGTCACCACAGCAGCCTGAGCTGACTACTTACGGAGCATCTAACTGTGTGAGGAAAATAAACCTGGATGCGGTTAAGTCACTTCGGTCAGGTTTCAGTTATCTGCCTGAACACAGTCCTATGTGATCTATATGCCTTTTCGATTTGTGCTGTCATTAGTCAACACAACATATATCTGAGTCATTATTATTCCATGTTTATTTCTTATTAGTTGAAAGCCAAATGTTCATCATTGCTTACCCAATGGGCCTGCCTTGGCTGAGTGTATTACTTTGTAGATAAGTAGGTAAGATAAACTCTATTAAGGCTGATAAATGTGACTGGAAGGAAAGGAAGCAGCATTGTGCAGCAGCAGTGAATCACTGCATTGGGTCAGGCTGACAAGCCTCTATTTATTGCCTCGGTCTCCCAGGGCTGGGCTCCGGGATCATCCACATGGGGCAGGAAATACAACTATGGGGGCCTCAATTCCCTCTCTTTGGCTGGTGGGGCTCAGTGATGGGTCATCTCCTTGTCCAGAGCTTAGCTGCTCTGGCTCTTGCCTGCTACCCCCTGAGCTGCAGCAATCGCTCCTGCACCTGACTCTTTGCACACGGGGTCCCTTTCTCCCACGTGAGAAGACTGCTTTTCCTCCCTGGCTTATGTGCCAGCTCCTTCCTCTGGTAATTGGTGTAGGCTCTACCTGGCCTGGGGTCCTGCCTTGTTCTGGCCAGCTGCCCTCTCCAGGCCTTGGCCGCAGCTCTAGCCATGGCTGGAGCCCTGTGATCTGGGAGCAGATCTCTCAGACACCATCTGCTTCCTTCATCTCAGGAACAGCGCCTGCCTAGGCTCTCTGCTGTTGAGCTCTGCCTACCTGCTGGCACTCCTCAAAACCCCTTCTCAGACTGCTGCCAATAAGCCCTTGGCCTGAGTCCTCAACTGAGATTAAGGTATCCCGTGGACACGGCCATTTTACACTCTTGGCTGAAAACACTGCACTGTCTGCCACCTCCCAGCACCAGCCCCTCCCTCTCGGGCTGACTCCTCAGTGGCCCGTAGCTCAGGAGGAGCAGAAACAGTAGTAATATAATGAAAATGATAGAAGTTAAACAATCTATTACTTACTAAATGCTAACCACGTGCTAGGCATTTCATAAGCACAGCACTGTCCTTGCTCTGCGTGGCATCAGCACAAATTTCAGTCACCACAGTGTAGTTTAATAACATCAGTCCCCCTACAACACAGTTCAAATCTGTTACCACAGTATATCAACTGAGTAACTGGATAATTACTAACTTTGCTGCTAGCTTTTCAGTCCACAAAATTACTACGCTGATAACAGAGCCACATCAATGATGAATGACCAATCATGTCACTTCTTTGACAGTCTGTCAGTGATTGGTCACTGGATAGCTGTTATTCGGCTTATGTACAGACAGCAAAGCGTGTAGTTGTGTTGCTTCATTAATTCCCAGTGATAAACCCATGTGGCATCTACAAAAATGGATAATAGAATTGGCCAACAAAGAGAAAAGTTAGCAAAGAAACAAAAAATTATAATAGTGGGAGTGACATTCAAATCAAAGGTAAATGAAGGTAGAGAAGAAATTAGTTGGCCGTGGGATGATACTGTCGCTATTCAACTCTAGCTATGCAGCCAGAAAAATCTAGTAAGGGTGATTTTACGAACATAAATAAGGAAAGGGGTTGTGATGAGAGGGATGGAGATGTTCCAGAGGAAATGACATGGGCAAAAAATTCACATTACAGGAACTCTCAAAGGTATTTTATGATGTTAAAAGTGCAAAGGATAAAATATGGGAAGTTGATCCAGACTTAGAAAGGAGTATGACCATTTTCCAAGGCACAGAAAAGATGCTCGCTCCTTACAGTAAGTTATATGGCAAGAAGGTAAGCACTGCTCAGCTGCTCTTGGTAAGTTTTATACCAAAACCAAAACCAAAACAAACCCTAAATATTTAATTTTCATCTTCAATATGTCCAATGTTTTAAATTACAGTAGAACAAATAAATATTAAGTCTACTATTTTTTTCATTTCTTTAGACACTTAAAACCAACAGTAAGAGAACTTTAAATATTTTAACAAAAATATTTAAAGATCATGAACAAAACAATTGTAATTTTTCCCATTAGTAATTAAGATCGTTTTGCAGGGTTTCAGCTTCCATGGCCATTTTCACAGAACTGCACTCTCATGCAAAGCAAGGACAGCCTGTACTTTGCATATATTATCTCAGTTGATCTTCAAAATAACCTTAAGAAATAGATGCTATTACAATCCCCATTTTATAGACAAAGCATCTGAAGCTCAAAGAAAATAAGTAATTTGACCAAGACCACATAGCTAGTAAACAGCTATGCCTATTGAATTCTAAATCCCGTGATCTTAACCTCTATCCTCTGTGCTGAGATTCCAGGTAAATGATGGTGTTTGATATGGGGGAGCGGGAGTGAAGGAGAGAAAGTGGTGACAGATGAAGGCATCTTCTCTAACGTAACTTCAAAAGGCTAGAGCAGCGCTGTCCAATAGAGCTTTCTGTTTTCTAATATATTTTTATAGAATATAAACAATTACATAATCTATGAGATAGACATATATTCAACCCTAGTACATGTGTAAATCTACATGTACTTCTGAATCCATCTTTTCTTGATCCTCTAGGATCTTGCTCAATCAAGTTTCAACCTGCCCTGAGACAGGCCTACTTGGTTAACTCACCAATTCTCATTTCCAACTTTCTTCTCCCTTGCCTGCTTCTCATTATTGAGGCTAAAAACAAACAAACAAAAACACTTTCTTAGACTCCTATAGCCACCCTCCTGCAAGAAGACCCCCACAGTCTGCTCTTCTCTTCTTTCTCTGTGATAGAACCTTGACTATTACCTGAGCACTTGGCCATTCTAAATAAAAACTACATTTCACAAACTTCCTTCAACGAGCTGTGGCCTTGTGACTAAATACTGGCATATGGGATGTAAGCAGAAATAACATGTACAATTCCAGAATGTGTTCTGGAGACGGGAACATTCCTTTCCCCTACTGTTTCCTGCTGGCTGGAGTGTAGATGCAATAGCTAGAGCTGGAGCAGCCATCTTGGATCATGAGTTGGAAGGAGGAATTCCAATCCACAAAGTCTACAAATTCCTGAAGATGTGGTGAAATAGAGCCACCATGCTGGCTTTGGATTGCCATTTCCAAAGTTCATTTACATGGGAGAAACATAAACTTTTAAAGCCTATTTCTGTCCCTGTAGCTAACGTAATCTTAATATAGCAAATGCCCCAGTTCTGGCCAGTGAAACCTAAGAGCAAGTATGCTGGGTGGCTTCTGGGCAAGATGCTTTTCCTCCCTGTAAAACGAAAGCTCTATTTCCCCATCCTGGCTGTCCTCCTGCTTCATGCCTTTGGGCATGGTTGTATGGGGACACAATGTCCAAAGGTACAACGACCTTCTTTTGACCATAAAGGAAAAGTCAAGAGAAATTCAGAGCTGCTACCTGGAACCGTAACACCATTGAACTGCTGAATTAACCCTAGACCTACCTACCCCAGATCTCTTGTGCAAGATAATTAAGTGCCTTATCATTTAGCCACACTGTGTCGGATATTCTGCTACTTGTAACAAAAAGCATTTCCAAATGACATATTCTTTTGCTATGATTTAAATGTTTGTGTCCCCCTCCAAATTCATATGTTGAAATCCTCACCCCCAAGGTGATGGTGTTAGGAGGTAGGGTCTTTGGTATTTTGGTGCTTAGGTCATAAGAGTGGAGCCCTCATGAATGGGATTAACGCCCTTATAAGAGACCCCAGAGAGCTCCTTCATCCCTTTCACCAGGTAAGGATACAGTGAGAAGTCAACAGTCTGAAACCTGCAAGAGTGTCTTCAGCAGAATCTGACCATGCTGGCACCCTGATCTTGGACTTTCAGTCTCCAGAACTGCGAGAAGTAAATTTTGGGTGTTTATAAATCACCCAGCCTCTAGTATTGTGTTACAGCAGCCTAAACCGACTAAGACATCTCTATTGCTCCTTCAGTCTTACCTTTTCAACTGGATCCTTCTTCTGAGCCCACAATCATGTTCAAGTCTCATCCTTGGAAAAGAATAAGAAGAGTTTGCTCTGTACACAGCCATTTCTCCCCTCCAGCCACTGTTTTTTTCTTTCCTTTTGGGGGCAAGTCTCTGTAAAAAGTAGACTATACATGCTATCTGTGCGTCCTCACTTGTTATTCATTCTTCGATCTTCTGTGGCTTCCCTCCTCCCACTCCACTGAGTATTTTAATCTAGGCCATTAATAACCTCTTAGTTTGCAGACGTTGCTTCTTCATCTTTTTCTTATCTGACCTCTCTATGGCTCTTGGCTTTGATAACCACTTCCGCTCTGTGAAAGCCCCTTAGCCTGTGGCTTCTTTGACATCGCCCTCACCCAGTTCCCTTTTGACTTCTCTGGCTATTCGTTCCCCATTTCATTCATGAGAGCCTCCTGCTGTCTTTACCTCTTAAAAGCTGGTTTCTTCAGGGCGCTATTCTGCCTCACTCTTCTCTTCCCTTTCTACACTCACCTCCTAGGTGGTAACTTCCATTCTTAAAGTTTCAAAGATTGAAGGTAGCTTTCTTGAGAATTGGGGACCTATTCTAGACTCCTCACTTAAGCAGCGTTGAGTCAAAGGTGCTCTGGTAAAATATCTTTCCCATTGGATTAAGCATCCTGTCATGTATTGAACTGTGTCCCCCCAATAAAGATATGTTTAAGTTCTAACCTGTGATTGTGAACTTATTTGAACATAAGGCCTTTGCAGATGTAAACAAGTTAAGGTGAGGCCATTAGGTGGGCCCTAATCTGATATGACTGGTGAACTTATAAGAAGAGAAGAAACACAGACACACAGGGACAACACCATATGATGATGGAGGCAGAGGTTGGAGTGATGCTGCTACAAGCCAAGGAAGGCCTAGGATTGACGGCCACCGACCAGAAGCCAGAAAGAGGCAAGGAAGTATTCTTCCCTACAGGTTTCAGAGGGATATGTCCCTGATTTTGGATTTCTAGACTCTAGAACTGTGAGACAACAAATTTCTGTTGTTTTAATCCACCTGGTTTGTGGTACTTTGTTACAGCAGTCTTAGGAAACTAATACAGACCTCCACCACTGTCCTGAAGTTCCTTATCTAAGCAACCAGTTATCACTTGTAATCTCCTTTGTCTTAACATTTTGCCTTCATCTCTCCCTTAGTTCAGAGATTTTCAGACTTTCAAATATCATATACCAGTTTTGATTTTTTTTAATTTGAATATCAACATTGGGTTTGCAACTTTTAATTTTACCCTTAGTCTTTTGCTATAAGGACATTAAAAAACCAAAACAAAACAAAAAAAACTACCATCCACTTACAGCATCAGTCATAAAAGTTAGGACATTTTACCATTAAACTCTCAGAATAAGAAAAAATTCTTTAAATGAAGTATTTAAAGTTTTATGAAAAACTCATGGCTCTACCCCAACTTTTCCAGTATTGTTTCAGATACATAAAAACTTTATAACTGAAACATTTAAGAGCCCATGTTATGTATGTGACCAAGAAAAATATCAGTACATAAATATTCATAGCTTTCTTTCTTTGTTTCCAGCCACCTTCCTATTCCGATTCCAAATTCTCTTTGACCATATTATGAAATTGGGGAATTAATCAGTGACAGGAAGAACTTGAAAAGCAGGAGCTGGAAAGAATACTAAGAATTCCTTTTTAAAAGGGAGAGAATTACCTCTCAAAAGGAAGTTTAGATGAATGAGAAGGTGGGAGAGGCATGGTTAGGTTTGAGGGAATTGGGGGAGGAGAGATGAGCTAGGCATACGAGAGAAATTGAAAATAGTAAGATGAGGGAAATGAAATTTTAGGAAATTTGGCCTACATTATGTGTATTCCCTCTTTGATACCTTCTTGAGAGTGTGAGGTAGGGATTTAAATTGCTTTCATTTCCCGCCCCCCCACCTCTGCTGCTGGACTTGTATCTCTTTGAGTGTGATTCTGTGTAGGACCAGATCACAAAGCAGCCCGGACAGGGTTGCTTATGACTGTATTCACAGTAAGTATGGTATAGTGGTTAGGGGTTGGGGCTCTGGAATCAGAAGTTCTGCATTTGAATACTGGCCCTAATTCTTTTCTGCTGTGTGCCCATGAGAAAATTACTTTACTTTTCTGTGCCTCATTTCCCCATCCACGAAAGGGAAATAACAGTACCCACTTCACTGGATTGTTAGGAGAATCACAAGTTAATTCATATAAGGCAAGGAGGACAATGCTTGTCAATGAAACACCCTCAAATGTTAGATAGTAATAAAAGATAAATCTATAACCTCCCACCTGCTTAAACAAAACAAAACAACTTTCGCGGCTCACCGTTCCTAAACTTCTTGGCATGTCACCCTCCAAATCTGATCTGCCTAATTTGCCTTTGCAGGCTTAGCTCCGACCTTCCCTCCGGTGTTCCTAGCCGCGGGTGGCACGCAGCGCTCGCGGCCTCTCCACCATGGTCCACACTCCCTCCCTCCCCCCGCCTTCGCGGGCATCCACTACGCCCCCGCGCTCTGCGCGCAGTCACGCCCTCGGCGGAGATGGACTTCCCTCTCCTCTCCCCGCGCTCCCGGCACTTCAAAACCTCTACGAGAGCTTTTCTCTTGCTGTGTTGTCATTGTTTAAAGCATCTGTCCCCAACCTTTTTGGCACCAGGGACGGGCTTCGTGGAAGCCAATTTTTCCACGGAATGGGGGGCGGGAATAGTTCAGGCGAAGAGGAAGCTTCGCTCACCCCCTGCTGTGTGGCCCCTTTCCTAACAGGCCCGGACAGGTTGCGGTCTGCGGCCTGGGGGTTGGGGACCCCTGTTTTAAAGGGTCTGACTCGCCCGCACATCCTAGATGCTCAAAGTGGCCGTAAAGGAAAACGCTGTTATCTTCTCCCGCAAATAAAAAACTGGAGGCTCTGGATGGGGAGGGGAGACTGGTCGGTAGGAAATTTCCTTCCACCCTAAAATCCCTTGTCCAGGGTGCCAACACCAGCCACGTCACCCGGGGGCGGGGGCGGGGCGCCCTTACCAGGACCCCCTCTGCTCCCCTCAGCCCTCCATCCTTACCCTGGACGCCCGCGGTCACGTGACCACCACCCTCCTCCGTGAGGTTCCCCCCCTCCCGCGTGCACAGCTGGAGGCGGGTCCCACCTCTCCTCCCGGAGCAGCGGCGCCGGAGCAGGCGCGGTGCATTGTGGACAGAGGGGCGGGGGTTGGGAAGATGGCGGCTCCCAGCCTCCTCAACTGGAGGCGGGTTTCCTCCTTTACGGGGCCGGTCCCCCGCGCCCGGCACGGACACCGAGCGGTGGCCATCCGGGAGCTGATGATCATCTTTGGAGGGGGCAACGAGGGCATCGCCGACGAGCTGCACGTCTACAACACGGGTAGGCGCGGCGGCGGTTCTTCGGCCCCGCCTGTGGGAGCCGCGGAGGGGGAGGGGAGACGAGGCGGCGGCCGCGGCCCTGACAGCTGTCACCGCCGGGTCACTACCTCCTCCGGCGGGCGGCGGGGAGCGAGTCTCGGCCGGGAGGCCCCAATCCCGCAGCGTCCCGGTCCGTAGCTCCGTTTCCCCGGGGTTCGCGGGGCGGAACCGGCCCCCGAGCGGGGCGCGCCGGCCCTCGGGCAGGCGGTCCCGGACCCCCCCGCCCCAGCCCTGCTGGCGGACGTAGGCGAGAGAGACTGTTTCCACCCGCCTGGGCCTCTTCCCGAAGTCTCGCCCACTCCGGGGCCCCGAGATCCCTCCCTGTCAAAACCCACCTCCAAACCAGAGCTCCTCCGGGCCTTTCCCGTCTTTGCCTGCCTGTCTTCCTTAGGAGGAAGGGAATATAGGGGAGATGAGGAGGGAAAACGAGAGGCCTTCTGGTACTTTCACCCCAAATACAGCCCCGTACCTGGCAGTTGGCAGTCAAGATTCTTACCCCGTTGGTAGCCCTCTTCACTGGCGGGGAAGTGGCTCGTGGGTGATACCGGTGCCTGTCTGTGTGCCCAAGCTCAGCCGTTCGGCGCTCGGGGAGGACTGTCGGCTTGAGCGCCGCTGCACATCAGAAATGCCCCCGGCCGCGGAGGCCCTGACTTTGAGTACCTCCGTGGAACAGAAAGGAGGTTGGAATTTCATTTTTCCCACTTGTAAATGCGCCAGCTGTCCTAAGGAAGCTGTTTTCTTGGTGTAGGGCTAATTAATGAGTTTGAGGTCTATGTCGTGATCAATAACTTTTCTTTGACCAAACAACTTAATCGTAGTGGTCATTTAGAAATTAATAAAATGGTGGAGTAGGGGAAACTTTATTTTTTCACCTTCTCCTCCTCCTGGCACCCCAGCATAAAAAAAGTTAAAAAGTTAGTCGACAATTAGGTAGACTGTAAAAACCTTGGCTGTGGAATAAGTTAGACCTGGTTTGAATTTTGCTGTGCCAGTTGCTCAAGGATCAGCGCTAAAGTAACTGAACCTAAGTGTCAGATTTTTAACTTGTAAAATGGAGAGGATGATGCTCCCCAAGTAGGGTTTTTGTTGAGAAATTAAGTGATATAGATCAGGGTTTTCAACAGCAGCACTATTGACATTTGAACCGGATAATTTTGTTTGTTTTAGGGGCTGCCCTATATCCCCAGCCTTCTACCCACTAGTTGCCAGTAACACCTTCCTCCTGCAGTTCTGACAACTGTAATTTTTTTGTTTGTCCCTGGGGGGGCAAAATCATTCCCAATTAAGAACCACTGATATAAATGATTCATATAAAAGTACATACTCATAGTTTGTGATAACTGTTTATTATAATTGGTTTTAATTTTATTTCGGCAACTAGTTACAAATCAGTGGTTCCTGCCAGCTGTTAGAGGAGACATCCCTCCAGGCTGTGCTGCCCATGGATTTGTCTGTGATGGTACCAGAATATTAGTATTTGGGGGAATGGTTGAATACGGAAGATACAGCAATGAGTTATATGAGTTACAAGTAAGTGTATTTCAAATTTATTATCCCAACCTGAAATTTTAATGATATTGCTCATAATTCTTTGAAAGATTGCAAAATGTTTCATTAACATGCTTAAAATAGTGTGAGCTTCACATTTCAGAGCTTCAAAGAAAACATTTCCACTTTACTAAAAAGCCAAAGTTTCCTTTTTTTTTTTTTTTTTTTTTTTTGCCGGCGCCTTGTGGCATGCGGTATGTGGGATCTTAGTTCCCTGACCAGGGATCACACCCGTGTCCCCTGCATTGGGAGCACGGAGTCTTACCCACTGGACCACCAGGGAAGTCCCAAAGCCAAAGTTTCTAATGTAAGTCTTTTTCCGATACCCAGTGCAACATTTGTAACATTAAGATACCTGTTACTTAGCCTCAGTTGTACAAGTTATATGTTTGAGCTTTTGTATCTTAGTGCAGTCCTTCTTTAACTTTAGCCTGCAGCAGAAGCACCTGGAGGGTTTGTGAAAACACGGATTGCTGGGCCCCGCCCTCAGAGTTTCTGAATCAGTATTCTCTACAGAGAATTTGCATTCCTACTAAGTTCCCACCTGCTCCTGCTGGTCTCCAGACCATAAGTTTTTGAAAACTTCTGCCTTAGTTATAGAAATTGTTACCCTCACGCTAATAATCACTTTTTTCCCCTTTTCTGGCAGTACATACAAAAGGGGTAACAGTTTCAAATAGCCTTTCTAGATTTTACTCTCTAATAAACCAGACCCAGAGCCCTCTGTGACAGCCCTAACTGACTTTTATCCCTGAACTGTATATTCCCAGGGCTGTGATCATAAGGGTATCTGGTGGTTGGCAGATGTAGGTGGATTATGCCTATTTACAAGCAGTTCATTTAAAAATTTTTCAAAAATAGTTTTAGATAAAGAAAGCATCCATGGCTAGAGAATAAGTTTTGGAGTTTGGTTTGTTAAATGATCTTTATATTGGACTTCCCTGGTGGTCCAGTGGTTAAGACTCTGCACTTCCACTGCAGGGGGCACAGGTTCGATCCCTGGTTGGGGAACTAAGATGCCGCATGGCATGCGGCAGCCAAGAAAAAAAAAATTTTTTTTAATGAGCTTTATGTTTATTTAAAGGTTAAAATATATACCATCCATGGATTACCTGATTTCAAAAAGTGAGAGTACATAAATTACATTTAATCTTAAAGCTATAAATAATGTTGAATTTTTCATTTGGAAAATATTTTATAACTGCTAGTGTTTATTATTATAAGCTTAGTTTGCCATTGTGGAAAGCTGTGAATATGGAAGACTAGACTGAATTTCTATTGGAACACTCATTTTAATTCCTGAAGTTATCGGGTTAACTTGTCATTTGTCCCAAAAGTAGCTTATTGAAGCGTTCTTACTGGATTCAGATTAAAATGTATTGGTATGATGTTACACTATTGACAATATAGGAGCACTTTCCTGATTTTGTCTGAGAGTATTTATGCTCTTTTTTAGGCAAGTCGTTGGTTATGGAAAAAAGTGAAACCGTATCCCCCTTCTTCTGGTTTACCTCCTTGTCCTCGGCTGGGACATAGCTTCTCTTTATATGGTAACAAATGCTATTTGTTTGGTGGCCTGGCAAATGAAAGTGAAGATTCAAACAATAATGTTCCCAGGTATGCCAACACTTTTTCAGACCAAATGTTTATTTTACGATTTAGATTAAGAACATTTAATTTCTTCCATCTTTAATTATCAAAAGTGATGAAGCTTAGCCATTTTCAATTAAACCTAACAGGAACAAATTTGTGTCCATTTTGTGTTTTCCTTAGTCCCTGGAGTATATCTATTTTCAAAACTGTGCCTTTTCCGATCAGAAATCATCTTATTAAATTGATATTAATATAACTGCTTGTGGCAATATATTTGTATATGTTGAGCCATAATGAATTCTGGTTGTCATAAGTGATAATGGAAAGTAATAAATGGATATTTTCAAATTATATTTCTCTGAGAGTTAGTGACAAAAATCTGAATATAAAATGAAGGCTGTCATTTCCATTTTTCTCATAGGAAGCTGTTAAGAGTGGTTCACACAAGCAAGTACTTTCAGAACCAATTCTCTCCTCCTTTTTCCAAACAGAATTAATCACTGCCTCTTTTCTTTTTGCATAATGTTTTGATCACATTGTCATTATAGCATTCAGGATTTGGAGGTTTAAAATCCAAAAGGCTGTTTTCTGATTCACTGCTTACCGTGTATGTGTCCTTTAGTGGAAGTAATCTAAGCCTGTTTTCCTTCACTGTGAAATGGGAGTGATTAAATACCTACCTTTCAGTGTCATTGTGATTGCTAAATAAGATTATTGGCATAATTTTCAAAGGACTTTCAAGTTGCCATCAGCAATATCAGCAGTTGTCATCACCATTATAATGTGTCTTTTTACCTACATTAGACTGATAATAGAGTCTTAGCTTTTTTTTTTTCCTCCAGACTTTAAAAAATAACATATACTAAAACTACATGGAAAAATTGGAAACTGGAGAAAAGGAAAAGAATTTATCCCACCACACTAATCCAGATACTTTTACTTTTAGCACATGTCTTTTTTTCATTTCCATTAAACAAATTTTTTTTAGATACAGACTTGTAAAATTCAAGAAACTAGAAAGTATACAAAGTTCTTTCTCATAGCATTACTGTTCCCCAACATAGGCAAGCACACATAATTCAGTTTGATGTGTATCTTTTGGGACCTTTTTCATGTAACACATTGTATTAGCTTTTGTTGTGTCAAGGGTAAGCTTCTCAAGTTTATGCTGCTTGAGGGAATAACTAGATACACGTGATGCTTTTTAAAACCTTGATTAAAGCTAGCACATTCATTTCTGTTGACATTCCATTGGTCAGAGCAAGCCCTAAGGCCAAGACCTGAGTCGATGATGCAAGGATACATGTTCTGCTTTCTGGGAGAGGGGATTTGGGAACGTTAATCTGATTCTATGCAGACATGTATTTTTTTTATGCAAGTGAGATCTTTCTTCTTGCTTTATGACTTTGGGTGTTTACTTGTTTGGGTTTTTTGTTTGTTTTTTACTTTTAACAATATATCTTTACATGGCAGTAGATATGGATTGACCTATTTTTTAAAGGCTGAAAAGTAGTCTGAATTATGCAAATTATTTAACCATTCCCCTACAGATGGACATTTACATATTTCCATTATTTTGCTATTACAGTTTTTGCACATGTATAAATATTTTTGTAGGATTGATACTTATAAATGGAATTGGGGGGGGACGGTGTTGGTCAAAGGGTACATTTAAGTTTGTTTAGGTACCCCTGAATCAACCTCCAAAGAGATGGAACTATTTTATACTCCTAATAACTGTGTACGAGAGTGCCTTATACCCTCAGCAATACTGAATCATCTCACTCTTCTTAGTTTTTGCCAACATAATTGGTGAAATACATTTCATGGGTTTATCTTGATTTATTTTTAAACTAGGAATGAGCTTGATTAACAATGCTTATTGGATATTTACAATTCCTTTTTTGAAATTGTCTGTTCAGGTCCTTGTTTATTTTTCTATTTTTAAAAGTTGAAGTATATATTATATACCATAAAATTCATCCTTTTTATATGTACAATTCAATGATTTTTAGTAATTTACAGTGTTATGTAACCATCACCACAATCCAGTTCTAGAACATTTCCATCACTCCAAAAGAAACTTCTTATTCATTTGCATTCAGTCCCCATTCCCATACCAATCCCCAGGCAACTACCAGTCTACTTTCTGTCTCCGTAGATTAGCCTTTTCTGAACATTTCATATGAAAGTGCTTTTGTGCATTTATCTTCTTTCACTTAGCGTAATGTTCTTAAGGTTCAACCATGTTGTAGCATGTATCAAATATTTCTTCCTTTTTATTGCTGAATAATACTCCATTGTATTGATATATCACATTTTGTTTATCTGTTCATCAGTTGGTAGACATTTGGATTGTTTCCAGTTTTTGGCTTTTATGAATAATGCTGTTATGATCATTTGCATACAGGTCTTTCTATGGACATGTGTTCATTACTCTTGATTAGATACCTAGTAATAGAATTGCTGAGTCATGTGGGAAATTTATATTTAACTTCTTAAGTACTACCAAACTGTTTTCCAAAGTGACTACCATCTTACCTTCCCACCAGCAATGTATAAGTGTTCCAAATTTTCCACATCCTTGCTAACACTTGTTATTGTCTGTCTTTTTTTTTTGTAGCCAACCTAGTGGGTATAAGGTGGTATCTTATTATGGTTTTAATTTGCATTTCCCTAATGACCAATGATGTTGAGCTTCTTTTCATAAGCTTTTTATCCATTCATATATCTTCTTTGATGAAATTTCTATTCAAATCTCTGTTCATTTGTTAGATACACTTGACCAACAGGCACAAAAAAAGATGCTGAACATTGCTAATTATTAGAGAAATGCAAATCAAAACTGCAATCAGGTACCACCTCACACCAGTCAGAATGGCCATCATTAAAAAGTCTACAAATAACAAATGCTGGAGAGGGTGTGGGAAAAAGGGAACCCTCCTACACTGTTGGTGGGAATGTAAATTGGTGTAGCCACTATGGAAAACAGTATGGAGGTTTCACAAAAAACTAAAAATAGAGTTGTCATATGGTCCAGCAGTCCCATTCCTGGGCATATATCTGGAAAAAGCTATAATTCAAAAAGATACATGCATGCCTGTGTTCATAGCCACACTATTCACAGTAGCCAAGACATGGAAACAACCTAAATGTCCAAAGACAGATGAATGGATAAAGAAGATGTGGTACACATATACAATGGAATACTACATAGCCATAAAAAAAAGAATGAAATAATGCCATTTGCAGCAACATGGATGGACTTAGAGATTATCATACTAAGTGAAGTAAGTCAGAAAGAGAAAGACAAATACCACATGAGATCACTTATATGTGGAATCTAAAATATGACACAAATGAACTTATCTATGAAACAGAAAGAGACTCACAGACATAGAGAACAGACTTATGGTTGCCAAGGGCAGGGGTGTGGGGGAGGGATGGATTGGGAGTTTGAGATTAGCAGATGCAAACTATTATATAGAGAATGGATAAACAAGAAGGTTCTACTGTATAGCACAGGGAACTATATTCCATATCCTGTGATAAACCATAATGGAAAAGAATATGAAAAAGAATGTATATATTTATATGTATAACTGAATCACTTTGCTGTACAGCAGAAATTAACGTAACATTGTAAATCAACTATACTTCAATAAAATAAACCTAAAAATAAAATTTAGTTGCTTGTATTCTTATTATTGAATTATAAGTGTTCTTTATATATTCTGCATGCAGGTTTGTTTTTAAAAAAATCAAATATGTGATTTGCAAATATTTTCTTCCAATCTGTAGTTTTTATTTTCTTAATGGTATCTTTTGAAGCACAAAGATTTTAATTTTGATAAATTCAATTTATCCATTTTTTCTTTTATGGATCATACTTTTAGCATCCTTTTTAAGAACTCTTTGCCTGTCTCAAGGTTATGAAGATTTGTTCCTCTATTTTCTTCTAAAAGTTCTGTAGTTTTAGCTCTTACATTTATATCTGTGATTCATTTTGAGGTAATTTTTATGCCTGGGTAAAGTAATTGTCTAAATTCATTCTTTTACATGTAGATATCCAGTTTTCCCAACACCTTTTGTTGAAAAGACTATCCTTTTCCTACTGTATTGTTTTGGCATCTTTGTTGAAAATCAGTTGACCATAAATGTAAGGGTTTATTTATGGACTCTCAATTCTGTTCCACTGGCCTTATGCCAGTACCACACTGTTTGGATTACTGTAGCTTTGTAGTAAGTTTTGAAATAGGAAGATAAAAGTTCTCAAATTTTATTACTCTTTTTTCAAGAATGTTTTAGCTATTCTGAATCCTTTATATTTCTGTATAAATTTTAGGATCAACTTGCCAATTTCTGCAAAAAGGTCTTCTGGGATTTTGATAGGGATTGTGTTGACTATATAGATCAATTTGTGGACAGTTGCTATCTTATTAGTATTGAGTCTTCCAATCTATGAACATGGAATGTCTCTACATTTATTTAGATCTTCTTTATTGTCAGTCAGCAGTATTTTGAGGGTTTCAATGTACAAATCTTGCTTTTATTTTGTTAAATTTATTTCTAACTTTTTATCCTTTTTGATGACATTGTGAATAGATTTGGTTTCTTAATTTCATTTTTGGATTGTTCATTGCTAGCATATAGAAATACATTTGGTCTTTGTATATTGATCTTATATCCTGTGACCTTGCTGAATTCATTTATTATTTCTAATCATATTTTCATGGATTTTCGTTTTTCTTTTTATTAGTGATTCTTAGGAGTTCTCTATGTAATTCGTTTTATATGTTCCAAATATTTTTTCCCAAGTCTTCTCTTTGCTCCCCCCGCTTTTTTAAGGGTTTTCCTTTTTGTTTTATCAAGTATGACAGTATACTTTTTAATGGCTTTCTGGTTTGTATCCTACTTATTAGGAAGAATCTCCTGTCCCAAAACTATAAAAATAATTTTTCTATATTTTCTTCTAGTACATTCACAGCTTTGTTTTTGTGTTTAAAATATTAATGCATTTGGAATATATTTCTGTGACTAGTATGAGGCTTTTTACTTTTTCTTCTGAATGAATTTTCAGTTCTCCCACCACCATTTATTAAATAAGCCAATCCCCCCCCCCACAGTGTGTTGAACTCCCATCTCTGTCATATCTTAGTTCTCGTAGAATTGGGTCTTTTTCTAGACTCTCTAGACCAGGGGTTACAAACTACTCTCTGTAGACAAAATTTGGCCTGCTGCCTGTTTTTGCTAGTAAAGTTTCATTGGAACACAAGTATGTCCATTCATTTACATATTGTCTCTGGCTGCTTTCATATTAAAAGGGTAGAGTTGAGTAGTTGTGACAGAATTTATGGCCTACAAAGCTTAAAATATTTACTATCTAGCTCTTTACAGAAAAAGTTTGTGAGCTCTTGTTCTAGACTCTCTTCTGTTTCATTAATATATTTACCTTTCTATCTTTTTTTTTTAATTTTTATTTATCCATTTATTTATCTATGGCTGTGTTGGGTCTTCGTTTCTGTGCGAGGGCTTTCTCTAGCTGTGGCAAGCGGGGGCCACTCTTCATCGCGGTGCGCGGGCCTCTCACTATCATGGCCTCTCTTGTTGCGAAGCACAGGCTCCAGATGTGCAAGCTCAGCAGTTGTGGCTCACGGGCCCAGCTGCTCTGCGGCATGTGGGATCTTCCCAGACCAGGGCTCGAACCCATGTCCCCTGCATTGGCAGGCAGATTCTCAACCACTGTGCCACCAGGGAAGCCCAACCTTTCTATCTTTAATTGTGATGTTTGCTGTAGGTCTCTAGTTTATGCCTTTGATCAGATTAAGGAAATTTTTTAAAAAAAGTTATATATATATGAAGTATAGTTGTATAATATTACATAACTAACAGGTGTACAGTATAGTGATTCACAATTTTTTAAGGTTATACTCCATTTATAATTATAAAATGTTGGCTATATTCTCTGTGTTGTGCAGTATGTGCTTGTAGCTTATTTTATACCTAATAGTTTGTACCTCTTAATTCCCTACCCCTATGTTGCCCCTCCCCCCTTCCCTCTCTCCACTGCTAACCACTACTTTGTTCTCTATATCTGTGAGTCTGGTTCTTTTTTGTTACATTTACTAGTTTGTTGTATTTTTTAGATTCCATATATATAAGGAAGTTTTCTTAAATCTATAGTTTGCTAATTCATTTTTTCTTTCTTTTTAACCAAAAAATGGATGTTGAGCATAATTTTTAAAATTTTCCAAATGGAGGAATTCTCTGGTGGTCCAGTGGTTAAGACTTGGGCTTTCACTGCCATGGACTTGGGTTCAATCCCTGGTTGGGGAACTAAGTTCCCACAAGCCGAGTGGTGTGGCCAAAAAAAAGAAAAAAAAAGAAAAATTTCAAAATGGAAAGTTTTGTTATTGTTGCTAATATCTAGTTTTATTATATTGAGGTCAAAAAAAAAATGTGGTCTATAGGATTTCTCCTTTTTAGTGATTGTTTTTGTGGTCTATTTCACAGTCATTTTTTGTAATTATTCCATAGTTGTTCATAAAGATTGTAAGTTCTTGACTGTTTGACTAAAAGGTTCTTTATTAAATCAGTGTTTTAAATTATTATTCAAAGCTTTTTTATCCTGTGGGTGTAGGTCATAACTTCTGAATGACATGTTAAAATCTCCCAGTGTGATTGTGAATTTGTGTTTTGCTCCTTACGTATATAATTTCAACCTGTGTGTATTATTTTGTTATAGACTTATGTAAATAGGACTAACAATTAACTAGTATGCACTGGTATAGCATACTGGCTGGGATTCGTTCTGATCTGTTTAACTCTATGCCATATCAGTTGTTAAATAGTTTTAATATCATCCTGCTATTAATAGCTTATAGTTGGATTTGGGGTTCTTTTGTTTCCCCTGCATACTCCCTATCTCCAAGAGACTTTGTCTTAAAATAAGGAAGTTTTTTCCTGCCCTTGTAATTTTATGTCTTCCATCTACTCTGCTTGTTGTTGCTTCTCCACACCCCTTTCCCTGCCTTTGCTAGGTTTGTAAAAATTGTGATGAGGTTGAATATTTGTGTATGTGTATGTGTGTTTATATATTTATATAATTTTTATTTCCTGTTTTGTGAACTACCTGTTTATATCCTTTTACCTATGTCTGTTGTGTGATTGGTCATTATCTTGATTTCTTAGGAGCTCTTTATATTAAGAAAATTCTGTGATGTTTACTAAATTTTTTCAGTTTTTCTCTTCTCTTTTGACATTGTTTATAGTTGTTTTTTTTCCCTAGCCATCTTATTTCCGTAGACTATGCTTTGCTTTTTTTCCTTCTCCTTCCTTTTTCTTGATTTATTGTTTTTCTTTGATTCTTTCTTTCCTTCTAATGATTTGAAAATTATACATGCTAATTCTGTGCTTCCCTTAGTTGCTTGGAAATCATCACACACATTTAAACTGAAGATGCCTTGTCCTCTTTGGAAATAGATTACTGTCTTTTTCTTTAGCCTTTTTTTGCTTACTCCCTTTTTACATATGTTTCATAGAGTCGTGAATCTTATTCCAGACTACAGTAATGTTAAGAAATTAATTTTTTGGTCAGTCTTTCCCAGTGATTATTTAGACCTCACAGCCACGGTTATCAACATCAATTTAAATTTAATTATAAATTACTAGTTTCTTTGCACAACCATTTCTTTTATTCAGTGTATTCTTTCTTGGATTTCTTTTTATTTTTCCTGGATGATCTAGCATCGTTTTTTCACAAAACAATTATATGGCTAAACTTTGCAGTTTTATATGTTCTAAAATGTTTAATTTTGCCCTCATATTTGAGTAATAATTTGATTACTCAATTTATTGAGAGATAGATTCTTACAAATGTCACTTTGCTCAAAACATTGAAAACATCCATGTCGTAGATGAGAAGTTTCATGCCAATTTCTAGAGTAAAAAAGCTATGTAGGACATTGCTATGACATTATAGAGTGAAAATTTAAAAAGAAAAAAAGTTGCAAAGCAACATTTGTAGTATATCTTGCTTATACATATGTGGGTATCCATAGAGAGAGAGGTCTGAAGGGGTATTTACTAATTATTGTCAATAGTGATTGTTCTGGTTATCTAGTACCATGTAATAAACTGCCCCAAATGTTAGTGATGCAAAATAGCAACCATTTTATTGTCCTCGTGGATTCTGTATATTGGGAATTCATACAGGACACAGCAGTGATGACTAGGCCCTCAGATGGGAAGGCTTCAGTGGTCACTGCCATGTCTGATGCCTCAGCTGAGATGGCTGAAGGATGAACTCAACTGGGACTGTCATCCTGCATGCCTACTTGTGTCCTCTCCAGATGGTGGTTTTGTGACAGTTGGACTTTCATGGAGGTTCAGGATTCCAAGTGCAAGTGTTCTATAGTGAAGCTGCATTGGCCTTCTGTGACTGAGCCCCAGAAGTCACATAGTGTCATTTCACCACACTCTATTAGCCGAAGCAGTCACAACCTGCCTAGCACCAAAGGGAGGAGACATAGACCCTACCTCCTCATGGGAAGAGTGTCAGGGAATTTGCAGCTATGTTTTGAAACCTTCACGGTATTGTCATGGACAAGAGTGCTGGCTAAATGATGGCAGGAATTTTTTTAATCTCTTCTGTTCACTACTGATCCCACAGGAGTGGCTGGTACACAGTAGTGTTTGATAAATGCATGTTGAATGAATGAGTTATGGGGTTTCTGCTCTTCTAATGGCTTTCTGTATTATATGAATAAGCATATATTATTTTTATAAATAGAAACAAAAAGCAAATAAAAAGTGTATATCATGTTAATGTTTTAATTTCATTCATTATATCCTAGATATTTAAATGATTTCTATGAGTTGGAGCTACAGCATGGTTCTGGTGTTGTGGGTTGGAGCATTCCAGTGACTAAAGGGATTGTGCCTTCTCCAAGAGAATCCCACACAGCTGTTATATATTGCAGAAGAGATTCTGGAAGTCCTAAAATGTATGTTTTTGGTGGAATGTGTGGTGCTCGCCTTGATGACCTATGGCAACTTGACTTAGGTAAGCTTAAGTTCATGCAGGCTCAGGAATTCATTATGATTGATAAAGACAAATATAAAAATTGCTTTGAAAAATATTTTTCATTGAGTTGTACTTGATATGAGTGATTGCTGATCAGTCAAGTTGAACAAATTAATATTTGATTTATGACAGTAACTCTCCTGGGCTCCCTATAAGTCAGGTCACCATATATTCTGGTTTGCCTTGGATGGTCCTGGTTTATGCTTATTGTCCCACGTAATTATCAATAGTACCCCTTTCACTCTGTGAGATGTCCCAGTTGAGGATGATTGAATTTATGTGGTTACTCTGTCTACAGGAAATGTGGCACTAGTAATGTTACTGCTGGTCAGTGAAAAACCTCCTTGCATAGCTATTTTAAGGGATCGTAGGAATGAATATTTGGAGGGTATGTGCGCTCCCACTTCTGAGTGTCTTCTACACAATATGCTCTTACTTAAAATGTTAAAATCCTTTATCTGGTTTTAATTCAAAATTGGTAGCACCCTAAATACACCTCTCCATTACAAATACTAACATTCAAGTGTAAATAGATTTCTGTCATTGGCAATTTATGTCAGCTGGAAATGTTTATTTTAAGATGAAATTCAAGTAATGGTTTTGAAACTCTTTTGCTTCATTTTTGTAAGTCCTTTTTTTTAAAATTCTGTAAGTTGAAATAATTTGCTATTATTAGATTAAGTTGCTAATATACTTCTTTTTACTTTTAGAAACTATGTCATGGTCAAAACCAGAAACTAAAGGGACAGTGCCACTTCCACGAAGCCTTCATACAGCCAGTGTTATAGGAAATAAGTATGGTGTTTTTCTGTTTTTTAGTCTTTCTTTTTTTTTTTTTCTTTTTAACAAACTTAAGAAAGATAGGTACAAAGAAGAGTGATGCTGCTAGTTTCTTGAAAGTGATTTAATAATGTTTGATTGTGCTTAGTGAAGATAAAGTAATATGCCCACAGGAGCTAAAATACTTACTGTGCATAAAGTAAGTATTTACTTTACTGGGCATAAAGTAATATGCCCATAAGGGCCAAAATACTTACCATTTTCTTGTCATGCTGCCTCTTTTACTTCTTCACATTCCTTACAATATGCACAGAGTAGGTATTACATAAGTGTAAGGTAGAGTGTTGTCAAACTGATCTGTCCTCCATCAACAGATTTGACACACCTAACTCACTGTTTCTTTTTACATATTTTACATATTTTTCACATATTGATTTGTACCCAGGTGTGTATTCAGTGTCTGTGCTCAATGATTATACTTTGGATGGTGTTAATGGATAGAATGTGGACTCTGTAACCAGATTGCCCGAGTTCAGGTCTGAGCTTTGATACTTGTCCTATCTGTTCTGGGGCAAGGAAACTTTATCTGTACCTCAGTTTCCTCAAGTATAAAATGTGGATAATAGTAAAACCTCCTTCACAAGGCTGTCATGAGGATTGAGTGAATTAATACATGTAAAATGCTTCAAACAGTGCCTGATACATAGAGAGCACTCCATAAAGGTTAGCTGTTACTATCAACAAGTTCCCTTGTTTGTGCAACATTGGGCCAGAATTAGGAATATTGTTTAAATAGAATTTAAGTAAGTATTTACCTGTGTAGGGACTTTACCTTAAAAGTAATGTTTTAGGAAACAACTAGTTGTAATTTAGAACCTCATTAGTTCTTCTTAAAAAATAGCCATAAACAACATCTAATAAGATATTCATTTTTTTAAACAGCAGAACCTTTTTATAACATGTGGTTTTTCCATTGGAACTCTACTATATAAAATAGATTTTAAAAAAATAGAGCTTCTCTGGTTGACATGAGGCTACGTGGCCTAAGCTCTTCCTGATGAGCCTTTCTTCTTCAGCAGCCATCGGGCATGTCTCGGGAACCCTTAGGGCCCTGAGGAACATAGTCTAATGTTTTTTATTTGATGATATCAGTGACCAAAGTTATATGAAACTTAATTCTCTTTGGTTACTATACACATACAATTCTAAATTTAACTTTGGATGTCATAGATCATTTGAGTATCCTTCTGGCTGAGGTAACCCTTAGTATATTGCATACAATATTGATTTTCAAATGTATTATAATTGAAATATTTCCCACTTTAAATAACTTGCCAGAGAGAAATAATTTTGATTCTGTATTGCTTCATAAAATTATAAACTCTTGAAAGAAGACCACTTTATTCACTGTCGTATTTCCATTACCTTGACAGTGATAAGTGATTTATTAGTCCTGAAACTTTGAGTCAAGAAGAAAGAAATTCGTCTATTCTTAGCATTTTAAATCTAAAAAATAAAATTAAAGCTTTAGGAAAAAAACCAGCTACTTTATGTTTTCTTTTTTTGTTGTTCAGGATGTACATCTTTGGTGGATGGGTTCCACATAAGGGGGAAAATATTGAGACTTCACCTCATGATTGTGAATGGAGATGTACCAGTTCATTTTCTTACTTAAATCTTGGTGAGTCTTTTAAGAGTTATTAAAATAAAGTTTATTAATAAAATAACTTTTGTTATTTTGTCCTTTAAGAAAAGTAGATTAGTCATGGATATTTCTGTCTTTAGATACAGCAGAATGGACCACCCTAGTATCAGATTCTCAAGAAGACAAAAAAAATGCAAGACCAAGACCAAGAGCTGGACACTGTGCTGTTGCAATTGGCACTCGATTGTATTTTTGGAGTGGAAGAGATGGCTACAAAAAAGCACTGAATAGTCAAGTTTGCTGCAAGGATCTTTGGTATCTTGATACTGGTAGGTAAGAGTATTTAACAAATACAGTTTTTCCTTTAGATAAATAAATAATCAAATGATGTCTGTCTTTTGAGACTTACTGCAAAGCCACTGCCTCTCCTCTTCTCTTTCATGTTGGGTTGGCCAAAAAGTTCATTCGGATTTTCCATAAGTGCTTATGAAAAGCCCAAATGAACTTTTTGGCCAACCCAGTAATTGAAAATGAATGGAAGAAATGATATATGTAGATCCTTCCCATTATAGGGGAATTTCTTAATTTCCCTCTCCTTGAGTTTAGAATAGATTTAGTGACTCCCTTCCAAAGAATAGAGTACGGAAAGGGAAAACTAGTAGCTTTGCACTGTAGAAACCTGGCAAACATCATCTTAAGTAATCAAGGTCAGTATCACTAGTGATTAAGTCATGTTGATATCATTTACCCCCGCCTCCCATATCATGTGATAAGAAGAAACTTCACCTCTGTGGTACTTTTCCCCAAAATGCATAACACCATTCTAAATATGAGAACATATCAGACAAACCCAAATTGAGGAACATTCTAGATATTTTGCAGAATATGTGAACAGTACTCTTCAAAAGTTTCAAAGTGATGAAAAGCAAGGAAAGACTGAGAAATTGTCACAGATTGGAGGAGACTAAGGAGATGTGATGACTAAATGTAAGGTGATACCCTAGATTAAATCCTAGAACAAAAGCCATTAATTGAAAAACTGGTGAAATCTGAATAGTCCGTAGTTTAGTTAATACATAGTGTTACTCCAATGTTAATTTCTTAGTTTTAACAAATGTATTAGCATTAGGGGATACTGAGTAAAGGGTATATGGGAACTCTGCAATTCTTCTATAAATCTGAAATTATTCCAAGATAAAAAGATTTTTTTTTAAAGTTTTATAACACCAAAAACATTTTTTAATATGGAACTCACGTCCATTTTTCAATAAATATTTATTGGTTGACAGCTGTGTACAGGAATTTTTCCAAATGCTGAGAGTACAGTATTGAATAAGACTGATAATATCCCTACTGTCAAAGAACTTACATTCTAAGAGAGCGTGAGGGCAGGAGGATGATGGGCAATAGTCAAACAAAGTAACAAAATAAGTTTAGTTTTGTGTAAGCATGTGAACACAGTAAGATAGAACAATGAGATAGTGATGAGAGGTACTAGGAATGAGGTGGGGTGGGGTGACTACTTCAGAATGGGTAGCCAGGAAAGGGTGACATGGCATTCGAGATGTAGTCCAAATGATGAGAAGGTGCTACCCATGTAAAAAGCCTGTTTGGGGGTGGGGCGTGGGGGAGTGGGGACACTGCAGGAAGAATGAAAAGCAAGTATGAGGGCCCTGAGATGGGAATACTTAGCGTGTTTGGCAACAGATTTGAGCTGAGTTAAAGAGAGTATAGGAATGGAGATTAGAGTGGTGATCATGGGACAGATCATGTAGGACCTGGAACACCATGGTAGAGATTAAATCTTTAAAAATACATGGTAGGTTATTTATTAGTTTGAAGGAGAGATGTGTACATCTTGGAATGGTCACTGCACTTGTGTGGAAACTAAATTGAAGGGGGCAAAAGTACACCGAGACAAAAGGAGGCTTTTGCAGTGGTCAAAGAAGTCTTCAACTCTAGTGGTGACAGTGGAGATGGGGAGAAATGGATAAATTCAGGACGTATTTTGGAGTTCTTGTTGACAGAACCGACTGATGAATTGGGTATGGCAGATGACAGAAAGAGAGGAAAGAAGGATGAAGTTTTTAGCTTGAATAATTTGGTGGTATTTCCATTTACTGAGATGGGAAAATTGCGGAGAAAACAGGCTTGTGGAGAAAATGAAAAGTTCCATTTAAACCCTGCTAAGTTTGAAATAAGGAGATCAAGTAGGCAATTGAGGGAATAAAGAAGTCTGGAAGCCAGTAGAGAAATCAGATCTGAAGACGTAGTATGTGTTGTTTTATGAGAAAAGCAGATTATAAAACATACCTATGGGGCTTCCCTGGTGGCGCAGTGGTTGAGAATCTGCCTGCCAATGCAGGGGACACGGGTTCGAGCCCTGGTCTGGGAAGATCCCACATGCCGCGGAGCAACTGGGCCCGTGAGCCACAACTACTGAGCCTGAGCGTCTGGAGCCTCTGCTCCGCAACAAGAGAGGCCGCGATAGTGACAGGCCCGCGCACCGCGATGAAGAATGGCCCCCACTCGCCGCAACTGGAGAAAGCCCTCACACAGAAACGAAGACCCAACACAGCCAAAAATAAACATAATAAATAAAAGTTTAAAAAAAAAAAAAAACATACCTATGATTCCAGTTTTTCTTTTAAGTGTATAAACAGAAAAATCTGGAAGGATATACTGTGTACCAAAGTATTATCTAAGAGGTGAGATTATACATTTTTTTAAAAGGTTTTCTCTCTTATCTGTATTTTCTACAGTAGCATGCATTGCTTTTATAATGTAGAAAGTTTAATTTTAAAATTAAGATACTTGAAAAAGTAATAAATGGAACATTAAGTTGGAGACTAAATGCTTTCTATGCAAGAAGTACATACTAGCAAGTAGGAAAAAATATAGAAAATTGAACTTACTGATTCATCTTTGAAATTGGGAATTATGAGCTGAAGTCCAAGGATAAGCTTCTAATCAGTCTCTGCGATTAGAAGAAAAATGTGCACATATAAATTTTTCTCAGTAGCAAATACGTCACTTTAACCAGATTCTTTAAGAGATCTGTGACTTTTAAAAGATTAAAAATCATTGTCTCTGAATGGCCAGTTTTTCCATAAACCTTTCCATAAAAGGCTGTGGACAGGTATATCTATCTAAAAGTAATCATGGCCACTATCATAAAGGCAAAATTTAGATTTTGCTTTTCCTTGTGATAACTTGGCCTCAGTTTGGGCAAGGGAGGGGGATAGAGTTCTTCATCTTGCCTTTCTTCACTTTTAGTTAAGTTTTGTGCATTTGAGTTCATATAAAGATTAATATACTTCCGTAACGGTTTTTTATGAAAAATAGCAGTCTTTTGCTCACACTTTCCTCCCATTTTCCTTGCTTCACAAGCATGTGCTTTCAGCTCTGTTAAACAGTTCTTATGGTATTTACTATCAATTCTCCATATAGCGTGAATATGTTACTTTAATTTTTTTTCAGTTTAGGCATAATATGCTCACTTTCTACCGTGGAAGTTAAGGATTTCTCTCTTCTTCCCACCACTCCTCCCCTCTCTCCTATGCACCTTCCCTAACCCCTACTCTCTGAGTATGATTGATTACACCATAATTTTGTTAGATGAGTGTTCAGTGTTTACATTATAACCATATAAATGCTATTCACAGGTGAACTATGTAGAATACTGTGAATATTTTTTGTTTGCCATCGATTAGTAATGGTCACTTTGTTTGTTTTAGATTTGTATGTATTTACCACTAATTCAATCTATGCTCTCATTTGTTTAAATCTTCTCTCATTATGGTTAGATGCATCAGATATTCTATCAAATTTCCTCATCTTGAAGAAATTTCTCCTCCTCCAATTTGGGATGATTGCCTTCCACAAACTGAGCACACCTATCATCTTGGAGTCTCCCTTCATCATCTTTCTGGGGGTATCTTTTGCCTCTCACCTGTGCCGGATTCCCTTTTTCCTGGATCTCATATTTTTCCCTTTGTTAGTTTACATCCTCATTTTTGTAGAACACATCCCAGGAAAAGGTGCATAGGTGATAAATTTATTTTGAGATCTTGCATTGTTTAAAAATAAGTTCAGTCTTCCTTCCCACTGAATTGGCAGTTTGAGCGGAAATAGAATTCTATATTGGAAGTCATTATCCTTCAGAATTTTGAAAGCTGGGAAAAAATTTTTTTGAAAGTTGTTATATTATATTCAAACTTCAAGTGTTTTTGTTGAGAATCTAAACCACTTCTGATTTTTGGTCCTTTTAAATGTGACCTTTCCCCTGATAGCTTTTAGGATTTTTTCTTTGTCCCTACTGTTCTTAAATTTTATGATGATGTGTCTTGTTGTGTGTCTATTTTTAATCCCTTGTGTTGAGTACTCAGTGGGCCCTTTCAGTCTGGAAATTCATGTTCTTCAGTTGTGGGAATTCTCAGTTTATTTCACTGATTTACACCCTTCTGCTTTCTCTATTTTTCTTCATGTAACTTCTGTTATGTGGGTGGTTTACCTCCTGGACTTGTCTTCTTATTCTCTGCTTTTGTTCAGGTATGGGTTGCCTTACTTTGAAAGACATAAATAAACTGGATTGTGAATAGGATCGTGGAGGAATTTACATGGGAATAGTTGGAGGAACTAGGCTTAATTATCCTCTAAAACAGGGTCATTAGACTGTTTTTGTAAAGACCCAGAGAGTAAATATTTTAAGCATTGTGGGCCATAAGGTCTCTGTTACACCTACTCACCTCTACCGTTGTAGCATAAAAGGAGTCATAGACAATACCTAAACAAATGAGCATAGCTATATTTCAGTGAAACTTTATTTACAAAAATAGGCACAGACTGGATCTGGCCCATGAGCCATAGTTTGCTGACCCCTACTCTAAAAGATACAAAGAGATAGATATTAGACTTGTTCTATAAACATTAAATTATAGTGTATAGATTTCAACTCACTAGAAAAATACATTTTCTTATATAACTGTCCAGAGATGGAGTGTACTGCCTTGGGATTTGTGAGTTCCCTAATTTGATAGGTAAACAAAAAGAAGACAGGGATATTATAGAAATAATCTTAGGTCCTTTTTTCCAGTTCTAATAGTCTATGATTGTTATTGTTTTAGAAATGTTGGTAGTATTTTATGCCAAAATAATTACCTGTTTTGGTTAGTACAAGTTTTTTGTTTGTTTGTTTGTTTTTTAATTTTTTTTCTTTTTGGCTGCATTGGGTTTTTGTTGCTGTGCGCAGGCTTTCTCTGGTTGGGGCGAGCGGGGGCTACTCTTCGTTGTGGTGCGGTGGCTTCTCTTGTTGTGGAGCATGGGCTCTAGGCGTGCGGGCTTCAGTAGTTGTGGCACGCGGGTTCAGTAGTTGTGGCACGTGAGCTCTAGAGCACAGGCTCAGTAGTTGTGGCGCACGGGCTTAGTTGCTCTGCGGCATGTGGAATCTTCCCAGGCCAGGGCTCGAACCCGTGTTCCCTGCATTGGCAGGCGAATTCCTAACCACTGCGCCACCAGGGAAGCCCTGGTTAGTACAAGTTTTGATAAGAAGGTATTAACTTCAAAGAAGTTACTTCAAAGAAGTTTTTCCAAGATATCATGTCCAAATAATTTTTGCTAACATTAGCAGTATTTCTAACATGTATGCTGTTGGCTCAAAATTGGGTCATAAAATTAAAAACTTACAAAGAAGCTAAAATAGCATAGCTGTAACTATAAAGTACTTGGTTTTTCCCCCCACTTCTAGGATTAAATTTTTTTTTTTAATTTGATGACTCAGCTTGGAACTAAATTATTTTGTTTATAGATTTATTCATATAAGGAATTAGATAAATAAATAAAATCAGAACTCCAAATTATTTTCATTTGACCTACTATAGCTATGTTTATCTGAGTAAATTTTTTCCTCTTAGTAAACAGATGAAATATTCATTGCTGATGTTTTCAGAACTCCAGGTCCACAAGCTATATAGGCAAACTATTGATACATTTGAAACTTTAATACATAATACGAATATTGTTCTTTAGAGAAACCACCGGCACCATCACAAGTACAACTGATCAAAGCCACTACCAACTCTTTTCATGTCAAATGGGATGAAGTGCCTACAGTTGAAGGCTATCTTTTGCAGTTGAATACAGACTTGCCGTACCAAGCTGTGTCATCAGATTCTTCAGCAACACCAAATATGCAAGGTAACATAATTTTCACACTTAAAGCGTGTATGCTCATATGTTTCGCGAAAAAAAGATAGTGTAGAAAAGCCTGTGATTAGACCTGGTTTAAGAAATTTTATGCTATGATGTTTCCTGCCTGGTAAATCAGATACGTTATGTTTCAACTCTGAAACTTGACTGTATTACCATTATGATGTAGTAGAATACATAGACATGTAGGGTAGAATGTTTTTTCTGTAGTTCATTTTGATGTACTTTCTTAATCTGACATGCTACTTGACTTCAGGAGATGGTTTTAATTAGTTTTCTTAAATATTTCAGCTTCTTTCAAAAGTATTTTTAACTAACAGGCACTTGGAAAGTAAAAGCAAATTTAATTTTACATGTTCTTCCAAAAAGGATTTCAGTTAAATATTAAGCAGACTATTAAGAAAACAGGTAAACTTTGATAAATATACTACTTTTTAAACCTTTAATATGTAACTTTTAAAAATATTTGATTGTAATGTATTTTCTTGAAGCTAATTTAGAGCATATCAGTCTGAACTTTCCCATTCCTACAGGAGTCAGGATGGACCCACACAGACAAGGCAGTAATAGCATCATTCCTAACAGTGTAAGTTGAAAAAATTTATAACAGTAAATGAATGTTTATGGTTACAGTCCCAATTTTTATTAATATTTTTAGCATATTACCCTAGGACAGGGGTTCTCCACCATGGCTGCACATCACAATCACCTCTGAGATTAAAAAACAAACAAGCACAGATTCCCATGCCTTTCCCCAGATCTAGTGAAGCAGAATCTTAAAATGATGCCCAGGTAACTCTGTTTTTAAGGAAAGCTCCGTATATCATTGTGACAGTAGCCTGAATTAAGAACCCCTGGCCAAGAGACTGAAGTCTCATTACACATAGTATCAGAGGCTAATACAAACACACAAACACACACATACACATATATATATATATATACACACACATATATGTATATATATGTGTGTGTATATATATATGTTTGGCTTTTGTTGGTTTTTTTTTAAATTTAGGTGGTACTACAAGGTTTATAATGAAGAACAATAGTTTCCTGCTCTGCTCCTACTTGCTCTTGATCCTGCCTCTAGAAACAACTACTTTCAAATATTTTAGCTCTCTTCTGGTATCTACCTTTGTGCTTTTAAATAAAATCCTTGTGCTGCCACTTCTTGACTTTCTAGTTTTAGGTCAATTGTCTTCAGTAATGGAAGATGAAGATTTTATGATGTCTTAAAATATTGCCATTTCCTCCCCTTCCTCTTCCCACATCCTTTAAGTATTTTTAGTTGAATCATTATTTGATATTTACATTGTGATTATTACATATTCATAGGCGAGCCATGTAGTGTGCTGTGAGCATTGTTCCTTCTTCATGTAATTTTTTGTTTTTCTTGGCATTGTTAACTGCCTCACTTTTTCATTTGCTTAGTTTTCTTCTTGCCTATCATTAATTAATACTCAGATTCTCCAATAAAATAATAAAACTCCTCTCAAAATATTCAAACATATAAGGTAGTCTCTTTTTTCTTTCTTCACCACCCCCTGCCCCCAGAACCATTCATCCCAGGGCGTCTGTCTTTTTTTTTTAAATATTTATTTAGTTATTAGTTTTGGCTGTGTTGGGTCTTTGTTGCTGTGTGTGGGCTTTTTCTAGTTGCAGCGAGTGGGGGCTACTCTTCGTTGCGGTGCGCGGGCTTCTCGCTGTGGTGGCTTCTCTTGTTGCAGAGCACGGGCTCTAGAGCGCACGGGCTTCAGTAGATGCGGCGCGTGGGCTCAGTAGTTGTGGCTTGTGGGCTCTAGAGCGCAGGCTCAGTAGTTGTGGCGCATGGGCTTAGTTGCTCCGCGGCATGTGGGATCTTCCCGGACCAGGGCTTGAACCTGTGTCTCCTGCATTGGCAGGCAGATTCTTAACCACTGCGCCACCAGGGAAGCCCGGGCCTCTGTCTTGATGCTCTAGTCTGTACTAATTCTTCTCTAAGTCTGCTACTCAGCTGTCAGATTAGAACTTCCATTTGTTTCATATTGGAAGTTTCTTTTACCTCTTTTCTGTGTTAGAGTCCATGTTTCTTGGTCTCATTTCATTCTCTTTCTTGGTGTTCTCCAGTAGTTTCCTGAGAAAGGGTTTATGAAAGGTAAACTTTTTGAGATCTTACGTATGTGAAAATGCCTTTATCTGTTCATATTTGATTGGTAGCTTGGCTGTGTTATAGAATTCTATATTGGAAATGTTTTCCTTAGAAATGGAAAGGCATTCTCCTACTGTCTTTTAGCATTCAGTGTTGCTGTTAAGAAGTCTGTTGCCACTTGGATTCCTGATCGTTTATATGTGACCTAATTTTTTTGTTTTAATCCCCAGTTCTCTGAAATTTCAATAGTGATGTACCTTAGAGTGTGTGTCTTTGCTTCATTCACTGTGCTGTGCAGTCAATGGGCCGTGTCATGGAAACTGGAAACTCATGGCTTTCATTACTGATTATTTCCTCCTTCCACATTCTCTTTCTCTTCTTTGGAAACTCCTATTAATTGAATGATGGTCCTCCTGAACTAATCCTCTGATTTTACTTTTTATTTTCTATTTTCTATCTTTCCTCTGTTCTGCTTTCTGAAAAGTTTCTTCATTTATATTATAAATCTTCTATGCAATTTTTAAATATATTCAACCACATATTTAATCTCTAAAAGCCTGCTCTTATTCTTTATTTCTTTTATGACATTTTATTTTTGCTTCATGAATGTAATATTTTCCCTTATCTCTTCAAGAATTATGCTTTTTTAAAAAAAATAGAGTTATATTCTGCTCTCAGCATTATTTCTTTTTTTCAAGCTCCTTTTAAAAAAATTTGTTTTGGTCTTGGACTTCCACGTTAGAGGCTGTTATCAAATGTCTGGTGATGCTTGGCTATCCTTTCATGTTTAAGTGAGGCATTAAAAATGAGCTTGGAAGATATCTTAGCCCATTTGGCCTGCTATAACAAAACACCATAGCCTAGGTGGCTTATAAACAATAGAAATTTATTTCCTGCATTTCTGGAGGCTGGAAGTCTGAGATCAGGGTGCCTGCATGGTAGAGTTCTGGTGAGGAGCCTATTTAGGGTTGCAGACTGCTGACTTCTCATTGTATCCTCACATGGTGGAAGGGAGAATGGATCTTTCTTGGGCCAATTTTTTTTTTTTTAATTATACTTTATTGGAGTATAATTGCTTTACATTGTTGTGTTAGTTGCTGCTGTATAACAAAGTGAATCAGCTATAGATATACATATATCCCCATATCCCCTCCCTCTTGTGTCTCCCTCCCACTGTCCCTATCCCACCCCTCTAGGTTGTCACAAAGCACCGAGCTGATCTCCCTGTGCTATGCGGCTGCTTCCCACTAGCTATCTGTTTTACATTTGGTAGTGTATATATGTCAATTCCACTCTCTCACTTCGTCTCAGCTTACCCTTCCCCCTCCCCGTGTCCTCAAGTCCATTCTCTATGTCTGCGTCTTTATTCCAGTCCTGCCCCTAGATTCCTCAGAACCTTTTTTTTTTTTAGATTCCGTATTTATGTGTTAGCATACAATATTTGTTTTTCTCTTTCTGACTTACTTCACTCTGTATGACAGACTCTAACTCCATCCACCTCACTACAAATAACTCAATTTTGTTTCTTTTTATGGCTGAGTAATATCCCATTGTATATATGTGCCACCTATTCTTTATCCATTCATCTGTCGATGGACACTTAGGTTGCTTCCATGTCCTGGCTGTTGTAAATAGTGCTGCAATGAACATTTTGACTGTTTTTGAATTATAGTTTTCTCAGGGTATATGCCCAGTAGTGGGATTGCTGGGTCATATGGTAGTTCTATTTTTAGTTTTTTAAGGAACCTCCATACTGTTCTCCATAGTGGCTGTATCAATTTATATTACCACCAACAGTGCAAGAGGGTTCCCTTTTCTCCACACCCTCTCCAGCATTTATTGTTTGTATATTTTTTGATGATGGCCATTCTGACCGGTGTGAGGTGATACCTCATTGTAGTTTTGATTTGCATTGCTCTAATGATTAGTGATGTTGAGCATCCTTTCATGTGTTTGTTGGCAATCTGTATATTTTCTTTGGAGAAATGTCTGTCTAGGTCTTCTGCCCATTTTTGGATTGGGTTGTTTGTTTTTTTGATATTGAGCTACATGAGCTGCTTGTATATTTTGGAGATTAATCCTTTGTCAGTTGCTTAGTTGGCAAATATTATCTCCCATTCTGAGGGTTATCTTTCCGTCTTATTTATGGTTTCCTTTGCTGTGCAAAAGATTTTAAGTTTCATTAGGTCCCATTTGTTTATTTTTGTTTTTGTTTCCATTTCTCTAGGAGGTGGGTCAAAAAGGATCTTGCTGTGATTTATGTCAAAGAGTGTTCTTCCTATGTTTTCCTCTAAGAGTTTTATAGTGTCCGGTCTTACATTTAGGTCTTGAATCCATTTTGAGTTTATTTTTGTGTATGGTGTTAGGGAGTATTCTAATTTCATTCTTTTACATGTAGCTGTCCAGTTTTTCCAGCACCACTTATTGAAGAGGCTGTCTTTTCTCCATTGTATATTCTTGCCTTCTTTATCAAAGATAAGGTGACCATATGTGCATGGGTTTATCTCTGGGCTTTCTATCCTGTTCCATTGATCTATATTTCTGTTTTTGTGCCAGTACCATACTGTCTTGATTACTGTAGCTTTGTAGTATAGTCTAAAGGCAGGGAGCCTGATTCCTCCAGCTCTGTTTCTCTTTTTCAAGATTGCCTTGGCTATTCGGAGTTTTTTGTGTTTCTATACAAATTGTGAAACTTTTGGTTCTAGTTCTGTGAAAAATGCCATTGGTAGTTTGATAGGGATTGCACTGAATCTGTAGATTGCTTTGGGTAGTATAGTCATTTTCATAGTGTTGATTCTTCCAATCCAAGAACATGGTATATCTTTCCATCTGTTTGTATCATCTTTGATTTCTTTCATCAGTGTCTTATAGTTGTCTGCATACAGGTCTTTTGTCTCTTTAGGTAGGTTTATTCCTAGGTATTTTATTCTTTTTGTTGCAATGGTAAATGGGAGTGTTTCCTTAATTTCTCTTTCAGATTTTTCATCATTAGGGTATAGGAATGCAAGAGATTTCTGTGCATTAAGTTTGTATCCTGCTACTTTACCAAATTCATTGATTAGCTCTAGTAGTTTTCTGGTAGCATCTTTAGGATTCTCTATGTATAGTATCATGTCATCTGCAAACAGTGACAGTTTTACTTCTTCTTTTCCGATTTGGATTCCTTTTATTTCTTTTTCGTCTCCGATTGCTGTGGCTAAAACTTCCAAAACTATATTGAATAGTAGTGGTGAGAGTGGACAACCTTGTCTTCTTCCTTATCTCAGTGGAAATGGTTTCAGTTTTTCACCATTGAGAATGATGTTGGCTGTGGGTTTGTCACATATGGCCTTTATTATGTTGAGGTAAGTTCCCTCTATGCATACTTCCCGGAGAGTTTTTATCATAACTGGGTGTTGAATTTTGTCGAAATCTTTTTCTGTATCAACTGAGATTATCATATGGTTTTTATCTTTCAGTTTGTTAGTATGGTGTATCACGTTGATTGATTTGCGTATATTGAAGAATCCTTGCATTCCTGGGATAAACCCCACCTGATCATGGTGTATGATCCTTTTAATGTGCTGTTGGATTCTGTTTGCTAGTATTTTGTTGAGGATTTTTGCATCTATGTTCGTCAGTGATATTGGCCTGTAGTTTTATTATTTTGTAACATCTTTGTCTGGTTTTGGTATCAGGGTGGTGGTGGCCTCGTAGAATGAGTTTGGGAGTGTTCCTCCCTCTGCTATATTTTGGAAGAGTTTGAGAAGGATAAGTGTTAGCTCTTCTGTAAATGTTTGATAGAATTCGCCTGTGAATCCATCTGGTACTGGCTTTTTGTTTGTTGGAAGATTTTTAATCACAGTTTCAATTTCAGTGCTTGTGATTGGTCTGTTTATATTTTCTATTTCTTCCTGGTTCAGTCTCGGAAGGTTGTGCTCTTCTAAGAATTTGTCCATTTCTTCCAGGTTGTCCATTTTATTCGCATATAGTTGCTTGTAGTAATCTCTCATCATCCTTTGTTTTCTGCAGTGTCAGTTGTTACTTCTCCTTTTTCATTTCTAATTCTGTTGATTTGAGTCTTCCTTTTTTTCTTGATGATTTTGGCTAATGGTTTATCAATTTTGTTTATCTTCTCAAAGACCCAGCTTTTAGTTTTATTGATCTTTGCTATCATTTCCTTCATTTCTTTTTCATTTGTTTCTGATCTGATCTTTATGATTTCTTTCCTTCTGCTAACTTTGGGGTTTTTTTTGTTCTTCTTTCTCTAATTGCTTTAGGTGTAAGGTTACATTGTTTATTTGAGATTTTTCTTGTTTCTTGAAGTAGGATTGTATTGCTATAAACTTCCCTCTTAGAACTGCTTTTGCTGCATCCCATAGGTTTTGGGTCGTCGTGTTTTCATTGTCATTTGTTTCTAGGTATATTTTGATTTCCTCTTTAAGTTCTCCAGTGATCTCTCGGTTATTTAGTCGTGTATTGTTTAGCCTCCATGTGTTTGTATTTTTTACAGTTTTTTTTTTCCTGTAATTGATATCTAGTCTCATAGTGTTGTGGTCAGAAAAGATACTTGATATGATTTCAATTTTCTTAAATTTACCAAGGCTTGATTTGTGACCCAAGATATGATCTATCCTGGAGAATGTTCCATGAGCACTTGAGAAGAAAGTTTATTCTGTTGTTTCTGGATGGAATATCCTATAAATATCAGTTAAGTCCATCTTGTTTAATGTATCATTTAAAGCTTGTGTTTCCTTATTTATTTTCATTTTGGTTGATCTGTCCATTGGTGAAAGTGGGGTGTTAAAGTCCCCTACTATGATTGTGTTACTGTCGATTTCCCCTTTTATGGCTGTTAGCACTTGCCTCGTGTATTGAGGTGCTCCTATGTTGGGTGCATAAATATTTACAATTATTATATCTTCTTCTTGGATTGATCCCTTGATCATTATGTAGTGTCCTTCTTTGTCTCTTGTAATAGTCTTTATTTTAAAGTCTATTTTATCTGATATGAGTATTGCTACTCCAGCTTTCTTTTGATTTCCATTTGCATGGAATATCTTTTTTCCATCCCCTCACTTTCAGTCTGTATGTGTCCGTAGGTCTGAAGTGGGTCTCTTGTAGACAGCACGTATACGGGTCTTGTTTTTTTATCCATTCAGCGAGCCTGTGTCTTTTGGTTGGAGCATTTAATCCATTTACGTTTAAGGTAATTATCGATATGTATGTTCCTATTCCCATTTTCTTAATTTTTTGGGGTTTGTTATTGTAGGTCTTTTCCTCCTCTTGTGTTTCCTGCCTAGAGAAGTACCTTTAGCATTTGCTGTAAAGCTGGTTTGCTGGTGCTGAATTCTTTTAGCTTTTGCTTGTCTGTAAAGGTTTTAATTTCTCCGTCAAATCTGAATGAGATCCTTGCTGGGTAGAGTAATCTTGGTTGTAGGTTTTTCCCTTTCATCACTTGAAATATGTCCTGCCACTCCCTTCTGGCTTGCAGAGTTTCTGCTGAAATATCAGCTGTTAACCTTATGGGGATTCCCTTGTATGTTATTTGTTGTTTTTCCCTTTCTGCTTTTAATCTTTTTTCTTTGTATTTAATTTTTGATAGTTTGATTAATAGGTATCTTGGCGTGTTTCTCCTTGGATTTATCCTGTATGGGACTCTCTGCACTTCTTGTACTTGATTGACTATTTCCTTTCTCTTATTAGGGAAGTTTTCAACTATAATCTCTTCAAATATTTTCTCAGTCCCTTTCTTTTTCTCTTCTTCTTCTGGGACCCCTATAATTCGAATGTTGGTGCGTTTAATGTTGTCCCAGAGGTCTCTGAGACTGTCCTCAATTCTTTTCATTCTTTTTTCTTTATTCTGCTCTGCAGTAGTTATTTCCACTATTTTATCTTCCAGGTCACTTATCCGTTCTTCTGCCTCAGTTATTCTGCTATTGATTCCTTCTAGGGAATTTTTAATTTCACTTATTGTGTTGTTCATCATTGTTTGTTTGCTCTTTAGTTCTTCTAGGTCCTTGTTAAACGTTTCTTGTATTTTCTCCATTCTGCTTCCAAGATTTTGGATCATCTTTATTATCATTACTCTGAATTCTTTTTCAGGTAGATGGCCTATTTCCTCTTCATTTGTTTGGTCAGGTGGGTTTTTATCTTGCTCCTTCATCTGCTGCGTATTTCTCTGTCTTCTCATTTTGCTTAACTTACTGTGTTTGGGGTCTCCTTTTCGCAGGCTACAGGTTTGTAGTTCCCATTGTTTTTGGTGTGTGCCTCCAGTGGCTAAGGTTGGTTCAGTGGGTTGTGTAGGCTTCCTGGTGGAGGGGACCTGGTGCCTGTGTTCTGGTGGATGAGGCTGGATCTTGTCTTTCTGCTGGGCAGGACTGCATCCGGTGGTGTGTTTTGGGGTGTCTGTGAACTTAGTATATTAGGCAGCCTCTCTGCTAATGGGTGGGGTTGTGTTCCTGTCTTGCTAGTTGTTTGGCATGGGGTGTCCACCACTGGAGCTTGCCGGTCATTGAGTGGAGCTGGGTCTTAGCGTTGAGACGGAGATCTCTGTGAGATCTCTTGCTGTTTGATATTACATGGGGCCAGGAAGTCTCTGGTGGTCCAGTGTCCTGAACTCGTCTCCCCCACCTCAGAGGCTCAGGCCTGACACCCAGCTGGAGCACCATGACTCCGTCAGCCACACAGTGTTGGCGTTCACCATCAGGAAAAGGGGGTGCTCATGCACTGCTGATCCACTTGTGAATTGTTCAAGTTTTTGTGAAAACAATCTAACACAGTCTGTTTAAAAAAAAACCAGCAAAACTCTTGGGCCACTTTTATAAGGCACTAATCACAGTCCAAAGCTACTTCCTAATACCATCACCTTGGGGGTTAGCTTTCAACATATAAATTTGTGGCGGACACAGACATTCAGACCATAGCAGCTCTATGTATATGGGCATGCTTGATTAGTAGACCTTTATGAGGGTTTTTGAGTGAGGATCCACAAATATCAGTATCTTTTCTTGTGGACCAGTGGGTTTCCCCTGAGACTTCTCCAACCTCTTGCTTAAGGGCTCTAAGCCTGGCTATCAGTATTCTGGGAGCTTAATGCAGAGAGGGCAGTGTCTCTCTGTTCAGTATGCAGACTTTCACTTAATCTCCATTTTCAGTATCGGTGCCCCTCCTCCATCCTCACCAGAGAGACTCTGTACCACGGTCCAGAGCCTCCCATTTTAATCTTTCTACCTATCTCCCTTCTTCAGTTCAAATGGAGGTGAGGAATCTGTCTGCCTTTGTATGCTGGAAGAGCAGAGCTGGGGCTACAGACACTTTTTATATAGTCTTCCATATGATGGTCCTCTGGTGTTCTGCACTCTGCACTTCAGCCTCCAACGAACCTGATGCCCCCAATTTCCAAGGCTTTCTGGGCTCTTCAGCAAAAACGATTCACCTCTCAGTTACTTTCCACCTACAGGCTCTTAGCTTTAGCTTTTTCTGCTTTATAAAGGCATACCTCATTTTTTGCACTTCGCTTTACTGTGCTTCCCAGATAGTATAACATGGAGACTTGGTAGTGAAATAAACTTAGGGTCAAATTCTAGCTCTGCTACTTGCTGGCTGCCTGACCCTAGGTGTGTTATTTAAGATCTCTGAGTCTCATTTTTTTCCATTTGTAAGCCAGGGGCGATATTATCCAATTTATAGCATTCTTATGAAGATTAAATGAGATACAGACTTTATAACTATGTAGCACAAGGCCTATCACATAGTATAATGCTCCTTAATGGCTGTGGCTGTCATCGTCATCATTTATTAACAGTAGCACAATCACCATCAATTAGAAGGGAAGTAGAGGGCATATTATGGACAAGTATCCTTAGAGCTATGAGAAATTATAATTGATAATATACTTATAATTGACATTAAAGGTGGAGACAGAAAAGTAACAAAAAACATGTAACGAAAAAGAGGCAATGATATTGGGGTATTTGAATGAAGCCAGATCACTTTTATGGTTCAGTAGACCTATAATTATTGCTATATAATAACTGATGTTCACATTGATGATTTGAATTATCAAAAGGTTTAAATGTGTTTGTTATAGTGTCTTTAAGAAGACAAACAGAAATGTAATTAGGAAGATTCCTATCTAGAATGTTTAATGGTGAAGAATATTGACATGTATGTATTAAATCTTGAAGCCTATATGGAAAACTCAGTCATATAGAATAATTCATATGCTTGAAGGTTTCATATAACTGAGATTTTTCTCTTAGGAGTCATAAAATCTTTAGTGTACTTGTCTGATCTTGTTAAGAAAATTTGAATGTTAAATTCAGTATCTTGGGTGTTGTCACCTATGTTACATATGTATTTACTTGAATACTAACTACTGCTTGTAAAAATGTAGATTTTTTTTTTCCCCTCAAAATGTACTGTTCCTTTTCCCTTCAGAACTGGTCTTTTGAGAATGAATATTAAGTGGAAAGAAATTGTTTTCTTAAACTATTATAAAATTTAAAGAATAATCCTGTACAAATTAAGAATATAATTTAAACTGTTTTGTATTTTGGAAAATTTATTTTCAAAACATTTAAGTTGTAAATTATTTTGCTTGTTTTTTACATGTATTTCTATTTAATTGAACATTACTTGCTACAATAAATTATTTTATTTCTTGTAGATCAGTGATACAATGAACAGTGCAAAATCTGAACATACAGCTATGAAAGGAACTTCACTGAAAAACAAACCAGAACTCAAAGCATCAACTGATTCTAATGCCACTTTACATTCATCTTTGGCAACTAACGCTTCTAATCATAACAGTTGTGTGGTGGATATGCTAAGGAAAAATGAAGGTATAAAGATGGCATTCTAAATAAAGCTTAAGCTTTTTATAATAATGGTAGAAAATTTTAGAGTCTTTGAAAAAGTAAATGTTATATGGTTTGGATCCATTTTCAAAATATAATATATACCTACCATATTGACCCTAATTAGAATGATGTCAAGATACTAAGCAAGAACTTACCTGAATAGTAAAGATTAGTTATTAACTACAGAATTTAAATGAGGCAAGCTCTTGTGTACCATTTGAGATTGGCCAGTGTGTTCAGTATCACTGTTCCATTACCCTGTTGTCCTAGCACTTATAACTATCTGCAGTAATTTACTTTGGGCCAGGATTTTGCCTATCTTGTTCACATAAAGTTCTCCAGCACCCAGATTCATGCCTGGTAAATAGTAGTCACTTAATAAATAAATAAATATTTGTTTACCAAGTAACTGGATTATCCTCAGAAAGGTAGTTCATTTATGAAACTGTTGATTAGCCTGTTGAATTCATGGTACAGCTTGTAATTTGGTGATCCTTATATTTTAAAGTATTTAATTTGAATATTCTGATACCATTTGAGATATATTAAGTGTTGCCTCTGATTTCATTGTCTAAAATTACTTTATAAATCTCATCCTGATATATCCCTGACATAGGAATATGTGGTTTTATTTTTAATTTGAAAAACTTATGACCGTTAATAAAAAGCTAATCCTCTTCAGTGAATAACAAGATGAATATTCTTTTTATTTCTATTTTTCTTTATGAGTCCATGGTAGATAAAAATATTCAAGGAAAATAATTTCCTATAGTTTTTCTAATTTTATTATTTGTGGAAGAGGAGAGCACTTTTGTTGATTTTCTGATGTAAGGGAATCATTTGGTCAAATTTATAAAAGCTTGGTCTTGGACGTCAGTTTAAATTTCTTTTTTATAGTGATTGTCTATGTCTATCATATAAAGAAGTTTATACTCTTGAAAACAAATATGAGCTTTGAGATTTGAGAGTCTTAATGTACTCTGAATCCTACTTGTAAGGCAGTTTGGATAAAATTAATATTAGTCAAATGGAGAAACGAGTGGTTGTACAACGACAGTATCTGGCACATAGTAGATATTCAAATGTGTGAATGAATGGTTACCCAATTTCAGGTTAACAAGAGGAGATTGGGCTTTTTCTCTGTAGGTTGGAGTAGCTGATATGTTTCTTTCTTTTTTGTTTTTTTTTTTGTAAGTTTCAAAAGTGAAAGAATGACACGATTAGTTGGGTTTTTTAAATTAATTAATTTAATTAATTTATTTTTGACTGCATTGGGTCTTCGTTGCTGCACGTGGGCATTCTCTAGTTGCGGCGAGCGGGAGCTACTTTTCATTGCAGTGCGCGGGCTTCTCATTGTGGTGGCTTCTCTTGTTGCAGGGCATGGGCTCTAGGCACACAGGCTTCAGTAGTTGTGCCACGCAGGCTCAGTAGTTGTGGCTCGCGGGCTCTAGAGCACAGGCTCAGTAGTTGTGGTGCACGGGCTTAGTTGCTCCATGGCATGTGGGATCTTCCCAGACCAGAGCTCGAACCCGTGTCCCTTGCATTGGCAGGCGGTTTCTAAACCACTGCGCCACCAGGGAAGCCCTGCGATTAGTTTTTGTTTTTTATTTTGGAAAGGACATTCTAGCCTCACCATCAGGAAGAGTTATAATACGAAATGGTTGGGAGACTCGTTAGGACGTTCTTTTAGGACTTCAAGAGATGCATAGAGACTAAAGCAGTAGGTGGGATGGAGAGGAGAGAATACATCAGTTCAGAGACCTTTAGAAAGTAGCACCTATTAGACTTGGAAACTGGTTAGATATGAGAAATAAAAATGAGTCGAACATGACTCCCAGTTTTCTGGGTTGGACATTCAGTTGTTGATGATACTCTTCATCAAGATAGGAAATACAGGAGCAAGAACAGATTTGGGGATAAGATAGGTTCAACCTTGAACTTACTGTTTTTGAGGCACTTGAGGAACATATTGGTAAAGATTTCTAATAGGTAGTTGGATACTTAGGTCTGGAGTCTACGAGGCAGTTCTTGGCTGGAAGTATAAATTTAGAAATTAAGAGTATCTAAAATGTAAGCTCCACAAGAGCAGGGACCTTGTCTGACTTGTTTACTGATGGATTCTCAGGACCTGGCACTGCACCTGGGACATGTATTTGAGAGATGTATAATTCGTGAATGGTAGCTAAAACACCAGGAAAATATACAAGGGGAGAAAAGAAAAGGCTTAGAAACACCTGCATTTAAAGAGTCATTTGAAGAAGAGAAGCCAGCTAAAGAGATTGAAAAGGCATTCCAAGAAGGTTAGGAAAAAAGATTGGTATCATATTTTTTACCTGCGTAGTGGACATCACTGTTTATGACTATGCATTTATGATGTATGTATGAGTGAATACAAGTCATAGACAGAAACAGTTTCAAAAAAGAGTATGTGGTCAGGATTGTTTACATTGCAGAGAAGTCAAGTAAATGAAAGTAGATAAGTATCCCTTGACATTTGTCAGAGCCATTTCATTAGAGTTGTGTGCTGGATCAAATTTGGGGAGGTCAAGGAATTAGAGACTGCTCTAAAGGAAATTAGCGAGGGGAGATGGTAACTGGAGAATACTTGTTTATAATGTTTATAGACTGAGGCCCAAAACTACTGAAGAAGAATTTGAAAACCCCAAAAAGAAAGGAATGATTGATAAAAGAGGGTCCCAAAATATGCGAAAGGAATGGGACCAAGAGCACAAGAGAATAGACTAAACTTCCTTAGGAGAGAAGTCATCATCTGAAATGGAAGAAAGGACCGAGGGGCTGGGCACAATCATAAATACATTTCTAGTTTAGGACAAGAGAAGGCAGAAAATTGGTGGCATTCATGCCTGATCACCTCTTGTTCTTTTCCCAAAATGGGAGGAAAGGCCATTTGATCTATGACTGAGTAGAGTTCAAGAACAATGATTCAGTGTTTAGAATGGAAGAAGGAGCTGAGAAGTTGGCAATCTGTTATGGATATAATGCACTTTATTTTTCTAGATATTTTATGCCTAATGGTTAAGTCATATGACTGACTTTCGTAGTGCTCACGTTTATGATTTTAAAATTGAAAATGCCAAGAATTGGGTGACAAGAACTACAAGATACAGCAGTTATTTGCACGTGTTATGTTAATAATTAATCTTTTCCCTTTAATTTTAGGTCCTCACACTTCAGCAAATATAGGTGTTCTAAGTAGTTGCCTGGACTTAAGAACAGTAATCCCTGAAACTTCTGTATCCAGTACTGTTTCCAACGCACAAACTATGGTAACCCAGCAGACCATTAAAACTGAATCATCCAGTACAAATGGGGCAGTTGTTAAAGATGAAACTTCACTAACAACATTCAGTACCAAATCTGAAGGTTTGAAATGTGTTTCACATACTGTATTTTGAACCATTTTTGTATATAAATTCATCAAACGTATTTGTTTTAGATGGGAATTGCATTTCATCTTGGATTGAATCAAATATAAAAAGATGAGGCATTTCAGTTAAAATCATTATATAATATATTCTCTGCTACCTGACATAAAATAGTTAAATTAGCACACACTGTAATACAATCAGAATGTATCTTTCCTACCATAAACTTATTCAGCAAAATTTTTTTTTCCTTAGAAAAGATTAGTTCTAGGCTATGGAGTAACAATTCTCCCAGCCTGATTGATTTCTGATTTTGTAAATTCTTATTTTATTCTTTTGCAATAGGAATTGCGTTTCACGTTTGGTGAACATTCTCTGAAGTTCCAGCTAGTCATCAAATCCTTGAAAAATGAACTTTGTGAATTAGTTCAAGTTAGAGGGTCCATATTTCCAATTATTGTGATTTTTTGTATATTTATAAATTATATTTTAATATATCTGTTTGATAAGTGATTATGTAAGTCTTATCTGATGAATTGTTTAATTTTTAGTTGATGAAACATGTGCATTACCTGCAACTAAGATCAGCCGTGTAGAGGCACATGCTGCAGTGATGCCATTTTCTGTAAGTATATTACCTGGAGATGATATATGTTTACAGATGGTTAAATATGCTTTAAATGCTGAGCACCTTCAACATAAATTCAGGAAAAGACTCTTGGGCATCCTCTAGTAATTATTTGACATAGATTGAAAAATGAAGGGTTAAAGAGAAAACTGTTCACAGTATAATGTTAAGTGGAAAACTGTGGACAAAAAATAATATGTATACTGCATTCCCAATTTTATTAAAAACACACACAGTGGGGCTTCCCTGGTGGCGCAGTGGTTGAGAATCTGCCTGCCAATGCAGGGGACACGGGTTCGAGCCCTGGTCTGGGAAGATCCCACATGCCGCGGAGCAACTAGGCCCGTGAGCCACAACTACTGAGCCTGCGCGTCTGGAGCCTGTGCTCCACAACAAGAGAGGCCGCGATAGTGAGAGGCCCGCGCACCGCGATGAAGAGTGGCCCCCACTTGCCGCAACAAGAGAAAGCCCTCGCACAGAAACGAAGACCCAATGCAGCCATAAATAAATTAATTAATTAAATTTAAAAAAAAAAAAAAAAACACACACAGTGCGTACATTCACACTCTCACGTGAGTCCTCACATGTCTGCACTACGATGCTAGATGACTTTCTTCAGGTTGTGGGGCCAGAGATAATTTTCACTTTCTTCTTTATGCTTTCAGGATTTTTCTGTAATAAAATGTTACTTTCATAATCAGAAATATGGGTGTATACATACATATGTGTATATATTGAAATTACATTAATGGTTTAAAGAGTAAAAGGACGTGTTATAAAACATAAAACTTGAATGGCTTTCTTGCTAGCCACTTAATAGGAGAACAACAGAATATTGCAATACTGAGTCAGGCATACCTGTAGGGTATCCCAACAGTCTCTGACATTGGGTTTTTTGGTGGAAGGCCAGAATAAGTCTGCCTGGTACCAAATTTAAATGCTAGGAATGTGGGCTTCCCTGGTGGCGCAGTGGTTAAGAATCCGCCTGCCAATGCAGGGGACACGGGTTTGAGCCCTGGTCTGGGAAGATCCCACATGCCACAGAGCAACTAAGCGCGTGCGCCACAACTACTGACCCTGCGCTCTAGAGCCCGCGAGCCACAACTACTGAAGCCCGCGTGCCTAGAGCCCGTGCTACACAACAAGAGAAGCCACCGCGATGAGAAGCCCGCACACCGCAACGAAGAGTAGCCCCCGCCACAACTAGAGAAAGCCTGTGCGCAGCAACGAAGACCCACCGCATCCAAAAATAAATAAATTAAATAAATAAATTTAAAAAAAAAAGAAAATGTCCATTTAAAATAAAATAAATAAATAAATAAATAAATGCTAGGAATGTGCCTCACAAATAGTATACTAAGATTGTTTCACTTAGATGAATACATGTGTTTGTGTATATCTTTAAATTTATTTTTAAATTCTCAGTCATTTTAACTTTATTGCTATGAGCAAGAGTTTTTATTTGACCTAAAATTCACCTTTTAGAATCTTCAAGATTAGTCTATAGTTTTAGTTTTCTTTCAGTCATGATTTTATGGCTTTTGATTGTGTATTTACCTTCATCAGCTTTCACCTTTCCAGAATGTTAAGTCCCAGTGTTCTTACACTCTTCTCAGAGAAGAATTATTAAAATGAATTTTTATCTCTTAAATCTGTTTTGCAATGCATCAGCCAGAGTGGTATCTGTTATTTCAGTTGGAGCCAGTTGTTTTATAAAAGTTGTTGAAGAGAGTTTTTACAACTTTAAAATGAAAACAAGTTTAAAGCTATTCCTTTTCTAAAAACCTTAAAGACTCTTCTAGTTAGCTCACTTTGTCATGTGTGATAGCCTAAGTAACAAGTAATGTGAATTATAAGCATGTACCTCTGCTGTTATATATTCAAGACAGAAATAAATAACTGAAGTGCACATTTGTTTTGAGCTTCTGGAAACAGTGTCTCATTTATAAAGAAGATGGCTTAAAAAGGTTAGTTCCAGGGATAAGTATAATTCACTTATTACTAAAAGTAGCTTAAGGTAGAGGAAGTTTATTAGTCTTAAAGCAAGGTAAAAATGTAAAACTGTTTAATCTGTTCCTCTTTAGTATATAATAAATTATATTCAAATTGCATTTTAGTTTTGAACATTTTTTCTCCTTTTAGGTTTGGAGAATCACAGGTATTTCAAGTGCAAAGGTCACTGAATTTCTGCTAGTTGTTTTTGAATCTAGAAATAAGCCAGCTTGGAATGAATTTTTCCTTATTTGCTCCTTTTGGAGCAAGTTGTAGTGTCACATTAAAGGGATTATTACATTTTCTGAGAGAGTCTCTGAAATGACAATGTTTTATAAAACAGCTGGCATTTTAACGTATCACTGATTGGAAAGCATGCTAACTCCAGCTAGGTTGATAGCACAGAGCTACTGACTTGGAGAATGCCTGTCACTCCCTATGTTTGAATTGGCAACCCTGTTTCACTGTCAGTTGACCTAATCTGTTAAGAGTTTATTTACTTATGAGCTATTAATTGTGGTGTTTACCCATATACCTACTTGTAGATCACTGCATGGATTTATTAAATCTTGAAATTTCTTGTATGTTCAGTAAGAGTCTTCATAAATTTTTCTTTCTCTGAAATTAGAAAGAGACTCCTTCAAATCCAGTGGCCACAATGAAAGCAGGAGAACGACAGTGGTGTGATGTAGGAATTTTTAAAAATAATACAGCTTTGGTGAGCCAGTTTTATTTGCTGCCAAAAGGGAAGCAAAGCATCTCAAAGGTAGCTATTGACATACTTTCTACACTGTTAGTTATAAGCCTCAAGAATGAGATTTTAAAAAATAATCCTGATTCAGGACATTCGAATGAGTGAAATTGGGATCTGTTTACAATCTATAATTGAGAGTTCTGTATATAGCTATCTTGTATTCTTTTTTAAGACTCCTTTTATGGAATATATCACAAGCAGGTTATTTTAAAAAATCTCATACAATCACTGGGCTGGATTTTGAGTCATAAATGATATGGTCTGGCCAGTACAGATAAAGATTTTTTGAAATATCTCTAATTGTGTTACCTGGTGTGTTTAAAGAATGTTTAAAGAACATTTTTTTACTTAGAACTTTTGTTATTCCTAATTTCACAGTTTAAAAAATTTAAAAACCCCTACGCTATTGAATACAATCTAACTTTCCCTTAATTCTGAAGTCCCTTAAAGAGGACCTCATATATATAGATGAGACATTAACCCTCTAAGAATTATGAAATAGATAACAGCTCCAAAGCATATTGAACTAATTTTTTTCTGCAATGGGGAATTTCAGAGAGGGAATTGCCAAAGAAATACATATTCAGTTTGAATCTCCCAAAGATCTTACTAATGGGAACTATATCATTTATCATTATATTTTAGTTTCTCTAATATTACTTCTGGTGTCTCACTTTTACATATTGAATTCTTCCAATTCTTGACAAAAATAGATATCCTAGTTAATAATTTGTTGGTATTATGCCTAACAAAATTTCTGGCTGTAGTTTGATTTCATATACATGGAAATATCCTTATCTAAGGGCCTAGTAGCTATCTGTTTTTCCCAAAAGAAAGAAAAGAACATAAAATTTAGAGCCAGTAAACTTGAATTTGAATCATTAGTTCCAGCACTTGACAGTGTGACGTTGGACAAGTCACTTGTTTAACCTTGCTGAGACTCAGTTTCCTCATCTGTGAAATGGAGATGACCTAACTCCCTTAAAAAAATGGGATGGTACATTGGTGGTATAGTGAGAGTTAGGGAGAATATGTAAAAATTGTTTGAAAGTTGTAGATGTTATGATCTTCTTACCCAGAGTATGCAGTCCAATTATTTAATTTAACATTTTTTCAGCATCTGCTGAATATTAATTATTAAAACGCTCTGTACTACATGCTAGTCATTCCTTTTCTATCAAGTTTGCTTGCCTATGTCCAAAGGGTATTGTTCCTGGCTAGACTGTTTGACAGTAAATTTTCTGAGATTTCTACTCCACGTTAAGTTTACATGGAGATAGTTGTTACCTTGTTTATAGTGGTCAGTTTTTTTCTATCTCCATACTCTTCATGTGCAGAATAACCCTTATATTTCTTTTTATAACCAGTGATTCTCAACTGGAAAGGCACTTTTCCTCTGGATGAGAATCACCAATTTATGGGCTTAGTTACTTTTGTTTTGGGGGAGGGGGGGTTCATTCCATGTATGAAAGAGGAAAATAGATAATGTGAACTACAACCCTAAAACATAATTCATTCTTTAAAAGTTTTGTTATTTAATGAAAAAATAATTAATTGCATCTTTTCTTTGACTTTTGCATATATTACATTTTAGATAGGAAATGCAGATGTACCTGACTACAGTTTACTTAAGAAACAAGATCTTGTTCCAGGCACAGGATACAGATTCAGGGTTGCTGCCATCAATGGTTGCGGAATAGGCCCTTTCAGCAAAATCAGTGAATTTAAAACTTGTATTCCCGGTTTTCCTGGAGCTCCTTCTGCAGTCAGAATTTCAAAGGTGAGACATCAGGTCAAGACTTAATGATTTAAATTACTGAAACTTTGTAAATGAAGTAAAACTATCAGTTTAGAGATTCTTGTTAGTGTCTGATGAAATGAGAGGTATCTAAAAGGGGTAGATTAAAAATTTTTTAAATATTTTTCTCTAATCATTCATGATATTTTTAAGGACCAAAATTTAAAGCAGAATTACAGCATCCAAATTTTACAAAGTCAGGGAAATCTGTGTATGCTTCTTAATATTAGCTTTGTTCTTGTTATTATGGAACGAAAAAGTTTTGTGCTGGAGAGTGTTAATAGAACACATTTAATTGGACTATATTTTATCCTAAGGTCCTACCCCTATTTAGAGAAGATAAGGTCTGCTTTCAGATAAGAAAAATCCCTTTCTTGGGGTAGTACAGGCGGACTTTTAAGCCTAGTTATGTTTTTTAAAAGGGCATGAAGTAAACACTGTAGATCCAATTAAGATTAGTTTTTAAAAATCAACAGTAAAAGTTCTAACATCTAATGCAGTTACTTTAGTGAAAAGCATCTTGTGTTCAAAAGATAGACTCAACATAATAAGTGAGATTAGAGAAAACTTCAGAACTTTTACCTGTTTTTGTTTTTGTTTTTCCCCCTCTCTTCAAGAATGTTGAGGGTATCCATCTTTCCTGGGAACCTCCAACTTCACCTTCTGGAAATATTTTGGAATATTCAGCCTACTTGGCTATCCGCACAGCACAAATACAAGATAATCCAAGTCAGCTTGTGTTTATGAGGATTTATTGTGGTCTAAAGACATCATGTATAGTAACTGCTGGGCAACTTGCAAATGCACATATTGATTATACATCCAGGCCTGCCATTGTGTTCAGGATATCAGCAAAGAATGAAAAGGGATATGGACCAGCTACACAAGTTCGATGGCTTCAAGGTAACAATAAAAAAGCACCTTTAAATTGATTTTTTTTTTTAACTGAAGCTATTGTGATGATTATTTATTAGTAACTGGTTTTGGAGATTTGTCATTTAAAAGAGTATTCTCTGACTGTATTTCTAGCAGTTATGAATTTGAGTTTGTAAGTTGTTCTTAAAATGTATTTGCTCAATTCTAGATCCAAATAAAAGTAGAAAAGAAGCAAACCCTCTCTGAAAACTAGTATATGAATTCTTCCCTAAAGTTATAGTTCTTTTATAAAGGAAAATAGTAAAATTAAGATAAAAGCTAGAAGGCTTTATTACTCCAATATCTTTTATAAAGGCCATGTAACTCAGTCATCCTAGAGTTATTGAGATGATTCTAGTAACTGGCTGTTGTACACTGTGCTGTCTTATATAGTAAATGTTCTCTACATTGTAAAGGCCCTGTCTTTGAGTACTCCCTCTAACTTTATTCTATATGAGCAGTGGTCCTCTAACAACTATCTTCTACTGGATAATATTTGTAATACTGATTTTAGTAGCCATTTGATTCATTTCTTTATCTACAGTTAGCACAGAGCTTAAGAAATTAAAAAAAGAAAGAGGCAAGTTCAGAAACTCTGCTTTTGAATTTTCATCATTTTCCAAGAATCATGGCAACATACAAAAAGAATAATGGATTTTCTTAATTCATACCAGGTTGATATATTGGAGTATATTTTTGGCCAAAGCACTTAACTTATCTGGCCCTCAATTTCCTGATTAATAGATGAGGGAGTTAAAAGAGTTTACCTTTAAGGTCCCTTTCAGCAGTAAAATTCTGTATGTTCATCAGAAGTAAAGTATATCCCTAAACATTTCAACATCTGTCTCAATGGATCTAATTTTGCTTTTGCTGAAATTAAAATGTTCATAGTTTAAAATTCAAAGTTAAAGTATGTCCTTCTTATTGAAGAAAGAAAGAAGCACCTTAACTGGACATGAGTTTTGAAATAGTGTTTTAAACATTTGTAAGATTTTTGTAAATGCTCTAAATGTTTTATTTTTGCATTGTTTTTACCTTGAAATTGTATAAACTTTTTTACAACTGAAATATAAGCATTAGACAGCTTACTCAGGTTCCATTACAACCTTAAAGATGCATATAGGCATTATGGATACTCTGCTACAGGTAACTTGTTTTAAACCTTTTAGACATTTCATGGTTCCACTGCCTATTCGAATCTGGAATGAATATACAGAGCAATAATTGCAGAAAAGATATTTCAGACTAAGAGCTGCAGTAACTGCAGGGGCACAGGTCTGTCGTTTTATACCATGTAACCTTATGCCAGTTTAGGTTGACTGAGTAGCTATGTCCTCAAACTTCATGTATAATACTCCAAGCAAAGATGGATTTAATTGTGCAGAATTGATATATATGTATGTTCCAGTTACTAATTTAAAAGTGTATAGAATATTTTAATATATAATTTTTGTAAAGAACTGGGATTTTTATACTACAGTATTTGTAATTAATGTGTCTCACTAATTTTTTTCTCTTGAAGAAAATATGCAAACTGTTAGACACATAATGAGTGATTTCCAAACTCTAAAGGTAAAATAAATGCACTACTGTGGTGTTGTTAGAATACCTTTTTTGTGGCTATATGAATCCTTAATCTTTAAATGTGTACTTTACAAACAGTGTTTACAAGGAGCTTCTCTGGTTTGTTATCCCAGCACCTCCCTTGGTGAGAGCTTCATTCTGCATTTGTTTAACTCATATGCTTTGCTTTTGGCATATGCTTGCTTTTTGCACTAGTAGAATTTTAACTTACCTCATTATTATGTTTGTAATCATTTGTGTAGCTTCCATAATATGTCTGATATAGGCTAAAGAAGTACTTAACCAAAGTTAAAATAAATGGTAAGCAATTTTGCACATATTAAATGCTAGGGTTTGTTGTGTATATGTGTGCGTTTAGTTACAAAAAGAATAAGAATGGAAAGTTATAGTAAGTATGTGTTTCAAGCCCAATCATTTTAATGATCTATTTGCTTTATTAGGAAAAGGTCTGGCTTTTAACCCTTTATTCTCTGCATTAATTAACAATTTGCATCTTGAAGCACTTCTCTTAATGACAAGGAATAAGTTGACTTTAAGCAAAGAATAGAATATTTGTTTGAGTGTGTACATTTATACCTACTTAGTATTTTGTTTAGTTTACTTTGTTTAAATATCTCTTCTTTTCTAGACTAGGAGGTGAATATGAACCTGTGGTTCTAAAATATGTCTTATTTTCTAGAGAGAAAGGCAGTCTTTCTATACCAAGGGATTTGTTAAAATAACAAATGTTTTTACTTTGAGAATCAGCCCAGTTTCTTACCATTTTTTCACATTTGTACATTAAGTAGTAATCATATTTACCTCTTTGATAAATGATTGGTGACTGAAAGACGCCATTGGGAAATCTCTGTGGCTTTGACATTAATAGTTAATATGAGATCATTGAGCTATGTGTTTATGAATAGAATGGATTGGGATAAATAACAAGAGAAGTGCATTTAGCTTCTATGATTTGCACATTTTCTAAGTGAAGATCCCTTTGTGTAGCAGTGGGTTATAACATGCAGGTATCTTTCATAAGAGGATTTACCCTGAGTTAAATTACTTTCTTTACTCCTCCCAGCTGGATAAGCAATTCAGACGTACAAGTGTTTGTGCCATAGTCCTCTTCCTGGACTCTGCAGATTTGGTTCACATAGGTAGTAAAAAGATTTTGCTGTTGCATGCTCTTAGAATTATGTTTTCTAAAGTATTGTATTGGCTTCATTTTAGTTTAGTAAACTGTTTGGCAACTTAACTAGAAATAGGGTATTATAAACCCACTTTTATCTGCATTAAAAAAAAAAAACAGGAATAATCCGATTGCATGTATGAGGGCCCCCTGCCCTATAACCCAATTGCATAAATATAATCATCTGTAGGAAGGTGAAACTGTTGATCCATTACTTCAAAGCCTTGTAGACTAGCAAAGATTTGTTCCAGTTAGACACATGGTCTACTATAACTGGGGATATTTTTATTTTTAAAAATTGCAGCACTTGTAGCATAAAAATAACTTGTAACATTGGATATGAAGAGATTATTAGTATTTAAAATTACTGTAGTCATCTGATCATAAATGAAGTAGGTTCAAAATAGACTTGGTCCTTGACCATTTAAGGTATAACTGACAGTTATGTTTTCCAAGACTAATTTTAGGCGGTTTTATGTATTGTGTACCAATGACATGTAAAATAAAGCACCTTTTCTACTATAAGCAATTACAGGTGTTATTTATTTTGAACTACATGGAAGAAAAATTAGTGGTGGCAGAGTAAATCTGTAGAAATGCTGATGTTATATCATTCACTTAAAATGATATAGGCAGGCTCATAAAGAATGAACTGTGTCTAAAAACTTGTTTATTGAGTGGATTGTGTTTGGGAGTCATTTTCTGATAGAAATGTAAAGCCTATCTAACCTTTATTGTAACTAAACTAGTATGCTTGAAAGTAAAAAGGCAGATGGCTCCAAGAAACAGACTAAACTTGTTGTCACCTTTCTTTGGTCTTTTTTAGTCTTAATTTTTTTTTTCTTTATGCTTTTCATTTTAATTCATAGCAGCCGGTCTTCTGTCCTGCTACTCCATCAAAATGGCTCTAGCAGAGGTCAGGGATAACGTCTCATTTCCCAAATCCATTGAATTCTTTCATTGTACTTAATCTTGTCATTTGAAACTTTAACCACTCCCTTGACACTTTGACGTTTTTTTAGTTTCTGTGGGACTGTGCTCTCTGTCTTTTTGTGCACCTCCTTCTGTCTGCAGTCCCCTTTTCCACTCCCACCTGTCTCCATTCATATTTTCAAGATTTAGGTAAAGGTCGCCAACCTGCTGAAGCCTTTCCTGACATACTTCATTTCTAGGTAGATTTGACCCCTTTTTCTTATGCCCCTACTGTCCTTTGTTCAATCTTCTGTCATAGCAGCCTAAAAGCTCTTGCGCCCTTACTCGTTAGCGTTGTTATTCCTCTCCCTCTGCCAGACGGTCAGAGACTGGGTCTTTATCACTCTTCCATATCAGCCATTTAGCTGCTACTTAAATATTTTAACAAATGATTAAAGAAAATTGCACCTGTACATCTCTCTCCATACTCTCACTCCCCTTCTCAAATTGGGTCAAAGTGAGAGGGAGGCTTTGAAAGGGAAAGAGATTTTAGCAGATTTAATAAGCCTCTGGAGGAAATACAAGCTCCACCTTTGTCTTACCCTACCCTGCTGTTACTTAGGTTCCTAAGAGAAGTTCTGGGATAAGTAAGAGATATGTCACATATTTATTAGGCTAAAAGGGATTTAATATGGGTGTATATAGATCTCAAGAGGAATTCTTTGATCTAAAAAGATCTGAGAATTTAGTGAGACCGGTGGGCATTGCTGGATAATGATTTTTAACATTGGATGATCAGGAAAATGAGCTAAAAATATTTCCAAAGTCAGTCTCTCTGATTTCCGTATAGGAAAGCCATGGACAATTGTCTAACTTTAGAAGAAGCTACCTACATATTTAATATGTAAGCACAGGGAGTTGCTGGAGGACACAGAGCACCAGCGTTAGAACCTCACTGGAGTCTGTCAGGTCACTGTTGTCACCTCTAAGCTTACAGGACAAAGGATTCTTACACTACTGGAAAACAAGATGACATTGGCACACCTTCTTTCCAAGTTTCCCAGTTATAACTGGGAGTCCTTATACTTATATATTTCTGTAACTCAGAAAAAGACTTTTTAGAAATCATGCCTGGAAAAACATGAACTACAACATTCTGGGGAGAAACAATTCTATAAACCGAATGATGAAGGAAAAAGCTATACCAGCCTCCTTATTCAAAATAGATCTCTGTATCTTCTATTTCTATATCTATATAAGGTAGCATCTAGTGTTTGTTTTTGAGCATAGAGTAACTCTGTCCGCTAGTAAGTCACGGTCCAAGAAATGCCCACCTCTGACCAAAAGGATTATCCATTCCTCCTCTGAAAAGATGGACTGGAAGTTCCCTACGAGCTTGAGGAAAGCTCCCTCCCTATTTCTCTGTTTCTTATTGGAGAAGGAGGACAAAGCTGCAGGTATAATAATTACATCCTATTTAACAAAGCTGTGGGTGTGCCACTGAAGGCGTCGTCGTAGCATGTAAGAGAGGGGGCAGGGCTCTGGAGGTCCAGCCAACTGCTTGATCCGAAATCATCCTGCTGCCAGTTGCACTTTAGCACCTTCTGGTGACATTGTCCATTCCAGCTTACATATGGGTAAGATTTTGGGTCTTTTGTAACAAGCAGCCTAGGATTTTTAAAATAGCACAACGATGTCTGGAATTTTCTGAATGTTTGGAACCTAGTTGAAGAGATTGGACCTGAAGGATACACTGTCTGCTCTCCATTTCCTGAGAATGTATTGCCAGCCATTTGCTGCCGGGCCTAGTCTGCCTCTTGCACCACCTCCCTAACCCAAGATAATAACTTTAGCCTGCCTTGTTGGGTACGAGGGATGGATCCAATGTTTCAAGATCTTTTTTTTTTCAAATTTCTAAATTGTATACCAAATTGTATAGCTAATCCCCTGAATCAGGTGAAAACGTACCTTAACTGTGCCTTGTTTAATTTGCAAAATGGCACTGTTGGTGATGACCCTGGCAAAGATATGATTGAAAAATTATTATGACACTTGTGACCAACCTGGGCACCTGTTATTGACCAATGTGGGGAAACAGTCAATAGCCACCATGCACTTTCTGTATTTTTGGATTGCTTAACACATAAATGCACTATTAGGAGAATGTGCCAAAGGGAATTTGTACTTCTGAAAGTCAACAGAATTCAATAAAGAGGCAGTGTCTCGGTTTATTTTGTGATTTGTATCACCTATCATTTCATTCTCCGCTTTATACAAATAATTATATACCCAATGAACAACATAACCAACTAACCAGAATCATGCCAGTGGCTGAACCAACTTGGCAGAGCAGTGCTATAATACTGCCATCTCGTTAGATTCTAACTCTCTGGGAACCTAGTTAACTTCTGTGAAGAATAGCCCATATTCATTCCTTTTTTCATATTATTATGTACTTCTTCCCCACCAGTTACAATAATTGCCTGATATGCAATGCAGAACAGTGGCTGAAATAATCGGATGTTCCCTCTCTTTGTTGATGAAGTTATATCACGTAACCTTATATCCTTTTTCTTTTACAATGTTTGTTGAGAATAAATAAAATGATCACACATGTACTCAATCTTCAGCTTAAGAACTAGAATACCCTCAGATGTGTAGAATTACCCCCACTCTGTCTTCCTTCCCCACATACCACATGAGGTAAACATTATTCTGGATTTTTTGGCAGTAATTCCCATGTTTTTATTTATGGCCCTGCCATCTATATTTTGTATCCCTAATAATATATTATTTAGATTTACCTGTTTTTGAACTTTTATGTAAATGGTATCATGCTGTATGTATTCTCCTGTGACTTTTTTCTGACACTGTTTTCGAAATTCTTATCCATGTTTATGCATGTAAGTGTATTTCATCTGTTTTTCACTACTGTATAGTATTCCATTGTATGACTATACCACAATTTATTTATCTATTCCTCTGTTCATGGAGATGTGGATTGTTTTCAGTTTTTGGCTATTCTGAATGATGCTGCTAGTGAGCATTCTGCCAGTTACAATGTAAGCTCCGTGTGGGCAGGGATTTTGTCTTTTTTGTCTGATTTTGTCTGTTTAACACATTCACAATGTCTAGAACAATGCTGGCACATGGTAGATGCTTAATAAGTATTTGAGGAATGAGTGAATTCTCGTACATGTCTCCTGGTGCACATGTGCAAGAGTTCTCTAGGGCAGTTGTTTTCAAAGTATGGTCCAGGGACTCTTGAGGTCCCTGAGACCCCTTCAGGGGAGTCTGTGAGGACAAAAGCATTTTCATAAGAATACTAAGACATTATTTGTCCTCTTCACTCTCATTTTTCACTTTTAAATGTTTTCCAGATATATGATGACATCATCACTCTGACAGCTTATCAAGTGTGTGCCTATATAGTTTTGTTTTGAAAATGCCTGTTTTAATTTCTAATATGGTAAATTTTGATAACTATAACCCACATGAACAACAGCTCTTTGAGGTCCTCAATAACTTTTAAGGATGTAAAGAGGTTCTGGACCAAAAATTTGAGAACTGATGCTCTAAGAAGCAGGTTTTACTTAGTCATACTGAACTGTTTTCTACAGCATTTGTACCAGTTAAGCTCCCACTGGCAGTGGTTGAGTGTCATTGCAAACACTTATATCTTAGCAAACACTTAATCTTGACTATCTTTTATATTTGCCAATTGGATGGCGATTGTATAGTATCTTACTGTCGGTTTAATTTGCATTTCCCTGATTACTAATGAAACTGAGTGTTTTTTTGTACATGAATGTGTTTCCTCTTCTGTGAAATACCTATTCATGTCTTTTTTGCCCATTTTTCTATTGGGTGTGTGTCTTTTTTTTCATTGATTCATATGATTTCTTTATATATTCTGGATGCCAGTCCTTTGTCAGTTAAACATGTTGTATGTATTTTCTCCCAGTTTGTGTATTATCTTTTGTGATTGTATTGAATTTATTGATTAGCTTGGAGAAAATTGATATCTTTTCAGTAATGAGTCTTCCATCCAAAAACATTGTGTATTTCTCCATTTGGTTTTCTTTTAATATCTGTCAATAAACTTTTAACAATTTTTCTCCATAAAGGCCTTCATGTCTTATATTAGTTTTCTTTCTGGGAGTTTTACATATTTTTTAATGCTGTGGTAAATTTCTTAAAATTACACTTTCTATTCTAAGTGGATGTTGCTGATTATAGATATATTGTTGCTATGTGTTGATTTTGGATCCAGCAACCATGCTAAATTTTTATTAGTTCTAATAATGTATCTAGATGTCTTTCTGAGTTTTTTATATAATCACATCATCTGAAATGGTGGCAGTTTTCTTCCTTTCTGATCCTTCTACCTTTTAAAAAATGTCTTCTTACATTTCTGTACTTGCTAGGACCTGTAGTACAACGTTGAAAAGAACTGATAGTGAACCTCCTTGTCTCAGCCCCAATTTAAAGGGAGTGCTTTCAACATTTCAGCTGAGTATTTTTTTTCCCCCACAAATGGCCTTCATCACGTTAAGGAGATTCTCTTCTATTTCTAGTTTGCTAATAGTTTTATATGAATGAATGTTGAATTTTACTGAATGCTTTTTTCTCATCCATTAAAATGGTTAAATTGGTTTTTCTTTTAATGTTAATGTATTAAATTATGATAGTTGACGTTTTAATATTGAACCAATCTTTAATTCCTAGGATAAACCCAGTTTGATCATGGTGTGTGTGTTTTAATACATTGCTGGACTCAATTTGCGAATATTTTCTTTAGGATTTTTGCCTCTACGTTTGTGAGTGAAATCAGCTTCTAATTCTCCTATTATGTCCTGTCATTGTCTGGTTTTGGTATCAAGGTTATTCTAGTCTTATTAAATGAGTTTTTCAACTGTCTGGAAGAGTTTAAGATTGGAACTAGTCTTTAAAGCCATGTGGTCATTAAGAGAAGACTTTAAACTATTGATTCATTTCTTTGAGGGTTTTAGCATCATTAGGATTTATTAAATCCTAAATTTAAATCCTAAATTTTGTTAAATTTAATAAATTCTTCTAGGGATTTCTCCATTTCATCTTAGTTTAACTTTTTGATATTGTTGTCCTTATTAGCTTTATATCATTTTAGTTTCCACAGCATATGTAGTTATGACTCTTTTTCATTCCTGTTAGTTCATTTGTGCCTTCTCATTTTTTTTCATCATTAATCCTTCCAGAGGTTTGACTTTTTAACCCATTAGTCATTTTCAAAGTGTATTTCCAAATGCTAGGGGTGGGTTATAGTTGTTAATATTTATTTCTTATGTCATTTTTCCAGAGAATATGAGCTATAAGATTTTCTGAAATTTGAGACTAGCTTTATGATTTATCTTGTGGTTTTTATACATGCCCCATGTTTACTGGGTAAGAGTGTATATTCCTCAGTTGTTGAGTGTAGTGTCCATTAGGTCAAACTTGTTAGTTGTGCTGTGCAGATCTTCTCCTTACTGATTTACCTTATACTTAATTTCTTATTTGCTGAAGAGTCTCAAGATCTCATTATGATAAGCAGATTTCTCAATTTCTCTTTAAGTTGTGTTTGCTTTCTTTTTCTTTGCTTTCTTTTTCTTTGGGCTTTATTATTAGATGCATACCAATTTAGAATTTTTCTATCTCCCTGGTGAAAATTGAATTTTTTATAATTATGTAGTGACTGTCTGTGAATGCTGTTACTTTCATCTTTTTGTTGTCCTTACTACAGCAATGTTTTGGTTAGTGTTTATCTGAATCTTAGATCTTTCTTTGGCCTCACATTTTGATACACACTTAACAGATACAGCCACAGAAAACATACGGATGGTTTGGTACATCTATTATGATTACAAGTATAATTTGGATTTATTTCTATGATTTCTATTTTTATGATTTCTTATCATATCATCTTTTTAAATTTTTGTCCACTCCTCCCTTATCTTTCATTTTTCATTTTCTTATTCTTTTTTCCCTTCCTCTATTTGTTGGGGTTTTTTTCAATTATTATATTTTTTTCTTATGAGTTCTATTTGGTTTATAAATGTACTTATTTTCCTGTGTAATCTTTTGCTCCTTATTCATATTTTCCATGCTTCTATTCCTTTATACATCAGTAATTTTTCTTGTGTTGATACCAGTATTCTTTGTGGGTGAGTCTACTGCTGTATAAATCGTGTTGTTTTTCATTTACGGTGCCATTTCCCCTTGTTTTGTGATATCTGAAACTTATTTTCCTTGGGAAAAAAGGAATTACTTGAAGTATGGACTGAAATTGAGATCCTTAAGATAATTTGTTTGTTCTGCCAAACACCCAGGGGCCACTAACCTGAGACCACTTTAAATTATGAGCTTGAAGGTTCTCTGATTTCAGATCACAAACCTTGAGGGCTCACCAGTGATTATGAATTCAACGGTGGTGGTGATTTATCCCCCTCCACCCAGAACCAAAATTGAAACAGGCAAGGTTCCTTGCTGCCCACTTCTCGGTGGTGGCCCAGCTAGACTCCAGCCTAAGTGAGCCTCGGGCTTTATGTGCAGTTCCCCCACTACTGGTAGCTCCTGGTCTCCAGAGTTTAACAGAACTCTCATGGCAAAAGCAGGCTTTGGTGCTGGCTTACCTCACAGGTGTCCTGTTTCCACTTCATTTTTGGCGTTTTGCAGATGCCTTATACTTTCATGTCAACTCAGTGGTACATTTAAAAAGATAATTATTTAATACAACTTTACATTGTTTCTTACATTTTGTTCAGCATTTGGTTTTTTAAAACAGGAGTTACTGAAGGTATCTAGACTGCCTTACTCTCAGAAATAAAGTCTAAATTAAAATTCATGTTACTTTGCCCTGATGTGAGTAGGAAACATAATAGTTTGTAGTCTGTACAGAATTGTAGGATGCCTCGTTCTTTCCTTTGTACTATATCCTACAAGACAGCACTTTTATGGTGTGGGGACTGCTACTTGCAAGGTTGGAAATGTATAGAAAACCATTTTTTTAAAGTTACATTCTTCCTCCACAGTAAGGAATGGCTCTGCCATTTCCTTAAATGGCTATTAGCCCAAATATTACTTGTGTTCTTTGACTAGTGATTGCTTTGGTCTGAAAAAAAGGATTTGATTTTGGTTTCTTGTAAACCTAATGTTGGGCATTATATATGCATGAGTGGGCCTTCTTGGCATACCTGTCCTAGCTGAAAGGCACTGTCTGTTATGACTTGTCTTTGCCTAGCAACTTGTTTTCAACCAATTACCCAGTGTTTAAGGTTCAGAACTATCTTTCATTCAGATGTACTCAAACTGAGCCCTGGAAAAGAGGTGCAAAAGTAAGACACAAAACCGTTACTGTTTGTACTTAGAGGACAATCAAGAAAGACCTAAATTACGCCTTTTCAAAAGAGGCAAAAATGTATGCTGTTGTGTCAGAAGTTTTTAATCTTATGTATTTTTGTGGAAGATGGAGGAATTACCTATCAACTTGTACCTTCCGCCCCTAAAAGGCATACATGGCCATTAGGCCTCTACAGACAGAGCCAGCACATATATTACTGACTTTATTTGGCACGCTCGGTCGCACTAAACTTGGCAAAGGAGTTCTTACAATACATTGCCTTGCACAGGTATCTATTTAATATGCAGTGCAAAAGGAAATTGTCTCTGGGGTAAGGTCAGGGAAAGCTGTAACTGTATTTCTAGGCAAGCTTGTATCTCAAAATGTGATGCCCAGAAGCCAGAGATATGAATCCATCCCAATGCCATCTGTGGCCTATGGTTTGAAAGGATTCTGCCTTATGGTTTTAAAATCCTTAAAATCAGGTACAAAAAGCAGCATAGTCTTGAAAGAAATATCCATGGGGCAATAGCAGCCAGCATATCGGCTATTACAAACCGATTTGGGGTGGTGCTATTTTCCGTATTTGATGATTAGTACAGAGTTTTTACAAAAGTTTTAAAGGCTTTTCTGATGAAGTTTAAGCTGAGACCTGAAGGATGAGTTGGCCTTACCCAGGCAGAAGGAAGTATATGTGTTTGTTTAAAGCCATGGCAGGGGGGTGGGAAGAAACAAAGAACACGGCACAAGGAGCCAAGGGACCAGGGTGGCTGGAGCAGAACGAGCAAGAGGAAGCTAAACTTGGTGAAATTAAGCAAAGTAACGTATCTAGCTCTAAAAGAAACCATCAATTAAAACTGAGTATTTTTTAGACAGTATAGTACAACTCTTTGAAAACAAAGTTAGTACGGTTGTTCTGTTTTTTACTCATGAGCACACTATATGACTTAATGTGAGTTTAATGTCAATATATATATATAAATTATTACATAAACTAATAAATTGTCTAATTCAGGGATACCAAAAATATGCATTTAAAATAGACTGGCTTTGGGAATTCCCTGGCAGTCCAGTGGTTAGAACTCAGCGCTCTCACTGCCAGGAGCCCAGGTTCAATCCCTGGGTGGGAAACTAAGATCCCACAAGCCGCATGGCGTGGCCAAAAAAATAATAAATTAAAAAAAATTTTTTTTAATAAAGTAGACTAGCTTTCAGTATAGATCTCATCCAGTATCACTTTTACTTGAGTGACTCAGAAGTGTATTTTATCACATAAAGCAAGAAATATTGTCTTATTTTGGACTGCTGATAAAAGTTTCCCTAAGAGAAAATATATGTTCCAAAAATCTTGCACTGCAAGATTTCATTCTTGGTAAATGGTAGAAACTTTTTTTTTTTTTTTCATTTTTCAGGCCTAATTGATATGCAAGAAGGCATGTTTTTGAAGAAAGGAAAATACTGCATAGATAGTGTACTATAAGAGGAAAAGATATACAAATAGCTTAAAACATCATCATACTCAAGCATATGACACTAGGAAGGTAGCATTTAAAAAAATTTTCTCTGGACTTAAAGCATCTCCGTTTATAATGAGGTAGTGAGGGGATAGATAGATAGATAGAAGCTAACTTAAGTCCCTTCTTCTATGACTTAATCACTGAAGCCCATTTCTCTCTTAGATACTCATAAAGCAACACATACAAAATTATTTTAAAAACTAACTTTTAGGTTAATGCAGGAGCTTACATACTTAAGAAGTTCCAGGGGGGAAGAAAACATGACATTCAGTTACATGCATCATAGCCAGGTAAGAAGACAGCACTACTTCTCACATGCATAAAAGGGGATTATGGACCTGACACGTGCAGATTGCCAGTGTTCTTTCAGAGTATGAAGCCCGTATAATCCAAAATTGACCTAATTTTACCTACTCTGAAGTTTTAGTACTAATAGCAAATTATTAAATTTAGAATTTCATTTTGGTATATACTGATATACATTTTAAAGTTGTCTAATTTTTTAATCTTGTTTCTTAAACATAGCTCAATCTTTAAACTTTAGAGAAATAACCTGATAACCAAAGATCAAGTGCTTTTATCAGTTATATAATGACATACCGCCTGGATCAAATGTAAGATATTTCAAAAATACAATTATATATGTATCAAAAGCCTTAAAATTTTGCATATCTGTTAAACCAACAATTCTACTAATAGAATTTATTTGAAGAAAACAGTCATGGATGTACACAAGATTCAATGAAGTGTTGTTTATAACTGTGAAAAGATGTATATAGTCAAAATGTCCAATAGAAGATTAAATAAATTATGTTTCAGCCATACAACAGAATAATAAAGAAATAAAAGTAGAAGACTATGTAATGACCTGGGAAAGATGTTCACAATATATTAAGTGAAAAAAGCATGTTACAAAACAGTATGCAAGTATGAGCCCATTTTTATAAAAATATACATATTTAGCAAAGTAAAAGGACAAATCATATTTACCAAAATATTAACATTGGTTGTTTTTAACATAGTAGGATGATGGTTGGTTTTGCTTAACCACCCTTTTTTGCCCATTTGAATTTTCTGTAATGAAGATTATTTTTTAAATGGGAAGGCAGTGAGGGAGTTATTAACTTCAGATTATCCCAGTTGTGCCCACAAAAGCTCCTTCTGGCAAAGTAAATGTTTCTGTCCAGCCTGTATCTAGGAAATTGCTTCTCCCTTATAAATTTGAGTGAGTGTCCTTCCAAGATGACATTCACTCAAAGTGCCTTTTAGGCAAACTATACAAGAGCAATTGTTGATTAAAAAAAAAAAAAAAATGACTCAATTATCACCAAAAAGAATAGGTGAGAAAATACAAATCCTCACTTTAAAAAGGCAACAACCCAAGTACAATACTAGTAAATTATACAAAGTTACATTATCTAAATTTAGTTTATTGCAAAGATCAAGACAGCACGCTAGAAGCTGGAGATTTCTCTTTCGCACCATTCACAGCACTAACTCTGTTCTTCACTTCATTCACTCATCCATGCAAAAAAGCTCTGTATACACACAATGATGTCTGACATTTCTTGGTTCCCATAGCATAATAGGAAACTTGACATTTCAATTAAAAAGGTAAAATGAGGACATTTACCATCAGACTATGAAATTCCTCTTCTGGAAGAGGATACTATATAGTATTTGAAGATATGCCTTTGGAAAAATCATATACAAAATGAAAGGGGCACCATTTCAAGAGCACTAGGACTACATTAAAATTAATGAATTCCAACACTCATAATAATGTAACTCAAAGACAAATCTAGTCTTAACAGAAGCTCCAATAAACTAAAACTATCTTAACAGGCACAATGAACAGTGTAAACACTGTTAACGGGCACCAAGTTGAATAGGGCAGACAATATTTGCTTCTGCATTCACACTTAATTTCTCAACTACATTTTTTTTAAAAATGGTGCTGCTTAAGCTATGAATGTTTTACAAAAAAGTTAATAAATATGGCAAATGCTAAAAATCTAGCTAGGTTATCATGCAAAGTATTATATAACCAAGACAAACTCAAATTTATAATAAAGGCAACTTGCATTCAAAATGAACTCTACCCTTATTTTTTATTAAAAGGGCAAACATCATGAATTAACCCAGCTGCTTACTTGAATTATTACAAAAGTAACATGATTCAATATGAAAATAAGAAACTGTCTACAAATCTCTGACAGTAATAAACTGCAATATACAATGCATACAGGAGTCATACAGAGCAACAAACTCTCGTACAAAACAAAAATATTTTAATACCTTTAAAATCCAAATTTTTCTTTAAAATCATTCATGAAAAAGATTCTCAAGTCAGAATTAACACCTCAATTAGTCAAGCATTGGGAAGCTACATTACAGCTATTTAATATACAAAGAGACATCTTTTCACCAGTCAGCTCCTTCTAATGTCTCTGTTCCGGAATCATACAGACTCAGTTCTCTACACTCTCCAGTCCATCATTTCTTCGGATCATGAAAACTGAATTTGTTGAACACCAGAAATCTAAGATTTGAAAATTTAAATTGAGCAGAATTAAAGAAAAAATAGTTTCCTGTATATTATAAACATTCAAAGAGTAAAAACAACAGGCAATGAAAAATAAGTCTAGTTCCCACCCCAAATCTCCATTCTCTCTACCTAAGGAGCTACTTTAATAATTTCTTGTGTATCTTTATAGAAATCTATGCAAATACATTCATCCCCTCAATATCCATGGAGGATTGGTTCCAAAATGCCCTGTGGAAGCCAAAATGCACAGATGCTCAAGTCCTTTAATCGGCCTTCAGTGTCCATGGGTTCTGCATCCGCAAATTCCATCTGCGGATTCAACCAACCACAAACCACAGATCGGAAACATGATCCATGGTTGGTTGAATCCATGGGTGTGGAACCCGTGGATATGACGGGTGAACTGTATGAACATCTGTGTACATATCTGTAACCATCAGAGAATACTATACACAGTTACATATTCTGAGAAAACAATTTTTAACAACCTTCTTTATCAGATTCTTAATAATAATGTGTTGACGTTAACTACCTGTGATTAAAAAAAAAAACAATGAATATAATTTTTAAAATTATTTAAAATATTAATAGAAAGAAGGTACTGTACCTGTTGATATGATGTTGTGTAAACCATAACATTTTGTTGCTGACCATCTGCAGTTATTAAGCCAGCTGGTAACTGGTTAGCTAAAAGACAGAAAAAAAAAGTTAAAGCAGGAAAAGAACCGCATCTGCTTTCTTGACCTGAACCTTAAGGTTGTGTGATTTTTCCATTTAAAAAAAGTTCCCTGGGCTTCCCTGGTGGCGCAGTGGTTGAGAATCTGCCTGCTAATGCAGGGGACACGGGTTCGAGCCCTGGTCTGGGAAGATCCCACGTGCCGCAGAGCAACTAGGCCCGTGAGCCACAACTACTGAGCCTGCGCGTCTGGAGCCTGTGCTCCGCAACAAGAGAGGCCGCGATAGTGAGAGGCCCGCGCACCGCGATGAAGAGTGGCCCCCGCTTGCCGCAACTAGAGAAAGCCCTCACACAGAAACGAAGACCCAACACAGCCAAAAATTAATTAATTAATTAATTAAAATAACCACCAAAAAAAAAAAAAAAGTTCCTTAAGAACGCACATTTTTTTCCTATAGCATTTTCCAATTTTCTGAAGTGTACTTTCGCTAATTGCCCATGGGCATAAAAGACTGGATGGAGTTTCTGACTCATAAGTAGACCTACACTGTGAGGCCTGGTTGGGAGCAACACTTACATAACTAAGCAGCATATATTTTAAATATGAGAAATATATGTACACATAAATTTTATATGAGAAACATCACCATAGACCTTTTATTTCACCAATATGGCACTCAATTTTTAAGAAACCTTCAGTTCAAATTTATTTAAATCATAAGATTTTATATTATAAACAACAATTCTCAGTACTCCTCTCATGTGAATCTTAAACCAAAAACTAGGGACTATGGAAATCCATTAGAACTATTGGTGAAAGATTATAATCTCTGCAGAATTAAAATTTATACGCTTATCCCTCACTGACTTCAAATATAAGGGCATGAACTAGTAAGAACTATTCAAATTAGTGCTATGTCAAGACACTCAGTGCTAATATTCCAAAAGTTCTACTCTAGACATATAGAATTAATCACTGCCAATAATCTACATGACTCGTAAGAACGAATGTAGCTGCACAAATGTATCATAACACTGCTTACTAAATGCCTCCTCTGTAAGCTCTTCACTTAGTCCATCTGTAGCTGTGACTGCTCCACCAATTCCTTTCTCTCCTTTCATAGCCTGAGGAAGGGAAATCAAACAAGCAATCACTGTATTCAAAACGACAACAACCACCTGTTTCCTAAATGAGAATGCTTACTTATTTCCTAAAATTAGGAGCTTCAATTATTACAAAATACAGAGTATTTATTAATGCTTCTGGTTAATAACATATGGAAAGGTCCTTCAAAATGCTGTTATATATGCAGTAGTCATCACAAGACAGTGTTAGTAATGACCTAGAAAATATAAAATATTTATCAGTAAAAATAAAGTTATTCCACACTACATCAAAAGGAAAAGAGAAGTCTATTTACAGATGAAGTAGTCTGCAAAAACTGTAAATACCCAGCTTGCAGATCTACTACAAGTGATCCAAGTTATCATTTAACTATACATGCAGCTCTCAGCCAGCACTATAGCAGCCAGTTTGGAGTTTAAAATTTCTAAATCAAAATTACAGTTTGGATCAAAGACCTCTAAGTTTCTGTCCGCTCTCAGGTTCTAATGATGCTGAAGATTTGGAAAAGTTTTGTAAAGAATTTACACATTCTCTTCCTACTTTAGCCATTCTGTGCAGATATCACTAATTTAATGGGATTCTAACACTAGAGACATTAAGAAAGTATTCTGAATGCAATGTGGATCTGACACCCAAGTTGGAGTGTAGAAATAAATATGCTGATCTCAATTCATTTTCACAAAATTCATACCACATGCAAAGAAAAACCAAATAGGAAATGTAGAAGAATTCAATCAATAATAAGAAAAGGATATAGTTATAATTCCCTTTTTCTTATCTAAAAGGCCCCAAGCTTTGAGATGCTACCTCTTTTAAATTAGTAACAAAAACAGCATGTGCTAACATTATCGAGCACTCTGTATGTGCCAAGCCAAGGGCTGTACATGGATTATTTTACTTAGTCCTCTCAGTAACTCTGTGAGGTGGGTACTATTATTATTAGCCTCACTTTACAGACCAGGAAACCAAGGCCTAAAGTACTTAAATAGTCTGCCCAGGGTCACAGAGTTCAGCATCCAGGTGGTCTAAATCCAGAGTCCATGCTCTGAATCATTACACAACTATGCTGTCATTAGTAATAGACAAAGGAAAAAAGAAAGGACTTCCTATTTAAGTTCAGTAATATAAGTGATTACATACTTCTGAAAAATGATTAATACATTTAAAAAGTTAAAATTGAATAGTGTATCTTATTTTCTTAAAAACATAATGGGAGACACTTTACTTACCTCTCTGAACTTCTGAAGGTATAATTTCAGAGGTTCTACATAACTGTCGAAGCCTAAGGTAGACATGGCAAAGAGAATATCTTCTCCATTGATTGTCTTCCGTTTCTCTTGATGGCATCGTTCACTTGCTTCAGATGTTATAAAGCTGATGAACTCACTTACACATTCTTGAACACATTCTTTGGCATCTTTTGCAATCTGAAGAGAAAAGTCATAGGTAAATCTGCAGGGAATATAACCACCACTTTCCTAACAACCTGCAAAAATAAAAGGCTTTTCAGAAGAATATAAATTTCAGTTTATGACTGTTAACCTTTAATCTTCAAAATATACGCTGCTAACAGTGACGTAACGTATGCTATCAAAATTCCAACCCTCATTGAGCGAGACTGAAAACTCAAATACAAATGAGAGAAGCCTTGACAACTGTTCACAGAAAACAGAATTTAGGTATAAAAGCAACTACTGGATGACCCTACCACCCCATAAAGATGAAAACTCTTACTAACCAAGTGCCCCAAGAAAATCAATCCTGTTATGTCTGGAGTGTACTGTGGGCTAGACTTAGGTACCGCTTCTCTGCCCTGGCATTTCCACCAATGAGGACACCAGAAAGTTTTTAAAAACAAACTAAACACTAAATTCACTGTAAGGCTTACAAGGGAGTGAAATAATGACATCTGGTGACATTTTTATTAATAAAGGTACAAAGTGTCCGGAATACGTTTTGAGTTTATGAAAAAGCCTACCAAAAGAAGCACACACCTGCCATCTCATTATAAAAACAACTCTTCACTTAGTGGTCTAGGGTTTGAAAGTGAAACTCTAATAGATTAAATCATGCAATTCCAAAGCCACTTCTGACAGGAATGACAAAAATCCTTGCTGAAACATACTGTCTTTCACCTCCATGCCTATTTTACATCCTGGTGAAAAGTAACAAGAGTTACTGCATAAATGCAGTCAAACAAGATAATATAACCTGAGCTGGATACATAACTTTAGATGTTCCAGCAGCTATGCTAAAAAAAAAAAAAAAAAAAGTGAAATTAGTTTCAATATATTTTGCTTAACCTAGTAAATCTAAAATATTATCATTTAAACACAGAATCCATTTAAAAATTGAGATATTTTAAATACTGAAAATCAACTATATTTCAATTAAACATTTTAAAAATTGAGATCTCTTTAGCCTTTTTTTTATACTAAGCCTTCAAAATCTGGGGTATGTTTTACATTTACAGCACATCTCAATTCATTCGGCCAACATTTCAAGTGCTCAATAACCACATGTGGCTAGTGGCCACAGCACCAGGCAGCGCAGGCCTAGCCTAGTAAGCAATTATCAGCAGTTGTGCTTTTTTCCCCTTAAAACATAAGGAGGACCACTCAAATTGGAACTTCTAGGCTTAGTGATATATTTTAATAATGTATTTCTTTGTAAGCTTTATTACTCTCATAAGTATTTTCTAAGCTACAATAAAACGAGAGAAAGCTTATTATGCAATACAAAACAATATACAAAGTGTGGACTTCAGTTCAGACCAAGTGATAAGTAGAGTGCCAATGAGTTTTTAAAAGCTGTTGTAAGTAACTGTTTATACAGTTATTTCTCTCACAAGACAAAACTACTTTAAAAAATCATGCCAGTTGAATTAAATGTATGTTAATATTTATAATTATAGAGAAAGTTTCCAAACATATAGATTTGGGGGGAAAATCCTTACTACATCCATCAGCCCAACATGATCCAATTTTGCTGCAACAATATGGAAGTTACAACTTCATATGCCCAAAACCTGACAGTTCTGACAATGCACCTATTTTTACAACGATTCTTAATTCTGTTTTATCTGCTTCCAGCAAGTGGGGGAGCGGGAGCACTGAGGGACATGAGAGAGCTGAAATTGGAACACCGCTCAGTAACCAAGTGTGTACAACTGAAATATGTGTTTTGCTGAAAGGCTGAATGACTGAAATCAACAGCTAACTATATTCATGAAATATGTGTTCATGTAGTTTTACATTCCCCCCGCCCCACCCCTGAAAAACAAAACCCAGTTAAATTTCTCCTCAGCATTACCTTTCCCGTTTGAGGTATGGCATTTTTCATTATCCTTGCAACATTTGCAATTGGAAGATATATATCTTGTTCTCTAAAACTTTCTTTTGAACCGTTTGTGTCTTCATGATCATTCATGCTGTCCTCAGTATCTAAGTAAAAATAACAGGTTTATAGCTTCTCATAATTTTTCCTTCAAGATAGAGAAGACTACCTAAAACAATCTAAGATAAGAAACATTCTGGTTCATTTCCTAATCGTTTTTAGGGATTAGGATAGTAGTTCTTTTCACAATTTTCTCAGGGCCATAACTGAACCTCCTCATTAATTTCAAACCCACTGCCTAGAATACTCTTATCCTCAACTCTGCCTACTAAATCCTACCTACCCATTCTCCAAAAAGCTCAAATACATCTCCACAGCACCTTCAGAAGTGATCTCTCCTTTCACAAAATATCACAAACAAGTGCTACTTTGTGTCTCTTCTCTTAACACATTTTATAATCCTTATTTCTCATTCCCCCTCTTAGATTTTTGCTACCTGAGTCCAGGGATCAGCTTTGTGTCCCTCCTAGGACTTGGTACAGCACCTCCAACAGAGGAGGTGCTCATAAATATCTGTTACATAACTTAGCTATAAAATAGAAGAGACTGTGATCTATGGCTCCATGCATATAACAAGATTAAAAGGGTGTGTGTTTATCCAAAGCCAAGTTTATACAGAATGGAAAAACTGGACTTGAATATTACTAACCCAATTGGATTACCACTAATGTAGTAACAGTTTTTGAACAAAGCTATAGCAGTAATCCAATGTTCTTACAGAAAGTAAAATTTTAGATATAACTGAAGCTTTCATAGTACAAATAATATCCTTTTATGATTAAATGCAGTATCCTGTAAGTAAACTTCCCACTTTTTTATTAATATATGTATTAAATAAGAAAGGTACTTAAGTTGATTCAGTTTACATTTTTACATGTTTAAAATGATGTTATCAAAATTAACTTGTTTGAATATCTGTTTTAGGATGAAGTAAATAATCACCTACCCCCAACTGCCTTCTACAAAAATATATCTTAGTGTTTTTTAATCTTACACATCAGAATGCCACAAAAGCAAATTATTTCTGATAGGCCAACATAATACTGCCATTCTACTACATAGTTAAAACTTAATATTGAATAAAAACCAAAACTAAGTCTGTTCATAAGTACTAGAAATATAATAGCTAGCAACCACCCTCTAAAGAACTACTCAGTTTATCAATTGAGTAAGAATTCGCCATATTTAATACTTAAGTAGGAAATCAATAACACATCATTAAAGAAACTGTACCAGCTTTAAAAAGGCATACTTTTATAGAATTCTTTTCTAAAACCCGTCATTCTTTTGAAGACTATTTCTAATAAAAATAGCAAAGTATACCTTTTTAGACTATCACTAAACTGTGACACAAGAGTGCTACTTTTCCTGTAAAGACAAAAGTAACCTAGAACATCACATGAATAAAATTTCCACTTTCTAATTTGTTCCTACTTGTGAATTTGTTTCTAATTGTGGCTTTCTTACCATCATGAGGCTGTATAACATAATGACTTCCTCCAATATAGTCTGCAGAAATTCCTAGTTGAGAAGCATCTGTGGTGGAACTGTCACCATCCATCTATGAGGAAAAAAAGCTTTCAATAATCTTCAATAAAACTTGTCTAAAAACTACATAATAGATTCAGTGCTCATAAACTGTCATAGGATGAGTCAGTTACATTTTTCATAGCCTTAAGCTTACTAAAAGAAAACATATTTCTTGATTTGGAAACCTTTTGATAATTTGCCAATGATTCAAGATTCCCCTATTCACCCTCTATTAAGCAATAAGCCTAAGACCAACGGGGAAACAAAACAAGGAAATGAATTTAAAACACACACATCTTTCTTTTCAATTGCATCATCATCAAATATAGTATAGGCAACCCTGACTTACAACCTAATTTATCTCTGTAATGACAAGCAAAGCCAAAATCAGCTTAGTAGTTAGTCACCTATATCCAGCCTCTTCAGCTCTCCTGCTAAAGCCAGATATTCCTACACGAACTTTTTTGCTCTCGCTGCAAACTCTCTTTGCCATCTCACAGAAGTTCCACAAGAGACAATATCCTGGTTTAAACTGCTGTTTGGTACAAGAAGCACATGGGCTCCCTGCACAGTCCTGTGCCCACACAACCCGAAAGTGCACCCCCATTCTGAACAAGCTCATCGCCCCTAAGTCTAGTCAAAGGTTAATTTTCTCTCCCCCCACCCTCAGACTTTTGACTCGTTATGGAAAAAAGAAAAGGAGGGGTCAGGGAGCTTGGAGATCTGCATATAAAAATAGATAAATGATAACCACAGACAAAGATGAGAGTTAAAATGACTATTTTAAAAGAACCCTGGGAATTCCCTGGTGGTCTAGTGGTTAGGATTTCACGCTTTCACTGCTGTGGGTTAGGGAACTGAGATTCCCTGAAGCCACGCGGCACGGCCAAAATAAAAATAAAACCCTGCTTAATTTTACTCAGAGGTAAACGATTTCTAAGAGGGAAAATCTGGGCGGGGTGGGGGGGCCCCATAAGCCCTGAACTGTCTCCATTCCAACATGGCAAATCCTGGAAGTCTTTCTGCTTTGCAAATAATACTATTCAAAACAATAAGGGACTGGATGGAAAACTGTGTATGGAAAAATTTTGAATGCATTATCTGAATAAAAAGCATAGCAAAAATTAAGTGTAATTTACATATGCTTTCAGGCCAAATCAAGAAGAGACAGTTGATCCTAAATGTTTATCAAGGCCCAGGACCCAGCACAAACAATGTTATTAACTGCGATATTTGAGTCCTTATGTAACACCTCTTCCTTTCCATCTCTGTTGGATTTTTACCTAATACTAAAATACCAGGCTAGTTTCCAAGTCTTCAATAACATGGCATTTCTTTGATGAATCTGTTGACTGTGGTATCTAATTTAATTGTAAATACAGATACATTTCCATAATTTATATAGCTGTTTTAAGGGGGTAGAGAATAGAATTCACTTACTTTTAATAATTTGTGAAAGTACAGGGTACCTATTTATGATGCTTCTTAGTGCCCTCTAAGAGGAGGTAAACAACAGTCAGTGAGCTCCGATTTAGACTCTCTTATTGATCCCTGAAAACAAACATCCCTACCGGTTAAATGTATTTCTATATAAAATGGAAATAATAATTTCACCTTCCACATCTTAAACAGCTAATATATGTATGAAGCATTTTCCAAATATAAAATGCTATTTTGATCCTAAAATGCTATAAAGATACTAGGAGAGTAGTCTTTAATAGATATGATGATGGATTTATTAGCCATGAAAGAGAGGTCAATTAGGATAGCTGTGAATGGATTGGTTTTTACAATGCCCTAGGGGAGATCAAGGTGCAGGAGACAGGACCAAAGTGGTTAAAAGCCTAAAACTAAGAAACAAATACAGTTTGTTTTTTTGGGAAGGGGGAGGTGGAGGCAGTTACAGAAATCCTTTGCTAAATCAATGTCCACAGGATAGCCTGAGTCTTTTTAAATTAGCTGATGAGCAAGACCTTGTTGTAATAACCATGATCTGAGAGATTAATTAATTTATAAATATAATGTAAAAAAAGTATTAAAGGCAAAAAGTTTAACTTACATTATCTTGTCATGCACTGGAATTAGCAGCAAGTTTATCACCTGGATTAAGAACGTTAGCCTCTAAACCTCAGTCTTCTAAAAATTACTTCTGAAAGTATTTCATAGAGTTGTTGGAATTAAATAAAGACTAGAAACCTGCTAAGGACAGAGTCTGGCACATAGCGTACTCAGATGTCAGATCTCACCCTCCCTCCTTTGAAGATAAGCCACATGTCATCTGCTTAGCTGTATGTGTCTTTGGTTCTGCAAGTTTTAGCTTTTCTGTCATTTCACCACTCCTGTCTTCCTCTCTTCTGTCTTTCTACCATTAAAATCCTGCCCCATACTTTAATCCCAGTGTTCACCCATCCTCCTGAAATCTTTCTGATTTACCCTGTTCTGTAAGCCAAAGCTCAGTGTCCCCATCTTGGAATCCCCAAGGCTCTTAGAATCTTCCATTTAACAAGCTAGCCTCATCTCTGATGCTTACAATATGCTAGCTATCCTCCTATATATACATATAAGAAATGAGGGGGGTAACTTGCTAGATACATCCCAAAGGCTTTTTCTAGGTCTAAAACTTCCTATGAAAATTTACAAAATAGATTGTAGATTGTAAGCCAGTGAACAAATATTTACCGAGTAAGCACCCTGTATTTATCAAGTCTCTGCTATGTGCCGACAACATCATAGGTCAACAACAAAGACAAGGTCTCTGTCCTCGTCTTGCAGAGAAGACAAATGTTACGTAAACTGGGGTCAGGGGGACGGGGTGGGGAGCGTAGCCTACTAGTATTTCCAAGGCACAGGCTCTGGAATCAGGTCACCTGGTTTGAATTCCCTGCTACTTACTGGCAAGTGGGACGAGAATAGTACTTACCATGTAAAGACCTACCATAGTACAATAAAAGTACTCAGTAAATGTAATATATAGTTATTAAATAATTACAAATAATTAACTAATTGCTAGTGCACAGTGCTAAGGAAAATAAAGATGTTTTGTTATATGCTTTGGGAGTTTATTCCATAAGGAACCTCACTAGTCTAAAGAGTCAAGGAAGGCCGTCTTAAGAAAATGACGTTTAAACTGAGACTGAAAGATGAACGGCAATCAGTCAAAGAAAGATGGGACAACAATGTTCCAGGCAAAGGAAACTGAGAAATAGTACTGGAGGACTGGAATGAGCTAAGTAGAGGCTGGATCAAGCAGTATCTCGTGGACAAGAGTAAATCAAAGAAGAGTTTTAGCAGAAGAATGCAAATCAGATTTCTCTTTAAAAACATCGCTCTGGCTACAGTCCAGTGTAGAAAGTGAACTGGAGGGGAGCAAGAATGGGGGCAGAAGTCCAGTAAGGACTACAATGCTGCATTCAGGGCATGAGTTCAGGAAAGATGGTGAACATTCCCAGTATCAACAGGACAGCAGCACTGGACAGCAGAAGCAGAGGCTACAGAGCTTTTTCGTTGGTAAAATCAACAGACTTGGTGGCTGACTGAATAAGAGCTGGAGGAAGAACCAAGGATAATGCTGGGATTCTTACAGCTGGGGAGACAGATGGCTTTCCCCAGAGAATGCAAAAGGAAGGGAACAGGAGTGCTGGGAGGATGCAAAGAGCCTAGCTGAAGTTGGTGACCAGAAATGTTTAGTGGAATCAATATGTCCAGCTGTGATACTTACAAGCCTGGTAAGAACAGAGACCCTAAAGTGTTAGATTCCATCCAGACAACAAAGAGGAAAGAGCATGTAGGATAATGACGAGAATGGGTAAAATGATCAATCATTAGATCCAAGGGAACTGAGAAATATGGACAAAGAGTAGTTAAATCCCATTAAATTAATTTTATTGACTATTCTAAGTATTTAGTTTAACTGATAATATTGTTCTCTAAAATATTATGTGAAACAAATGGTCAGCTAAGCTAGTAAATTTTATTCTATAATTTTTTGATGTAGCGGTATCTTAACTATACTAATAATCTGTTGCACAAATGTGATAAGTAGTGCCCTCTTTAATATGTTTAACATTTTTGAGCACTTTCTAAATACCTTATGCAATGTTCATGACCCCATGAGGCAGGTGAGAAAATTGAGGTTATGTGAGGCTAATGACTTGCCCAAGGTGGCACCCTAAATGAGACCCAAGTCCAGAGTCTCAGATGCGAAGTACTTTACAGTATTTGTTCCTGATAGTTTTTCAAATAGTCCTTAAGCCTACGTCTTTAATTTGTCCTCTAAATTCTGAGTCTACTGATTGTATATTAAAAACCTTCAAAGATGCTTCTCAAGCAAGGACAATATTAACTTCCCCATTTTCAAAATGAAATTGCTATGAGAAGTGAAGGTATTGTATAAAAAGCACTTAGCAAAGTGCATGATACACAGTAAGAACTCAGCAAATGCACCCTAGTATTATTACTGTCCCTTCAAATACAGTTCTCATATTCTTCCCAGGCATAAAAAGTTTCCTCTCTTACATGACCCCTTTCACCTGTTCTGTGGATCAATTCCTTTTTATCTCTTTGAGGATAAGGAATAATACGAAGATTCCTCATCTCTAGTACCAGCTTCTTCATTCTTCCTTAAACATGCTTAGTCTCCCTCATTAAACACACCGAAGTACCTATAGACACATACAACCTTAATTATGCTCCACACTCTGTCTGGCTCATCCTCACCCTGACAGTCCTTACACACCTCTTCATTCCTACTGAAACTCTGTGACATGTGCTTTTCCATCCCAACATGATACTGAAACTGCTCTCAAAAGCTGGCAGAGATCTTGCCTTCAACCTACTTGACTGTTCTTTGTGGTGCTGGCCACTGCAGACCCCACATTTATGCTTGGAATTCTCTTCTCCCTTGATTTCCAAAGCAATATTCTTTCCTTCCCACATCCTACTTGTTAGTTTTAACCAACAATCGTTTTCTCTTTCTTCCCTTACTTTCTTAATAAACTCATTAAATATCATTTTTATGCTCATAAGTCCTACATCTACAACTATATCATGACTGCCACCCAAGCAAGCCAGGCCTGTAGAATATGTCTGATATCCCACCACTGCAAACTTAAGATACTGGAAAATGAAATTCACCTCCCCCATCCCCAGCAAGGAGGCAATGGATAAGAACTCCTTTTGAACTGTTGCAATTCCATTGTTAATAATGCCATCTCTCTACTCTTCCAGGCTAATTATACCAGTGTCATCTTAGGTTCTTCTATCTCCTCCAAGATCTACCTAATCTGTTTAAATGTTTTCTGGATATGCCCTTCCTTTTCTATTTCCACTGGATTACTATCCAACCTACCTGGGTACATATAGTTTTAAGACTAATCTCACTGAAACATTGCTTCTATAGCTCTTGAACCTATAATGGTTCTAAAAGTCTTCCGCATCAAATCCAAACCATTTCATGGCTTTACATGAGTGGTTCCCCTATTTAACCTAACTAAACTGGTTTCCAACTCTATCTTCAGGGCTGATTTTTTAAAAAAACCTTATTTAGGGATCACCAGGTTCTTTTGTTCTTTTGTTTTTGTTCTTTTGTTTTAGGAGTGAGGCAATCATGTCTCAAGGAAGTTGTGACTGTGCCTGATGTTACAGATGTAGTATCAGATTCAAGATTAAGTATCCAGACAGGTCACGTGGTATCTCTTCACTAGATTATCCTGTGAAATCCCCACCTGGACCATGCAGATCTACTGCCCAGCCACTAAACATAAGTCACTCACCCCTACCTTCAGGCTTCTGCTTCTGGTGACAGCCTGCACCTATCCAACCCCACTCATCCTTCAACGCTCAGTTCGAACCCTGCAGGCTCCCTCCATGACATTCCCAACTACCAAGCCCACCGTGCCTCTCTTTTCACTTGTGCTACCCTTAGAACCAGCATTTCTGTTCCACACATAACTTGCCTCTAAGTATTCAATTTGACTAAAGCCCTGCCAGCTAAACAGATAGCCTCTTGAGAGCTGGGACAGCTTTTTACCCTGTAGCCTGGACAACTCTTAAGGACCCAGAGGAAACACTTAATATATGCAAGTCCCTAAAAAGAAAAAAGCAACAGGAATGAGGAGAGGTACTGTCTGGCCTTGAAAGGCATTCATTCTATCAGGAATCTCCAATATAAATCAGTTACAATTTTGTTTCCAGCTAATTACAGTTCAAATCAAATTAACAACCAAAATGATAAAACATACTTACTGTCATGAAATACTCTGAGAACCGTGTTGTCAGTGGTACTCAAGAACACCTGCCTAAAAAGGTGTCTAATCTCTGCCCAATTCCAACCTAGAAGATAAACATCTATTAGTAGTAAGAAAGTATAGCCTATAGGCTTTCTTCCTGGTAAAATTTAAAAAGGCATATATAATTTTACCTACTATTCTTATTTAATGGAGTGCATGGCTAAAAAATGGTGCAAAAAGCAAGCACCCATTAAATGTTTGTTAAATTGGAAGATATATTTTGGAGAACTTACAAAAAAGTTAATGCCATCGGGGGGAGGTATTGCTTTTCCAACATAACCCTATATTTAGTCATGTTCATCATAAATATTCATCACAACACACCAAATTATGTAATATGCAAGAGACCAAAAATCATGTAACATATCTAAACTATTTAAAATATCGACACCCAGACACAAACACTCCATTTATCAACGTAATTTTTTGGTGATGGTTTTCTTATTGTTTTAGAGTGCGATTTAGAGTCCAAAAGCTCAAAAGGCGAGACAAATTTACCTCTGAGTATAATGCTTTTAAATATCTCAGATTATAGCGGGAAGAAGATACATGTTGCCCAGAGAACAACACCACAATCAATTAAGACATTTATTTATCATTTTAAGGCACCACCATTTTGGACTCAAATTGCATCTCAACAGAACTTCCTTCTCACCTTAAGGCATAAATAGCTGAATAAACTAGCATCAATTACAATGTTACAATCTCCCTTTCTCATTTGCTTTTCCTTTTCTCGAGTGAAACGATTAAATGGAGAGTAGGGGGACAAAAACATACCCTTTTAGTGTTAATTTTTAAAAGGAGAAAAAAATACTGATATGCATTCAAGCATGAAATCTAGTAAATGGCAGAAAAAATTATAACCACTTAATTGAATTTTAAAATGCCATTACAAGGGTACAGGCAGCAAAGACTGACTGACATTGTCCACTGTGTTATAATCTTAAAAGGAATTTCTAATTTCTTTCCAAATATCGTCCTCTTCCTAGCCCAAAGCTGCCCGGAAAATTCCTTCCTTGTAAGCTATAAGTGTTATTTTTTAAAGGGTGTCTCTGGGGGGGTAAAAAAATCCTCAGAATCCTTAAAATATAGAAGCTGTATATATTTATGTATTTTTGCTGGGGGAAGGGGTGCCACACCTCACCACAATCACTCACCCAAATAGGTGAGTCGGTATATATTTAGATTCGGTATATCAAAGAAAAACACTATCACCTCATATGGTATATATTTTCTTAAAGGCAGGTTGTGATATATATGAAAGCTCAAGGGAATGCATACATCTGTTTAATGTTTAAAGAAATGCATATTTGTATCCAAGAAAAGCAGTAGACCCTTCCTTCCTCCACCCTCCATTCTTTGGCATCAAAACCAGAGTTTTGCATCAATATAATCCTTAAATTAAAAACTACAGCAGCAGTGTGAGGAAGGAATAATTGCCTTTTAAGGTCTTTGGGTTAAACTTTCAATACTTTACAAATAAAATCCCTATTTGTTAATGCCACTTACATTGATCAGTTTACCTCATCACTTTATATTGCTGATTAGTTTCCATATAAGAAAGCCGAAACCATCCCAGTGATTCGTGGCACGAACCGTGGAGTCCATGCAGGTTAGTGGGATACTATTTTTTTAAAGGTCATACGCTACCTAACCTTGATGAAATCATCTCATTAGAGTACTTCGGTCGAGATTACGACTTGTGGGTCCCCTAATTCTTTGTTCTCGGAGACTACTACTCCTAAAGCCTGGCATATCCTCCCCGCCTCCCACCCAAGATTAAAACCTTAGTCCAATCCGGAAGGCTTCCTTCCCACCTTCGAGGCAAGTCCAGGGACCGCAAGCCGCCAGATGGCTGCATTCTTTACGCGTAAACCAGACTGCGGGGAAACCAAATCCATTCCTTCCTCCCGGGGACCTCGCTTCCTCCCCACGAAGGTGCGCGGGCTGGCCCCGGCCCCACCGCCCGCCCGGCCGACCTGTCAGTCCCGCCCGCGCGGCGCGGACGCCCCTGGCGCGCATCCCCCCGACTCGCCCGGCCCGGGCCCGCGCCCAACGCCCGCCCGCCGCGCGGCGCCCGGGGTGCCGGGGCAGACAAAGCGGCCCGGCCCCGCCGTGCCCCCGCGGACCGGCGGGCGGAAGGGGGGCGCTCCCCGGGGACCCCCGCGCGGCGGCCAGGCCCAGGGGTCAGGATCGGGGCCGGAGGTCCTGGCTGCGTCCCCCCGCCCCCCGGCCGGCTCTCCGCACAAAATGGAGCCGGCCGGGACGCCGCCGAGAGCGGGGCCCGACGGTGCCCCGGCGCCCCCTCCTCGGCCTCGGGCCCGGAGCTCTGCGGCGACGGCGAGCAGGGGGCGGCCTGGCCCGCGTCCCGCCGCTCCTCGGCCCCGCGCACAAAGAGCCGCGCAACGGCCCCGCGCTCGCTCCTCGGCCGGGCCCGCAGCGGGACAGGCCTCGCAGGCGTCCGCCCGGCCCCGGCTCCGGCCCGGGCGGGAGGGCGGGCAGCAGGGAGGCGAGTGCCCCCGGCCGCGGCGGCGTTGGCGGCGGGGACGGCGCCGGGAGGAGACGGACATTTCATTCGAGCTAAAGTGGAGTCGGTTTAGGAGCGATCATTGGCCGAAGCGAGACACAAACCTCCAATGCAGCCCTGGTTGGCTCCCGTCTCCAATCGGCTGTTTGGTTGGACAGAAAATGGCTGCGAAGGAACCAGTCCCAGCGCGGAGCTCCGCTTCCAGGACTCGGCCTCCCCTCCCTCCGCCGCGGGCCGCTTCCCTCGGCGTGACACCCTCCCTCCGCGCCTCCCGCGCGCCCGCCCGGCGCAGCCCCGCCCCGGCCCCGGCCCCGCCTCCTGCCCCGCCCCGTGCGCCGAGCGGCGGCAGCTGTGCCAGCCTGCAGAGCGGGCTGGGGGCAGCTGCGGGTAGGTCCTGCGGGGCACGGCGGAGCCGGCCAGCGGCCTTCTTGCTCGGCGGGGGCTTCCAGGGACCGGGACTCTGGCGCGCTGCTGCTAAGGTCTGTGCGGACTTGCTTCCCGCGGTGTTTTCCCCGGGCCTTGCGAAGCGTGATTTCTCAGCCTTCCCTCTCTTTTCAATCCCCTCCTTCCACCAAGTGCAAGTGTCTCATCCGCCTGAGTGCGGCCTGCCTGCGCCTCGATTTTTAAGATGGGGAAACCAAGGGCAGAAGCTGTCGGCCAGGGCAACACCCGAACTGCAGGGTGGAGTTGAACGGCGATTGTCTCCTGGAACGCTTTCAGTACCTCGTGTTGGCCTTGTGTCCCTGTTAATGTGGCCACATGCACAACGCTCCTTCTCACTCGGCCGCTGAGCTCCGGTATTCGTTTTTCAGATTCCATCTAAAGATGCAGTACTCTCCTTCAGGTTTAACAAGCTGGTCAGTCCAGCCAGCCTTCACGCCGGCTTAAAATGTTGCATATCCTGTCCCCCAACCGCATAGTATTTGCAACATGACATGTGGCTTTTGCCAACCAGATGACATTTGGGCTGCAAGAATCCATGGCCCATTCTTGCCTTGGTGCAGCCAAGCTCCTTCGTTGTCTTTCCCTGAGTGCAGTCTGGGTCGGACTTCCCTGGGCTGTGACCATCAGAGATGGGCGGTGGGCCAGACACCACTCACTGCAAAGGGGGCAGTATTTTTGCAACCGGAGCTGGGAATCGCGTTCCCTTACTTCCACTAAACAAGTGGCCCGGTGCCACATTAAACTTTCCAGCTTTAATCACATAAAAATATGTAGACATGTTTTATTTATAAAGCTCCTACCGTTTCTCTGCGTATTTTCACATTTCCGGAGCAAATAAGGAAGCAAAGACGAATGAAAGCCTCCAAATTATTCCAAGAGGAGTGAGTAACAATACCACCCTGGGATCAGACAACCTGATCTGAATGCCAGCTCCCCCTCTTGCTGGCATGTGACCCTGGCCAAGTTTCTTGACCTCTCCGTGATAGTTTCCTCACCTCTACAATGGGAGTAATACTAGCTACTTCTTAGGATTGTTTGGAATTCACTTAGAGTAAATGCACAGAGAAAGCCCTAAGGAAAGTTGGCCCATTAGCTTAAGTTGGCTTATTACCTTTGTATCACATGAATTTCAATCTTTTTTTTTTTTTTTAATTTTATTTATTTATGGCTGTGTTGGGTCTTCGTTTCTGTGCGAGGGCTTTCTCTAGTTGCGGCGAGCGGGGGCCACTCTTCATCGCGGTGCGCGGGCCTCTCACTATCGTGGCCTTTCTTGTTGCGGAGCACAGGCTCCAGACTCGCAGGCTCAGCAACTGTGGCTCACGGGCCTAGTCGCGCCGCGGCATGTGGGATTTTCCCATACCAGGGCTCGAACCCGTGTCCCCTGCATTGGCAGGCAGATTCTCAACCTCTGCGCCACCAGGGAAGCCCGAATTTCAATCTTTTAAAAATTGATTTAAAAATTCAATCTTTCACCAAACTTTTAAAAACTGTTATTTGCAGAAAAGAAGTAATGTTGGCCTGTGTTTAACTCCTCCCTTTCTCTACAACTACCCATAAAGTGGAGTTTTAGGAGTGAAATGATGTACTCAAAGGCAGGAAATATAAAAAAGGAAGTAGTAGAACTGGGAGAAGTATGACGAATCCACACACTGGATGATGAATCAAAAGATGCAAAGATAACCGACTACTTTCCCTGCATTAATATGGTTTTATTTCAGTGCCATTGATCTAATCTACATGCTTAATTTCGAGTCAACAAAGGATTGTTCAGCCCCTACTGTCTACGGTCACTGTGCTAGGAGCCTCAGGGCTACAGAAGTAAGTAAAGCACTCTTCTTACCCTGGGAGCTAACTCTAGGAGACTGGAGACCCAGTCCACACCCCATCTGCAGTTGAATCCCAGTTAACCTGCCATGACAACCTATGTTCTCTGTGCCTTTAATACCTGTGTTCAGGAGTCCCCCAATAAACATTAACCGTTTTTCATGATGACATGGTGAAAGAGAGGGATGTGGATCACAGTTTAATGTCTTGGAAAAGACATTCTCTAGACTAATCTAGACTTTGTATTAAAGGTCAAAGGATAGGTGATTGTCTTTTTTCCCCTCCCTAATCGGTACACCACAGCTGCCCCTTAATTTATACCACCATATATGAGTCATAATTTGGCAAACATCAAAACAGAATCCCCAGCACAATGAAGACTTCTCAGTTGGATTTTGCTTTATTACTTTAATGAGGCCTTATCTCATAAATTCCCATGATGACAGTGTCTGTTATAGTATTGTCTCCGTTTCCAACTTCCTAGTCTACCCTTGCCCCTGTCCTCTCCATCCATTCTCTGCCCTGAAGACCTGGAAGGATCGGGCTTCAGCTTCCCTCTGCCACCCCAGCTATGCCTGTCACCACAGCCCCACCTCACCAGCTTCTAGACCCACTGGAGGTTTTCCCTGACCCCTGACCCCTGACCCCTGATGTCTTTAAAAGCCCCACCCTATAATGTCATCCATTCATATCATAATAATAAGTATTATTATGTTCACTCCAATATACTTAACCTCATTGGATTATCTTGGTTGTTTGTTGTCTATCAATATATCCAAAATGGGAACACATTTCATCTCCTCTCACCAGGGTAACTGCAGTGACCTCCTAACTTGTCCCCCTGCTTCCGCCCTGGCCTACACAGCAGCCAGAGTCATTCCCCGAAAATGGAAGTCAGATCCTGTCACCTCTCTCCTCAAAAATCCTCCAGTACCTCCCCATTCTCCTCAGAGTAAAAGACAAAAGACTTTACAGTAGCCTTGCAAGCAGAGAGTGACAAGTTTGTTCATTTCAAGTTGAACAAAGGAAAAGATTAATTGTTTTTTGTCCATAAAACAAGTAACCACCAGAATCTTTTTTAATCAATCGATGACAACCTCCCAATCAGTGACAGCCCCTGACTTCAGAAAGTCAGCCAATGAACAATAGCCCCACTCCAGTAATCCTGCTTCCTTCTCTAAAGGTCAATTCGTCTCTGAACAGTCCAGCTTCTAAAAGTGCCAGTCTCTGAACCCCGCACTTCCTGAAACACTATTTAAGACCACAGACTTCTCTGTTCAGAGATACTCTGCCTTATAATACAGCTGTCCTTTGCTTAGCAAGAAATATATTCTGCACTTTTTATTTGTTTCTTTCAGACATGAAGATCTGACAAGGCCCTATGGCATCTACAATCTATTTCCTCTCCACTCCCTCCCTAACTTCATATCCTATTTTCTCCTTTGCTCACTCCACTTCCTTTTGTCCTTATTTCTGGCAGGAATGCTCCTGCCTCAGGGCCTTTGCATTTGCTATTCCATCTGCGTAGCACATTCTTCCTTCTGATATCCACAGAGCTCACGCTCTCACCTCCTTTTGTTTCTTACTGACACCAACCTGATCACTTATCTAGAAATTGCAATTCCAGTTCCCTACCCCCACTCTCCCTTAACTGCTTTATTATTATTTTTTTTTTTAGTAACACTTATCACCTTCTGACATACTGTAGAGGTTCCTTATTTATTTTGTTTATGTTTTGTGTCTCTTCCTGCTAGAATGTAAGCTCTATGAGGACAAGGAGTTTTGCTTGTTTTGTTCACCCTTGCATCCCAAGCACATAGTAGGTATTCAAAAAATATTTGTTAAAAAAGAAAATTTGTTGAATGAATGGATTTTTAACATTTCACCTTATTACAATATAAACTCCTTGAGTGCAAAGACCTTGTGTTCACTGCTGTATAGTCAGGGCCTGGAACAGTGTCTGCACATAGTAGGGGCTCCGTAGATACGTAAGGAATGAATTCATGAGCAGGCATTGGATAACACTATACAGGTGGTCCCCGACCTAAAAGTTTCCACTTATGATTTTTCAACTTTGCAATGGTACAAAAGCAATATACAGTCAGTAGAAATTGTACTTCAAATTTTGAGGGGTTTGTTTTTTGTTTTTTGTTTTTTGTTTTGGCCACGTGGCTCTCCTGATCTTAGTTCCCTGACCAGGGATCGAACCCATGCCCCCTGCAATGGAAGCGTGGAGCCCTAACCACTGGACCACTAGGGAGTTCCCCAAATTTTGAGTTTTGATCATGTCCCAGGCTGATGGTATTCGGTATAATACTCTCAGGATGCTGGGCAGTGGCAGTGAGCCACAGCTCCCAGTCAGCCACGCGATCATGAGGGTAAAAACCAGTACACGTCCAACCTTTCTGTCCCCACACAACCACTCTACTTTTCACTTTCAGTATAGTATTCAATATATTACATGAGATATTCAACACTTTATCATAAAATAGGCTTTGAGTTAGATGCTTTTGCCCAACTGTACGCTAATATAAGTGTTCTGAGCATGTTTAAAGTAGCTTAGGCTAAGCTGTGATGTTCGGTAGGTGAGGTGTATTAAATGCATTTCAACTTACAGTATTTTAAATTTCCAATGGGTTTATCTGGACGTAATCCCATCATAAATCAAGGAAGATCTGTATTTTAATTGATAATATAAATGACCCTGAAATTACCAAAGCATCATGTGTCATCTTTCTCCAGAGAAACAGAGTTAATAAACATATTTAAAATTCCTCAAGTTATTATGAAATGTTAATCAAAATATTCAAAATACATTCATCTCTAGTTTCACATGGATTAGATGAATTAATATACGAAGATGATTAAAACATTCTTGATCAACCTGAAAAAGCAACAACATCCCTTTCCTTTCTAGGGCTGCCCAGGCCAAGGACTGGAGGGGAAATTGTCTTTAATAGGAAGGAAAGCCAAAAAACATCTTTTTCTCATTTCGTTTGCTTTTGCTTAAACTGCTGTCTTCTCTGAACTTGCGACCCTGTCTGCGGTCTCCCTTTGATCTATTTACTGTGACAGGTCCAGATTAATCTTACCGACACACAGCTCATATCATGTTATTACCTTTTAAAAATCATGAAAATACCTCCCACTTATTGTGTGTTTACTGTGTATCGTGTACTCCAATAAATGATTCATACATGTTTTCTCATTTCAGCCACACAATGACTTTGTGAGGTAGGTATTATTATCCCCATTTAAAAGAATTGAAAACAGGCTCAGAGTTTAAGAAACCCAGAAATCACCCAGCTAGCAGGTGGCAGAGCCAAGTCTAGGACTCCCTTTTAGTCTCTCCCCACTGCAGATTCATTCTGGCCCTAATCTCTCTTATAAAAATCCTACCCATTTACAAGATCTGAATAGATGTTTCTCTGAGAAGACATACAGGTGGCCAATAAGCACGTGAAAAGATGCTCAACATCATTAATCATGAGGGAAATGCAAACAAAAACCACAGTGTGATACTACTTCACACCCATTAGTTTGGCTATAATCAGAAAGACAGCTAATAACAGATGTCGTTGAGGATGGGGAAATCAGAACCTTCCTACACTGCTGGTGGGAATGTAAAATGGTGCAGCCATTGTGGAGAACAGCTTGGCAGTTCCTCAAACAGTTAAACACAGAGTTAACCTTTGACCCAACCATTCCACTCCTAGGTGCATACCTAAGGAAAAGGAAAAAAAAAAAAAACACACAAAAACTTGTACATGAAGCTTCACAGCAGTATTATTCATAGAGCCAGAAAGTGGAAATAATTCAAGTGCCCATCAATTGATGAATGGATAAAAATTATTCAGCCTTAAAAAGGAATGAAGTCCTGATACATGCTACAACATGGATGAACCTTGAAAACATTATCTAAGTGAATGAAGGCAGCCCTAAAAGACCATGGAGTATGCGATTTCATTTATAGTAAATGTACAGAATAGGCAAATCCATGGAGACAGAAGATCAACTGGTTACTTAGGACTCCAGGAGGGGATGGGAGAATAAAGGGTGATAGTTACAGGGCATGGGGTTTCTTTTTGAGGTGATAAAAATGTTCTAAAATTGATTGTGGTGATGGTTGCAACATACTAAAAACCATTTAATTGTACACTTTATTTTTTTAGAAATTGGTGTCTTTTTGTTTATTTATTTTTTTGGCCACACCGTGCAGCTTGTGGGATCTTAGTTCCCTGACCAGGGATCGAACCTCGGGCCCCCTGCATTGGGAGTGCAGAGTCTTAACCACTGGACCATAAGGGAAGTTCCTCGAATTGTACACTTTAAATGGTTGAATAGTATGGTAGGTAAATGATATCACAATAAAACTGTTATTTAAAAAATCCTACTCATTGTTAATATCTTTATGTATGAAGCACATACAAATTGATAAGAAAAAAACACATCTCCAATTGAAAGATGAGCAAAGGACATAAAATAGAAAACTCATAAAAGAAAAAATACAAATGGCTAATAAACATGTGGGGTTTATTAAAAAAGCTTTACCCTCAAATCAAAAGAAAGAGGGACTTCCCTGGTGGCACAGTGGTTAAGAATCCACCTGCCAATGCAGGGGACACGGGTTTGAGCCCTGGTCCGGGAAGAACCCACATGCCACGGAGCAACTAAGCCCATGCACCACAACTACTGAGCCTGTGCTCTAGAGCCTGCGAGCCACAACTACTGAGCCTGAGTGCCACAACTACTGAAGACTGCGCGCCTAGAGCCCATGCTCCGCAACAAGAGAAGCTACCGCAATGAGAAGCCCGGGCACCGCAACGAAGAGTAGCCCCCTCTCGCCACAACTAGAGAAAGCCCTCACGCAGCAACAAAGACCCAACACAGCCAAAAATAAATAAATTTATTTTTAAAAAAAAATCAAAGGAAGGAGAAACCTATCAAATAAGCTACAAATTTTACAACAAAGATGAATATGAAGATGTGGTGAGATGGGTGTTCCCATACAGCAATGATGGGAAGCTTTCTAGAAAGCAATTAGTCAGTGTGCATTAGCAGCCTTTAAGATGTTCTTACCCTTCTAGTCAATAAATGTATCTTAAGGAAATAATTTGTGATGCAGGTAATAATATAATAATTAGGTAATAAGCAATTCAGAAGAGCTCTGTTAGTAGTAGAAAAAATTGGGGAAAAACTATGTTGTAGGCAGACTCTAAATTTATACTAACTCTTGCCTCACAACAACCTTAAGAGTTAGACTCTTATCTCCAAAATGGATGAGGAAAAGCATCACTCTGCAGATAAGGTGATGGGGGCACACAGAGATTATGTAGCCTGTGCCTCCAAGGTCACTCAGCTGGTGGTCACTCTCTTCAACAAGAGAGCTGTTGAATAATGGCCAAAATTGTTAGCCATTATTGTTGTTCTAATTATTGAGATGGGGGATAACTGAAAAAGAAATCAAAATTAAGAATGACTATGAGTACTTAGTCATTGACTGTTATTAATATTCTTTATTACAGTGGAATCAGGCCATCTTTAAAGGTTATCTAGTTTACTCAGTTATGGGAGTAATTTATATGCTATGTGATCATTAACACCCATGTCGCTGTGGATTAGAGGTGCAGGGGGGAAGGAATAAGAAGGCAGTGAATTTTAATAGGCACGCTAGGGAATGGTTCTACAAGAGAGGTGTGAGGAGGCAGACTGAGCCCTGGAGGGGAAGGACCAGCTGAGGGAGGTACCTGGAAGGGAAGAAATGGGAGGCCACAGACCTCCCTCCCACCTCTTGGTCCAGGACAGCTCCTGAGAACCTTCAGTGGCCCTAAGCACCAAAAAGATTATGACGCCATGTCTCCCGCATCTAATTCAAAATAAAAAGGAGACTTCACTGAAAAATACATGGATGGCAGTCCCACAGAGTTTTTGCTTTCTCCAAAATGGGCACTTTAATATGTTTTTCAATGTCAAATTCTTTCCAAAAAAAATGTTCCCCCTCATTTTCTGATATCCTTGCTTTGCTGGTCCCTAAGCACGTTCTTGGTTTGCATAATAGTTAATTCCACCTGGGAAGTTTGGGCCACTGACCTCTCACCCATTGCCATTTGCCTGGCTGCTGCTTACATATCCTCCAGAATTTAGATATCACCCCCTCCAGGAAGCCTTTCTGATCCTCCAAGTCCAAGCCTTAGAGTGATATCCATCTTGTTCACTAAAGCACATCCTCCTCTGGAATGTAGATTCTGTGAGAGCCGGACCACGTCCATCTTGTTCATCACCGTACCCTAGAACAGTGCCTGGCTCAAAGCTGAATGAAAGTTTACTAAATGAACAAATTCTCAAATGAGTGACCACCGCCCCGCTCCGCCCCGGCCCCAACTCCCTCACCTCCAACAAGCGCCTGGACAAAGCTAATGGGCCGCCTCTGTGCAGGTTACTATGACCTGACTCCAGGGCCCTTGAACTTCCCCTGCCTCAGAGTCAGAAACCCTTCCACCACCATGCCTTTGACTTGACCCTGACTGAGTCCAGTGAGAACCCAATCCAACCAAAGGATACAAAACTATAAGCATAGACTGAACTTACATGACTGAATTTTCTGAACCTAGAGTGATAACATTTTTTTTTTTTAAAGGCATTTATGACCTCACTCTGGGAAGTCACTGAGTTTTATGAAATGTAAAGGGAAGGATGCTTTGCAGCTTCTCCCAACCTGGCACATCCCCGCCTTCATTATCCTTCTGGGAAATAGTGTTTTCCTGGCTGGAAAGACTCCTCCCACTTTGGTTTGCTTATGATCAAAGTCACAGATTCATTTGCACAATTGCTAAGACATTCTTGAGGCCTTCTATCTCAAAGGTTGCAAACTCCTCCCCAGCCAGTGTGGGCTTTGGAGGCAGCACACATTTTTTTTTTTTAAATAAATTTATTTATTTTATTTATTCATTTTTGGCTGCATTGGGTCTTCGTTGCTGCGCGCTGGCTTTCTCTAGTTGCAGCGATCGGGGGCTACTTTCGTTGCGGTGCGCGGGCTTCTCACTGCGGTGGCTTCTCTTGCTGCAGAGCATGGGGTCTAGGCGCACGGGCTTCAGTAGTTGTGGCGCACGGGCTCAGTAGTTGCGGCTCATGGGCTCTAGAGCGCTGGCTCAGTAGTTGTGGCTCACGGGCTTAGTTGCTCCACAGCATGTGGGATCTTCCCGGACCAGGGCTCAAACCTGTGTCCCCTGCACTGGCAGGTGGATTCTTAACCACTGCGCCACCAGGGAAGTCCCCAGCACACATATTTTTATTTCACTTATTCAAAGTTTGGAGTGGGAAGGGAGGAATTTCAGTCATTTGGGGGTGATGGCTTCTTTCACTTGCTCCAGGCCCCACCAACCCTGGGCTTCTACCAGGCTATCCCTTCCCTTTATGTGACCTGCCTGACAGGTCTCGGTTTTGGCAACTGATGCTGGTTCAACCTCCAACCTATCCCAAGTAAGAACCCTTACCCAGGCTTGTAAACTTGACACCAGGAGAGCAAGTGTCTGCCTCTGTCTGGTGTCAAGCTGGGAGGAGCTGGCCTGGCAACTTCCTGGCCCCCAGCCCTGCGGAGAAAGCCAGCACACACGTAGAGAAGCAGGGGAGGGTCTCTGCAGGGTTCTAGTTTCTCATTCTCCATTTTGTCTAACTTTTTGTCAACTTACTACTAGTCATCAACTTAGTACTAGCTGGTTCTTTTTTTCTTCTTTAAATTTACTTTACTTCTTTTTTTCATTGAAATATAGTTGATTTACAATATTGTGTTAGTTTCAGGTGTACAGCAAAGTGATTTGATTATACATATATGTGTATATATCCACATTCTTTTTTTTCCTGATTCTTTTCCATTATAGTTTTATTATAAGATATTGAATATAGTTCCCTGTGCTATACAGTAAATCCTTGGTGTTTATCTATTTTATGTATGGTAGTGTGCATCTGTTAATCCCATACTCCCAATTTATCCCTCCCGACGCCCCCCTTCCCCTTTGGTAGCCATAAGCTTGTTCTCTATGTCTGTGAGTCTGCTTCTGTTTTTTTTTTTTTTTTTTTAAACTTTGTATTTTTGCCTCAGTGTCATTTTTTTTTTTTTTTTTTTTTAATTTTTATTTTTATTTTTATTTATTTTCTATGGCTGTGTTGGGTCTTCGTTTTATGTGTGAGGGCTTTCTCTAGTTGTGGCAAGCGGGGGCCACTCTTCATCGCGGTGCGCGGGCCTCTCATCTCACTATCGCGGCCTCTCTTGTTGCGAAGCACAGGCTCCAGACGCGCAGGCTCAGTAGTTGTGGCTCATGGGCCCAGTTGCTCCACGGCATGTGGGATCTTCCCAGACCAGGGCTCGAACCCGTGTCCCCTGCATTGGCAGGCAGATTCTCAACCACTGCGCCACCAGGGAAGCCCTCTGCTTCTGTTTTGTAAGTAAGTTCATTCGTAGTATTTTATAGATTCCTCATATACGTGATATCATATAATATTTGTCTTTCTCTGTCTGACTTACTTCACTTGGTACTAGCTGGGTTTTTGTCCCTTGAAGTTAAGTCTTGAGTAACACGTCCTGTGTCTAGTATGGTCCCAGACGTAATAACCACAAAAGGGAGGTTAATTTTACTCATTGTGATACTGCTTGTCATCTTCTTTCATCTGAGTTAATATAAACATCCACCTCTCTACCACCCCAGGTGATATGCATGCAAAAGAAATCATTACAAAGCTTATAATTAGGGAGACATAGTATCCAGGAGAGAGCCAGGAAAGAGGGGAAGTACAGAGAAACACAGCCAGAGGAGTCAAAACAGGGAGACATGAACTGGACTTTCATTTTTTTAATTTCCAACTGAAAAAAAAAATGTATGACACTAGAATCGAACTTTAATGGGTCTAGCATGATCATTTGGAAAACTATTAGGTAGAATCTCTTACCTTATACCTTACACTAAACTGATCCCAGATGTCCTGTTCACAGCCCAGTCCTCTAACAGATACCCGCCCCCATCCACCCGCCCCCAGCAATAGGGTGGGAGTCATGTGCTCACATATGTCCTGTAGCTCACTGTAAGGATCTTAGCACTGTAATCATGGCAGGCACTTAGAAAAATTGCCATGTTGATATGGTTAATAGAGCAGACATGGCTGGTGAATATAGCACGCATCTCTCTGCCCAGCACACCTTTCCATGCTTCTTCAGGTAACATCACTCTTCTTCTCTGGAGACACGTGCTCTTCCCCCACGCCAGCCATGTGGTCCGAGTGGGTGCGGCCAATCAGATGCTGTGCGTACTTGACACAAGCTCAGCGGATCATAGCAGCTCACCTCCACAGCCACGGCAATTAGCTCGAGGAATGGGCACGCAAGCCAAGTCAGGACAGACAGGACCCTTTCATGGGGTTTTAAAATACAGCTCTAGGGGAAGAAAAAGCAAAGAACTTTCCTTTCCTCTTAGGTGGCGAAGCTGTGATGTGACTGAGAGTTCTCAACAGGCACCTACCTTGAAGTATAGAAAATACTCGTTCAGGGGCTTCCCTGGTGGCGCCGTGGTTGAGAGTCTGCCTGCCAAGGCGGGGGACACGGGTTCGAGCCCTGGTCCGGGAAGATTCCCACATGCCGCGGAGCAACTAAGCCCATGGGCCACAACTACTGAGCCTGTGCTCTAGAGCCCACGAGCCACAACTACTGAGCACACATGCCACAACTACTGAAGCCCACATGCCACAACTACTGAAGCCCGCATGCCTAGAGCCCATGCTCCACAACAAGAGAAGCCACCGCAATGAGAAGCCCGGGCACCACAACGAAGAGTAGCCCCAGCTTGCCGCAACTAGAGAAAGCCCGTGCACAGCAACGAAGACCCAACAAAAAGACCCACCAGCCAAAAATAAATAAATACATAAATAAATTTAAAGAAAATACTTGTCCACACAGGAAAAGAAATGCAGAGAAAAGGGGGGAGAGAGAGAGAGAGAGAATATGAGTTCAGTTACTGAAATCCATGCTTTCCTGAGGCTGAATTGTTATGCTTCTTCTGAGAAAAATTCCAGTATCCAATAAATTACCCCACCTTTCTTTTTTTCCCCTTACATTAGTTTGAATTCGGTTTCTATTGCTTGCAAACAAAGGGTCTCCAATAGACTCACAGACTTAGAGAACGAACTTATGGTTGCATGGCGGGGAAGGGTGGAGGGGAGAGATAAATTGGGAGTTTGGGATTGATGTGTACACACTGTTACATTTAAAATAAAATGCCTTTCCATGAAAAAAAAAAAAGTGTCTCCATCAATTTATAAATTGTCTGGGATCTATTCTGGCTTTGCCCAAGGAGCATTTAGAGAACCCAAGTGAAAAACCTGTAGTTTGGGAACAAACTTTAAGAACCAATATTCTTCAAGAGGGCAGTAGAAAAGAGCAAGAGAGAAAAAAGCTCTAAATAGGAACATATTCTGTAACTCCTCATAATAATAATAACTATTGGAGTCTCGCGCTTGAAGACCCTGCTTCGCCACGCATTTAAGATGCCTCGTGGAAGCCGAAGCCGCACTTCCCGCGTAGCCCCTCCGGCCAGCCGGGCACCTCTGATGAGAACTGCGCCCAGGCCAGCGCCCGCAGCTCAGCCACCAGCAGTGGCTCCACCATCTGCTGTTGGCTCCCCTGCTGCTGCTCCCCGGCAGCCAGGTCTGATGGCCCAGATGGCAACCACTGCAGCCGGCGTGGCTGTGGGTTCTGCCGTCAGCCACCCTCTGGGTCATGCCATCACTGGTGGCTTCAGTGGAGGAAGTAATGCTGAGCCCTCAAGGCCTGACATCACTTACCAGGAGCCTCAGGGAACCCAGCTGGCACAGCAGCAGCAGAATGGCCCATGCTCTTTTGAGGTGAAACAGTTTTTGGAGTGTGCCCAGAACCAGGGTGACCTTAAGCTTTGTGAAGGTTTCAGTGAGGTGCTGAAACAGTGCAGATTGGCGAACGGGTTAGCTTAATCAAGAAGTTCCAGTTGAAGGCATGGAAAATCATCTCTCATGACCACATTGATTTAGCATTAAAAATATAATTGATAGTGAGGATATAAAGTGTGAAGCCACCACTTAAACCGCTCCTCAATCATTAATAGCTTTTGTGCTTCAGGATTGCAGTGGAAGAGGGTATTCTCACCATATGGAAGCTCACTGAGATGATATTGAGTTTGGGGCTAGGCGGATGTTTTTGTGGCCTCTTAAACATGCTTTTGTTTGTGAATTAATTAGAATAAAGTGATTTTATTTCCAAAAAATAATAATAATAATAATAATAACTATTGCTACCTATCAGGTCAGGAATACCTTCATTCTACAGATGAGAAAGGTAGTTCAGCAAGGTCAAACAGCTAGTAAGTGACTGGCTTTAAACTGAGGTCTGTGTGATTTCCAAGCTTAATCTTCATTTCACCAGACTAGAGTATTTTCCTGGCATGAAAAGCAAACCTTCCTTTAACCTAACATATTTTCAGGAAAATATTTGAAATGAAGACATTGGAGCTGGAAATTCCTGCCCATGTCCCTTGTTAGTGGTCAGCCAGCTACACATGCTTCCTTTCTTGGACATCTATAGGAATTAAGGCAGAATCTACTGACTCATTCATTCCTGGCATACTGAAAGAAGTCCAGAGTGTTTATCTGTCAGAAGCCAGAATTGGGGAAAGGCCATTTGAACAGATGCATCAAAAGGCTACCTGAAGAGACTTCCCTAGTGGCACAGTGGTTGAGAATCTGCCTGCTAATGCAGGGGACACGGGTTCGAGCCCTGGTCTGGGAAGATCCCACATGCCGTGGAGCAACTAGACCCGTGAGCCACAACTACTGAGCCTGCTCTCTAGAGCCTACAAGCCACAACTACTGAGCCTGCGTGCCATAACTACTGAGCCCGAGCACCAAGAGCCTAAGCTCCGTAACAAGGGAAGCCACGACAATGAGAAACCCGCGCACCGCAACGAAGAGTAGCCCCCGCTCGCCACAACTAGAGAAAGCCTGTGCGCAGCAACGAAGACCCAACACGGCCAAAAAATTTAAAAATAAATCAATAAATAAAAATTTAAAAATTAAAAAAAAAAAAAGTTTACCTGAAGGCAAAATGATGAAAAAATTCTTCAGTGTCTCGGGCAGGGGTTGGCAAACGATGGCTTGCAGGCCCGCGGTGTTTATAAATAAAGTTGTACTGGAACACAGCCACACAATTCGTCTATGTATTGTCTGAGGCTGCTTTCCCACTGCAGTGTCGGTTGAGTAGCTGTGATGCAAAACTTAAAATATTTACCACCTGTCCCTCTGAGAATAAGAGTGCTGACCTCTGGCCTAGGGCAATGCTCCAAAGAGAAGTCAAGAACCAGCGCAATAGTTTTAGGCCACTTCTGCTCCAAGCTGAGCCGCCCCTGGTTTTCACCCAGCAGAGAACATCCTGGTACTCAGCGAGCAGCCGTATCACCTCTAAATCCACAGTACATCCTGTTCCCACCCCCATCTTCCCTGTTCCGGCTCTGCTACTCACCTTAGTTTTTCTTTCATTTTGACTTTCCAGGTCCATCCAATGCATAGATTTTCCCTCTGTCTCCTACTCCCTAAATCACAAACTCGCCTCTGCCTAACCCTGTTTCCACCCCTGTCTTCCACCTGGAGGGCTCGAGCTCTACTTCTGAGTTTGACCAATGGGGGAAGAAATCAGAGGCAGGAAGAGAGTGGGTCTGGGGCGTTTATTTCCCTGGTTCCTTTCCCGCCGGAAGCAGTGGATTTGCTGCCTCCCTCTATCAAAGGCCACAGTCCTGTCTGGGCAGCCCTCTCCCTTCAGCTCCTCTCCATAGATTCTGAAACTATTCCCTCCCATCTCGCTCCTTCATTGCTAATGGTTTCCGGTTCTTGCTGACACCGGGGGAACCACACTGTCTCCTATTGGTTTACAAACCCTGCTCACATCTTTGGCCATCTGTATATCTCCTTTGGAAAAACGTCTATTCAGACCCTTTGCCCATTTTTCAATTGGGTTATTTATCTTTTTTTATGGTTGCATTGCAATAGTTCTTTATATATTCTGGTTTTAAATCCCTTATGAGATGTATGCTTTGCAAATATCCTCTCCCATTCTATGAGTTGTCTTTTCATTTTCTTGGTGGTATTCTTTGAAGCACAAAAGTTTTCTGTTTTAATAAAATACAATTATCTATTTTTTCTTTTGTCTCTAGTGCTTTTGGTGTTATATCCTTTAAGAAGGCTTTGGCTAACCCAAGATTCCAAAAGTTTGCTCTCATATTTTCTTCAAAGAATATCTTTTACATTTAGGTCTGTAATCAATTTTGAGTTAATTTTTGTGCACGGTGTAAAGAAGGAATCCAGTTTCATTCTTTTATGTGTGAATATTCAGTTTTTCCACTACCATTTGTTGAAAAGAAAAGAGTCCTAGTTCCCCATTAAATTAATTGATTTTCAGCAAAGGTCTTGGCACCTTTGCTGAAAATCAATTAACCATAAACCTGAGGGTTGTTTTCTGGACTGCTGATCTATGTCTTTATGCCACTATCACACTGCCTTAGTAATACATTTTTTATGTGTTTTGCAAAGGTATCGATTCACAATGGACTGAAAAAGAAAAACTTTGTTGTTGGGTTTTTTTTCCCCACCACCAAAAAGAAATTTTCTACCACCAGCTGAGTGTCCTACAGTTCAACTCAATTCTGACAATATCTACCCAGAAATAGTGTCAGATGCCACAGGCTAAGGGCTCAGGACTACTAGATACACCTCCTCCACCCCACTCCAAGACACGATCACAAGTCCAAATTGTCACCTGTGCTTCCGACCACCGGCTAGAGATTGGAGGGTCCAACGACACCCACCTCAGGTTCAATTAATTTTCTGCAGTGGCTCCTAGAACTCAGGAAAAAACTCAGAAACATTTACTTACATTTACCAGTTTATTATAAAGCATATTATAAAGGAAACAGATGAATAGCCAAATGAAGAGATGCATAGGGCAAGGTATGTGGGAAGAAGCTCGGAGCTTCCATGCCCTCTCCAGTGTGCCAGTCTCCCCAGATCTCCAAGTGTTCATCCATCCGGAAACTCTTTGAACCCCATCCTTTTGAGTTTTTAATGGAGGCTTCATTACAGAAGCATGATTGATTGAATCATTGGCCATTGGTGATTGAACTTGATCTCCACCCCATCTCCCCTCTCTGCAGGTGGGGGCTGTGGAGGGGGGAGGACTGAGAGTTCCAACCCTCTAAACACCTGGTTGGTTCCCCTGGCAACCAGCCCCTAGCCTTAGGAGCTTTCCAAAAGTCGCCTCACTGACATAAACTCAGGTGTAGTTGAAGGGGTTTGTTGTGAATATGAAGACACCTTTATCCTCTTATTAGGAAATTCTAAGGGTTTTAGGAAGACCAAATGTCTATTTCTTATTTTAAGTCACAATGTCACAAAAACCAACTGGTTCTTCACCCCAGTGGAGACACCCTGGCAGGTGAATTCTCCCCATCCCCTCCCAGCTGATCTAGACTTCAATGTGAATAATGGCTCAGAGTGGTGTGAAGCAGGGGCTATTTCTATCATGCAGCTATTGAGTTGTATGTACTGTAAGAGTCTGTTTAGCTCTCTGTCTTCTTGTCTTGACCATGAATTCTTGCGAGGCTAGGGCATCTTTTGTTATCCTTGGCATATGAGCCATAAACACTCCATATATGTTAGTTAAGTGAATATATAAATGAATAAATAAATAAAATGAGTTCTTTTCAGGGGCGAACTAAAAAGGCAGGCTCCCAGTTTGGATTTGAGAAATGTGAATAGAGCTTGGTTTATACACATCAAGAGACTCTGTTATAAGCAACAAGGTCCTACTGTATAGCACAGGGAATTATATACAATATCCTGTGATAAACCATAATGGAAAAGAATATAAAAAAAGAATGTATATATGTATATAACTGAGTCTTTGTTGTACAGCAGAGATTGGCACACATTGTAAATCAACTATACTTCAATAAAAAGAAGAAAAAAAAAGATACTCTGGTGCAGTGTTTCTTAAGTGTCCTTAGAAATGTTATGTTACCACAAAGGAGAAAGGAATGATCCCATGCTCAAATGAATTTGGAAATTCTGCTTTCAAAACGAAGTTAAAAAGATTTTTTTTTAATTGCAGGACTTCATAGAGCCTGTATTATGTAATATGCACTGCGATTTTCATGACAGGATAATTTGGTTGCAGCGTTTACCCTTTTAGGAAAAGCATTTCTCTAGGACTGCTGTTCTGTGGTCCACACTTCAGGAAATGCTTGTCTTGTCTCTAGATTTGAATTTAAGAGATGATGAAACCATCCTTTGCTTTTGGTGCAGTTCAATAAACATTTGCTGAGTGCGTACTAGGTGCCAGGCAATAGAATTACAAATATGAATGAAACACAATGTTTCCTGCCTTCAAAAAATGATCTAGCGGGCTTCCCTGGTGGCACAGTGGTTAAGAATATGCCTGCCAACGCAGAGGACACGGGTTCGAGCCCTGGTCCGGGAAGATCCCACGTGCCGCAGAGCAACTAAGCCCATGTGTCGCAACTACTGAGCCTGCGCTCTAGAGCCCGTGAGTCTCAACTACCTAGTGCCCGTGCTCCACAACAAGAGAAGCCACCGCAATGAGAAGCCCTCACACTGCAATGAAGAGTAGCCCCCACTCGCCACAGCTAGAGAAAGCCCGCGTGCAGCAACGAAGACCCAACTCAGCCAAAAATAAATAAGTAAATTTATTTAAAAAAAGAAAAATGATCTAGCAAGGGAGACAGCACCTAATTCTTACAATTTCAGGGTGGTACGTTCAGTGAAGAAATTGTGTTTAGGGGAAAAATGGAATATAGAAGGTGATCCTGTTAACTCTCTCCAGGGCGGTGTGCAATGTTAGGAAAGCTTCAGGTAGGATAGGGACAGTGAAACAAGTTCTGAAACTTAACAAAGCCATCACTCACTGGGTAGACAAATGGGAAAGGACTACTTGTCCGTTTGCCAGGACATTACCCGCTCACTCTCCTAGACCCCTGGGGCACAGGTGGTGCACTGCACAACGCCAGGGGGCGCCACTCACTTACACGGTAATGAGCGGCATCTCCTGTAGTTGTACAACGTGGTGGCTCAGCCCACCCCATACACCTGTCATACCTTGTTCTCCATTTCAACTCATCCTCACCACCCCACACCACCACCCTGCTCAGAAAACCCTTGCCTAGCACAATCCTGGACTATTTCGCATCACAACAACTGTAGGAAACTTCATTTGTGTACATCACTCTTTTAATTGGAATGATGCAAATAGCAACATAAACATTCCCAAGATTAAATATAGTGTATTTATCTCATCCTTTTCTTGTTATCTTATCAGTGATATCAGGCTGTGTTTCTGGCTCTGAGTCTTATTTGCCTTGGGCCACTTTAAAATTTCCTAAACTATATAGGATGGAACAGGCCAACTCTTGAATTCCAGAAACTTCAAAGAACATAGGGGCAGTGCAGGGGCCAATAGAGGCAATTCAATAAGCGGCACTTTATTTATTCACTAAGGAAGGATGGAACCAATGCTAACAAGCCTTACCCTTTGGAGTTGGCTCTCTGCTTGTATATGAGACCATAAAACCAAAATCCTTCAGGTCTGCTGCGTATAAAAGTTTTAAACATCTGTTTTGGAGGAAAAATTGATTTGGAAGTTCAAAGTTCTGCTCTTTTGATCCTTGAGTCAGTCTATGCCTATTCTTTTATTTTTTGATACATTGCAGGCTTCTTATTAAATCATTCTTGGCATGCATGCATACATGCTTATCCTGTGTTCAGAGTTATCTTTAGGGAGGGTTCATAGCTAGTAGCTCTCCAGCAGGCCCAGGGCAAATTACACTATGTCCCTTCCTCCCAGCTCCAAACATTCAGGGCAGATTAAGTGATACTAAAATTAATGCAAAGAACAGACTCAAGTGGAAAAATAAGACACACAATAAGATGACTGAGAACATGAGGGATCCCAGGGTCCTATAACCAGTATTGGAGGATCCAGTATTAGGGGAATTCATGGGCTGACTGTGTGCAGGTATTTTTATTTTATTTTATTTTATTTTATTTTTTTATTGCCCACTAGCTAAACTATCCTCACATCCGGTTAGTTGGTCACTACACAGAAGCTAGATCCAGGAATCCCATTGGCTAGAACTTTTCAAAGTCTTCTAGAACAGACTAAGCTCTATCAGTGGGGATTGGGAAGAAAGTTTGAGGTGAGTGCCCTGCCCAACTCAATGCATTTCTTAGGCCCAGAGCCTGTGAATTCTGACCAAAAACTGGCCAACAAACCCTGTGAGCTGGGGAGAGCCAGAAAAGCCAAAACATATTCCTTGGAGCAAACTGATACTAGCCGCTCAAGGTAGAATCAAGGATCAAAATACACTGGGATCCACTCCAGAAGATGAGTGGCAGATATACCAAAGGAGGCAGATAGAGACAATGGGGAGGGATGTTGAAAGTTGACAAAACCAGGACGAGAGGATCAGGCTGAAGCAACACCTGAGAATCAATCAATTTTCTGCCCTAGATCTCAGGTTATTTTATACACTGGGCAGGAGAGGCCCCAGGCATAGGGCCTGTGAGATATTTGGGATTTATGAAAATATTTGGGTTCTTGCAAGAAAGTATTGCTCTGAAGTACAAAGAGAAAAATCTCAAAATGTAAGTTAATGAAGATTAACTAAATGTGTGTGAAGTATCCTTATGTCAAGGTCATTAATTATTCAATCTAGTATTCATAAAAATGTCCTTATATTGGAAAATAATTTGTAGATTAATATAGTAGTTAAAAGTATGAACTGTGAAGCTAAATTGCCTGTGGTCAAATCCTGGCTCCTCATTTACCTGTGTGACTTCCGGCAAGTAATACAATCTCCCTGAGCTTCCGTTTCCTCATCCTCTGTAATCCCGTATGTAAGATGGGGTTAGTTATACCACTAACCTCAAAGACTGTTGAAAAGATTAAATGAGCTAAACACTTAGAAGAGTACTTGGCACACTCTAAGGATGTGTACTAACTGTTGTTGTTATTATCATTATTTTCTCACTTGGAAAGAATTCCAAAATATGAACTGATTTCTAAGAAGTCGTCGCCAAATTAAATGAGTTACTCACACTCAAGTAATTTCAAAAGCAAAATTATAAGAACCCTTTCCAAAGGATTTCTTAAAACATTTTAGCAATGAAATTTCCAAGCAAATACAAATGTAAAGGAAATAGTAATAATTAACCCCATGTACCTTTCACTCAGCTTCAGCCATGATCAACTCATGGCCAATCCACATCCCTACCCATTGCCCTGTCCCCAAGCCAGGATTATTTTGAAAAAAATTCCAGACATCCATTCTATCATTTTGTTTGTAAATATTTCAACATTTATTTCTAAAAGATAAGGACTCTTTTAAAAAACATAACCACAGAAACACAAAAAATAACCCCAAAGCCCGGTAAATATAAATAAACACAAACAAAACTAAAATTTTAATACCATCAAATATCTAGCCAGTGTTCAAATATGTGTGCTTGTTTATAGAACTGATTATTTTTTTTAGAGTTTGTTTGAATCAAGATCCAAATAAAGTCCATTCAATGCAAATGAATGATGTCTCTTAAATGCCTCTTAATCTGTAGGTTTTCCCCTCCATCTCTTTTTTTTCTTACTGACAATTTGTCTTGTTGAATAAACCAGGTTGTTTGTCCCGTGGAGTTCGCCATAGTCTGGATTTTGCTAGTTTGCAGTGTCACTTCACATCTCCTTTCCCTGATATTTCCTGAGCTGGTAGTCAGATCAAGTCACTTGATTAGATTATGATGGACTTTTTTTGGAAGCCTCCTTCAGAGGTACCTCTATCAGGAGGCACACAATATCTGGTTGTATTTGTTTTTGAGATATTTGCAACCACTGGTGATCATTGCCTAGAACCATTAATTCTTTCAAAGTTGTAAAATGGTGTTATTCTATCATTCCTTCTTTTAACAGTTGGAGTACTATAAAAAGAAACGTTCCCTCATCAATTAATTGGTTACCCCAAAGCATAGCTTGCATAAAAAAGGCAAGGTAAATGCTTGATTCTTTCTTTTTATTTACTAGTTTTCAAAATAATGACTTGGTTCTCTAGCATCTTACAGTGTTGCCCAGAGGGTTGTTTGTTATTTTGGTCTCAGTTCTTCACAATGTGGTTATACTAACAACTGGATATACAGTTAACTTCTTTTTCTTTCTTTCTTCCTTTCTTTTTTTTTCTTCCATTTTGCTTTCACTGTTAAATAATGCTTTTTGTCATTTAATTTTATTTTTATAATTATACAAAATATCATGTGGTTCCTTGAATCTACAAAACAAGGTACCTTCGAAGTCTAGCTTTTATTTCTGTTCTTTCCAGTTTCTTCCTCTCACCTATAGATAACTGTTCACTTTAATGGTATATTTTTCCATTGTCCTTTTCTCTGCCAAATAAGTAAATATACATACAGATTTGTATCTCCCTCTTTTTATATAAACATTGGCATATTATACCCACTTTTCTCCATCTTGATCGAATAACATATATAGCAAAAACTTAAAAAGTATATTTAATGTGTGATGTGCTTAGTTGCTATTTTAATGTCCGCTATAATAGGTAGGCAGGGCTTCAAAAGCTCAAAAAAAGCCAAGCGCGCTGCTTTTATATTCCCAGCCGGATAAGATCCATCTCTAAGCCAGGCCAGTTTGAGGTCGATAGAGTGATTGAAATCAGCCGGCTGAACGTGGGAAGTTTCCTGGAAAGGCGAGGAAATGCAGTTTCCGCCAGAAGAAGTTCCTGTGAGGATCATGGTGCGGAGTTCTGCCCTCACCATGAGACTTTTGCGATGGGCTTGGGATTTGAGGACCACTCCACCTCTCAGAAGGTAAGGTGGAGGATCTCTTTAGGTGAAACACATTGTTTGTTTGGCCCTAACAAAAACAGCACCTTAGAGTGGACACTTTCTGTGTTGTTTTGGTTTGCTGCTTGCAGACTCAAAACAATCCCATACAGAGTAAGGGGAGAGGTGGACGCCAGAGCCAGAAGTCCCAGCAGCGGGCAGGGACGGGTACGGGGCCGGGGCCGGCGGTGGCGGTGGCGGTGGGTGGAGCCAGGCTGTGGGTAGGGCTGGGGGCGGGGTCTGGCTGTTTAGGGGGCGGGGCCTGTCTGTTTAGGGGGCGGGGCCGGACACCTGCCGGGAAAGGGCTGTGGAAGCTGGCCAGGCTGGGTCGGGCGGAGCAGGTGTCTTCGATCCCACCGAGCCCAGCGTAAGTAGCGGAGCCTGTTCCTGCAGAATGATTCGTCCGCATGAGCCCACTCACTCCCCGCCTCCCTCGCGGCCCCCAGAACCTGGCGCACCAGAGGGCCGAGAAGGAGGCGAGGCCGGTGGAGTGGAGGAGCGAGGAAGTGGCTAGAATAATCTGGAATACTCTTGCCCTCTTCCGCAAGCAGTCTCAGGCTGCGTCTCTGTGACCAGGCCTCGCTGGGAGGTCTCGTCTTCTACAAAACGTCTGCCCTCTCTGGTTCCTAAGTCTGATTTATTTGCTCAGGCTGCCTTTGGTGTACATTTAAAAGTATATTTCCCCCTGTGTTGAAAGTGTTCCCGTTTCTGGGATGGAAAGAGGAACAGAACATAGTAATTTGACCTCTAAGGAAGGCTCTGCCAGTGGCTCTCAAGTCTTTTGACTCAGAAAAAGGGCACACCGTGAATGATCATGGATAGAAGCACATTGATGAGGGCACATCCCCATATAGAATTCTGTGCGGCTGTGAGAAAGAGAGAGGTAGATCTATAGGTACCGATGTGGAAGGACGTACGTAACATATTGATGACTACAAAATAAAGCAAGTTGCAAAATGATATATATGTTTGTAAATGTACTGGAAAAGTTCATAGTAAAATGTTATTAGAGGTTTCTTCTAGGAAGTGGGGTTGGAGAATAATTGTATCCATGACAATGCTTTCTGCTGCAAATAAAGAAAACCTCAACTCAGCGGTTCACACAATAAGGAAATTTAGGGGGAACCTGGGATTGATTAGCCTAGCAGCTCAAAACATCATTGGAGACCCAGGTTCTTTCCATCTTTCTGCTTTGCCATTCTCCGGGAGCAGGCTTTGTTCTCAGACAGCTCCGCTCATGTGGGATAGGTGCGGTAGTTTCAGGAGAAACATCCAAACTTAACATCCCTAACAGAGAAGGCCAGAGGCACCTAGCCAAAGTTACCGCTGATCAAAGTCATCTGACACAGGAGTCCCATGTCACACTCCACCACTGCCACACTCCATTCTTGGCTGGAAGCTGCCCTGGGAAGCGTGGCCTCAGGTGCTCAGAGACTGTTAATTACGGTCCCTGAAGCTGGAGAGCTGAGAAGTCATTCTCATGACAGTCACAAGCATTCTCTCTTTTTAAGAACAAATGCCCCAGCAGACTTTCCCTATGTGTCACAGGGATCACATGTCCTTGTGTAAACCAGCTGAGACCACTATGATTGACTTAAAGATAGACCAATCAGGACCGCACCCTCAAGATGGTCTAGTGCCCACCTCCCCAGAAGAATGTGGCTACTGGGGGGAGGATGGGAAACTGCAAAAAAAATTCCTTCTGTTAGGAAGAAGAAAGTGACCATATTACTTGTACAATAATAGTTATTATTATTTTAGTTAGGGCAGTTAAGAGAATGGGACTTGGCATCAAAAAGAAAAATATTTGATTCCATCTCTATGATTTATAATCTGTAATCTTGGGCAAGTCACTCAACATCTTCAAGTCATTATTATTAAAAAGTTGAAAGTGATTCTCAAGTTGAAAAAAAAGTACACAAAACATTAAAGAGATGTGAGTTTCTCTTATGTCCTAGGGAACAAATTATTTCCTATCTGTAAGGCTTCAGAACATATGTGTTAGATTACACCACTTTAGGTTTAGTTATTGTTTTAATATTTCAAAGAACTGGAAAAGTATGTTTCTTCTCTAAGCACAATGAAAAAAAGTCACAATAATTTCTTTTTAACAAGTTGAGTAAAATGTCCTTTTATTTCCTCTTAATTCGTTTGTTGTTTAGAATGACAGAAAGAATATTTCACAGATGGTTATGAGTTTTGATTACAAGGTTATGTGGCTATTTTGAAAATGATCAGTTTAGTTCTGTTTATTCATGCAATTATATATAATCTTGGTTCTTAATCACTTAAATTAAATTAAAGCCCAGTATCTTAATATCACTTTAAGATACCTGCTAAGAAAACTGGGAAGTTGGGGAACCATGGTTCATTAGTGGGTTTAGGTTTGGGTATTTTCCGAGAGATACTGGAAGTTGCAGAAATGAAGTGGTCTTTAGAATAAGGTCTAGGATGTAAAGTAAGAATTCAGATCCACCCCCAAACTATGATGAGATCTTAGGAGGGTCATTTATCTTTGCTGCTTTTAAGTTTTCTTGTTTAAAAACTAATAATTAAGTTGTTTGAAGATTACAGCATATCAGTTATCTATCGCTGCATAAGAAGCCCCTAAAATTTAGTGGCTTAAAACAACAATCCTTTAATTTGCTCAAAATTTCTTTGGGCCTAGTAATTTGGAGTGAGCTCAGCTAGATAGATTTTTCTGCTGGTTGTCTAGGGTCACTCCTGTGGTGACAGTCAGCTTGTAGACTGGTTGAGAGCTCATTGACCTAGGAGGACTCAGCTGGGATACTCATCCTCCAGGAGGCTAGCTCAGGCTTCCTCACATGTCATTCTCAGGGAGAAGAAAGGGCAAGCCCAATGTTCAAGCACTTTTTAATTCTCTGCTTGTTTTATGTCTCCTAATATTCCACTGGTCAAAGCAAGTCACATGGCCACACCACATGTCAGTGTGGGAGGGGCCTACCTAAGAGATTGCATACAGGAACAGGTGATAGAGTGGGAGCCATTGTTTTAACAATCTACCCCAGGGATATCACATAAACCAGTCAGCAAATATGGAGAATCATATTGCAAATTTTAAAATACTAAATGAGTTATACTCATAAAACTTGAGGATAAGTAAAGCAAGTTACTCAGAGTGCATTTAAAACTGCAAGATACTTGGAGAAAAGAGTGACTTTGAACTCAAAATGAAATTTATCAACATATCAAAATTTTCGTTAGTTTGACATCTGCTTGGCTAGAAATGCCCTCCCCGGATGAAAGGGGATGTGGACGGTCCCACTCGGAATCGAGCCTCATCTTGACCATCCGTCTTAGGAGGTTCTCTGCTCCCTTCATTTCTTTTCATTGCACCTGGAACTGATTGTCTTCATACATTTAACACAGTTTGTACATGTTAATTATACATACATTTGTTTGTTGTCCTTCCCTCCAGTACAGTGTATAGAAAGCTCCATGATGACTGGAAGGGTGTCTGTTTCACTTCCCAGTCTGTACCCAGCATCTAGCACAGGACTGGGCATGTAACAGGACCTAATAAATATTTCTGGAGAAGTGAATGAAATGAAAATCTACACGAATGCAACCCATACCTCCTGACTGACGTGTCCCAGAAACAAGCATCTTCTGTTCTGAGAATACAGTGAACATTCCTGTCTCTTAATGGATGATTCATTCTGGCAATAATTTGCCAGGGGAGGGCAGTAGCTCCTTACTTCCAACTCTTGTCTCCATATACCTCTTCTGTTAATCAGTTCTTCCCCAATCTGTGGCAAAACCAAATCCCATGGATTCTACCTGAGCTGTGCCTCCAGAATCCCACCCTTCCTCTACCACTGCCTTAGGAGTCTTTGTCACTTCTGGCCACAATTCCCAACTTAGCCTCAAAACTGGACTCCTCGCCAGCTGTCTTGCCCAATCCCACCTCACCTTCTTGTCAGCTGCCAGAGATATCATCATAAAAATATTTGAAAATTTAATTCTAGGGTTAAAGACCTCCCCAAAACGTAGAGAGAAGATCAAGTCCAAACATCTTGGCGTGAGGTTCAAGGCATTTCACAATCTGCCCTGAGGTCCCTCTCCCAGCTCCTCTCTCATCACTGGCCCCCCTTCCTCCCATGCAGCCCCTGCCCCAGCTGCGGGGAATGTTCCAGTGTTGAATGAATGTGCCTACCCTGCCAGAATGCCATAATTTGATGCCAGCTGTCTCCTTTACCTGGCATTTCTTCACCTCTCCTCCCTCCTCTAGTGATCTCCCTCCTTCTCACTGCTCAGACCTGACTCAAAATTACATTCTCAGGAAGTCTGTCCAGCATCCATTGTTCACATCTCTATTAAAACCCTCGTACGTGGTGTTGTAAGCCTGCAATCCCAGCTCCTGCTGTTTCCAGCAAGCAAGAAGTTTTGTTGAATGAAACAAATGAAGGAAGGAGGAAAACAAGAAATTAGAAATGAAAAAAATCATGTCCCATAGTTGGCACCCCACCCCTGGCCTCTTCCTTCCTTCTGCCTCTCTGTTCTGCTGGGTAAGTTACTCTGAAAGACCTTTTGTGGGGCATAGCTGTTGTGATTGTCTGCCTGACATCCCTTCCCTCTTCTAGAAACAGCATTCTTCATCCCTGTAGGGAAACGTGCCCCATGTAGTTCGAGTGGGTTTGCTCATATCCATCTCCCAAGGGACTCCATGCCCTCAGTCAAAATGAATGGCTCAGGATTGGGCACATGACCCAAATGATACCATTCAAAATCTTCCTTGAGACTTTGCTGCCAACAGGATTTGGGGAAATGCTCTCCTTCCTCTGAGGATGCTAAGCTGGTAGGATATGTCTGAGCTGCCAATGATCACTATGATCTCTAGTAGAGAAGTCCTGTTTAACAGAAACAGAGTCCTGATAACATCATTTGAGCTCCTGGATCAAGCTGTGCCTGAAGCCAACAGACTCTCCTTTCCATGTGTCAATGAATTGTCTTTTCATTTAATCTACTTATTCTGGTGTTTATTCCAGTTGTACCTGAAAAAGTCCCCAACTACTTTATTTTTTAAACAAAAATGCTTCATTATTATCTCAACTTTACTCAGAGAAGGTGTGGATTGGACATGAAAAGGAAGGCACTGCTCTCACAGCATGGGGTAGGAGGCAGAGTCTTTGCATGAGGAAACTATGGGTCTCTCTAGCCCTTCTTGGGTCAGTTTCTCTGAATCAGAGCAGAGTCTTGGGTCAGAGCAGCTTCGTTCTTGTCTAGGTGTACAAGAAATCAGGCAAACCCATTTGCAAATGTAAATACCAAAACGCATTCCTTTGCCCAAGATAAGCTTTTTTGGCTTAGTTCTCTTTTGGATTATTAGCACTTTTATTGTCACAGATGTTTTCTGTGTGTCTACTTTAAAATGTCTGGATTGAGAAGCCTGTTGCTCCTTTTCCAAGTACTAAAGCCACGGGCATTTCCACCTTTCCCCCCACCCCCCCGCAATGATTTCCAGGAACCATCAAGTTTGTTCTTATTAATGTTCAGAAAAACCTAAAATGAACACTTGCTCCTAGATCCTTCTGTCAAAGTCCATCTCAAGTACAAAAGGTGTTTCATGGCTGCTGAATAGAAATAATACGGAACTTGAGAAAGGCCTCACACATTTTTGGGGAGCCAGTTGGTGCTTAAGGAAGATAAAAGAAAGAAGCCCAAGAAATGATGGCACGTTAAGATCTCTCTGTATACAGGACTTCAATGTCTTTTTTTTCAAATGGAGAATCCTGCTTCAGAGGTTCTTAGGGCAAAGCAAAATTACGGGCTATTTTTGGAACAAGAAACTGTAAAAGAGGCAGGATTGACAAGAATCAACTAGTACAAAAATATCTGCTTTTAAACCATTGTTGGCAGTTCAAAAAGGCTGGTGAATCCCTGGGGTGATGTTAAGAGAGGAGCACGGGTGAAATGCCCACAGAATAAAATCAGCTGGACCCTCTCATTTGAGGACAGCTTATCTAAAAGGGTTCATGAGAAGCTGTCATTAGAAAGGAGTGTCCAGGAGGCCTGGAGAAGGACGAGCTCTATGTGGCTTGCTCATTGACCTTCCTTTGTTTTGCTCTGTAGCACCTTGAGATCATTGCCACGTCCAAGTAAAGAGAACATTTGTGTTTTTTTCTTTCATTTACTTGCTCATTTGAGAAATGTGTACTGAGCAGCTCTTCTGGGCGAGGCACCGACGAGCAGTCCACGTGACCCAGCGGGGAGCAAAGGAGCTGGATGGTGGGACTTCCGTCCCCACTCCGCACTCCTCAGCAGCTCCAGCCTGGATAACTCAACAAACACTGACAATAAATGCATATTGTCCGCCAGGCACTATATTAGACACGGGGATACCACAGAACCAGTCATTCCCCCCTTGCAGTAATGGTGGCAGTCAGCAGAGGTTGATTCCTAAAGAAACCTAAAAGGACCCAAAATGACGACGTTGCAGAAAGGGCTAAAGTATAGCAGCAGCATTAAAGGAAGGTTATGCATAGGAAGCAGGCAAAGTCTGCTTCACAACAAAGGATCCAGAAAGGCCAGATGTACACACGAGTCGTTCTCTTTCTGCTTTGCTGAATGGACACAGTTTTGCCTTTAGGTCAGGAACCACCAACATGTACACTGAACACCTTGGAATCAGTGTCCAAAATGGAGTACAGCCAGGCTTCTTATCCTGTCACATGGGATATTCTTGCAATGTATCCACCCCAATGGTGAGCCCCTTCAAGGGGGTCTCACTGAGACCAGGTGCAAATCACCCATCTCACAATTATCAATAAACAATGCTGGCACGAATCTCCCTGAAACTTACCTTGGGTCCATGATTACGAAGCAACACAATATCTTGACCAGAGGCCAGTGCTATGCAGGTACATCTTCCACGTTGGCAGCTCATCTCAGGCCAATTCCAGGCCCGTAGGCATTAACCCTGGAACCCCTCCAATCCATTCTCCATGCTGCATCCACTGTGTTTTTTAAAAATAAAATAAAACTTAGTGTGGAAAAAAAGACAGAAAATAAGTGTTGGTGAGGATGTGGAGGAATTGCAAACCTTGTACACTGTTGGTGGGAATGTGAAATAATGAACTTTTGATGGATGGCGTTTCCTCAAAAAAGTTAAAAAAATAGAACCTCCTTATGATCCAGCAATCCCACTTCTGGTATATAATCCAAAAAAAATGAAAGCAGGAAGATATTTGCATACCCATGTTCACAACAGCATTATCCACAACAACCAAGAGGTGGAAGCAACCCACACGTCCACTGACAGATGACTGGATAAACAAAATATGACACATACATAAAATGGAATGTCATTCAGCTTTAAAAAGAAAGGAAACACGACAATGGAGAACTAATACATAGACGTACCCCTAGATTTTTTAGTTCTGTGAACCTGTACATTCCTTTTTTCACTTAACCCAGTTTAAGTTATAGCCACTTGTATCTAACACAGAACTATATGTACATTATCTCATTTATGCCTCATGGCAACCCTATGAGATAATTTTTTCCTGTGTTTTTTTTTTTTAATTTAGGTAAAATTTATAAGTAGTGAAATGTACAGATCAATACAATTGTCTGATTCAACAGGCTTACGAGGTAATTTTTTACTTAAGACATTTTTAGTTGCAAATAACAAATCTATTTGATATGGCTTAAGGGAAAAAAGGAGTGGGGGAAATTATTATAAAGATATAGATATATCTCATGGTACTTAAGGTCCCTATTGCTGCACAACGAATCCCCACAAACCCAGCAGCGTACAGCCACATCCCATGTATTATCTCACAGACTGACATCCAGGGATCAGCCAGGCCGAGTTCTCATCTGGAGGCTCAGTAGAAAAATCTGCTTCCAAGCTCATTCTTGTTGCAAATTCAGTTCCTTGTAGTTGTAGGACTGAGGTCCTAATTTCCTTTCCATCTGTGCAACTCTCAGCTCCTAGAGGTCACCCACAGTTTCTTACCACGTGACCCCATAGGCAGTTCACAACAGTACTTCTCAATGGGCCGGGGGATGATTTTTGATCCCCAGGGGACATTTGGCAATGTCTGGACTAATTTTTGGTTGTTATAACTGGGGGACAGGGATGCTACTGATAGCTCATGGGCAGAGGCCAGGATGTTGTTAAACATCCTACAATGCACAGGGCAACTCATCACCACAAAGAGTTACCCCAGCCCAAATGACAATAGTGCCAAAGTTGGAAAACCTTGATATAGACTAACAAAAGGGATGCTTAAGGAAAATCGGGGCACTGCTCCAGAAGAATGGGGGCCTAGATGTTGGCAAAACTCATAGATTCCACTGTTAAGTACAGTGCCTGGCCCAGAATAGGTTTGGGGGTTTTGTTTTTGTTTTTTTTAAAAATCAAATTGTTTATTTAGATAGGGACCCCACAAAAATAGTCACCTATGGTCTCACACACCCTAGGGGTGGCCCTGGTGAAGGTAGTTCACAAGACTTATAAGACCTGGTTTCTGCTTATAGGTAACTTTGAATCAGGCTAATCTAAATATCTGCAATTGTTTCATTTGCCTCAGGGAAGCCTTCCTTTTATTTTCTTCCATTTTTCTGAGTTATAATTGACATGCAGCACTGTATAAGTTTAAGGTGTACAGCATAATGATTTGACTTACATCCATCATGAAATGATTATCACAAGTTTAGAGAACGTCCATCATCATAGATACAAAATTAAAGAAATAGAAAAAAAATTTTTTTTCCTTGTGTTGAGAACTCTTAGGATGTACTCTCTTAAAAACTGTCATATCTAAATGCAGCAGTGTTAATTATATTTATCATGTACATTACATCCCTAGTACTTATTTATCTTATAACTGGTAGTAGGTTTTTTTAAAAAAATATATTTATTGATTTATTTATTTGGTTGCTCCAGGTCTTAGTTGTGGCAGGTGGGCTCCTTAGTTGTGGCAGGTGGGCTCCTTAGTTGTGGCATGTGAACTCTTAGTTGCGTCATGCATGTGGGATCTAGTTCCCTGACCAGGGATCAAACCCGGGCCCCCTGCATTTGGAGCATGGAGTCTTAACCACCATGCCACCAGGGAAGTCCCAGAAGTAGTAGGTTTCTAATCATTTTTCTTTTCTTTCCTTTTTTGTTCTTTCCCTGACTTGTTTTCCCTCCCTGCTTCTGACTGCAGCCTCTTCACAGACATCCTCTTAGAAATAAGCCTTCCTCCACCTGTCCGTGAAGACTAGTTACCACAGTCTCTCCCATAACCTAAAGCCCTCGAGGAATTTCATGTCCCCCTTGAATAATGAGGGGTCACTTTTCTCCCTGACTCCAGGCCACTCCCACCTGCCATTCTGAACACATCACAAATGGTAGAAGGCATGTGATGATAAAAAGACGGTGTGTCTGTTGAATTTGCACACTTCTTCAGACAGTCATATGTATTCTTTTGTGGCCTGATTTCCTCCCTAGGTATCAACAATAATAGCAAATTCATGCAACAGCTGCTTTTTCTCCTTCTTTTTCTCCCAGCTCTGTCTCCCTTCACCATGACTTACCCGTGATTCAACTTTTTAAAAAGAGGCTCTTTTTAAATATGGTTTGCATTCATGATTCAAAGATCAAGAGGTATGAAAAGATATATGCAGCAAAAATCGCTCCCACCTCTGTCTCTGCTTCCCTAATCCCTCACTGGAAACAACTATTGTTACTTCTTGGTTTGTATATCCTTACAGAGAGATTATCTGTATTTACAAGCAAGTACTTACATAGATTCTTCTTCTCTTTCCCTTTTCCTTCTTTTTTTAAAAAAACCAGAATGGTAGTATGCTATTCATGTGGCTATGTACCTTGCTCTGGCTTATGATACTTAAAAATTATTTTGGAGATTGTGCATATCAGCACATAACAGCTTGCTCATTCTTTTTATGGAGGTCGAGCATTCCATTTTTTGGATGTTTCGTAATTTATTTAACCAGTCCCCTCTTGCTGGATGCTATGCACTGAATGTTTGTGTCCCCCCAAATTCATATGTTGTATCCTAATGCCCAGTGTGATGATACTAGGAACTAGGCATTTGAGCAGTGATTAAGTTATGAGGGTGGAGCCCTCATGAATGGGATCAATGTGTTTATAAAAAAGACTCCACAGAGATCCCTCTCCCCTTCCACCAGGTGAGGTCACGGCAAGAAGACGGCCCTCTATGAACCGGAAGTTGGCCTACACGAGACATCAAATTTGCTGATGCCTTGATTTTGGACGTCCAACCTCCAGAAACGTGAGGAATAAATTCAGGTTGTTTATAAGTCACCCAGTCTATGGTATTTTGTCACACCAGCCCCCACGGACTAAGACACCAGACACTTAGGTTGTTTCTAATCCTCTGTTACAAAAAAAAATCCACCATCACTTTGTATAGGTGTGAATACATCTACAGGATAAATTTTTAGAAGTGGAATGAAAGGGTCAAAGATGAAGTACATCTGTTGTTTTGACAACAGTTTCCATTTTGTATCAATTTGCTCTTCCACCAGCCATGTATGAGAAGGCTGTTTCCACCACCCCTCACTGCTGTGGTCAGATTCACCCCTAGTGGTGCTTGCAGTGAGCAGAGCTAGTGGGGTTCCTTTTGCATAGAAATGGAGAGGAATGTTGGGGACGCACTGGGCGAAAAGCAGTGAAACTCCTGCTCAGGTAGAGCTCGGGGTGGGTAGTTTCTAAGCTGCCAAAGAACTAAATGATAATGGTGGGAAGTTCATGGTGAAACCACTGAACAACACACCAGAGGAAATGATAAAATCGTAGTGCAGTGAGAACCCTAAAAACAGAGTGGCCTCTGGGGCTCTGTGATAAGAAAGTAACTTGAAATATAGAAAGAGCTCTATGCACTGTCCTGGTCTGCTCAGGGTGCCAGAACAAAATACCGTAGACTGATAGCGTGGGTGGCTTAAACACAAGTTTGTGTCTCACGGTCCTGGAGGCTGGAAGCCCTACATCAGAGCGCCAGCGTAGTCGGTTTCTGGTGGGAACCCTCTTCCTGGGTTGCAGATGGCCGCCTTCTCACTGCGTCCTCACGTGGCGGGGGGCTGTGCGTGTGGGTTGGAGTGCGGGGGAGAGAGAGTGCGCTCTAGAGGGGGAGATTGAACACTCCTTGGTGTCTCCTCTTATAATGGCCCTAATCCCATGAGATCCCCATCCTCACGACCTCATTTAATCCTAATCGCCTCCCAAAGGCCTCGTCTCCAAATACCATCACATTGGGGGTTAGGCTTCAACATATAAATTTTAGGAAACAAACATTCAGTTCATAATATGCACAAAGTTGCTTATCTAACCTAAATGTCTAGCAAAATGGACATGGTTAAGTGCACTGGGTACAGCCCTGAGATGAAATATCACATAGGCATCAGAAACTCAGTTTAAACAAAAAATTAATAATTTAGGTTGATCAACTAGGGTTCTTTGGCCATAAGCCATAGGAACTGACTTTGGCCTACTAAAGCAGAAGGGAACTTATGGAAAGAGGTTGGAGGCTGAGGTCACCCAACATCAAAGTGAGGCTAGAGGGTCAGGTGGCAAGTGGGCAGGAATAAAGGTAGTTCCAGACGCGTGGGCAGCAGGAATTCCCCCAATGGTCTCACAACAGGAGCTGCCCCGGAGAGCACTCAGCGGCAGTAAACACCCTGGAGCAGTTCCTTCCCCCCCTGCATCTTGCATCTGCGGATGCCGCCCACCTGCACTGAGGTGAGAAGAGGTAGGGCCGGACTCCTGCAGCTTCTGCAGGTGCAGGGCCTCACCTGGATCTACCTTCATATGATTCACTACGTGGGGAGATAATTTGCAAAAAGAAAATCAGGGTGTTGTTTGGAAGAGAAATTGATGTGGGGTGGTCAAGAGGTGACGTTTGGCCTCTACAGTGGAGAAACATTTATATGACACTGTTAAATTGAACAAGTAGGCAATACAGTATAATACTTGGTACAGCTATGTGGAAAATACACTCATTGAAAAAAAGACTGGAAAGAAAGACACCAAATTGCTATTACTTGTCTTTGGGAGGTGGATTATGGGTGTTTTTCCTTCTTCCTACTTTTCCATATTTTCCACTTTTTTTCAGATACAACAAATCCCTGTTTTTTATTTTATTTTATTTTATTTTTCCTGTTTATTTTTTTTAGAAAATACCCGTGTGAAAAGTTTAAGTGCGCTGCTTCTAGGGAAAAGCAAAATTTAGGACTGGTAACATCATGAATGAGGGGCTTTCTGGAATGCTAACCCTCCTTCCTTTTCTTCTTTCTTCTTCCTTATGTTCCTCGTCCTCAGGCAACCAGTGATTTTATATTTTCCTCCACTGACTTGACACTTTCTCTCTATCAAAACCTGCTCTCAGAAAAGGATATGATATCAGTTACCATAAGGAAATTCAATAAGAATAAAATTTACAATAGTAATAAGAGCAGCTAACACTTCCTGCTATGGACTGAGTTGGGTCCCCTCCCAAATTCATCTGTTGAAGCCCTAATCCGCAATGTGACTGTATTTGGAGATAGGGCTTGTAGGAGTTAATTAAGATTACGTGAGATCATTTAAGAGTGCGTTTCTAATCTGATAGGATTGGTGGCCTTAGAAGAAGAGGAAATGAGAGAGATCTTTCTCTCTCCGTGCACACGCACAGAGGAAAGGCCATGTGAGCACACAGCGAAAAGGTAGCCATCTGTTTTGGTTCTCACCAAAACCCAACCTGCTGGCACCCTGATCTCAGACTTCCAGCTTCCAGAACCGAGAAAATACATTTCCGTTGTTTAAGCCACACAGTTTATGGTATTTTTTTACTGGCAACCTGAGCAGATAATACACTTACTATATTTTTTCTAAATGTTTTACATATACTAACTTATTTAGTCCTCATAAACATCCAAGGAAGTAAGTAATATTATTATTATCCCATTCTTCAGCTGGGAAAAAATCAAAGCCCAGACACACTGAGAAACTCACCTAATGTCAACACAGCCAATCTGTGCTGACCCAGGATTTGCACCAAGGCAGACTGGCGCCAGTCCATGACTAGCACTTTCTGAGCACATACTGTATGCATTTACATGCATCATCCTACTGAGTACCTGAAACTCTATGACTTGGGGATTATTCTTATTTATTCCCATTTTCCTGTTGAGGAAACTGAAATTCAGAGATTTTAAGAAAGTGGCCACATTGGCATAGCTAGAGAGAGTGAAGCTGGTTTCAAAAAATTTAACACAAACTCTCTTAAACACAAAGTAAATTCAAGAGGACTTTTTTGCCTTTTGTCTTGTCTCTATGGTCCACCATGGAGAAATGATTATGAGTACTAAGAAATTTTCGTGCTACATTTAACTTTAAAACACTGCACTCAACTGTTAAACCCATAACTCTTTTTTTTTTTCTTTAAATTTATTTATTTTTATTTTTGCCTGCCTTGGGTCTTTGTTGCTGCGCCCGGGCTTTTTCTCTAGTTGCGGCGAGCGGGGGCTACTCTTCGTTGCGGTTTGCGGGCTTCTCACTGGGTGGCTTCTCTTGTTGTGGAGCACAGTCTCTAGGCACGCGGGCTTCAGTAGTTGTGGCTCGTGGGCTCTAGAGCGCAGGCTCAGTAGTTGTGGCGCATGGGCTTAGTTGCTCCGCGGCATATGAGATCTTCACGGAGCAGGGCTTGAACCCGTGTCCCCTGCATTGGCAGGCAGATTCTTAACCACTGCACCACCAGGGAAGTCCTCAAACCCATAACTCTTTCACAACATATTTGATGGTCCTAGTATTGCTACAAATAATATTTATTAGAAAAATAATGCAAGATGGGATCAGATAATTTCAAATGATCCAGCAGAATGGTGAAATAGCATCATAGAACAAACTGTAAACTCACCCTTTGTTTCACAAAGTTGAATGTTTGCTCAAGTGTCACCTCGTCAATGAGCTCTGTCCTAACAATCTGTTTACAAGGTTACCCTTCATCACTCCCACATCCCCCTCGTTACTCTCAAACCTCCTTAATCCTGCTCACTTCTTTTCATTTACAGGCTTTATGACCTTCTAACTTACTGTGCTTTACCTATTTATTATTATGAGTTGTTTTCTGCACAACCTCCCTTGCTGGAATTTAAGTTTCACACGGGCAGGGACTTTTCATCATTTTGTTCACTGCTGTGTCCCCCAGCACCTAGCAGGCCTGCCACCGAGTAGATGCTCAGTAAATATTTTAAAAATACTTTTCCTCAAGGACTTATTTGTTGTATGTTAAGTTAAAATGCCCAGCCCAAAACAAAGTTCGGAGGAAATAGAGGCAAAAATTATTTATTTTCCTTCTGATTTAAAAAAAATTATTTATTTATTATTTTTTTTTTGGCTGCACCGTGCGGCTTGCAGGATCTTAGTTCCCTGACCAGGGATCGAATCTGCACCCCCTGCAGTGGAAGTACGGAGTCTTAACCACTAGACTGCCAGGGAAATCCCTCCTTCTGATTTTAAAAAAAAATATGTCATATACTCAAATTGTTCAAAATTCAAAAGTTACACAAGGTTGGACAGTGAAAAATCGACTCTCCACCCTGTTTTCCCTACTATCTTATGATTCCGCCCCCCCCCAACCCCGGAGACAGCCAGTGTTATCAGTTTCTTTTGTGAATTGCTGGAGAATGTTCATGAATATGCAAGCATGGATATATATGAATAGATAGATAAATAGATACATATTAGATCGATTGATCTATCTATATCTTTTTTACACAGTATTACACAAATATACCATATTCACATGTACACACTGCAGTACAATGGCTTTTTATAAATCTCGACAATATACAGCAATCTAGAAGGAATTGAATGCTTTCAAAAATGTGTTATTCAGTAAGTTGATTGTGTGAACATTCAGGATGCACAAGGGGACATGTCAAGAATCTGTGTTTCGGTTCTTTCTTCCTTACAACCATGAAGAAGTGAAGTAACACATCATGCTGCCATTCCAGCCATCATGGAGATGTGTCACAAAGGCACAAAGGGCTGGGATGAATTCGCCTACAGGATTCTTGGATGAGTGTGACACGTGAGGGTCACATGTGAGGGTGTGATACTGAGCATTTCTAAGACTATGGACGCTTCCAGACTGGTTTTGAATGCACGTTCATACACAATGTTGTATTAGTCAGTGTTTTCCAGAGAAACAGAACCAACAGGATGTGTATGTGTATGTGTATGTGTATACATAGGAAAAGATTTAAGGAATTTATAAGGAATTGGTTCATATGGATGCTGGTAAGTCCAAAATCAGCCATGTAGGTCAGCAGGCTCGAGACCCAGAAGGGCTGATGGTGCAGGTAAAGTCTGAAGTTTTTGCAAAAAGGAAAAACTTCTGAAGATGGATGATTGCACAACAATGTGAGTGTACTTAACACCACTGAACTGTACACCTAAAAAATGATTAAGATGGTAAATGTTATGTGTATTTTACCGCAGTTAAAAAATAAACAAATTAAAGTACGTCATTTAAAAGACAACTGTTTAAAAAGAATATATTTATTTATTTATTTATTCATTTTTGGCTGTGTTGGGTCTTCGTTTCTGTGAGAGGGCTTTCTCTAGTTGCGGCGAGCGGGGGCCACTCTTCATTGCGGTGCGCGGGCCTTTCACCGTCGCGGCCTCTCTCATTGCGGGGCACAGGCTCCAGACGTGCAGGCTCAGTAGTTGTGGCTCACGGGCCTAGTTGCTCCGCGGCGCGTGGGATCTTCCCAGACCAGGGCTCGAACCCGTGTCCCCTGCATTGGCAGGCAGATTCTCAACCACTGTGCCACCAGGGAAGCCCAAAGACAACTTTTTATTATCTCAGTATTACCTCACTATTTCTGTGGGTCAGAAATATAGGAGCATGGGACTTCCCTGGTGGTCCAGTGGTTAAGACTCTGCTCTTCCACTGCAGGGTCATGGGTTTGATCCTTGGTCAGGGAACTAAGATCCCACATGCTGTGGTGAGGCCAAAAAAAAAAAAGAGAAATTTAGGAGCAGCTTAGCTGGGTGTCTGGCTCAAGGTCTCATAACATTGCAGTCAGATGTTGGCTGGGGCTGCAGTCATCTAAGGCCACAGTCGTCTGAAGGCTTAACTGGGGTTGGAGGATCTGTTTCCAAGATGACTACTCACATGGCTGTTGGCTGGAGGCCTCAGTTCCACAGTGGTTGTTGGTAGGGAGCCTTAATTTCTCACCACATGGACCTCTCCATAGGGCTGCTTGAGAATCCTGATAACATGGCAGCCAGTGTCCCCCAGAACAAGCCACATCATCTGCGAGAGAAGCACATGTCATTTATGATCTAGCCACAAATGATACACACATTTATGCAGCATCCTCTCTGTTATAAGTGAGTCACTGAGTCCAGCTCATGCTCAGAGACAGGGATATTGATCTCCACCTTTTGAAGGAACTAGTGTTAAATAATTTGTGGACATGTTTTAAAACCACTCTAACACTCAAACTGATGTAGGGACAAATTCTAATAAAAACTACTTAGTTTCTCTAAGTGTTTGTTTGCTCAAATGACATTAAGCTTCTGTTTGTTCAAATGTCTGTAACCAAAGTGATGGAGTATGTGACTGGTCTGGTCTGGGTTTCCTTGAACTTCATGGTATGGGTTCCTCCACCAAAAAAGAAGGATTCTGTTGTCAGGAGGAAGGGGAATGGGATGCTGGGTAGTCAAATGTGGCCAGATGTCCATGGCACACATCGTTTTGGCACAGAAAGTGTCAACATGAACATATGCTAAGTGCTGCCCTTTGACCTGTCTGAGTTAATACTACTTTAATTAGTATTAAGTCAATTAGAGGAGTCAGCATTTTTTCTTTTTAATTGTCAATTTTTTTAAATTGTGGTAAAATATACAGAAAATTTACCATTTTTAACCCTTTTTAAGTGTCCAGCTCAGTGGAATTAAGTACATTCGCCTTGTTGTGCAACCATCACCATCACTCATCCACGGAACTCTTTTCATCTCCCCAAACTGAAATTCTGTACCCATTGAACACTAACATCCCACTTCTCCCGCCCCACAGTCCCTGGTAACCACCATTTTACTCTGTGTCTCTATGAATTTGGCTACTTTGGATCCATCATATAATGGAATCATACTGTATTTGTCCTTTTGTGTTTGGCTTATTTCACTTAGCACAATGTACTCACAGTTCATCTATGTTGTAAACATGTGTCAGAATTTCCTTCCTTTTGAAGGCTGAATAATATCCCATTGCATGTATAGACCACATTTTGTTTATCCATTTACCCGCCAATGAACATTTGGGTTGGTTCCACCTTTTGGCTATTACAAATAATGCTGCTATGAACATGGGTGTAGAGTTTCAGCATTTTATCAGTAGTTGGAGTAATCGAAGACTTTATTCTAGTATTTAGATCCTGGGCTCTAAGACTTGGAGCCGTGTCAGGGGAAAAGCTCACTGAAGTGAAGATGCAGGTTGAAGTCTCCACTCTGCCTCATCAGCTGTATGCTCTTGGGTAAGTTACCTTACCTCTCTAAACCTCATTGGGTTTCCTGGAGACTCAAAGGAAATACTAATAAAAATGGAATGGCTGTGCAGCCGCTATGGAAAACAATATGGAGATTCCTCAAAAAATTAAAAATAGAACTACCATACGATCCAGCAATCTCACTCCTGGGTATTTTATCCAAAGAAAACACTAATTAGAAAAGATATATGCACCTCTATGTTCATTGCAGCATTATCTACAATAGCCAAGATATAGAAGCCACCTAACTGCCCATTGATAGATGAATGGATAAAAAAGATGTGGTATATATATAAAATGAAATATTACTCAGCCATAAAAAAAGAAGGGAATCTTGCTGTTTGTGATCAACCTAGAGGGTATTACGCTAAGTGAAGTAAGTCAGACAGAAAAAGACAAGTACTGTATGATTTCACTTATATGTGGAATCTAAAAAACAGAACAAATGAGTGAACAATAAAACAGAAACAGAGTCATAGATACAGAGAACAAACAGGTAGTTGCCAGAGAGGAGGGGGTGGGGGGGAGAAGAGAAACAGGTACAAACTTCCAGTTGCAAAATAAATGAGTCACAGGTATGAAATGCACAATGTGGGGCATAGAGTCAGTAATAATGTAATATCTTTGAGTGGTGACATAATGTAACTAGACTTATCGTGGTGATCATTTTCAAGTGTATAGAAATATCGAATCATTATGTTGTGTAACAGGAACTAACATAGTACTGTCAACTGTACTTCAAAAGCAAACGAACAAACTCACAGAAAAAGAGATCAGATGTGTAGTTATTAGAGCTGGGGGGTGAGAAAAAGGGCAATTAGATGAAGGCAGTCAAAAGGTACAAATTTCCAGTTGTAAGTACTAGGGATATAATGTACAACATGATAAATATAATTAACACTGCTGTAGGTTATACAAGAAAATTGTTAAGAGAATAAATCCTGTGTTCTCATCACAAGGGAAAAATTTTTTTCCCTCTTTCTTTAATTTTGTATCTATCTGAGAGGATGGATGTTCACTAAACATACTGTGGTGATCATTTCACGATGTATGTAAGCAAATCATTATGCTGTTCACCTTAAAATTATACAGTGCTGTATGTCAGTTATATCTCAATAAAAGTGGAAGAAGAGAAAAAAAAGAGTCAGGTACTAGATGCTAACTCAGCTGCCTGAAGCTCTCTGCTACCAGCTCTGCTGGGAGGACTTCTTGAGATAGGCTTGCATTTTTTGTAATGTGTGCCAATGCAGCCTTTTACACACAGCAACACTGACATAGGCCTACTGAAATAAATACATCTATAATGACTAATTCAATTCTTAGGAACAATGAATTTGTGCATTACCATAAATAGAGGAATAGGTTGGGGCATAAGAAAACTGAGGGGATATTTTACAATTCATCATAATAAGTATGACACCCCATTTAAAATACATAAACACCATCTGGAATACGAATAAAAATTGTCAATAACCATGGGGATAAAATTAAAGATATTTAAAAAATTAACTTCACTTAGGGACTTCCCTGGTGGCGCAGTGATTAAGAATCCACTTGCCAATGCAGGGGACATGGGTTCAAGCTCTGGTCTGGAAAGATCCCACATGCCACAGAGCAACTAAGCCCATGCACCACAACTACTGAGCCTGCACTCTAGAGCCCGCGAGCCACAACTACTGAGCCTGCATGCCACAACTACTGAAGCCCACACTCCTAGAGCCCATGCTCCGCAACAAGAGAAGCCACTGCAATGAGAAGCCTGTGCACCGCAACAAAGAGTAGCTCCCACTCACCGCAACTAGAGAAAGCCCGTGCGCAGCAACGAAGACCCAACACAGCCAAAAAAAAAAAATTAATTAATTAATTTTTAAAAATTAACTTTACTTAGATGAAACGTTGATTCATGTTACTTTGATGAGTTTTATTCACAGTAAGTTAGTTTTTAAAATGAAGGAAAAAACAGTGAAATGGATGAATATAGTATTAAAAAAGACGCACCTATGGTATCTATTTTTCCTTTGTTATGCATTCAATATCCCCTCCCCACCCTGATGTATTCAGCCCCTCACCTTTCTCTCTGACTTACTGTAGTAGCCAGTCCCCAAGATGGCCTCCAGCCACCCTCACCTTTAGGCATTCATGCTTTTGTGTAATTCCCTTGCACATTATATAAGGGTTGGTTTGTGTGACTGACAGAATATGGCCAAAGTGATCATGTGTAACCCTAAAGCTCTGTTGTAGAAGGCACTGCAACTTCTATCTTGGTTTCCTGGATTGCTTGCTCTGGGGGAAATCCAAGTGCCTTGCTGTGAGGATACTCAAGCAGCCCTGTGGTGAGGCCCCCACGGAGAGGAACTGAGGCCTCCCACCCACAGTCACACGAACTTTCTAGCCATATGAGTGAGCACCTTGGAAGCAGATCTAGCTCCCGTCAAACCTTCAGATGATGGCAACCTTGACTCACTTCTAACTGCAAACTTTGGAGAGACCCTGAGCCAGAACTGCCCTGCCAACCCACAGAAGGTGTGAGATAATAAATGCTTACTGCTCTTTAAAAAAATGGATTGGCTGGAAAGACAGATAAAGAGGGAAGCAGAAATAATTGTGTAGTAGCTTCATTCCTTTTCCCAGCTCCTGGCATGAGGGAGGTCTGAAACATCATAAGCACTTAATAAATATCTGCCAAATGAATGAATCCTAGAACCCCTTGGTATATTTGACTCATTGCTTAAATCTCTTTCTTTGTGAGAGCATCATTAAATTGTGATGACTACTAGGTTCCATCTTTCTCCTTTTATTACTCTGTACATAAAGATTCTTTGGGACAATATTTTCCCGATAGCACACAATATTGTTTTTACACAGAATCTAGTCACAAGAGCATCTTTCCATAGGACACCTGGGTCCAGAAATTCACAGCAGAAAGCCCATTTTAATGAAATAAAAATCCAGTGTGTTCCCAAACTGGTTGGTCGTTGATCATCCTTAATCCTCAGTATTCTTTCAGGCTAATCTAATATTTTCCCCCAGAAGTTGACTGATTTTTAGTATCATTGACACTAATTACTCCTTTGCCTGATACAGGAAAAGGACTCAATTCTCATTTTAAAGCTGTGCCCTATTATAAATGCAGATTCTCTCTGGAAGGATCCATAAGAACCTAATGGTAGTTCCCTATAGTCAGGGAAATTTGGGCTTTGTATAAGGTGGGAGAGAAAGATTTTTTAGTGTAAATGATTTGTAATTTTTTTAAAACAATTCTTATTTATTTATTTATTTATTTATTTATTTGGATGTGTTGGGTCTTCGTTGCTGCACGCGGGCTTCTCTAGTTGCGGTGAGCGAGGGCTACTCTTCGTTGCAGTGCGCGGGCTTCTTATTGCAGTGGCTTCTCTTGTTGCGGAGCACGGGCTCTAGGCGCTCGGGCTTCAGTAGTTGTGGCACGTGGGCTCAGTAGTTGTGGCTCACGGGCTCTAGAGCACAGGCTCAGTAGTTGTGGCACACAGGCTTAGTTGCTCCATGGCATGTGGGATCTTCCCGGACCAGGGCTCGAACCCGTGTCCCCTGCATTGGCAGGCGGATTCTTAACCACTGTGCCACCAGGGAAGTCCCAATGATTTTGTATTTTGAGCAGAAAATTTTTTATGTTGTGTATGAGTTGCTAAAAATAAAAACACTCTTCTTGAAGCAAGAATAAGTGCTAACAGTGGGTTCAGCCGACTCTGAGTCATTGCCGGTGGGGGGGGGGGGGAGGATTAAAATGCAGAGGAAACAGTTCTTGAACCAGAGGACAAAGCCCAAAGAAAATTGTAAACCAGATGAAGTTGCTTTGGAGGCAATAGTGTGTAGGATCTGTCAACCACATAGGAGTCGGATAAAATTGGGAGCAAATTCTGGTTTTACCACTTTTTAGCAGAGTAATCTATTTAATACCTTCAGGTCTCAGTTTCCTCATTTGCAAAATGGGGATAATAACCCCCATCTGTTACTACAAATGTTGAAAGGGTATTTAGAGTTTTTCTCAGGGGACCTTTGGAAAACAGCTCCCCAGGAAAGGCAGAAAATATCCATTTGTTGAGTGTCAGCCCGCGTGCCAATTATCATGCTGAGTGTGTACTTTTATTTAATCTTCATAGCTATCATACCGTGTAGATATTATAATTGTTCTCATTTTACAGAGGTGGTGGAGACTCAGAGAAGGTCAAAAAATTGCTCAAAATCATACAACAAATAAATGCCAGAAGCAGGATTCGAATCCAGATCTGACAGCAAAGCTTGGTTCTCTGCTCTACTTAGCTGGGATCTCAGTTCTAGGACAGACACTGCAGGAACTTTCTGTGGCAGGGAGCAATCCTGACTGGAACGCATCAGGAAGAGCAGCCTGGCAGGGATATCTCCCAAGAACCTGCAGCTGGTGGTTTTGGAGTTGACCTTTCCATCCACAGCAAAACCAGCCTTCATTTTACCTTTATCTTGCCTGGCACACATAGTGAATTGTTTTGGGTGAAGAGACCACAGAGAGTCCTATAAATAGGTGACCCAGTGTTAGAATCACCTTTAAAGGGGAACATGGAGTTTGTGGGTGACTCAAGCAAAAGGTTCTAATACTAGAGAACTTAGATTTAGGGAACTTGCTTTAAAATCTAAATTCCGGGGCAAATTTAAGCAACCAGAAAACTCGAATAACTAGAGTGTTCATCACTGTATAATTGATGATTGATGTTATGTGATAGGTTTTCACATTAATTCTCTTAGGCACTGAGCCAGGTGCTGGGGACACAAAGGTAAATTAGACACAGACCAGTTCGTGGCAAGTTCATCATCTTATAGAGAAAACAGTTGTGTCAAAGGGTAGCTTGAGGGACTTAACTTCTCCATGCCTCCCAGCCACCCCCTTCTCTGATGTGTACAGTTTTCTCAGGTTTATATGAAGCTGGGCAAACACAGCTTTGAACTCTTTTCCTACCCCATCTCTGTCCTTTCAAGCTCCTCTTCTGAGGGGTCCCTGCAGTGTAGCCTAAGTGCAGCTATAGAAGGACGGATTATGGAAGCATTTGGCCCAGTGAGCCCAGCCCTGGAAGATGGGTGGAGGTAAGTCAGCCCAAGAAGGGAGGCAACCAGCAAGCTGAGCCAGCTCCATAATCTCGGGGCCCACAGACGACCTGGCTTCACCGTGCAGGTGAACTTTGCTCTGGGGCGAGCTGCCAGAGACGCAGATTAACAAGGGGACTCCTTGAATGGCGAGCTAAGGAATTTGTCTCTCCTCTCTTCCAACGATGCTGTAAACTTCAGAGATGGCAGGAAGCTAGTTTTGTTTTATTCTCCTCCTAAATCCTGGCTCCCATCCCAGTGATGGGGGGCCTGTAGCAGGTATCAGATGTTTGCCGGCTTGAGGCCACACGAGGTGGAGATGTCACACAAGACCTCCCTAGCTGCCATGCGGAGGCAGGATTCGAGGGGAACAAGGCTGAAGGTGGAGAAGAAACAAGAGCCCAGGGTCATAACTGGGGTGGGGCGGGCAGCTACGGGACCAGCAGTGAGGCTGGGAGAAGCAGCTGGATTCGAGAGGGACTTGGCGGACAGAATGAGCAGAACTGGTGGGCTGGGGTAACCTCTGACCATGAGTGAGGGGAACAGGAGCAGGAGGGAGGAGGGCAATCCAGGTAAGTGTTAGCTGGCACAAGGTATACCTCAACCCTTCTGGATAAGGAGAAATGTACTGTATCTGGATTGCCAACACTTTAGAGACTAAATTAACCAGATCACTGTGGAGCCCTCATTTTGTTGGGACTTGGTTCATGACCTCCAGTTATGGAACAGCCATAGACGATGGATTGATCTGACTTTGATCTGACAGCAACTTTTACTTTTATCATTCCATGTTGAAAATTTCAAATAGGGTAGTGGTATATGTAGGGGGGGCTATAAATTATTATCCTGTGATATCTAGACAAATGCCCTGCACACAACAAAGGCTCCATAAGTATTTTTTGAATGAATGAATGAAAACTGCTCCAAGATCATGAACTTGTGAATCACATTGGTGTCTCTTCCTTCTTTCATTCAGCAAATATTTAGGGATTGCCTGCCAGTGCCAGGTCCTGTCCTGGGTGCCAAGAATATAGCAGCAAACAAAGCAGACAGGAATTTTTTTGAGAATACATTCTTTGGGGGGAGGTAAACAATAATCAAGATGATTAAGTAAAATGCATAGAGCATACCATAGTATCATTATATGTTATAGACTACCTTATGTTGTTATTATTATCACTTTCCTGTTATAATTTAGATGGTGATCATTTCTAAGGAAAAAATGGAAGCCTGGAAGGGAGAAAGGGACTGTTAGGGTGAACTGCCGAGCAAGGGGACTTACAGTTTTTGAAAGAGTGGCTGGGGAAATCTTCATTGGGAAGGTGCCTTTTGAGTCAAGGTCTGAAGAAGGCAAGGGAGGGAGCCAGGGGGATATATGAGTGAAGTGTGGTGCCAGCAGGAGGAACAGCCAGTGCACAGGCTCCAGATGGGAGTGTGCTTGGAGGGTTTCAAGGAAGAAAGGAAATTAGAAGGGAGTGAGCAAGAGGGGGTGTGGGGGAAAGCAGAAGCAGGGAGACCATTAGGAGGCTGCAGTAATCCAGGTGAGAGATGATGACAGCAGTAGCAGAGATGGTGAGACGTAATCTTTCTTTTGGCGGGGGAATGGTTTTTAAAAACTTTTTTATTACGGAAAATTTCAAACATACAAATTAGAGAGACCGTGGAATGAATCCCTACGGACCCATCAGTCAGCTTTAATAATCCACACCTGGCCTGTTATTTTATCTCCATCTCTACCCAATACACTGGATTATTTTAAAGAAAATCTCAGGTATATAATTTCGGTTGTAAATATTTAGGATGTACCTCTAAGAGGTAAGAACTTAAAAAAAAATTACTACAACAAAAGAATCACAATTAAAACACTAGCAACCTATAAATATCCAGTCCGTATTTTACATATATAAATTTTTTTTTTTTAATTTTAAGTATTTGTTTATTTATTTATTTATGGCTGTGTTGGGTCTTCGTTTCTGTGCGAGGGCTTTCTCTAGTTGCGGCAAGTGGGGGCCACTCTTCATCGCGGTGCGCGGGCCTCTCACTGTCGCGGCCTCTCTTGTTGCGGAGCACAGGCTCCAGACGCGCAGGCTCAGCAATTGTGGCTCACGGGCCTAGTTGCTCTGCGGCATGTGGGATCTTCCCAGACCGGGGCTCGAACCCGTGTCCTCTGCATTGGCAGGCAGATTCTCAACCACTGCGCCACCAGGGAAGCCCCTATATAAATGTTTTTACAATGTATTTGTTCAGATCCAAAGTCCACACATTGTATTGTACTAAAACATACATAATGTGAGAAATTTGCCATTTTGAGCATTTTTAAGTACACAGTTCAGTGGCGTTAAGAACATCACATTGTTGGGCAACCATCACCACCATTCACCTCCAGACCTTTATCAATTTCTCAAACTGAAACTCTGGACTCATTGAACAATAACTCACCATTTTCTCCTCCTCCCCCCAGCCCCTGGCAACCACAATTCCACTTTCTGTCTCTATGAATTTGACTATTCTGGATACTTCATATATCCTAAGTCTCTTGGAATTGATAATCTCCCACTTCCTCTTTTTCTTCCCTTGCCATTATTTGTTGATGGAATTGGCACATTCTGGGTTTTGCTGATTACTTCCCCATGGTATTGTTTAACTTGTTCCTTTGTCCTCTGTTTCCTATAAACTGGTAGTTATTTTTTTGTTTATTTTAAAATATCATTTGAAGGTAGAGTGAACAGGATTTGCTGGCAAGTTGAATGTGGGGTACCAGAGAGAGGAGTCAAGGATGACTCAGGTTTTTGGCCTTAGCAACTGGAAGAATGGAGCTGCCATTTTCTGAGATGGAGAACTGAGGGAGGTACAGGTTTGGGGAGAGGATAATCTGTTGGACATTTTAGGTTTGAGATGTTTATTAGACAATCAAGTGGAAATGTTGGATAGCCAGCTGATATGTGAGCCTGGAGTTTATGGAAGTGGTCTAGGGCAGGAGTTAGGAATCTGGCCATTGTGAGCCATTTAAAGCTTTGAGACTGGATGAGATCAACAAAGGAGCAAATGCAGATTTAGATAGATAGATAGATGATAGAACGTATAAGGACTGAGTCTTGGGTTACTTCAATATTAAGGGCCAGAGAGATTGGGGAGGAGCCAGCAAAGGAGACTGAGAAAGGGCAGATAGCAAGATCGGAGGAAATATAGGAAAATGTGGTATCCTGGAAGCCAATTGTTCAAGGAGGAGAAAATTTTAAATCGGTCAAATGCTGTGGACAGGTCAAGTAAGAGGAGGACTCAGAATTGACTATTATTGTGTGAAATCATAGAGTTTCCCCTCTTTCAATGCTCTTGAAACAAATCATGTATAAGTAAATTAAAACTCAAAACATTTCCCAGGAAGAGGCCTTCTCATGTATAGGGCTGAGTGGGTTGCTGTATCACAATGATTAGAGAGGTTAGTGGTTAAGAGGAGAGGCCTGGGAGCCAGGAGATCTAGATTGGCATCAGGACTCTCATCTGTAAAATGGGAACAATAATAGTCCCTACCACATGGGGCTCCTGTGCAGATGACATGAGATGTGCAGAAAGGACAAAGCAGGATGCCTGGGTCATCTTAAGTGCCCAAGAAATTGTTGATATATGATATGATGACTCAAGCACATGACTCTCAGCTACTTTTGCTAGTTTTTTTTTTTTAATAGAAAAGCCATCATTTTAGTTAAATGTGTGGTTTAAATACAGAAAAAGAAAAGACAACCACAATTGGAATTTTGCTGACAAAATAGTAGTTTTAGCATAAGTTGAGCAAGTTTTTTTTTTTTTTTTTTAATCTCTGAAACAATCACTCCACCTGAACAAAGGAAACAGATCTGGCTCACAGAGGGAGGGAGCTTTTCTTTGCCTTTAAAAGGTCCTGCCTTAGTTATATTAGTCACTGTTATGATAGACTGCAAACAGCTGTAGGAGGTTGTTATTAAGATTCACTTTGGCTTGGGGCAGTGTCTGTTTTTAAAAGGCTTTGGTTCAGCTTTTATTTGTTTTCTGTATTTAAGTAAATAAACACCAGTGTTTTCCAAGAGCAGTTTGACTCTGGGTTGCTCCCAAGAAAAGCAGGAAATAAGCTTGCCCACAAACCCAGATAAAAACAAAGAGCCTGCACCGCTGCCACACATCTGGTGAGCAGACAAGATCCCTGAATCTCAGCTGGGATAGAAGTTCCTCAAGAGCAGGAAACTTGTGTTAGACACCCTGTAATCCTAGAACAGAGCCGGATATGGGTTGGATGCTTCACATATGTTAATTAATTAGAAGAAAGGAAAACAAAAAACTGCACTGATTGGGAACAGCGACACCCCCGCCCCCAACAAACACACACACACTTGATGTGGCACAATGTGGTTTTGGTGTTAAAAAAAATCACTCTAGGGGAGTGTGGAACTTTCATTCATTACTACAGGGAGAACAAACGGGGACCACCTTTCTGGAAAAGCAATCTGGCCATGTGTAAGGAGAGCCCTTAAAGCTGTAAAAAGAAAGATATTCACTGCAACTTGATTCATAATATTTTAAAATAAGCAACGAACAAAATGTCTAACAAAGAGAACCAGGTAGGCGTAGTACAGTAGCTCTACTGGAAGGACTATTAACTGCTAGTTATTAAAGATGATGTTTCCTCCCTTCTTCCTTTTCTTCAATATTGAATTTCTGCAGTGTCCCAGGCACTGTTCTAGGCTTTTGGGATACAGCAAAGGAAAAACAATATGCAAAAGTGCTATTCTGCTGGGGTATACATTTTAGGAGGAGGCAAGAGGGAGCCGGAGACCGCGAATATAGGGCAAGTTAGAAGGCTGTCAGCGCTATACAAACAAAAGAATAAGGTAAGGGTTGGGGGTCGAGGTGAGGGTGGGACGAGCAGGCTTCTGTTTAAAATAGGATGGTCAGTGTAAGTTCCATCCATTGGCAAAGCCTGTGGTGTGGGTGGAAGCCAGGCAGTTATCTGGCAGACTATGTGACAGTATGGAAAATGCTAATATTAAGTGAAAAGCTGGGTGCAAAACTATGCATTGAGGGGAAAAAAAAAAACCCAAAACTTGGAAAGAAGTAATAAATGCAGCAAAAGTAGTTTGAAGGGTAAGATTTTGGATGATGCTTCCTTCTCCCTCTTCCTCTCCCTCCCCCTCTCCTTCTTTCCACTTTGCATTTTCCTATTTCATCTTTGGCGAGCCTAAAAATCCACCGCTTGAAAGAGAAGAGGCGCGGTCCTCGGGGTCTCGCCCGCGACGGCCGGCAGGGGGCGCGCGAACCCCGCTTGGCGTCGCCCAGCCGCGAGTTCCCACAAGGCCCCGTGCGCCATGGGCTGCGCCAAGAGCAAGGAGGCGCGAGTGGCCGAGCGGAAGGCCGACGGTAAGAGTGGCCGGGGCGGCCGCAGGGCAGGTACGACTGAAGGCGGAGGCGCGGCCCCCGGGGCCCTCCAGACGGCCGGCGCCGACCCACCGTGGTTGGGGCCCCGCACCGTGGCGCCCTCGGCCTGGCTGCCTTCGGTCGTCGTCGCGGGCCCGACGGGCGCCAAGCTGGAGAATCCGGAAACGGGGGAGGCCGGCCCTGCCCGGGGCCCTGGGGATGCCCCGCGGCGGTGAAACGCCACCGCCCCCGGTCCACCCGAAGACACGGAGGAGGCGGCTGGCCGCGGGCCGCCCGGCCTGGCAGCTTTCAAGGGGGTCGGAGGCAGGTGCCGGGCAGCCCGGACCTGCGAAGACGGTTCAGAGCCGACCCTACAGAGAATTACTGGCCGCTTTTTTTTTGCCCGCGGGCTATTGAAGGTGCGCCCTTGTTACAAGCACAGAGTTTCCAAAGAAAGAGTAGAGGGGAAGGGAACCCGCCACTTGCTACCCCCGGGGAATTACCTTCCCCTCTCGAGAATCCAGGACCCTGGGCTGAGGGTGACAAACTCAAAGGAGCTAAGGCCAAACGGACTTTTAGGCCCGTTTAGCTGGAGATGCTGACTGGATAGGTCTTGGGTGGGGCCCACGTGCCCCCAGGCCCCCGCACCCTCTCACCGTTCATCCCGAATCTTATCAGACACATCCTCCCTGTTTCTCCCACCCCCTTGAATCTGAGGCACGTTTTTGACACCACCGTCCCACTTTATCCTTCCGATTACTCTTTTCGATGAGAAAGGTGCGTATATTTTCTCCGTTTTGCAGGTAATGATCATAATGGCTAAGGCTAACAGTTACTAAGCACTGTTTCAAGCACTTGGCATGGATAATCCGGTTTCATTTTACCAACAGTACTCTGAGATGGGTGTATCATACATCCCACCCACCCCCGTTTTACAGATGAAGAAACTGAGGCACAAAGAGGTTACAAAACTTGCCCAAATTTCCACAACTAAGTAGTGGTAGAACTGGGGTAAAAGCTGAGGCAATTTGATTTCAAAGCCCAGATCATAACCATTATACTGTCCCCCTCGCCTCGGATTTTTTCAGGTGTGAAAAGTGAGACCCAGAAAAGTAACTTGCCCAATTTTTAAAACAATTTTTTAACAAAGTATAGTTGATTTACAATGTTGTGTTCATTGTAACCTGCCCAACTGATGGAGTTGTTCAATGCTGTAGGATCTACCTCCTTCCGAGGCTTACCATTTAGTTAGGGCAGCATATGGTGAAAGGCTAAAAGGAATGGTAAAAAGAGCCAAGTGGGGAAGGCAGCTCCCTTGGAAGAGCTAGGATTTGGCAGGGAAAGATCATTCTTGCTCTGGGAGCAGCTGATAAGACCATCCTGGAGGTCATGAGGATACATAGCCTGCTGGAGTTGAGGACTTGAGTTGGGGCAAGGGAAGAATGAGAGAGAAGGTCCAGTGGGGGCAGTTCCTGCTCAAGGTCAAGCAGCTAATTTGTGACCATTCCTTGAGTTTCTTCTCATCTACCCAGTGAAGGAGTTTGAGTCCGTGTGTCCCAAATTTGCCTTTCGTGTACCAGCTTCAGGATTGTTCCCATATTCATGTACTACCATCTACTGACTATTTTTCTTTAACTACATCCACCTTTTGCAGTGCTTTTTAATTGAAGTATACTATATGTACAGAAAAGTGCAGTTATCGTAATACAGCTTACTAAATGTTTGCAAACTGAATGTCCCTACCCAGCCAGCACCCAGCTAAAGAAACAACATTTCTACTACCCCAGAAACCACCCCCCCCCCATGCCTCTTTCTCCCACACCAAGGGCAACGTTTTTCTTTGGTGTTTTGTTTTTTTTTTTTTTGGCCACACTGTGAGGTTGGCAGAATCTTAGTTCCTCCACCAGGGATTGAACCCAGGCCCTTGGCACTGAAAGCGTGGAGTCCTAACCACTGGACCGCTAGGGAATTCCCTTTGCTGATTTCTTTTTTTCAATTAGTTTTTATTGGTGTATGGTTGCCTTTGCTGATTCCTAACGGCATAAAAATTTCACCTTTACATTTACTTTTTTTTTTTATTTATTTATGGCTGTGTTGGGTCTTCGTTTCTGTGCGAGGGCTTTCTCCAGTTGCGGCAAGCGGGGGCCACTCTTCATCGCGGTGCGCGGGCCTCTCACTATCGCGGCCTCTCCTGTTGGGGAGCACAGGCTCCAGACGCGCAGGCTCAGTAGTTGTGGCTCACGGGCCCAGTTGCTCCGCGGCATGTGGGATCTTCCCAGACCAGGGCTCGAACCCGTGTCCCCTGCATTGGCAGGCAGATTCTCAACCACTGCGCCACCAGGGAAGCCCTACATTTACTTTTCAAAATAAGTTTAGCATTTTTTAAGCATCAATCTATGAAAGCACTGCTTTGTTCTAGATATTTTTCTATACACATACATATATGCATCCTATCGAAATTTAAAATGTTCTTTCCTGTAGCACCTATAAATATTCTAGAAGCTATCTTTCTTGAGTATCACCAGTGATCTGCACACCAAATTTAGTGAAATGTTAGAGCACATGTTCTCAAAGTTCCCTCCCACTGTAAATTATTAGGTTTCAAGAAACAGATTTCTTCAATGAGCAGCCAGAATCTAATGTGAAGTTTCTCACAATCTGGCCCAAGTTGTAATGATGAAGAATGTCTTGATTGAATGACCTTTCAACCAAGCATCTATTTCTTACCAGGCACTAGGAACACCAGAATGAATACGGCATGATCTCAGCCCTTGAACTTACAGTCTAGTGCAGATGAGTAACATAGAAAATGCTGTGTCATCATGTGTAATCATAAAGCTGGATGGGTACAAGATACTTGAGAAAAATGGTAGAGAGAGTTCACTTCTGGGTGCTTAGATTTTAATCTGTACTTACGCCATGACACATATCCCATTCTATTTAAATTAACTTGTAAACATTTTTCCTGCTGGATTTTTGAGGGTCAGGAAATGTGTCTTGTTCATTATTGCATCTCCCACAGTCCTTGGCATGGCGCCTTAAAGATAGTTAGGAGTCAGTAAATGTATCCATATGGTCCATATGGCAAAGGACAATTTTTTTTTTAAGTGAGGAATTTTCCATAAGCCGAGATGTTACTAATGCTGATCAGCTTCTTCAGTGAGGCATGGAGACACAGTGTTTCTTAAAGTGTGGTCCTGAGACCACCTGCAAGAGAATTAATTATGTAAGAATTAATTACATAAGACCGGGTTTCTCAAAGTGTGGTCCTGAGACCACCTGCAAGAGAATTAATTATGTAAGAATTAATTACATAAGACAGTGTTTCTCAAAGTGTGGTCCTAAGACCACCTACAAGAGAATTAATACATGTAAGGGATGTGGAGATTAAAAGCTCCTTTTCCCAGTCTCCAACCTAGACCTATTAAGTCAGTCTCAGGGTATTGGGCCAGGAATCCTCACTTTTGGTGGCTTGGCTGATGCTGTTTGAACCAAGGTCTGAGAACGCAGCAGTGAGGCGTTTGGGCCAGAGTCAAGCCATCTTTTCCCGGAAGAGGCTCCTGTCCTCAGCAGTGGGGCTGAGGCATGGGTGGAGGCAGCCTCTGCAGATCTCTGAGGCTGATAGAGTGAGTCAGATGCAGTAAGAGGAAATTGAAAACTGTGAACCAAAGATCATCCTGGCTGACAGGCTAGGAATCTGCAATTAGAAGTTAATGTTGCCTGATTTACTAGATAATTCAAGAGAATAATTGCTTTTAGCCCACATTAGGCAGATAAAATCTTTGCACATTACTTGGATCTTCACACTTGAATGTTCACTTCTTTGTATTGAAGTGTACTGAGTATTTAAAGCTTTTAAATTATTTAGTCGTTTTTTTTTAATTAATTAATTTTTAAAAAAATTTTTTGGCTGTGTTGGGTCTTCGTTTCTGTGCGAGGGCTTTCTCTAGTTGTGGCAAGCGGGGACCACTCTTCATCGCGGTGCGCGGGCCTTTCACTGTCGTGGCCTCTCTTGTTGCGGAGCACAGGCTCCAGACGCACAGGCTCAGTAGTTGTGGCTCACGGGCCTAGCTGCTCCGCGGCATGTGGGATCTTCCCAGACCAGGGCTCGAACCCGTGTCCCCTGCATTGGCAGGCAGATTCTCAACCACTGCGCCACCAGGGAAGCCCTATTTAGTCTTTTTTTTAAAGTGCATTTCGGATTTACAGTTGGATTAAGTTCTTGAAAGAAGTCATTAATCTGTATGGTAAACAACAGGGAGTGTTGGGGACTGTGGCGAACCGAGGGGAGAATGCTCTAAAAAGGGGCAACCTCTACTCAGCTCCCCTTCCATTGGGTGAGAAAATGAGTGTAGTGTTGCCAGACCTTCTGATTTCTCAAAAGAAACTAGAAATCCATATTTATTATTTTTGTGACTTCTAGTTTGTAAATGTCAGCAATAATTCAGTTAAATAAAACAAAACACTGAGAACCAAACAAGATATGATTGTATGATTGTAGGTAATTAAGGCCTGTGACTGTGTAAAATAATGTCAAGCTGGCACATGTTAAAAAAAAAAAAAAATGTGCCTTTTGAACGTATGGGAGGAGCGGCCCGGGCAGAAAATAGTTCTTCTTAGATACAGCACAATGCAGAGAAATGACTCAGTGAACAATGTAATGACTGTTATCAAAATATGATTTTCAAGAAGTTAAAAACATGATTCTTGTACACAAATAAAATGAACCTGTATAAAAATTTATTAAACTCATCAATTAATGAAGGAATCAATAAGGTAGCAAAGCTGATTTAAAGGAGAATTCAAGGAATAGAGACTTACACAATCAAAGAATTGCTGAATGGATTTTGCTAGTAGTTACAAAACTGATTAATGTCCTACAGGTCAATAAACTGGTCAATAAAACTGTAACCTTTGGTATTATTGGACAGAAATGTACAGGTTAACATGAAACTTCAGTGTCTGGACTCTAATAAAATAGTAAATAGTACAAATACATTCTCTTAGATTATTAAATGAGTCTCGAGTGGGTTTTTTAACAATGCCTCAGTATGACATTGAAAGGACATTGTCATCCCTTCATTTATTTCCAAGTTTTGGATACTTTTTCTTAAGATCGTGGGTAGTACACCATAGTTATGACTACCTTGAAATTACTGCTCACTTATTTAGTGGTATTTTAAGCTGCTTATTCTTCTCAAATTGTGCTGCCCTAGTTTGACTACTTTTTCAAGTGTGTGCAGCACCCTGCAGAGGGTTTAAAGCCACAGTGAGCATACTGAAGGCTTGCCCCCTCTATATCCAGTTTCATTGTTTCATTGAGCGCTTTACCACAAAGATTTATTTTGAAGTGGGCACAGCACTCTTGGTCATCATGCTTGTTTTAGGTTTACGGAAGTAATCTTACCTGATTGAGCAAGAGCTAGATTTGCTTTTTCTTTTATGTATGCAATGAGATCAAGGAAAAGAAGGAGTAGAAGGAACTGAAACTCAGTAAGCATCTCCCCACTCCCAAGTCAAGCTTGTCAGACATGTAATACTGGGCTAAACATTCATTGTGTTGGGAAAGCAGGAAGCATGGTTTGTTTTCTTGTACCCATTTGCAGCAAGCAGGGCTCCATGGTATCTTCCTGGGTGTGATTTGATGCTGGACTGGTAATTCTCAGGATTTGGCCAGGCTGATCTGGCTGAACAAGAGAGGGTTCCAGGTCAAAGTAGAACATAAGGGAAGCTGAACTGGGATTTGGCCTTCAGTCAAGCACAGGGACCAACCAGTAAAAGCTCTCTCTAAGTATCACTAAGAGGCAGCCGAAGGTAGGGACTGGCAAGAAGGGAAGCACGAGCAGGTGTGTCTGGCAGCTAGTTTTAAGGTTCAGCAGTTGGAGCAGGCTTGTTAAGGAATGTTAACTGTATTTATTAGAACAACAACAAAGCAAAGCCCAATCAACTTCTCTGGCTCTGGGTGTGGGCAGAGTAGTGTGGGAGGCGGAGGTGGTAGATTTTAAAGGGATTTGTGTGTATGATCTTTTTGCATAGGCGCTAGTTAATAATCATTCACACTGGATTAGATCAACACTGTAACTCCTGGGGAATTTTCTTTTAAGAACAAAGAACTTTTGACAGGTTTAGGCCTCTTTTAAAGGCCTCCTCTCTTGCATTCGGCACAGTTTTGTTTTGTTTTTTCTGTTCCTTGACCTTGCCAGGCTGCCTCACTTATCTTATTCTTGAATGGTTGGTCTCTTCTGCCTGGAATACATACCCTTCCTTCTTCTCTTTATTGGGCAAACTCTCCTTACCCATCAAGACCAAGTCCAAATGACAGTTTTGTGATTCCCCAAATAGAGTTAATGTTACCCTTTGTGGACACCTGTGACCCTTTGCATTTCTGTTATAGGACATAATGTGTAGTGTGTAATATACTCTACTAGACTGAGTTCCCAGGGTAAGGCTGTCTTGTTCAGAGTTGAATTTCCTCTTTGGGATAGTGCATGGCACATAGTAGGTGCTCAGTAAATGTTTGAATAAAGTGAGTTGAATTTTTCTCTCCTGTCTGATTTTCTCTCCCACTTTTGATCAATCCAGGAACCAGTTTTCCCCCTTGGAAACTTCTTTTATCTAGTTCTCTTGCCTCTGACTCTTTGGAATCTTACAAATGAGACAGCTCATTCAGGTAAAATTGCCCTTGTCATGAGGGAGAAAGAATGGTTTTTCCAACATTCCATATGGGGTGTTGTAATTCCCAGTAATATAGTTTTTTTGAAAGAGGGGTAACTCCTAAGGTAGTCTTGTAAGTTAGGTTATATCTACTCACTCAACACCTATTAACCATCTTGTAGATGTTAGGCATTGTTGTAAGGACTGGGGATATGACTGAACATGCCCTTCTGGGGTTGTTTTCTGGAGTGGAATATAACTTCTGAGACTTTTTATGAAAACTACTGATATATATGAATGCTCATTATGAGTCAGGCACTATGCTGAGTGCTTTACGTGTACTAACTCATTCAATCATTGCAACAACCAAAAGAGGAATACTGGGCACAGAGAGGTAAAGGGCATACAAATAGTAAGTAGTGGAGCCAGGATCCTCCCCCAGGAAGCTGATGCTCTACTGCCTCACTTAATAGATTGATTAGCCATTTTTAATGTAATGAGAACCTGCGTCCCTCCATCACCTCATAAGACTTGAAAGTAAAACGTGTTTCCGTGAAAATAAGCAGTTGAATTAAAATAAAACTTTTAGGAGGATTGCCAGTACCTGGAAATGAAGGGAAAAAGGATCATATTCAGGACAGTTTAACCTTATGTTTAAGGACAAGTAGACTAAAAATTAGTCATAGAAATCCTGAATACAGATTAAAGTGTCCAGCTTAGGTAGTGAATGCGGAATGCTGTGGGCTCACTGACCCTGCCTTCAAAGCATAGTAGTATCCCTTTATCACTTCATGTCCACAAGATCAGTCGGGTCCCTGGAACATAACCTTGAATTGGAAGAGCCTGATATAACAACTTAGCTTCTAAGGTTGATCCCAATACAGGACCATCATTACAGAGAGCTCCTGTTATATTTGAGGGCTACTTATTTAGACTATGGCTCCACAAGTCGCTCCACAAGTCACTTGAGGGGGAGTGGAAAGAGAATCAGAGTCAAGAGAACAGAGTTCTAGCTCCTGTTTTACCATCAACTAGCTGTGTGATTTGAGACACGTTCCATGGCACTTCTGGGCCTCAGTTTCCTCATTTGCAAAATAAAGTGAATGGATAAACCTTAAATCCTTTCCAGCTCTAAAATTCTGTGGATCTGTCTCCCAGAAAAATTTAAATGCAGGGCATTCCCTGGCGGTCCAGTGGTTAGGACTCTGCGCTTTCACTGAGGAGGGTCCGGGTTCAATCCCTGGTCGGGGAACTAAGGTCCCACAAGCCTCACAGTGCAGCCAAAAAAACAGAAAAGTAAATGCATAGGACATGTAATAATTTCATACAAAAATACCTAGCATTTTGTAGGATTCCACAATATACAAGGTAATTTCACATTTATTATCTAAGACATGTCTGTTTTCCTGTCTTGGCTCCTGGAATACATGCTTGAATAACTACTAAGATTTTAACTCATTCACTTCATTTTATGTGGGCAAGTCAGCAACTCCTGAGATAGCAGGAAAGAACTTGCTTTAAAGTGATAAATATATTAAAATCAAAAATAATGTCTTAATTGCATTTGAAAAAGATTTGAGAAGAGAGATTTGCATAAATACAAGTACATTTCTGGAACCAGTTCTCTGAAAGGAATGATCCTTAAATTCATGTCCCTCTTCTATATATAAGATCTTCATTGCAGTCTTGTTTTCTTTTTTCATAACAACTGCTCAGTAATTGAGTATATCTTTTGGGATATTTTTAAAATTTTATTTTAAGACTTAATCTACAAGTAAAATTGACATTTTGGTTGTCAGTTTTATAAGTTTTAACACACGTATACACAGTCAGGATATATTACAGTTCCATCACCCCCCAAAAAACTCCCTCCTGCTCTCCCTCTGTGATCACAACCTATCCCCTCTCCTAACTTCTGGCAGCCACTGATCTGTTCGCCATCAATATAATTTTGTCTTTTCAGGAATGCCATATACATGGAATCACACAAAATGTAACCTTTCACATGCATAATGCCTTTGAGATTCATACAATATGTTGTATTCTATTTTATTGCATTTATTACATTGTATGAATGTACCATAATATAAGCTTTCGCTTATTGAAAGACATTTGGATTGTTTTCATTTTTTGGTGATTAAAAATAGAACTGCTATAAACATTTGTGTCCAGGTTTTTAAAAAAATTGAGATATAACTAACATACTATAAAACTCACCATTTAAAAGTGCACAGTTAAGTGTGCAACCAACACTACTATACAACTTTAGAATCTTTTCACTACCCTAAATAGAACCCTCATCCCCATTAGCAGTAGATATCCTCTCCACTCCTCTCTCCCAGGAGACCCTGGCAACCATTAATCTACTTCCCGTCTGTGTAGATTTGCCAATTCTGGGCATTTCATAGAAAAGAAATCATACACTATGTGGTCTTTTGTGACTAGCTTCTTTCACTAAGCACATTTTCAAGGTTAATCCACACTGTAGCATATTATCAGTAATTCATTTCTTTTTATTGCTGAATAATATGCCATTGTTTGTGTCTGAAACTCTGAGGTCCAATCAAAAAGGAAATATAGTCTGTTGCCTCTGTTTGAAGTAATCCTATAGAAAGATGTTAGGATCGTTTTTCTAAGGATCATATTATTTATATTTATGCTTATATATGTATATAAATTATGAAAAATAATTTTACGACTGAGTAAACAAAATGAAAACAACAAAAAAATATGCCATTGTATGGATATACCACATTTTATTTATTCATCAGGTGATGGACATTTGGGTTGTTTCTACTTTTTTTTGTTTGTTTCTACTATTTGGCTGTTATCTGTAATACTGCTATGAACATAAGTGTACAAGTTTGTGTGGTCACATTTTCTTTTCTCTTGGGCATATACTTAGAATTAGAACTGCTGGACCATATAATTACATGTTTAACTTTTTAAGGAATGGCCAAACTGCTTTTTAAAGATCCATGCCATTTTACATTCCCACCAGCAATGTATAAGCGTTCTAATTTCTCTACATCTTTGTCAACACTTGTTACTATCTTTTAGATTTTAGCCAACCTAGTTGGTGTGAAGTGGTATCTCATGGTGGTTTTGATTTACATTTCCCTAATGACTGATGATGTTGAGCATCTTTTTGTGTGATTATTGACTATTTGTATGTCTTCTTTGGGAAGAGGTCTGTTCAAAATCTTTCCCCACTTAATAATTGAGCTATTTGTCTCTTTATTGTTGAGTTGTAAGAGTTTTTTATGTATTCTGCATACAAGTCACCTATCAGTTATATGATTTGTAAATATTTTCTCCCATTCTGTAGGTTGTTTTTTAACTTTACTTGATGGTACCCTTTGAAGCATAAAACCTTTAAAGTTTGATGAAGTCCACTTAATCTTTTGCCTTCTTTTGTTTCTTGTGCTTTTGGTGTCATATCCAGGAAACGATACAAGGTCACAAAGATTTATTCCTATATATATATATATTTTTTTTTTCTGACTGCGTTGGGTCTTTGTTGCTGTACATGGGCTTTCTCTAGTTGTGGCGAGCAGGGGCTACTCTTCATTGTGTTGTGCGGACTCCTCATTGGAGTGGCTTCTCTTGTTGCTGAGCACGGGCTCTAGGCATGCGGGCTTCAGTAGTTGTGGCACATGGGCCCTGGAGTGCCTGGGCTTCAGTAGTTGTGGCGCATGGGCTCAGTAGTTGTGGCTCGCGGGCTCTAGATTGCAGGCTCAGTAGTTGTGGTGCACAGGCTTAGTTGCTCCGCGGCATGTGGGATCTTCCTAGACCAGGGATCGAACCTGTGTCTCCTGCATTGGCAGGTGGATTCTTAACCACTGTGCCACCAGGAAAGTCCATTCCTATGTTTTTTGCTAAGAGTTTTATAGTTTTTATTCTTCCATTTAGTTCCATGATCTATTTTGATTTAATCTTTGTGTAGGGTATGAGGAAGGGGTCCAACTTCATTCTTTTGCATGTGGATATACAGTTGTCAGCAACTTGTTGAAAAGACTGTTTTTCCCCCATTGACTTGTCTTGAAACCCTTGTCAAAAATCAACATACTGGTTTATTTCTGGAGTCTCAATTCTGTTGCATTGATCTATTGTCTATTCATGTGGCTGTACTGCACTGTCTTGATTACTGTTGATTTGTAGTGAGTTTTGAAATTAGGAAGTGTGAGTCCTCCTACTTTGTTCCTCTTTTTCAAGGTTTTGGCAATTCTGGGTCCTTTGCATTTCCATGTGAATTTTAGGGTCAGCGTGTCAATTTCTGCAAAAAAGACAACTAGGATTTTGATAGGGATTGTATTGAATCTGTAGATTAATTTGGGGAATATTGCCATCTTAACAAAGTCTTCCAGTCAATGAGCTTGAGATGTCTTTCCATTTATTTAGTTCTTTCTTTCAATGATGTTTTGTAGTTTTCAACGTATAGGCCTTGCACTGCTTTTGTTAAACCTTTTCCTAAGTATTCTATTCTTTTTGAAGCTATTGTTAATGGAAATGCTTGCCTAATTTCATTTTCACATTGCTCATTGCTAGTGAAATGTAACTGAAGAAGATTTTTATATTAATCTTCTATCTTACAACTTGCTGAACTTGCTCATTCATTCTAAGAGATGTGTGTTTATGTGTGTGTGTGTATTCCGGAAGATTTTTCTACATACAATATCATGTTATCTGTGAACACAGATAGTCTTACTACTTCCTTTCAAACTTGGATAACTTTAATTTTATTTACTGCCTAACTGTCCTGGCTAAACCCTCTAGTTCAATGTTGAATAGAAGTGGCAAGAGCAGACATCTTTAACTTGTTCCTGATCTTAGGGGGAAAGCATTCAGTCCTTCGCCATTAAGTATGATATTAGTTGTGGGTTTTTCATAGATGGACTTTATCAGGTTAGGAGAGTTCCCTTCTATTCCTAGTTTGTTGAGTGTTTTTATCATAACAGGGTGTTGGGTTTTGTCAAGTGTTTTTTCTGCATTTATTGAGATGATCATGTAGTTTTTGTCCCTATTCAATTAACATGGGATATTGCATCGATTTATTTTTCATATGTTAAATCAACCTGTGCAAAGTTTATCCTGGGATAAATTCCACTTCATTGTGGTATATAATCCTTTGTGTATGTTGCTGGATTTGGTTCACTAACATTTTGTGGGAGGATTTTGGGATTTTTATGTTTCTATTTATAGGAGATATTGGTCTGTGGTTTACTTTTTTCTTTTTTGGCCACACCGCATGGCTTGTGGGATCTTACTTCCCCGACCAGGGATTGAACTCGGGCCCTCGGCGGTGAAAGCGTGGAGTCCTAACCACTGGATAACCAGGGGATTCCCTGGTTTGTGGTTTTCTTTTCATGTGATGTCCTTGCCTGGTTTTGGTATCAGGGCAATAATGGTCTCATAAAATGAGTTGGGAACTGTTCCCTCTTCTATTTTATTGAAGAGTTTGTGAAGAATTGGTGTTAATTCTGCTGTAGATGTTTGGTAGAATTCACTAGTGAAGGCACCTGAGCCTGGGCTTTTCTTTGTGGGAAGTTTTTAACTACTAATTCAATCTTTTTATTTAGTATAGGTCTATTCAGATTTTCATTTCTTCAAAAGTCAGTTTGGGGGACTTCCCTGGTGGTGCAGTGGTTAAGAATCAGCCTGCCAATGCAGGGGCCACGGGTTCGAGCCCTGATCTGGGAAGATCCCACATGCCGTGGAGCAACTAATCCCGTGCGCCACAACTACTGAGCCTGTGCTCTAGAGCCCGCAAGCCACAACTACTGAGCCCACATGCCACAACTACTGAAACCTTGCACCTAGAGCATGCTCCACAACAAGAGAAGCCACCACAATGAGAAGCCCGCACACCTCAGCAAAGAGTAGCCCCCGCATGCTGCAACTAGAGAAAGCCTGCGCACAGCAACGAAGACACAATGCAGCCAAAAATAAATAAATAAATAAATAAATTTTTTAAAAAAGTCAGTTTGGGTAGTCACGTCTTTCTAGGAATTTTTTAGTTTCATATCGGGTATCTAATTTGTTGGCATATAATTGATTATGTGGTTTTTCTTTTTAGACTGTTAATGTGGCAGATTACATTGATTGATTTTTTTTTTTAAAGTTGAACCAACCTTGCATTCCCAGGATAAACCCCACTAGCTCATGGTATATTATTATTATTATTTTTATATAATGCTGGATTTAATTTGCCATTATTTTGTTGAGGAGTTTTATGTCTTTTTTATGAGGGATATTGGTTGGTCTACAGTTTTCTTTTCTTGTACTGGCTTTGTCTAGTTTGGGTATCAGGGTAATACTGGTGTCATAAAATGAGTTGGAAAATGGTCCCTCGTATTTTCTTGACAAGATTGTGTAGATTGGTAGATTGGTATATTTATTAAATATTTTTTCTCCTGGTATTCTGTACATGTGAAAATATTGCCAGATCACAGGGACTTCTAAATACCCCTATTTTCTATAGTTTTCTTTTTTTTTTTTTTTTTGAATTTTATTTTATTTATTTTTTTATACAGCAGGTTCTTATTAGTCATCCATTTTATACACATCAGTGTATACATGTCAATCCCAATCTCCCAATTCATCACACCCCCACCCCCACCCCCCACCGCTTTCCCCTCTTGGTGTCCATACGTTTGTTCTCTACATCTGTGTCTCAATTTCTGCCCTGCAAACCAGTTCATCTGTACCATTTTTCTAGGTTCCACATATATGCATTAATATATGATATTTGTTTTTCTTTTTCTGACTTACTTCACTCTGTATGGCAGTCTCTAGATCCATCCACATCTCTACAAATGACCCAATTTCGTTCCTTTTTATGGCTGAGTAATATTCCATTGTATATATGTACCACCTCTTCTTTATCCATTCGTCTGTTGATGGGCATTTAGGTTGCTTCCATGACCTCGCTATTGTAAATAGCACAGCAATGAACATTGCAGTGCATGTGTCTTTTTGAATTATGGTTTTCTCTGGGTATATGCCCAGTAGTGGGATTGCTGGGTCATATGGTAATTCTATTTTTAGTTTTTTAAAGAACCTCCATACTGCTCTCCATAGAGGCTATATCAATTTACATTCCCACCAACAGTGCAAGAGGGTTCCCTTTTCTCCACACCCTCTCCAGCATTTGTTGTTTGTAGATTTTCTGATGATGCCCATTCTAACTGGTGTAAGGTGATACCTCATTGTAGTTTTGATTTTCATTTCTCTAATAATTAGTGATGTTGAGCAGCTTTTCATCTGCTTCTTGGCCATCTGTATGTCCTCCTTGGAGAAATGTCTGTTTAGGTCTTCTGCCCATTTTTTGATTGGGTTGTTTATTTTTTTAATATTGAGCTGCATGAGCTGTTTACATATTTTGGAGATTAATCCTTTGTCTGTTGATTCATTTGCAAATATTTTTTCCCATTCTGAGGGTTGTCTTTTCGTCTTGTTTGTAGTTTCCTTTGCTTTGCAAAAGCTTTTAAGTTTCAGTAGGTCCCATTTGTTTATTTTTGTTATTATTTCCATTACTCAAGGAGGTGGATCAAAAAAGATCTTGCTGTGATTTATGTCAAAGAGTGTTCTTCCTATGTTTTCCTCTAAGAGTTTTATAGTGTCCAGTCTTACATTTAGGTCTCTAATCCATTTTGAGTTTATTTTTGTGTATGGTGTTAGGGAGTGTTCTAATTTCATTATTTTACATGTAGCTGTCCAGTTTTCCCAGCACCACTTATTGAAGAGACTGTTTTTTCTCCATTGTATATCCTTGCCACCTTTGTCATAGATTAGTTGACCACAGGTGAGTGGGTTTATCTCTGGGCTTTCTATCCTGTTCCATTGATCTATGTTTCTGTTTTTGTGCCAGTACCATATTGTCTTGATTACTGTAGATTCGTAGTATAGTCTGAAGTCAGGGAGTCTGATTCCTCCAACTCCGTTTTTTTCTTCAAGACTGCTTCTTTGGCTATTCAGGGTCTTTTGTGTTTCCATACAAATTTTAAGATTTTTTTTTCTAGTTCTCTAAAAAATTCCATTGGTAATTTCACAGGGATGCATTGAATCTGTAGATTGCTTTGGGTAGTATAGTCATTTTCACAGTATTGATTCTTCCAATCCGAGAACATGGTATATCTCTCCATCTGTTTGTATCATCTTTAATTTCTTTCAACAGTGTCTTATAGTTTTCTGCATACAGGTCTTTTGTCTCCCTAGGTAGGTTTATTCCTAGGTATTTTATTCTTTTTGTTGCAGTGGTAAATGGGAATGTTTCCTTAATTTCTCTTTCAGATTTTTCATCATTAGTGTATAGGAATGCAAGAGATTTCTGTGCATTAATTTTGTATCCTGCAACTTTACCAAATTCATTGATTAGCTCTAGTAGTTTTCTGGTGGCATCTTTAGGATTCTCTATGTATAGTATCATGTCATCTGCAAACAGTGACAGTTTTACTTCTTCTTTTCCAATTTGTATTCCTTTTATTTCTTTTACTTGCCATGGCTAGGACTTCCAAAACTATGTTGAATAATAGTGGTGAAAGTGGAACATTGTCTTGTTCCTGATCTTAGAGAAAATGCTTTCAGTTTTTCACCATTGAGAATGAGTTTCAATTTCATTACTTGTGATTGGTCTGTTCATATTTTCTATTTCTTCCTGGTTCAGTCTTGGAAGTTTATACCTTTCTAAGAATTTGTCCATTTCTTCCAGGTTGTCCATTTTATTGGCATAGAGTTGCTTGCAGTAGTCGCTTAGGATGCTTTGTATTTCTGTGGTGTCTGTTGTAACTTCTCCTTTTTCATTTCTAATTTTATTGATTTGAGTCCTCTCCCTCTTTTTCTTATGAGTCTGGCTAATGGTTTATGAATTTTGTTTATCTTCTCAAAGAACCATCTTTTAGTTGTATTGATCTTTGCTATTGTTTTATTCATTTCTATTTCATTTATTTCTGCTCTGATCTTTATGATTTCTTTCCTTCTACTAACTTTGGGTTTTGTTTGTTCTTCTTTCTGTAGTTCCTTTAGGTGTAAGGTTAGATTGTTTATTTGAGATTTTTCTTGTTTCATGAGGTAGGCTTGTATAGCTATAAACTTCCCTCTTAGAACTGCTTTTGCTGCATCCCATAGGTTTTGAATCATCGTATTTTCATTGTCATTTATCTCTAGGTATTTTTTTTTTTTAATTTTATTTATTTATTTATTTATTTATTTATGGCTGTGTTGGGTCTTCGTTTCTGTGCGAGGGCTTTCTCCAGCTGTGGCAAGCGGGGGCCACTCTTCATCGCGGTGCGCGGGCCTCTCACTATCGCGGCCTCTCCTGCTGCGGAGCACAGGCTCCAGACGCGCAGGCTCAGTAGTTGTGGCTCACGGGCCTAGCCGCTCCGCGGCATGTGGGATCTTCCCAGACCAGGGCTCGAACCCGTGTCCCCTGCATTGGCAGGCAGACTCTCAACCACTGCGCCACCAGGGAAGCCCTAGGTATTTTTTGATTTCCTCTTTGACTTCTTCAGTGCTCTCTTGGTTACTTAGTAACGTATTGTTTAACCTCCATGTGTTTGTGTTTGTTACGTTTTTTTCCCCTGTAATTCATTTCTAATCTCATACTGTTGTGGTCAGAAAAGATGCTTGATATGATTTCAGTTTTCTTAAATTTACTGAGGCTTGATTTGTGACCCAAGATGTGATCTATCCTGGAGAATGTTCCATGCACACTTGAGAAGAAAGTGTAATCTGCTGTTTTTGGATGGAATGTCCTGTAAATATCAATTAAATCTATCTGGTCTATTGTGTCATTTAAAGCTTGTGTTTCCTTGTTAATTTTCTGTTTGGATGATCTGTGCATTGGTGTAAGTGAGGTGTTAAGGTCTCCCACTATTATTATGTTACTGTTTATTTCCTCTTTTATAGCTATTAGCAGTTGCCTTATGTATTGAGGTGCTCCTATGTTGGGTGCATATATATTTATAATTGTTATATCTTCTTCTTGGGTTGATCCCTTGATCATCATGTAGTGTCCTTCCTTGTCTCTTGTAACATTCTTTATTTTAAAGTCTATTTTATCTGATATGAGTATTGCTACTCCAGCTTTCTTTTGATTGCCATTTGCATGGAATATCTTTTTCCATCCCCTCACTTTCAGTCTGAATGTGTCCCTAGGTCGGAAGTGGGTCTGTTGTAGACAGCATATATATGGGTCTTGTTTTTGTATCCATTCAGCAAGCCTGTGTCTTTTGGTTGGAGCATTTAATCCATTCACGTTTAAGGTAATTATCGATATGTATGTTCCTATGACCAGTTTCTTAATTGTTTTGGGTTTGTTTTTGTAGGTCCTTTTCTTCTCTTGTGTTTCCCACTTAAAGAAGTTCCTTTAGCATTTGTTGTAGAGCTGGTTTGGCGTTGCTGAATTCTCTTAGCTTTTGCTTGTCTGTAAAGCTTTTGATTTCTCCATCGAATCTGAATGAGATCCTTGCTGGGTAGAGTAATTTTGGTTGTAGCTTCTTCCCTTTCATCACTTTAAGTATATCATGCCACTCCCTTCTGGCCTGTAGAGTTTCTGCTGAGAAATCACCTGTAACCTTATGGGAGTTCCCTTGCATGTTATTTGTTGTTTTCCCCTTGCTGCTGACAATAATTTTTCTTTGTCTTTAATTTTTGCCAGTTTGATTACTATGTGTCTCGGCGTGTTTCTCCTTGGGTTTATGCTGTATGGGACTCTCTGTGCTTCCTGCACTTGGGTGGCTATTTCTTTTCCCATGTTAGGGAAGTTTTCGACTATAATCTCTTCAAATATTTTCTTGGGTCCTTTCTCTCTCTCTTCTCCTTCTGGGACCCGTATAATGTGAATGTTGTTGCATTTAATGTTGTCCCCGAGGTCTCTTAGGCTGTCTTCATTTCTTTTCATTCTTTTTTCTTTATTCTGTTCCGCAGCAGTGAATTCCACCATTCTGTCTTCCAGGTCACTAATCTGTTCTTCTGCCTCAGTTATTCTGCTATTGACTCCTTCTAGTGTATTTTTCATTTCAGTTATTGTGTTGTTCATGTCTGTTTGTTTGTTCTTTAATTCTTCTTGATCTTTGTTAAACATTTCTTGCGTATTCTCGATCTTTGCCTCCATTCTTTTTCCGAGGTCCTGGATCATCTTCACTATCATTATTCTGAATTCTTTTTCTGGAAGATTGCCTATCTCCACTTCATTTAGTTGTTTTTCTAGGGTTTTATCTTGTTGCTTCATCTGGTACATAGCCCTCTGCCTTTTCATCTTGTCTATCTTTCTGTGAATGTGGTTTTTGTTCCACAGGCTGCAGGATTGTACTTCTTCTTCCTTTTAGAGATGAAATTTTCTATACAATGATAGAGTCAACAATATTTGGTGCCAAGATCTTAAGGTCTGTCTCACTTTTTTGCAAAAATTTCCTCCCTATTTGTTGTAGTCTTGTCACTGTCCCTTCATGGTCACCAGCTGAAACCATGCATGTCAGATTGGGACTTGAACCCACGAGCCGGAACTTGAACCCAGCCAAAATCCAGATTGGGACTTGAACCCACAGTCCTTTTACTGAGATCACACACCTGGTCTCATGACTTAAAGAAGCTCAGGTTCTTGATGTCTCATCACGGAAAGAATTCAGTGAAAGACAAAGTGATAGGTAAGATGTGGATTTATCTAGAGAGAAACACACTCCACAGACAGAGTGTGGGCCATCTCAGAAGGCAAGAGCACTCTATAGTTTTCTTTTAAGTCCTTAAAAGAAAATCTGTTCAAACACAATGCAACCTCATCTCTTATTTCTAAACCTTTTATGAGAAAACTGGAAAGATTGAGACAGTTTCTTTAAAAGTCTAATGTTGGTCATATTGGCTGAACATTTTAGTGTACTATGACTTTTCCATTTTTTGGCTATTTTTAACACTCAGGTAACATAAAGAATAAGAGAAATACAAAATATTTTCTGCATGTATATATATTTGAAGCATGTTTAGTGAAATCATGAGAATTAATGGTCTAGCGTAGGTGAGAGAACTTCTTTTAGTTAGCTTTTAAGTGGTATTTGGTAGGGGTGTGTGAGTGTGTGAGTGTGAGTGTGAGTGTGTGAGTGTGAGGGATCAGCTTAGTCATTTCCACAGATTCCTTTTGTATTTTAATGACTGTAATTCAGATTCGATAGTGGGTATGTTGTACAATCAAAGATAGCACCTACACTTTCTTCCATGTGTATGCTTTATGTACAGAAAAGACATCTTTGCAGAAATTTTGTACATATCTAGACCAACTCTTATCTCATAGATGAAGAAATCGAAATCTAGAGGGCATTATCAAGTCAAGAATATATCCATCATAGATGAGAAAAATCTGATTTCTTAAATCATTTTAAAAATATAATATACTAAGGAAAACTTTAACATTTTATTCTTTCATGTAATATTTTTTAAGTGTTTATATTTCTGATTTTTAAAAAGTTCTATAGTATTGCCTTTAAAATGATTTTCTTTTTTTTTAATTTTTTATTTTCTTATTTATTTATTTATTTATTTATTTATTTATTTATTTTTGGTTGCATTGGTTCGTTGTTGCGCACGGGCTTTCTCTAGTTGCGGCAGGCAGGGGCTACTCTTTGTTGTGGTGCGTGGGTTTCTCATTGCAGTGGCTTCTTTTGTTGCGGAGCATGGGCTCTAGGCACGCGGGCTTCAGTAGTTGTGGCACGTGGGCTCAGTAGTTGTGGCTCGCGGCTCTAGAGCACAGGCTCAGTAGTTGTGGCATATGGGCTTAGTTGCTCTGCGGCATGTGGAATCTTCCCAGACCAGGGCTTGAACCCATGTTCCCTGCATTGGCAGACAGATTCTTAACCACTGCGCCACCAGGGAAGTCCCTAAAATGATGTTATTATCTTATTAACAGCATCAATATGAAATTTAACAGTAGGAGAAAGTTGGATATATTTTTCTTCTACCATTTGGTTCTTTTTTTTTTTTTAATAGTTTTAATTAATTAATTAATTAATTTATTTATTTGGTTGTGCCGGGTCTTAGTTGTAGCAGGCGGGCACATGGGCTCCTTAGTTGTGGCATGAGAACTCTTAGTTGCGTCATGCATGTGGGATCTAGTTCCCCGACCAGGGACCAAACCCAGGCCCCCTGCATTGGATGCACGGAGTCTTAACCACTGTGCCACCAGGGAAGTCCCACCATTTGATCCTTAAATAACCCTTCCAAATTCCCTGTGGTAAATCCTCACCCTGACAGAATGATCTTTGGGCCGAGTGATCCAGTAAACTAAGACCAACCTTACTCCCACCTCCAAAGAGTCTGCTGCAGTAATAACACACTTGATCTTCTGGCATAGTTCTTCCCATCATAAACCAGTCCTTCGGGGAAGAGATATTTCCTTTCACAATGTGTGTTCTCAGGTTCGTATAGCCATTGAATCCTGGACATGGCATATAATCGTATTAGAATACAGTTGTGGGACTTCCCTGTTGGCGCAGTGGTTAAGAATCCGCCTGCCAATGCAGGGGACACGGGTTTGAGCCCTGGCCCGGGAACATCCCACATGCTGTGGAGCAACTAAGCCCGTGCGCCACAGCTACTGAGCTTGCATGCCACAACTACTGAAGCCCGTGTGCCTAGAGCCTGTGCTCTGCAACAAGAGAAGCCACAGCAATAAGAAGCCTGCGCACCACAACGAAGAGTAGCCCCTGCTCACCACAACTAGAGAAAGCCTGCGTGCAGCAATGAGGACCCAACACAGCCAAAAAATAAATAAAATAAATAAATTTATTAAAAAAAAAGAATACAGTTGTGGAGTGAGGCAAGTGGGAAGTTCCTTCTAGGCTAGGACCCCCACCACAACCCAGGTTTAATTTTAATCTTCTAATAAGACTCCTTTGAAGGAGATAGAAGAAGAGCTATAACCAGGATGCTGTAGGCCCTTTTGTAGCAGCTTGCTTCTAACACAACTAGTACTTTATATGGCATATTCTTTGTAAGAACTAAAAACCCCTTTCAAAACTAAAAACCATCCCAGTGTTTTATTTCAATTTGGTAAATAAATAGTACTAAAAACTAAGATGTATTTACTATATTCAGCGTCAGAGGGTCATCAGCCTATCCCATTAAGTTTCTAGTCTTCCTTGTGTTTCCACAAATATTTGTGTTTTATTTTTCTAGCATGTCTCATACCCTGCAGACTTTACAAAGCACGTATATTTATCTTGTCTTCTTCACTTTATAGATCATATATGCTTCCCCACTTAAGCTTCCCTACTCTTAGGTTTTTTTTATGGAATAACTTCTTATTTGATGGCACCTTGTTACACTCAACTGTAATAATAATATTACGTGTTTCTTGTGGTTTGAATAAAATACTATTAAAAATTATTAATTTATTTTTTAAAAATCCGAGAGTGGTGATGTGTTTACAAAACTCTTTGCATTTGAACTGAATAAAAAGTTTTGTTAAGAACTGTGGGATCTGCAGAAATCCTTGAATGGAGTGCTATAAAATTTTTATCATCACATTTGAAGTGATCATGTTGCTAATTAATGGCAAAAATTCAAGTTCTAACAAGTGGCAGCTCCAGTCTGTGTTTAACCTTGCCATTTTGCTTTCTTTGCTGGGCTCCTCTTTGCCTTCCCCCCTGTTTCCCGGCTTTGAAGTTCTTAGGTTCTTTCTCTCATCCTTTGATTGGTGTAAACCTCTTGACCTTGACCTGGTCCTTTCAGAAGTCTAATCAGTCAATCCTCATGATGATCTGCTGGTTTTTTGTTAGTTGCCATGACCGCGAAATAGAAACACAGGCCTTTGCAGCTTCATGCAATGCGTGAGGATCCAGAAAGGAGGGAGTGTTGATGGGTCTCTTCCTTACAGTCAGGCTGTTTCTGCTGCTGCTTCTGCTTCTCCTCCTCCTTTCTCCTTGTCCTCCTCCTCCTGCTTATTCTTCTCCTTCTCCTTCATTTTAAGTGTCCTGGAATTAGAACTCATAACAAAAGAACAACAACAGTTTTTTAAAACGAGGCCTAGAGGACTGCCCTGTTCCAATGAGTTTCAGGGGCTTTGAAAGAGAAGCCAACTTGTGTTCACTTCACTTAGGTTTAAGGGAAGAACTTGTTTTTTTTGCAAACCTAGGTAAAAATTTGGGGTCCTCATGAAACCCCACTTTTCACATATTCTTTCTTTCAAACTTTTCAAAATGTCAAGGTTGGTGGTTTTCAAAAATTTGTCCTTTACTCTTAAACATTATTAAGAACCCCAGCAGTGAAAAAGACAAATGTATCTTATTATGAAAATAGTTTTACCTCTAAAGAGGTAAAGGGACCTCTAAAGGTGTGCCTACCACATTTTGAGAGCCACTGTTTTTAGAGATGTTTATGCTGCATCAGAGAAATCGTTGGGATTTGCCTGAACAATGGAAATCAAGAAATGAGTCCCAGGGATTGGTTCTGAGCTTCTTAGTGTCTCTAGGGTTAGCTGACATACAACTTCCTGAGTTTTTCAAACACAAACCAGCCTCAGTGCAGGAACATGACTGAAGGTGATGAAGGTGAATGAACCAGACTTTCCCCACAAATCCAAGCAGGAATATTCTACTATGGGCTCTGTAGAAAAGTTTTAAAAGCTGCTAACCCAGCAGTCTAGCAGTTCACCCAGGTCAACAGAAAAGATGAAAGAATAATATAATGAATACCCACATTCCCTTCACAAGATTCACATTTCCCGTCATTTGTTTTATTTTCCTTCTTTACACCCTCTTTTCTCTCTCCCTCCCAATCTCTCTCTCCCTCTACACACACACACACTTTTTGCCTGAAACATTTGGAATAAGTTGCAGGCATCATGACTTTCACCTTAAGTATTTCAGGATGTGCCTCCTAAGAACAATTACTCTTCCACATAAACCCACTGGACTTAATGTTGATACTTAATATCATCCAACACAAGTCTATATTAAAATTTACTCCCTTGTCTCCCAATTTTTTTGGCTCCAAGAGCTATTTAAGGATCATATGTAGCAATTTGTGGCCAGTTAGTAGGTTTCGCAAAAAAAATTGTTCTCAAGTTTGAGAAATACAAGAAAGGAAAAGCCATTTGCAATCCTGTCATGCCAGTACAACTCGTATAACCATTTTGCAGATTCCTTTTCAGGATTCCTACATGCAGAGTTTCACATAATTGCAAAACTACAGTACATAGGATTTGGTATTCTGTTCCCTTTTAATTATCATTATGTCAAACCATTTCTATATTGTTTTGAATCTTGAATAGTATGCAGCCATTAAAATTATTGAAAAAGACAGCTGCTATAATTTAGCCATTCTCCTAGTGTGGGACATCTGTTATTTCTAATTTTTTACTAAACTGTACAATATACAGTTTATACTGTGATTAAACTGTTGGGACTAATTAGAGAAAAAGAGGGGATTGAGGACTGGGACTAGAAAGAGGTGAAGTAGGCTAGAGAGTAGGGATAGAATGTGTTTGTGATATAGCCTTTGGAGGGAGAAAGGCAGCTAAAACAAGATATAACTTTGTCCCTGTCTCTAGAAAGGTGATACACACGTTCAGGAGATAGGGAGTGGAGAGTGTTAGGTCAGTGGCCTATTTTGTTCCATTGGATTTTACAGGAAGTTAACATGATTACTCCTAAAGTTGTAGAACTTGTATCGAAAAGGAATTTGGAAGTTTTCCATTAACTAGGTGATACTAGGTATATTAATAAAAAGTACTGAAAGCTTTTGTGAGAAGACTAGGAGGTGGGGATCATTTTTGTGAATATAATGTTTTCATTATTTTAGATTTTTTTTTAAGATAAATTCCCACAAGTGAGAATGCTGGGTTAAAAGATATGGCCATTTTAGTGGTTTTTGATCCACATTGTCAAATTGTTTTCCAAAAGAATAGTAATAGCTTATTTACATACCCCCTTATATCCATGGACTCTTCTCAATGTACATTTACCACCAATGGGAATTCCATTTTTAATATGTAAGAAATTATACTTCATTGCTTTAATCTGCATTTCTGATTATGAAATAAAAATAAAATGAATACACCTTTTTATTCTAGGTTTGCTCTTTTCTTTCTAATGAATTAAATTTCTAATGAATTAAAGAATTCCTGTTCTTATTCATTTTATCATTTGTGGTACTGCTGTTTCCTCACCAATTTGCTTGAGGTTTTTTTTGTTGTTGTTGTTTTGTTCTTTTTTTTAAATGTAAATATTTTCCATAAGCTACTCTTTTGCCTTAAAAACCTTATTATTATTATTATTTTGCAGTGTAATCTGTTGCTCTTTTCCTTTGTATTTACTTCTAAGCTTAGGAAGTTATTGCCTCAGAGATCTGGTAAAAGTTCCATTTAACATGCTTTGTTATGTAGCAAGAGATAAGGGAAAAAACTTTTTTCCAAATTATCAAGCCATCATTACTATACTATTTAAAAAAATACATTCTCTCTTTATTGTTTTGTGATATCTTTTATCATAAATTATTCTATATTTGTCTATTTCTGTGCTATCCAGTCTCTTTTGCTGATGTACATAATTCTTGTAAATGTTTAAGTATGGAGCATATTTTATATTATTACCCTTTAGACTTTTTATAAGTGGATAGTAGGTACTTGATGGATCTAAACATTAGGAATTGATATTAGGCAGAAGAGTTGGGGCAAAATAAAAGAAACTTATAATTACAATTTTACCTGAGTTTTTCTGACCAACTGGTCCTGTGTAGTTCTTGCAACATTTAATATATTTCTTTCAGTGCTGTTTCAAATTTTATTTCAAAATTGAGGGGGGGAATTTGGAAACAAATGATAAAATTGTTAACTAAATTTTATTTGCCTTTTTTGTTAGAGGTGGTATTTAGGGAAAAATTCTGATGATTTTGATTAGTTGTGCAATCTCTTATTATTTATTTATCCATCTGTTGGTTTATTTTTATTTTTGGTAAGTAGTCTCTCCCCAGCAAGATTGCAGCTCTTTTTGATTACGGAAGATATTCCTTTCCTTGTAATGGTGCTTAGTACTGTGTTCTGTGTATTGGCAAATATCTGAGCTTAATAGGAGGGTGGGGCCCTTAGCATAGATGTTTTGTAAGGAATTGTCATCTTCTTTTAGAGTCAGTCATCTGTGAAATCAAAGGATTCAGTAAGGCATAATGGAATCACGAGGCTTGTGTGGTAGCCCTGACTCTAACGCCAATTAATTACCTGTCTGGACTTCAGTTTCCTCATCAGTAGAACGAATCGGTTAGCCTACTGACCCCAAATGTCTTTCCCATGCTCATATCCTGTGATTCTCTTTCTATGAGATGTTACTACTAAGAATCCTTATTTCCACTTTGCCTTCTAAAATAAGCAAAATGAAAACCAGAGCTTAATTAAAAATTTTCCAAGTATCATTTGTTAGTCTGTAGTCATGTGTCACGTTGCCTTAGTTCGGTAGTTCTTAATTAGGAGTGTACATAACCAGTGAACATTTAAAATATATGTATATTTATTTGTGTGCACATACATACATATATACATACACATACATAAATATACACGCTTGGGCCCCATGGCTTGCGATTCTGATTCAGTAGGTCAAGAGTGAGACCTAGAGAACCCAGGTGATTCTGACGCAAATAAGGGTTGAGAAGCCTATCTTAGACTACAAGCTTATGGAGGACAGATACTAAGGGTATATAGTCTGATCTGGAATATTCTGCCACGAATACAAAACCCAGTTGCTCTTTTGGGATCCTATAACTAATTGGCTGGATTTTAGTTTTTCTTTAAGAAGCATCCATTCTTCATATTTCAGAGATAAGAGGATTTCTAGATCCCTTTTCACCTTTCTATCTATATTTCAGGTGTTAGTAATATTTGAACGTCTAGTACATTAAAAAAGTCTCTTAGTTGTTGACCCTGTTTTGACAGTATATAAGAGGAGTTAGCTTTTAAAATTTATAATTGACGAGCTTATAAAAAACTTTTTATGAAAATAATACATATTCATGTTTTAAAACACATAGTGTAAAAGAGTATATGATGAAAAGTGCAAGTCCAGCTTAGCAGAGAGAACTATTGTTAACTTTTCTTGGGATTAGCTGATTTTGTTAACACTTTGTTTAAATATCAGTCTAGGTGCGGTAACAGTATAGCATACTAGTTAAAATCATGGGCTCTACCCTTACATTTATAGTCAGTGGATTTTCGACAGAGGTGCCAAGGCATTTCAATAGGGAAAGAATAATCTTTTCAACAAATGGTACTGGGAAACTGGATATCTACATGCAAAAGAATGAAGTTGGATCCCTTCCTCACACCATACACAAAGATTAACTCAAAATGGATCATAGTACCAAATGTAAGAGCTAAAACTATAAAACTCTTAGGGGAAAATTATAGGAGTAAAACCTTTGTGACTTCGGATTAGACAATGATTTCTTAGATATTACATCAAAAGTACAAGAAAAAATAGATAAGTTGGACTTTATCAAAATTTAAAGCTTCTGGGAATTCCCTGGTGGTGCAGTGGTTAAGAATCCGCCTGCCAGTGCAAGGGACATGGGTTCAATCCCTGGTCTGAGAAGATCCTACATGCCGTGGAGCAGCTAAGCCCATGCTCCACAACTACTGAGCATGTGCTCTAGAGCCCGTGAGCCACAACTACTGAGCCCATGCGCCGCAACTACTGAAGCCCACGCGCCTAGAGCCCATGGTCCATAACAAGAGAAGCCACCGCAATGAGAAGCCCACACACCGCAACGAAGAGTAGCCCCCGCTCGCCACAACTAGAGAAAGACCGCGTGCAGCAACGAGGACCCAATGCAGCCAAAAATAAATTTTAAAATAAGTAAATTTTAAAAAATTTAAAAAAAGAGAGTTGGGAATATCGAATGAGTTGCCAGAAGTCTCCAGTCAGACGACAGAGCTAAATGTGTAGTCCGCGCTGGAGTCCTTCCTCAGATCCCTTAGTTTGGCTGCTGGGGCTGAAGTTGTAAGGCTTTTTGAGCGAACCTGATATTAGAAAATGCATCATCGTGTTTTTCCTTCTGATAATTACCGTCTTTGCTTCTATTGTAGCTAAGGATCATCTCTTTAGTCCAGCTTCTCCAGAAAGCTCAACCACCAGGGTGAGTGGTCACTCAGGGTCCACCAGCACAGCCCTCACAGGGCCGAGCGCCCAGCTGCAGGCCTGGATCGACAGCCACCCTGCGGTCACCCTCAGCAAGTCCACGTGCAAGCGCTGTACTGAGGTAAGGCTTTAACCTCGGCAGGTGGTGACAAATTGTTGAATGATAGAAATTTGACAGACTTTTCGAGCTCAGGTGTAAACAATTGGATTTCACCCTAGGAAGGGGGTGTGTGTAGGTGTAACTTGCTTCAGAGTACTTGGAGAGTGTTGATATGAGAACAAAATATTGCTTGAGTAATCTTTTTCTGAGCTTTTGCAAAATGCTAGATGTCGTCAGGTAGTCAAGGTCAGGGAAGATTAGGTAGGGGAGTTACCAAACCAGGTGATTTGCTTCCCTTTTAGGCACGTCTATAGAGACTATATCCTAAGGAGCTGTTACTTAAGGTACTCCGAATTTGGATAAATATCTCTTTATGCTCTGGTTTATTATGGGCAGAGAATGAACTGTGTTTCCTACTTGGTTCATGATCTTAGATTATTGAGAGAAAAGGTCAGTGATCACAGCCATGGGGAGGACTGGTTTAATCCACCTCGATTTAACCACAGATTGAAGTTGAGGATTTAAAGACAAACTTGATCAGGTGCTTAACAGGAAGGTTGAGGGCATTTAAATATCACTGAAGTTTAGCTTTAAATTATACTCTGGGTAGCTCTAGGACTAGACACGATGGACTCTTAAGTAAACATAACTGGCTATCTGTCCAGGTAATTTATTAAGTTCAGTTTTCCCTCAGCTTGTCTATCTCTTGACTTACTTTACAGTTCTCAGAGAGGTTGAATTCAGAAGCCTTTTTATTCTGGAAACCTTATGTAGAGACAGGTTTTTTTGACTCTGCGTGTGTGTGTGTGTGTGTGTCTGTGTGTGTGTTTCTCTTTTTCCAAATAAGAACAAAGGGAAGGCGGGCAAGCAGTGGAAACACTTCAAGTAGGCAGAACCTTTCATCTTTGTTTTTCACCTGAACATAGTCTGCTTCATTGTCACCTGAGGCTTCATCCCTATTAATGTCATCATGATGCCTTTTGTGTGGGACATCATATTGGGAGTAGGGTTGCCAAGAGGTAGGAGGTATAGGTCCCATCCCTAGGGGGTTTATTCAAACTGAGAAGGCAGAACATATGTTTAGAAAGAAAAATGATCTAAGATAACCCATGCTAACTTCTAAATGATTAGTATAAGCAGTAAATGGTAGAGAATTTAAAAGAGGGCTGGGTATTAGAAACCTGTTGTATGATTCTGACCCTCTGGGGGCTCAATTATCTAGCTCTGGTGATCTTTTGAGATTCCTCTCACTTGTTTAATCCTTAAAATGAAGGGCTGAGACTAGTTGATGATTGAGATTCCTTTTAGTTCTGAAATTATGTGGTTGTCTAATCTTCTCTGTTACCAAATAAGGTTAAGAACCTGAACTCTGAAGTCAGAGTTTGGATCTTGGTTCTGTGTCCTATTAGCCATGTAACCTTGGTTAAGTTATATGCCTATTGTGCCTCAGTTTCCTCATCTGTAAAATATGGATAATAATAGTACCTATCTCAGAACTTTGTTGTGAGGATAAAATTAGTAAATATTTGTAAAAAGCCATAGAACATGCCTGGTACATAGTAAATGCTATTAAAGTGTTGATTAAATAAGAGAACTACTTGCTCTTCCTGTTTTCCTATCAAGACTTAAGACCTGGGATGGTGATCTTCCTTCCATCAATTCTGAGCCTTGGTTAAATGGCAGTCAACAAATATCTGTCTCTATTCCAAGCACAACTGATCCTGTTAAAAAGAGGTTTCTTATTCTAGTCTAGCCCCTCCTTTCATAGCTCCATGCTCACGGTGGTACAGCAGAAGGAACACCTGGACTGAAAAGACCTCAGTTCTCTTTCCGTAAATCTCAGTTTCCTCAACAACAGAATGAGGATGACAATACCACCTTATCTACTATATCTGTAAAATACACAGCTTTATTATGAGGCCCAGATGGTTTCAAGTCTATGTGAAAGCACTTGGAAGCCTACAGTGTACGCTTTTATTAATAACAACCACCATTGAGTGCCTACCATGTGCCAGGCACTATTTTGTCACTCTAGTTTTATATTTTAAAACACTAGTAAAGAATTAGAAAGTTCCAATTTTGACTCTGCTCTAGTTCTGCAATGAAGTGTTGGGCTAGTGTGGTCAGGGTTGCTGCTAGTGATAGGCAGTCAGATTGTGTGTTCCCGACAATCGCAGATCTCCTTGACCTGTAATTACTCTCATTCCTACTATCTTATCCCTGAATTCTCCTGACTTCCTCATTTCTCAGCTCTCTGCCCTGTGTCTGAAAAGGTAAAGCCTTGCCATTTATTTAGCAGTTTTACTTAATTAACTGTACTCTGGGAATGATGAACTTTTCCTACACAGTGTGGTAGGTATTTGCACACTTATTAAAATGTATAATTATTCTGGCAACTTTAATGTCATTATCTGAATAATTTAATGTCACTATCTGAATAATTTCTGGATATGCCAGGCCTTCTGGACAAATATCCTCTGGTTTTACCTTGGCACATAACAGTTCCTTAGCTTTTCAGAATATAAAATATATAAGCTGTTTTCAGATTTGTGCCAATTAATATGGAAATGAATTTTCAATGTCTTGGCCATGAAGGATGGTTAGGTGCCTCTCCTGGTAAAAACAGTGATTTTCTTCTGAGGGGGGTACAACTTATATACTTGGCTGTTCACATTCATTAAAAAAAAATTACCTTGGAATAGAATTTCCCCCAGGTTATTTCCTTCAGTTTTGATTTTTATCATCTCATTTAGCACTTGTGATGTGAGTGAGTCAGAGTGGCAAAACTTTGTTTTTATATTTGTACTTGGCCTGATTAATTCATATTTCTCTCTAGGATGAGTAACGCATTAATTCAAATTGGGAATTGCCCACAAGGAAATTAACTTCTACATGAAGTTAGTTTCCTGCTTGTTGCATAACACGTCCTACTGTGATACTACTGTGAAGTCTGGGTTTTTTGGTTTTTTTTTTTTTAAGTCTTTTTAAAATTTATTTATTTATTTATTTTTATTTATGGCTGTGTTGGGTCTTCGTTTCTGTGCGAGGGCTTTCTCTAGTTGTGGCAAGCAGGGGCCACTCTTCATTGCGGTGCGCGGGCCTCTCACTATCGCGGCCTCTCTTGTTGCGGAGCATAGGCTCCAGACGCGCAGGCTCAGTAGTTGTGGCTCACGGGCCCAATTGCTCCGCGGCATGTGGGATCTTCCCAGCCCAGGGCTCGAACCCGTGTCCCCTGCATTGGCAGGCAGATTCTCAACCACCGCGCCACCAGGGAAGCCCCGAAGTCTGGGTTTTAAAGGACAAAGATAGGAGATTGGTTCAAGATGGCGGAGGAGAAGGATGTGCTCTCACTCCCTCTTGCGAGAGCACTGGAATCACAACTAACTGCTGAACAGTCATCGAAAGGAACACACTGGAACTCACCAAAAAAGATACCCCACGTCCAAAGACAAAGAAGAAGCCACAGTGAGATGGTAGGAGGGGCGCAATCGCAATAAAATCAAATCCCATAACTGCTGGGTGGGTGACTCACAAACTGGAGAACACTTATACCACAGAAGTCCACCCACTGGAGTGAAGGTTCTGAGCCCCACGTCAGGCTTCCCAAACTGGGGGTCCGGTAACAGGAGGAGGACTTCCTAGAGAATCAGACTTTGCAGGCTAGCAGGACTTTGACAGGACTGGGGGAAACAGAGACTCCACTGTTGGAGGGCACACACAAAGTAGTGTGTGCATCGGGACCGACCCAGGGAAGGAGTAGTGACCCCACAGGAGACTGAACCAGACCTACCTGCTAGTGTTGCAGGGTCTCCTGCAGAGGCGGGGGGTGGCTGTGTCTCACCATGAGGACAAGGAGACTGGCAGCAGAAGTTCTGGGAAGTACTCCTTGGCGTGAGCCCTCCCAGAGTCCACCATTAGCCCCACCAAAGAGCCCAGGTAGCGTCCAGTGTTGGGGTGCCTCAGGCCAAACAACCAACAGGGAGGGAACCCAGCCCCACCCATCAGCAGACGAGTGGATTAAAGTTTTACTGAGCTCTGCCCACCAGAGCAACACCCAGCTCTACCCACCACCAGTCCCTCCCATCAGGAAACTTGCGCAAGCCTCTGAGATAGCCTCATCCACCAAAGGGCAGACAGCAGAAGCAAGAAGAACTACAATCCTGCAGGCTGTGGATCAAAAACCACATTCACAGAAAGATAGACAAGATGAAAAGGCAGAGGGCTTTGTACCCCATGAAGGAACAAGACAAAACCCGAGAAAAACAACTAAATGAAGTGGAGATAGGCAACCTTCCAGAAAAAGAATTCAGAATAATGATAGTGAAGATGATCCAGGACTTCGGAAAAAGAATGGAGGCAAAGATCGAGAATACGCAAGAAATGTTTAACAAAGACCTAGAAGAATTAAAGAACAAACAAACAGACATGAACAACACAATAACTGAAATGAAAACTACACTAGAAGGAGTCAATAGCAGAATAACTGAGGCAGAAGAACGGATAAGTGACCTGGAAGACAGAATGGTGGAATTCACTGCTGCGGAACAGAATAAAGAAAAAAGAATGAAAAGAAATGAAGACAGCCTAAGAGACCTCGGGGACAACATTAAACGCAACAACATTTGCATTATACGGATCCCAGAAGGAGAAGAGAGAGAGAAAGGAACCGAGAAAATATTTGAAGAGATTATAGTCGAAAACTTCCCTAACATGGGAAAGGAAATAGCCACCCAAGTGCACGAAGCACAGAGAGTCCCAGGCAGGATAAACCCACGGAGAAACACGCTGAGACACATAGTAATCAAATTGGCAAAGATTAAAGACAAAAATTATTGAAAGCAGCAAGGGAAAAACAACAAATAACATACAAGGGAACTCCCATAAGGTTACAGGTGATTTCTCAGCAGAAACTCTACAAGCCAGAAGGGAGTGGCATGATATACTTAAAGTGATGAAAGGGAAGAAGCTACAACCAAAATTACTCTACCCAGCAAGGATCTCATTCAGATTCGATGGAGAAATCAAAAGCTTTACAGACAAGCAAAAGCTAAGAGAATTCAGCAACACCAAACTAGCTCTACAACAAATGCTAAAGGAACTTCTTTAAGTGGGAAACACAAGAGAAGAAAAGGACCTACAAAAACAAACCCAAAACAATTAAGAAACTGGTCATAGGAACATACATATCGATAATTACCTTAAACGTGAATGGATTAAATGCTCCAACCAAAAGACACAGGCTTGCTGAATGGATACAAAAACAAGACCCATATATATGCTGTCTACAACAGACCCACTTCCGACCTAGGGACACATTCAGACTGAAAGTGAGGGGATGGAAAAAGATATTCCATGCAAATGGCAATCAAAAGAAAGCTGGAGTAGCAATACTCATATCAGATAAAATAGACTTTAAAATAAAGAATGTTACAAGAGACAAGGAAGGACACTACATGATGATCAAGGGATCAACCCAAGAAGAAGATATAACAATTATAAATATATATGCACCCAACATAGGAGCACCTCAATACATAAGGCAACTGCTAACAGCTATAAAAGAGTAAATAAACAGTAACATAATAATAGTGGGAGACCTTAACACCTCACTTACACCAATGCACAGATCATCCAAACAGAAAATTAACAAGAAAACACAAGCTTTAAATGACACAATAGACCAGATAGATTTAATTGATATTTACAGGACATTCCATCCAAAAACAGCAGATTACACTTTCTTCTCAAGTGTGCACGGAACATTCTCCAGGATAGATCACATCTTGGGTCACAAATCAAGCCTCAGTAAATTTAAGAAAACTGAAATCATATCAAGCATCTCTTCTGACCACAACGGTATGAGATTAGAAATGAATTACAGGGAAAAAAAACGTAAAAAACACAAACACATGGAGGTTAAACAATACGTTACTAAATAACCAAGAGAGCACTGAAGAAATCAAAGAGGAAATCAAAAAATACCTAGAGACAAATGACAATGAAAATACGATGATTCAAAACCTATGGGATGCAGCAAAAGCAGTTCTAAGAGGGAAGTTTATAGCTATACAAGCCTACCTCAAGAAACAAGAAAAATCTCAAATAAACAATCTAACCTTACACCTAAAGGAACTACAGAAAGAAGAACAAACAAAACCCAAAGTTAGTAGAAGGAAAGAAATCATAAAGATCAGAGCAGAAATAAATGAAATAGAAATGAATAAAACAAAAGCAAAGATCAATACAACTAAAAGATGGTTCTTTGAGAAGATAAACAAAATTCATAAACCATTAGCCAGACTCATCAAGAAAAAGAGGGAGAGGACTCAAATCAATAAAATTAGAAATGAAAAAGGAGAAGTTACAACAGACACGACAGAAATACAAAGCATCCTAAGCAACTACTGCAAGCAACTCTATGCCAATAAAATGGACAACCTGGAAGAAATGGACAAATTCTTAGAAAGGTATAAACTTCCAAGACTGAACCAGGAAGAAATAGAAAATATGAACAGACCAATCACAAGTAATGAAATTGAAACTCATTCTCAATGGTGAAAAACTGAAAGCATTTCCTCTAAAATCAGGACTGAGTCAAGGATGTCCACTCTTACCAGTGTTATTCAACATAGTTTTGGAAGTCCTAGCCACAGCAATCAGAGAAGAATAAGAAATAAAAGCAATACAAATTGGAAAAGAAGAAGTGAAACTATAGCTGTTTGCAGATGACATGATACTATACATAGAGAATCCTAAAGATGCCACCAGAAAACTACTAGAGCTAATCAGTGAATTTGGTAAAGTTGCAGGATACAAAAGTAATGCACAGAAATCTCTTGCATTCCTATACACTAATGATGAAAAATCTGAAAGAGAAATTATGGAAACACTCCCATTTACCATTGCAACAAAAAGAATAAAATACCTAGGAATAAACCTACCTAGGGAGACAAAAGACCTGTATGCAGAAAACTATAAGACACTGTTGAAAGAAATTAAAGATGATACAAACAGATGGAGAGATATACCATGTTCTTGGATTGGAAGAATCAATATCATGAAAATGACTATACTACCCAAAGCAATCTACAGATTCAATGCAATCCCTATCAAATTAATAATGGAATTTTTACCGAACTAGAACAAAAAATCTTAAAGTTTGTATGGAGACACAAAAGACCCCGAATAGCCAAAGCAGTCTTGAGGGGAAAAAACGGAGCTGGAGGAATCAGACTCCCTGACTTCAGACTATACTACAAAGAAAGCTACAGTAATCAAGACAATATGGTACTGGCACAAAAACAGAAATATAGATCAGTGGAACAGGATAGAAAGCCCAGAGATAAACTCAGGCACCTATGGTCAACTAATCTATGACAAAGGAGGCAAGGATATACAGTGGAGAAAAGACAGTCTCTTCAATAAGTGGTGCTGGGAATACTGGACAGCTACATGTAAAAGAAGGAAATTAGAACACTCCTTAACACCATACACAAAAATAAAATGGACTAGAGACCTAAATGTAAGCTTGGACACTATAAAACTCTTAGAGGAAAACATAGGAAGAACACTCTTCCTATGTTTAAACACTCTTCCTATGACATAAATCACAGCAAGATCTTTTTTGATCCACCTCCTAGAGTAATGGAAATAATAACAAAAATAAACAAATGGGACCTACTGAAACTTAAAAGCTTTTGCAAAGCAAAGGAAACTACAAGCAAGACGAAAAGACAACCCTCAGAATGGGGGAAAGTATTTGCAAACGAATCAACGGAGAAAGGATTAATCTCCAAAATATATAAGCAGCTCATGCAGCTCAATATTAAAAAAACAAACAACCCAATCAAAAAATGGGCAGAGGGAGCCTCCCATCAAGCCTCTTAGATAGCCTCAAACAGCAGAGGACAGACAGCAGAAGCAAGAAAAACTACAATCCTGCAGCCTGTGGACCAAAAACCACAGTTACAGAAAGATAGACAAGATGAAAAGGCAGAGGGCTATGTACCAGATGAAGGAACAAGAAAAAACCTGAGAAAAACAACTAAATGAAGTGGAGATAGGCAACCTTCCAGAAAAAGAATTCAGAATAATGATAGTGAAGATGATCCAGGACCTCGGAATAAGAATGGAGGCAAAGATTGAGAAGATGCAAGAAATGATTAACAAAGACCTAGAAGAATTAAAGAACAAACAAACAGAGATGACCAATACAATAACTGAAATGAAAACCACACTAGAAGGAGTCAATAGCAGAATAACCGAGGCAGAAGAACGGATAAGTGACCTGGAAGAGAGAATGGTGGAATTCACTGCTGCGGAACAGAATAAAGAAAAAAGAATGAAAAGAAATGAAGACAGCCTAAGAGACCTCTGGGACAACATTAAACGCAACAACATTCGCATTATAGGGGTCCCAGAAGGTGAAGAGAGAGAGAAAGGACCAGAGAAAATATTTGAAGAGATTATAGTTGAAAATTTCCCTAACATGGGAAAGGAAATAGCCACCCAAGTCCAGGAAGCGCAGAGAGTCCCATACAGGATAAACCCAAGGAGAAACACGCCGAGACACATAGTAATCAAAGTGGCAAAAATTAAAGACAAAGAAAAATTATTGAAAGCAGCAAGGGAAAAACGACAAATAACATACAAGGGAACTCCCATAAGGTTAACAGCTGATTTCTCAGCAGAAACTCTGCAAGCCAGAAGGGAGTGGCATGATATACTTAAAGTGATGAAAGGGAAGAACCTACAACCAAGATTACTCTACCCGGCAAGGATCTCATTTAGATTTGATGGAGAAACCAAAAGCTTTACAGACAAGCAAAAGCTAAGAGAATTCAGCACCACCAAACCAGCTCTACAACAAATGCTAAAGGAACTTCTCTAAGTGGGAAACACAAGAGAAGAAAAGGACCTACAAAAACAAACCCAAAACAATTAAGAAACTGGTCATAGGAACATACATATCGATAATTACCTTAAACGTGAATGGATTAAATGCCCCAACCAAAAGACATAGACTGGCTGAATGGATACAAAAACAAGACCCATATATATGCTGTCTACAAGAGACCCACTTTAGACCTAGGGACACATACAGACTGAAAGTGAGGGGATGGAAAAAGATATTCCATGCAAATGGCAATCAAAAGAAAGCTGGAGTAGCTATACTCATATCAGATAAAATAGACTTTAAAATAAAGAATGTTACAAGAGACAAGGAAGGACACTACATAATGATCAAGGGATCAATCCAGGAAGAAGATAGAACAATTATAAATATATATGCACCCAACATAGGAGCACCTCAATACATAAGGCAACTGCTAACAGCTATAAAGGAGGAAATTGACAGTAACACAATCATAGTGGGGGACTTTAACACCTCACTTACACCAATGGACAGATCATCCAAAATGAAAATAAATAAGGAAACAGAAGCTTTAAATGACACAATAGACCAGATAGATTTAATTGATATATATAGGACATTCCATCCAAAAACAGCAGATTACACGTTCTTCTCAAGTGCACACGGAACATTCTCCAGGATAGATCACATCTTGGGTCACAAATCAAGCCTCAGTAAATTTAAGAAAATTGAAATCATATCAAGCATCTTTTCTGACCACAATGCTATGAGATTAGAAATGAATTGCAGGGAAAAAAACGTAAAAAAGACAAACACATGGAGGCTTAACAATACGTTACTAAATAACCAAGAGATCACTGCAGAAATCAAAGAGGAAATAAAAAAATACCTAGAGACAAATGACAATGAAAACACGACGACCCAAAACCTATGGGATGCAGCGAAAGCAGTTCTAAGAGGGAAGTTTATAGCTGTACAAGCCTACCTCAAGAAACAAGAAAAATCTCAAGTAAACAATCTAACCTTACACCTAAAGAAACTAGAGAAAGAAGAACAAACAAAACCCAAAGTTAGCAGAAGAAAGAAATCATAAAGATCAGAGCAGAAATAAATGAAATAGAAACAAAGAAAACAATAGCAAAGATCAATAAAACTAAAAGTTGGTTCTTTGAGAAGATAAACAAAATTGATAAGCCATTAGCCAGACTCATCAAGAAAAAGAGGGAGAGGACTCAAATCAATAAAATCAGAAATGATAAAGGAGAAGTTACAACAGACACCGCAGAAATACAAAGCATCCTAAGAGACTACTACAAGCAACTTTATGCCAATAAAATGGACAACCTGGAAGAAATGGACAAATTTTTAGAAAGGTATAACCTTCCAAGACTGAACCAGGAAGAAACAGAAAATATGAACAGACCAATCACAAGTAATGAAATTGAAACTGTGATTAAAAATCTTCCAACAAACAAAAGTCCAGGACCAGATGGCTTCACAGGTGAATTCTATCAAACGTTTAGAGAAGAGCTAACACCTATCCTTCTCAAACTCTTCCGAAAAATTGCAGAGGAAGGAACACTCCCAAACTCATTCTATGAGGCCACCATCACCCTGATACCAAAACCAGACAAAGACACTACAAAAAATGAAAATTACAGACCAATATCACTGATGAATATAGATGCAAAAATCCTCAACAAAATACTAGCAAACAGAATCCAACAACACATTAAAAGGATCATACACCACGATCAAGTGGGATTTATCCCAGGGATGCAAGGATTCTTCAGTATATGCAAATCAATCAATGTGATACACCATATTAACAAATTGAAGAATAAAAACCATATGATCATCTCAATAGATGCAGAAAAAGCTTTTGACAAAATTCAACACCCATTTATGATAAAAACTCTCCAGAAAGTGGGCGTAGAGGGAACCTACCTCAACATAATAAAGGCCATATATGACAAACCCACAGCAAACATCATTCTCAATGGTGAAAAACTGAAAGCATTTCCTCTAACATCAGAAACGAGACAAGGATGTCCACTCTCACCACTATTATTCAACATAGTTCTGGAAGTCCTAGCCACGGCAATAAGAGAAGAAAAAGAAATAAAAGGAATACAAATTGGAAAAGAAGAAGTAAAACTGTCACTGTTTGCGGATGACATGATACTATACATAGAGAATCCTAAAACTGCCACCAGAAAACTGCTAGAGCTAATTAATGAATATGGTAAAGTTGCAGGATACAAAATTAATGCACAGAAATCTCTTGCATTCCTATACACTAATGATGAAAAATCTGAAAGAGAAATTATGGAAACACTCCCATTTACCATTGCAACAAAAAGAATAAAATACCTAGGAATAAACCTACCTAGGGAGACAAAAGATCTGTATGCAGAAAACTATAAGACACTGATGAAAGAAATTAAAGATGATACAAACAGATGGAGAGATATACCATGTTCTTGGATTGGAAGAATCAACATTGTGAAAATGAATATACTACCCAAAGCAATCTACAGATTCAATGCAATCCCTATCAAATTACCAATGGCATTTTTTACGGAGCTAGAACAAATCATCTTAAAATTTGTATGGAGACCCAAAAGACCCTGAATAGCCAAAGCAGTCTTGAGGCAAAAAAATGGAGCTGTAGGAATCAGACTCCTTGACTTCAGACTATACTACAAAGCTACAGTAATCAAGACAATATGGTACTGGCACAAAAACAGAAACATAGATCAATGGAACAAGATAGAAAGCCCAGAGATTAACCCACGCACCTATGGTCAACTAATCTATGACAAAGGAGGCAAAGATATACAATGGAGAAAAGACAGTCTCTTCAATAAGTGGTGCTGGGAAAACTGGACAGCTACATGTAAAAGAATGAAATTAGAATACTCCCTAACACCATACACAAAAATAAACTCAAAATGGATTAGAGACCTAAATATAAGACTGGACACTATAAAACTCTTAGAGGAAAACATTGGAAGAACACTCTTTGACATAAATCACAGCAAGATCTTTTTTGATCCACCTCCTAGAGTAATGGAAATAAAAACAAAAATAAACAAATGGGACCTAATGAAACTTCAAAGCTTTTGCACAGCAAAGGAAACCATAAACAAGACGAAAAGACAACCCTCAGAATGGGAGAAAATATTTGCAAACGAATCAACGGACAAAGGATTAATCTCCAAAATATATAAACAGCTGATTCAGCTCAATATTAAAGAAACAAACACCCCAATCCAAAAATGGGCAGAAGACCTAAATAGACATTTCTCCAAAGAAGACATACAGATGGCCACGAAGCACATGAAAAGCTGCTCAACATCACTAATTATTAGAGAAATGCAAATCAAAACTACAATGAGGTATCACCTCACTCCTGTTAGAATGGGCATCATCAGAAAATCTACAAACAACAAATGCTGGAGAGGGTGTGGAGAAAAGGGAACCCTCTTGCACTGTTGGTGGGAATGTAAATTGATACAGCCACTATGGAGAACAATATGGAGGTTCCTTAAAAAACTAAAAATAGAATTACCATATGACCCAGCAATCCCACTACTGGGCGTATACCCAGAGAAAACCGTAATTCAAAAAGACACATGCACCCGAATGTTCATTGCAGCACTATTTACAATAGCCAGGTCATGGAAGCAACCTAAATGCCCATCAACAGATGAATGGATAAAGAAGAGGTGGTACATATATACAATGGAATATTACTCAGCCATAAAAAGGAACGAAATTGAGTCATTTGTGGAGAAGTGGATGGATCTAGAGACTGTCATACAGAGTGAAGTAAGTCAGAAAGAGAAAAACAAATATCGTATATTAACGCATGTATGTGGAACCTAGAAAAATGGTACAGATGAGCCGGTTTGCAGGGCAGAAGTTGAGACACAGATGTAGAGAATGGACATATGGACACCAAGGGGGGAAAACTGCAGTGGGGTGGGGATGGTGGTGTGCTGAATTGGGCGATTGGGATTGACATGTATACACTGATGTGTATAAAATTGATGCCTAATAAGAACCTGCAGTATAAAAAAACAAACAAAACAACTAATATTAAACTTTCATTGGGTTATTTGTATGGAAATATGTTAATATAAATGTTTCAGACATTACATGAAATTTCTAAAAATCTTATATTTGTATGGAAATATGTATGGAAATATGTTAATATAAATGTTTCAGACATTAAAAAAAAAAAAATGGGCAGAAGACCTAAATAGACATTTCTCCAAAGAAGACATACAGATGGCCACGAAGCACATGAAAAGCTGCTCAACATCACTAATTATTAGAGAAATGCAGATCAAAACTACAATGAGGTATCACCTCACACCAGTTAGAATGGGCATCATCAGAAGATCTACAAACAACAAATCCTGGAGAGGGTGTGGAGAAAAGGGAACCCTCTTGCACTGTTGGTGTGAATGTAAATTGATACAGCCACTATGGAGAACAGTATGGAGGTTCCTTAAACAACTAAAAATAGAATTACCATATGACCCAGCAATCCCACTACTGGGCGTATACCCAGAGAAAACCATAATTCAAAAAGACACATGCCTGCAATGTTCATTGCTGTGCTATTTACAATAGCCAGGTCATGGAAGCAACCTAAATGCCCATCAACGGACGAATGGATAAAGAAGAGGTGGTACATATATACAATGGAATATTACTCAGCCATAAAAAGGAACGAAATTGGGTCATTTGTTTAGACGTGGATGTATCTAGAGACTGTCATACAGAGTGAAGTAAGTCAGAAAGAGAAAAACAAATATATATTAATGCATATATGTGGAACCTAGAAAAATGGTACAGATGAAGCGGTTTGCAGGGCAGAAATTGAGACACATGTAGAGAGCAAACGTATGGACACCAAGGGGTGAAAGCAGTGGGGGGAATGGGGGGGTGTGATGAATTGGGCAATTGGGATTGACATGTATACACTGATGTGTGTAAAATGGATGACTAATAAGAACCTGCTGTATAAAAAAATAAATAACTTTAAATTTAAAAAAAAAAAGGGCAAATATACACCCGCCCCCAACCTTTTCAGAAAATGTGATTTTTGTTTCAGTGGGAAGTAAGAAGTATGCATTTGGAATTAGCAAATGATGTCTCATTACAGCTTATCAACTGCTTGATATCCAGATCCACTGCCATTTCTCCATAGTGTGTCTACTTTACAGACAAAATTTACCATTCTCTACTTTTATGAATAAAAATGCACTAGAAACTGGCACTTCTGATATTCAGTACAGATCTTTAATCTTATACTGATGAACAATGCTTAAGTTTAATCAGAGTTAAAATAACCTACAAAATAGTTTGTCGAAGTGAGGTCATGTGTCCTCTGGAATTTAGGGAGTATATTTTCTAAAATTTCACATATTATCATATTTTGATAATTTTGAAATTTTGATAATTTACTTGTAGGATTTACTCTCTAAATCTGGAAAACTTTTTTTTTTGGTAACAAACTGCAAATGCTTTATTTCTAAAACTAAGCAGATAAGGAAGTCTTAAGAGTCCATGCTTTCATGTTATGAACTTTTTATTTTTAGTCTTAGAAAATGAGCATTGGAATATGAATTGACTTTTGTCCATGCAGTCCTCCAGCTATAGCTTTCCTTGCCCTTTCCTTCAAGTTCCTTTTCATATACCCCATCATTCTTAGAAAGGATTCTTATCTTTAAAATTTTGGTTTTTGCCATTGAAATTTATGTAATCTTGCTCATATGACTTTTGTAACTGATTTGTTGGTTAAAAGTTACTTGCCCAAAAAGAAATAATACTTTGACTATAGTAGGATGTGTTTTTTCTCAGGGTTACTACATGATGTTTTGGAAACATTAAGTATTCCAGTGCCTTTTTAAACATGGTTAGTATTAAACCCATTTTATAGTGGGGTAGACTGAGTCACTAAACATGTAAAATATATTTTATGAAGCCATACAGGTGAATCACTGAAAACAGATTAGAGTCAACAGATTTCAAATACCCTCTTAAATATCTTTCTGTCAACAGGGTGTATCTTGTGGGTTACATAAAAATGAACTAGAAAGTATTCAGAGGAGAAGGCTGATTGAGGAGGAAAGTAACAAAGGTGGGCAAGAGACTCTACTGTTGGTTATAACCTTTTTTTTTTTTACATTCTCCCCCTTGTTTTTCAACTTCTTCCAGGTAAAGAAGTTATTTAAATCTATATCTGTTCCTTATTTTTTGCTCGAACTTGATCAAGCAAGTAAGATTCTGTTTAATATGTAAATTATATCTGCTGACTGTATATTTTATTTAATCTGTTCTGTCTGGTTTTTATTTTCCTTCGTTGAGGTTTTTATTGTTTAATAAGCTCTTACCAGTTGATTCCTCTTTTTGACTGTTTAGGCAGGGCTTTCCCCTAGCACTAATCATATTTACCTTTAGTCTTTAGTGTATAGCCTTGGTATTACTCTGAGTTTCCTATTGTTGAAATCATTATTTCTATTAACCTTGAGTCTAGTTACAGGTACAGTATTCGCTAGTTTTATGGTAACTTTATTATTTTTGCAAATTTGCCTCCTCTCTGGAAAGTCATATCAAATAATATTTTAATTAAATATAAATTGAGATGTATTCAGAAACTGGCAAGAACATATAAAGACCAGTAAAGATAAAGATCCATGAAAGGAGCCATTGCAAAATAGTTGCATATGGTTAGAAATCCTGGGGAAAGAAAGGTAGGTAGAGGAAAGTGGATAGCGTCTTCCTAGGACAAGGGCAATCATGCTTTTTGTTCGTGGGTCAGGAAATCCCAAAGACTCAGCAGTCGAACATTATTAAGAATCTGATCAAGTGCCCAGCATCATCATTTCTCTTCGAGAAAGTGGGTCCTTCCAGATCAGGAAGTATAGGTAATCTTCAGGCCTAGTAGCTTGGGGAAGCAGAGTCCTAAGCATTTATAGTCTCAGCCCAGTCTCCAAAGGAATAAAACAATAGAGAAGAGACTCAGCTAGAGAGAGACATGGTAGCTAGGATAGAAAGCTCATTTCTAGGCTCAGAAGAAAGGAGGTAGTGGTGGGGCAGAAAACTATTACTTGATGCTTCTAAAGACAGATGCCCTAACACAGAGCAGATTATAGCTGCCTCTTATTGAATGCCTACTGTTTCACAGGGACTCTGCTGGGTTTATATACAAAGTCACTAATCCTTACAAGAAGAGATTATCTATATTTTACAGATGAGGAAATTGAGTCCCAGAGAGGTCAAAAAACTTCCCTAAAGTCATATAACTAATATATCTGTAATTTGGACCCAGGCCTAATTCCAAAGTCTATGTTCTTTCCATAGTACCATGTTGTGTGTCTCTCCTAGCATGACCTTTCTGTTACTCCATCAAGGAAGACCCTTGCTCCTAAACACTCCATAGTATTTGAAAGGAAATCCCAATAATTAAAATTTCATTTGGGCCAAAAAGTAGCCTTTTAAAAATAAAAGTTTTCCTGGGAAAGTTAAGTCACTTGCAACTTGGTGTGAATTAGAAAAAAAAAAAAAAGGTAATTAAACTAACAAGATAAAGCAAATGAACATGTTCGTTAAGGATGGGAAAAGTAAGGGAGGTAACATTGGAAGAGGATGGACAGGATGGATGTGCCAAGTGCTTGAGGGGCATGAGTCAGAAGGCAGGGAGGTTGGCAAGGGTGCCAAAAGGTGGATGGGAGGTCAGTTAAGGCAAGCATCAACTTCTCTGAAATTTTGATTCTGGCAACACTAATCAGACAGGAAGCTCTCGCCCTATGGGCCATAGATATATAGATCGCTGCTGGGAGCTCCCACTCCCCCCTTGCTGAAGTCCTGCTTAAAAAGTATGTGAATTGGGATAGGTTGAAGCTGTCTGTGGTTGAAGAGTGGGAGCCTCTTACTAGATGAGGGAGTGGATGGTCCTCTGTGTCCTCACTTGTTGCTTCATCACACATAAGAAGCTTTCTTCCGGGCTTCCCTGGTGGCGCAGTGGTTGAGAATCTGCCTGCCAATGCAGGGGACACGGGTTCGAGCCCTGGTCTGGGAAGATCCCACATGCCGCGGAGCAACTGGTCCCGTGAGCCACAACTACTGAGCTCTGCGCGTCTGGAGCCTGTGCTCCGCACAAGAGAGGCCGCGATAGTGAGAGGCCCGCGCACCGCGATGAAGAGTGGCCCCCGCTCACCGCAACTAGAGAAAGCCCTCGCACAGAAACGAAGACCCAACACAGCTAAAAATAAATAAATAAATAATAAAAATAAAGGAATTCCTTTTAAAAAAAAAAAAAAAAAAAAAAGAAGCTTTCTTCCTTTTCATGCTCACAGTCTGGGCAGCTTGCAGGGACAGATCAGGATTTATAAAGTAAGCCAGCAGTTCTCAAAATGTGGTCTGCAGACCTCTGGGGGTGCCTGTGACCTTTGGGGATGCTCAAGGTCAAAACTTCTTTCATAATAATGTTGAGATGTTATTTACCATTACTGTTTTGACATTTTCATTGACGGTGCAATGCAGTGGTGGGTAAAACTGCTGATGGCTTAGCATGAATCAAACTAGGGGTACCAAACTATACTAGTTTATATTATATTCTTCACCACCACACACACACAGTAAAAGAAAATGTCTATTTTACTTAAGGCTATTCTCGATGAAGTCATAAACATTATTAACTTTATTAAATCTCAACCCTTTGAGTATACATCTTTTTAATATTCTGTGTGATGAGAAAAGAATGCATAAAGTGTTTTGCCGCAAGGAGTGTGATGATTTTCTCAAGAAGAAGCACTTGTGCAATTAATAGTTTGTGTTGCAAACTGAACTAGCTGCTTTTTTCATGGAACACCATATATACTTGAAAAAATAACTGACAGTCAAACTATGGTTATTCAAACTTGAGTACTTGGCAGACATTTCCCCCAAAATGAACAAAACGAGGCTGTCACTTCAAAGAAAACCACTGACAGTGTTTGTTGCTAATGATAACATTTGACCTTTCACATGAAAATTAGAATTTGGGAAGTTGTATCTGCCATGTGAGCTCAATAGCTTTTTAATACTTAAAGACTTTTCTGATGAGGTTGGTGGTACTATTTATGAATATAATTTTTAAAAAATATTCTGTGTTGAAATATGTCAACATTTGGAAGAGCTGCATAGCTTAGTGAATGAATATTTTCTTAATGATCAATGTATGATCTTACAAAGTCATTCATGGGTAAAAGAGTCATTCAAAGTGTAAGATAGACCAATGCATTTTAATGTGATAGAGTATGAAAACCTTATCCACATGGTTTCAGTTTCCACACTGCACCTAACCTTTAATCAACCACCACTTGTTGAGTTTTGGTGTAGTGTCAAAAAAGAATATCCACAATTATCTGAAAAATCTATTAAGTATTTCTCTTTTTTCCAACTACTTGTCTTTGTGAGACTGGGTTTTCTTCTTCCTTCTTTTGGGCCATATTTTGAGCCTGTGTACATGAATTAAGGTTATTATTTGAGAAGAACTGTCAAGGTGAACTCAGATCTATCGCGATTGGTATTGGAGAGGGGCACTCAGCACCAGAAGGCATGGCATTAGTATCTGTGTGTGGGCCGTGGTAATGGTCACAAATCCTATCCTCCCTGTGCCAGAGGCTTATGCACGCTCCCCTATTTAATCTTCAAAATACCATCAGTGAGGTAGGTAATATCACCTTCATATGATGAGGAAACAAAGCATGGAAAAGTATGAATAGGATAGTTGGCTTGCCAGTGAACCCACTGGTAATTCCTGGTCCCTCCCCTCTACTTCCACTGCCTCCGTCCTCAGAACGTTTTGTGACTCAAGCTACCTGCCTTTGTGTATGGTTTTCATGGCACTGATACTATGGTAGGTGTTCCTAGATGTGAGGATGGCTGTTGTAACCAGAGGTTGTGCCACCTGCCACCGTGACAGCTGTACCTTGGCTGCCACTCACAGGGCTGGCTGATACACGAAAGCTTGTATCTTGGTTTCGAGTGTCTGCCCAGTGACTTTGGTCTGAGTAACAGACAGCGTCAAGGTAGTCATCTTAATTTGGTCTGGCACTGCTACCATTCTTCAGCTATAGATGTGGAAAGCGGATATAAGGTTTGAGAGGACATGTGTGACAGTGTGCTGAAAGTATGCCTCTGGATGCCGTATGTTACTAGCCCAGGGGTTCTGAGGTGTGTCATCCTTGTCCCCTGGCTGCTTATAGAAGGCACGGCTTTAACACCTTCAGCAAGAGGGAGAGGAACTAACATTTGAGACATATTGATGAACTAACTAACTAACATATTGATGAACTAACTAACTAATAAAGGAACTAACATTCCTTTTTTATGCTAGTGTTTCACATCTCTCTCACTCAGTCCTCACAATGACCTTGTGGGGTTGCTGGATTTAATTCTGTTTCACAAGTGAGGAAGCAGATACTCCGCATTTTAGTAGCTTGCTCAGTGTTGCTGTGTCAAGCCCAGGCCTGTCTGGTTCCCCAGTCGCCTCTTCAGAGATTGCTTGCCTTAAACAAATAAAAGCCCCTACAGGCAGAGGAGCCCAGGCTAGCTCAGGTCTCGCCACTTTGGTACTGATGCTTATTCGTTCAGCAGATGTGTTTTGGGCACCTATTTTTGTGCCAAGCACTGGCTGGAGAGAAAAAGATGAATAAGGCAGTCTCGTTCTTTAAGGTCATTCTGCTTATTTGTATCTATCTCTCTTCTAAAGGCTGTGGGATCACAGAGTAGCTGTGATAGGGTGTTGATAGGTGTTCTCCCAGTGGAAAAAAGTAGTAAGGGTGGAATTCATGGCCGTAAACAAAAACAAGTTAGAAAACATCACGGCTTGTTCATTTAGAGCGAATGTAGTAAGGAGGGCCTGACCGAGAGAACGATGAGAGATAAAAGTGGAAAAGTAAAGAGACTTTATCCTATAGGAAGTGGGGATCCATGGAGGTTGTTCTGTTTGTTTTATGAATGAGGCTTAAGATATTCCTTAAGCATTTTGGTTTTGTCTGCAGAAATGTTCATTTTAGAAAATGTAGAGACTGCATTGTAATAAAATACAAAAATCACATATAGTTATATCCAGAGATAACCACTATTAATATTTTTGTGTATCTTTTATGTATCTTGTATTCTGTTTTATTATTAAAATAGTTTGCATGTTATTACAAGTTCTCAATAATTTTCTCAGTTATGAAATATTCCATATAATATTTTTATTTAGCCATTCCACTATGGTTGGACAAATAATCTGTTGCCAATTTTTTGCTATTATGGAATAACAAGTTAGAAATATTTTTCTTTGGGCATAAAGTTTTTGTTGTATTTAGAATTATTTCTCAGGATAATTACTGGAATGAATTTCTGGGTCAGAGTATGAACATTTCTAAAGTTCTAGAGTCTTTTAAATGATGTGTACTAATTGATAACTCCACAAGTTCAATGAGTTTTCCCTGTTCTTAGTGAGTCTTAGAAATAATAGTAGGTTTTAAAAAATTATTGTTTGCCAATTTGAGAGGTAAAAAATATAGCTTTATTTCAGTTTGTATTTCTTTGATTACTAATGCAGCAAAAGTTTTCCATATGTTATATTATTGTTATCTCTGTTGTCTGTTCATGTTTCTCAGGAAACCCTTATATGGCAATTTCTATGAGCCACTGCTATAAGCACTTCAAGTGTTAACTAATTTAATCATATAGTTCTGCGAGATATTACTGTTTTCTCCATTTCACAGAAAAGGAAATAAAGGCACAAAGAGGTTAAAGAACTTGCTCAAGGTCGTACAACCAGTAAGTGACAGAGCTAGAACTTGAAACTAGGGAATCTGGCCCAAAGGCCAGGCTCTTAATCAAGGCTGAACTGTTCTCTGATCTAAGCTGTGCTTATGATCTTATTGGTCATGGTACTCCCCACTAATTTCTACACACATGCACACACACACACACGCCTCACACACCAGGCCAGTTTTTACACCTGTATTAGTGTTATTTACGGAAATAACCACTGCATTGATTGGACCCCTCATGTGTGCTTTGCTTTTGTATAAATGGATCAAGAGGATGGAGACCAATGGTTATATAGAAGTCACATCAGAATCCATACATATATACTTCTATTTAAGTAAATTTCTGTCTTGGAATGAATGCAAGGCAAGTAGGGAAGCTGATTATCCATTTAAGAAAACAACTTACACATTTTATAAAAGGATTTCTCTTAAATAGGAAGTAGAAAATATATCTTTGTATTATGCAGACCTGGGTTTGAATCCATGCAGGTGGGATAGTGTTACTTCTCTGAGTCGTTAGGATTAAATAGGGTGTTTGTAATGCATCTAACATGGCGTTTAATTAATGTCCTCTTCCCATTGTACTCAGATATGAAAAGGATAGATTAAGCTTTTTATAAGGCAAGATAAATCTTTTTAATTGCCAGATACACATTCTAGTAAATTATTGATTATTTTAATTCTTTTGACAAATATTGGAGGGCCTGCTCTTATACGTAAAGGATATGAGTTCTGCCTTTCATGGGCTCATTGTCTATTGTGGGTCATTAGTCATAGTCACCACACGTAGAGGACTCTTTGCTCCTCTGAGCCTTTGTTTTCTTATCTATTAAGTGAGATTGTATGTAAAATGCCTAGTACTGTTCCTGACACATAGTCAGTGCTAGTAGTAGCTGCTAATTCGTGTAATATTATGCAGCCATTAAAAATGATTCACATAGAATATTTAATAGCATGGGGAAACTTTCAGTACTATAATGTTTAATGAAAAAACAAAGAGTTTAAAATAGTTTTTATAGAATAGTCACATCTTGCTCTAAAAAGTGTAGGAAAAGACTGGAAAGAAAGGCACAAAATATAAATAATCACTCAAATATTGTGCATCTATCTTGCCATGCAGTAGGTACTGAGGAAACACAGGTGCATAAGATCTGGTTCTGCCTTAGGGGGAGGTTTTGATAGACAGGTGATCACAGTCCAGTGTCGGCTGAAGCAGAGGGAGAAGTCAGGCAAGCTGCTTCAGTTCCTGCCATGAAGCGGGAGGATGGTAGTATCAGTCACTGAGAAAGGAGGCAGCGTTTGGACCAGGGAAGGCGATGAATTTGGTTTTGGACATGTTGTGATTGTCCAATGTGGATATATAGGCTAGTAGGTATATAGGTCTGGATGAGTGGGAGATACAGATTTGGAAAGGTTTAATCTATAGGTGAGGTTTGAAGCTGTGGGAAAAAGTAGAAGCACTCAGGGAAAGTCTGCAGAGTGAGCCAAGAGTTAGATCTTGACTGCATCCAGATGGTGAAATTTTGAATAACTTTTTCTTCCTTTGCTTTATTTATTTATTTAAAAAATTCCTATAGTGTAAATGTAAGTGTTTCCTATAGAGTAATGTAAATGTTTCAGTCAGGATTAGGTTTTGCCACATGTGGCAGCAAACCTAAAATAACAGTGGCTTAAACTAAATGTAAGCTTATTTCTCTCTCACCTAAAAGAAGTTTAGATAGGGGTAGTGTGTTCAGGGCATTTATGGTACTCTACAGTGTTGGAACCAATGTTGAGTCCTCCTATTTTCATGTTCCACAGTCCTCAGCATTTGTCTTCCATCTTATGTCCCAAGATGAGTGCCCAAAGTCCAGCCATCAGTTGGAAGAAGAGTTGAAGGACAGCATGTTCTTTCCATTTAAGATCATTTTCTGAATGTTGCACATGACACTTTGCTTACATCCTATTGGCCAGAATTTAGTCACTTAGCCGTATAAGAATATGGGGAAATGAAATTTATTTTAGGAAGCTAAAAGTCAAGAATCCAGTTCGTGATACTAGTAACATCTTGGTTTTGCCTGTGGAACCGCTGAGGTTGGTTTGTCTGAAGGGATTAGTACGATAATCTCCATACATTTGTCTTCTATTTCAATCATAAGAATAGAGGCACCATACTAAGGTCATCACATGATGGTAGTAAGCTGGAAAATACTTTGTTTTCTTAGAAAGGCCAATGACTTTACAGATTGAGGTAAGTCAGAAAGACAAAAACAAATACCATATGCTAACACATATATATGGAATCTGAAAAAAAAATGGTTCTGAAGAACCTAGGAGCAGGACAGAAATAAAGACACAGACGTAGAGAATGGACTTGAGGACACGGGGAGGGGGAAGGGTAAGCTGGGACGAAGTGAGAGAGTGGCATGGACATATATACACTACCAAATGTAAAATAGATAGCTAGTGGGAAGCAGCCGCATAGCACAGGGAGATCAGCTCGGTGCTTTGTGACCACCTAGAGGGGTGGGATAGGGAGGGTGGGAGAGAGATGCAAGAGGGAGGAGATATGGGGATATATGTATATATATATACATATATATATATATATTTATAACAAAGCTGATTCACTTTGTTATAAAGCAGAAACTAACACACCATTGTAAAGCAATTATACTCCAATAAAGATGTTTAAAAAAAAAAAAAAGAAAGGCCAGTGACTGAACATTGAACTAGAGGCCTAGTAAACTCACTTAATGGGTAACATTGAACCCTATCAAGATGAGTAGGAGGTAGTCCAGCCTCCTTTATTGCAACAAGCCCTCAAAAGAGTTCCTGAGATTATTGAAAGATTAAGTGAGCGTTGTAAATCTGTAGATAAATGAATTCAGAAATATTCTGGTGGAGAACCACAATGTTCTCATCTGTCTTTAGAGTGGGAAAGTTGGTCTTAATACATCTGAAGTTATAAATGAGACATAGGTCACTCTTAGTTCAAATCAGCTCTGGAGTATTAGTTGCCAATCAGGAAGATTCAAGGCTACTTTATGGGTGACCATAGCCCTCCACCAACGATTTGTAGTCATAAACTGTCTTGGGATTCTGGAATTTGGGCTCTTGGAGAATCAGAGGGGGTGTTCCTCTCAATGTCAGCTACCTAATAGGGTTTAAGAATTTGGAGGTTAATAATGATAATAAACTATATGGCACTTCTTTCATCTGTAAGATCTAAAAGCTGTTTATGACTATTAATTAATACTCACACAACCCCTTGGCTCATGGTGAGGGTGGCTGATCTCCAGTTTTATAAGATGAGACGTCTGAGGCTTGACTGCAATAAAGCCTGTACCTCCTGAGGTTCTGCTGGCCAGTTCATTTTCTACATTAAAAAGGTTTTCTTTCCTCTAGAATTGAAATGGGACGCTGAGAGACCTAAAACAAATGGAATGCAGGAGGGGAATGTTTCTGCACTAGTGTTTGTACATTATGCATGTATGTATATGTAGTACAAAATGCATGTATGTACATGTAATACAAAATGGATGAAAGACATGAGGAACTTCTTTTTAAGTTCCTCATGTCTTTCCATTTCTTTTAGCAAGTTGTTTGAGAAAATTACGTTTTTCTTCTACGAGAGAAAGAACAAGCTGTGAGCAATGAGAGTGGATGACTGTGAAAAATGGCATGCTTAACAATAGGCTGCTAATTAAAACAAAGATGAATAGGTTACCCCCTTGAATTAAGTTTTAAACAGAGTCTAGTGTAACACATTTTTAACAGTTACTGTGAATGACTAACTTGTCAAAGGGGAAAATCCAAACTCTTAACCACACTGAGGTCTTCCTAGATTTGTACCATGCCTAAGGACATAATGATGATAATAACAACTCAAATATTGAATACCTACCACATTCTGAGCCCTTTACATCTACTTACTCATTTAATTTCCACAACTGCCACATAAAGTGCAGGTGCTATTTCTTATGGCCATTTACAGATAAGCAAACTGAGGCACAGAAAGGTAATGGAACTTGCCTAAGGGCATGCCGCTTGTCAGCAGAAACGCTGGGTTATGTGATGTCAGAGGAGGCTCTGCTCCCATAACTATTGGGCCATACTGCTTGTCAGCAGAAAGCTAGATGAGGCTGTGAGATCAGCTGAAATATTCACAAAAGAGGAGACCTGGGCACATTTGAAGACAGAAGGCTTAAATATTGAATGGTCATGGATACAAGATAAGAAGAGGATGTTTAAGGGATGTGGAGTCCCTAAGACTGCTTGGAATTAGAATAGGTCATGGGGCTCTGATAAAGGTGAGCTTTAGCAGAGGTAGAAGAATCCTTATCCTTTTGAGGTTGCAGTGAAGTCTAAGTGTAGAGAGCTGCCGTGCAGAGGACATGTAGGAGGGAAAGTAGTTTGTACCTGATGACCTTGAGCTTTTAGATGGTGTGCTGGAGCTGGCTCTTACCAGCTCAAGAGAGCCATGTCTAAACGTTCAGGAATATTGCAGGCAGGTTTGTAGCTTGAAATCAGCCAAAGTGGGGGTATTTATACCACAGAAACTGGCAGATGCTACAAGTGAGGGCTTCTCCCTGCAACTGCCACCCAAAGCTGGTTTACCAGGACACCTTAGACTCTCTTCTCTTTACTTCATGAACATTCGAAAGCATGCTATCCTGTCAGTTGAATTCAAACCTTGAGTGAGTGCCTGCCTACTATGGGGAAGGCACTGTGCCAAGTACGGGGGTTGCAAAAACCAACCCCCAGAGTGAAAATGACTGTGGTGGAGAGAAAAGAGCATGAGGACATAAGTCCTGGACTAGCTCTCAGACCTTTGGCCACTCACTTATCCTTGGTTTACTCATCTGCAAATGGAGATGATAATATGTATCCTCCCAAAGGGTTAGTAAGAGGATTAATGAGAACATGTAAAGCTCCTGGCACAGAGGTGCTCACTAAGTGACAGTTCTGAGAGCGGCAGACATGTAAACAGACAGCTTTACTGTAGCTTGACATAAGAAATAAAGGAGTGACTAATTCTGTTTGATCAGAGAAGGCTTCACAGAGATCATGGTCCCCCAAGCAGGATTTCAGGTAGTTGCTTCATGGATTAATTCTGACCTGGTTCTTGTCAGAAAATTAATCTTTTTTTTTTTTTGTCCCTAGAGCATGTTCCTTTTGCCTTTTTTTTTAGCCCGTACCTCACTATACATTATTGAGTAGTAAGACAAACAATAGATTTGGAGATACACACACCTAGATTATATCCAAACTCCAACATACCTGCTTTGTGACCTTTGGCAAAATTCTTAACTTCCTGGAATTTCTGTTTCTAATTTTATAATATGGGTGTAATACTTGGATGATTTTAAAAATTAACTGAGAATGTAGGGGAAAGAGCCATACACTTAGCTGCCTTGGGAACCCCAAACTGAATCCAGCATATATTTATAGTTTCATCTCCCCTTATGTTTCTGCATGTCATGCAAAAACACACCATTTCTTTCCTACTACTGTGTCTTTGTACCTATTGCTCCCTCTGCCTAGAAAAATTCTGTTCAAGAGTTGAACAGCATCGTGTAAGAGCCAAAGGCTGGGCATCAGTCTCAGCTCTGCCAGTTATTAGCTAGGTGACCACGGGAAGATAATTTTCCTCTTTATATCTCAGTTTTTTTCAGATATCTGTAAAATGGGGGAAATAATGGTATCTCACTCATTGGATTATTGTGAGGATTAAATTAGCCATGTAAAGACCCAAGTTTATGCCTGGCATATGGTAAGCACTGAAAATTCTTAGGTATTACTCCCACTCCCATTACTACTACCTTTATTATTCCTCCAGATGTGGTTCAAATATCACCTGCTTCCCCAATTTCCCTACACCATTATTTGCTTGACCTCTGTGAAGTTGATGGACCACCACATGTTCTAGGCACACTCCTAGGCATATTACAGATGTTACTTTATTCAGATCACCCAATATGTTCTCAGCCACCCTCTGGGATTGATCAAATTCTTGAAGGTCAGATTCACCTTTATAAGAGGACTGAGAATCTTTGACAGTTACCATGTAAAGACTCTTTTTCCTTTCCTCTTAGAAAAAGTTGAAATCTACAGGTTAACTCCCCACTGTACAGATCGAGTCTTTTGACAAACATTTTTTGAGCAATTACTAAGTGTGGGCACTGTATTAAGTGCTAGGAACACTGTGGTGAACATAAATAATCCTGGTCCCTGCCCACATGTGGCTATTTACATTTAAATTAATTAAATATAAATAAAGTTTAAAACTCAGATCAGCACTTGCACTAGCCATATTTTCCAAGGATTAAACAAGGAGAAATCAGATGGAGATGCTGGGGATTGAACCCAGGACCTCATACATGCAAAGCATGCGCTCTACCACTGAGCTACATCCCCATACACTCTAGTTATGTTTTATTTGCTCAATAACTACATGTGGTTAGAGGCTATTGGGTTGGACAATGCTAATATAGAATATTTGCATCATCCTGGAAAGTTCTATTGAACTAAGCTGTTCTAGAGGGGGAGGCTGACATTGATCAAATAAGCATACTTAAAAATATAACTGCAATTGTGGTAAGTACTAATCAGAAAGAATACATGGTAACACAAGAGCATTTCATAGGGGAATTTGGCTTATGTGACTAAGACATGTTTGAACTAAGATGTGTTGAGTGATTGGGAGTTAGCAAAGCCTGTGGTTAGATTAATTAAAGGGATTGAAAAAAGGCTAATGGCTGGGGCATAGAGACGGTGGGAATGTTTGGGTGAGATAAAGAGGTAGAAGGACCACAGAGGACCTTGTAGAAAGAGGATGAGAAAGCTGAGAGGCTTAGTAATTTGACTGTCTAATCAGTGATGGAACCTAGATTTGACTTAAGTCTATGCTGCATAATAGATGTATATTCAAAGTACTTTGCCTGTGTAATTTACAGATCTCATCTTGCTCCTTTCCTCTTTGGAAATCACCAAATTTCCTCTACTAGATTATTTCTTAAGCATTAAAACATGCTATAATAACTTCCTTCTTAGACAAAACAAAAAACCCTTCCTACATCCATCTTCAGCTACTTTCCCATTGTTTTCTGCTCTTATAGCAAAACTCCTTGAAAGAGTTGGCTATACTTACTACCTCCTTGTCCTTTTTTTCTGTTTCTTGTTGAACCGCCTCTACTTAGACTTTCTTTCCCCCCATCATTTTCAGTAAAGTCAGCAGTAACTTCCATGATTCAGTCCTTATCTTGCAGGATTTCTCAGCAGCACCTGATATAATTGATCTTCCTCCTTTTCGAAGCACGTCTTCCTTGGCTTTTGATTTAGCACATTCTCTTGGTTTTCCTCCTACCTCCCTTCTCAGCCTCCTTTGCTGGACCCGTCTCCTTTGCACTTTGCCAGGGCTCAGTCCTGGACTGTCTTCATTTCTCTAAATGCATTAACTTACTAGGTAATTTCATCCAGTCGCATGATGTGATGGCTGAGTTTATGGTACCCAGTTGTTTGGTCAGACACCAGCCTACATGTTGCTGTGAAGGTATTTTTTAATGTGATTAACACTGAAATCAATAGACTTTGAGTAAAGCAGATTACTCTCCATAATGTGAGTGAGCTTCCTGCAATCAGTTGAAGGCCTTAAGAGAAAAGATTGAGGTCTCCTGCAGAGGAAAGAATTGTGCCTCCAGACTGCCTTCAGACTCAAGACTGCAACATTAAGACCGCTGGAATTTCCAGCCTGCTGACCTGTTCTGTAGGTTTCAGACTTGCCAGCCGCCAAATGCTGTGAGTCATTCTCTCAAAATAAATCTTTCAAACTTCCCTGGTGGTCCAGCGGTTAAGACTCCACGCTTCCAACGCAGGGACGGCATGGGTTCGATCCCTGGTTGGGGAAGTTCCGCATGCTGCGCAGCCAGAAAAAAAAAAAAAAAGAAAGAAAGAAAAAATCTCTCTCTCTCTCTCTCTGTTTCTCTGGAGAACCCCAACATTATCTACAATGCGCATTAAATACCTTTTATATTTGACTAACAATTTTTATTTCTATCCCTGACTTCTCCCCTGAATTCCAGATTTGCATACCAGCTACCTACTCAAAATCTCCATTTGGAAAACAGTAGGTTTCTCAAACCATACTATGCATTTGACCCAAACTATTGCTTTCCATCTCTCCCATTCCCATCTTTTCTCCTCCTCCCTGAGTATCCCCCCTTTTCCTTAGGGAGTGCCCCCATCTACCCAGTTGCCAAGGCCAAAACCCTGGAGTCATCGTTGATTCTTTTCTTTCTTTTACACCCCTCGTTCCATCCATCTGTAAAACTAATTAGGTTTATCTTCAGATATATGTTCTCACCTCATTAATCCAAACCTTCATCATCTCAGCTTGGACCACCACGGTAACTTCTTGACTGGCCTGTGTTCCTCCACTCTGAGTCCCTACCTTAGTCTCTTCTCCACACAGCAGAGCAATCCTTTAAGGATACAAACTAGATCATTTCCCTCTCCTCTCTTGTGACACTTTGGCTTCTTATCACATTAAGAATGAAATCCAAAGTTTTGACTATGGCCTTTGGGATCTGACCCCTGGCTACTCCTCTGACCTCACTACCTACCACTTTCTTCCTCACTCACTGAGCTGTAGACACATTGGTTCCCTTGCAGATCCGTGGACAAATCGGGCAGGCTCCCAGCTTAGGGAGCTGTTTCCTGTTACCTCTGCTTAGAAAGATTTCCCCCTCTTAAGTCTTGCTCCTTCATTTCACTCTGGTCTCTGCTCGAGTGCCACATACTTAGATCTTTCCTGACCTCCCTACCCTACTTTATTCTCAGGGTACAAAGAATTCTTTCCAAAAAAAATTTTTTTTCCCCCTGTGAGGGGAGAAATGATGTTGGGTGGTAACTGCAGGGATTGGGCATATGGGATCTTGGGAGACTTTTAAAAGTGGGAACATTACAGTGTGTTTGTACGATGATGGGAATGATCAGGTAGAGAACAAGAAACTGATGATGCCAGAGAGGGAGGCTAATGGGAGGAGTGAATTTATTGAAGATTGAGAAGTCAAGAAAAGATGAAAATCTGCACACAAGTGGAGAGGCTGGCCTTCATTAAATCAAGAGCGAAGGCAGGGAATATGGCAGCTTGGTGGTTGAGATGGAAGTTGGTGGGAGTTTGGGACTTCCTGGACAGTCCAGTGATTAAGACTCCTTGATCCCAATACAGGGGGCACGGGTTTGATCCCTGGTGGGGGAACTAAGATCCTGCATGCCATATGGCACAGCCAAAAAAAAAAAAAAAAAGAAAAGGGAAATAGGTGGGAGTTCTGTCTGGTTGATTCTCTTTTCTTAAAGTAGAAAGCAGGTTATGAGCCAATGGCAAGGTGTAGGTGTTGTCGACTTAAAGAAAAACACACAACATAGGAGTTGTGAGTTTAAGTTTTGTTCAGGGTCTTATTGAGGACTATAGCCCAGAGACAGCGCTCAGTTAGCTCTGAGAAGTTGCTCCAAAGAAGTAGGGGAGAGACCCGTTTATATATGATTTTTTTTTTTTTTTTGGCTAGGAAATACACACTGTCAAGCATACATCTTGGTAAAAGATTACTGCTAATCACAAAGAACAGATATCTCAAGTTAAGTGCTTATCTAAGTACGAGAAGATGCAAGAATCTGGGGTCATTGAAATTCTTCCTGAGATACACATCTAGCTATTTAAGGGCCTGTTTATCTAAAGCATGGAGTGCTTCATCCTGTTTCCATCCTAAATTCCTCTCAGGTTGGTGAGCAACTGAATTGGGTTCCGACTTAACCCTTGTAGAACTGGGTGGTGAGTGTTGGCGAGGGGGAAATTTCCCAGTCTACCCCTCTTGAGTTCTTACAGCTGGACCAATAATAAAATTGACACAAGACCGATTAACAGGAGAAAGAGAAACAAATTTTAATTCATGCGCATGGAGATCCCATAGAAATGGTACCCAAGAAGTGGCCAAAGCAGGCAGCTTTTATACTTTTTTAGACAAAGAAACAATACATTTGTGAGGAATTGACAGGACAAAGAAACTTAGGTTTTGGGTGCCCAACTAGTGACAAATATCAGCAGAGTTTGGGCTTGGCGTAGTATATTAAAGAAGTAATGAGTTTGTTTATATAGTCTTCCTGGCCCCAAATTCCCTATCTTTTGCATTAAGGGTGTCCTTCTACCTCTAGATGCAAGGAGTGCAACATTTCACGTGAGTGACTTATTTCCTTTTTCAGTGAGACAGAAAGGAGAGTCAGAGTGTCCCTCTTGCGTTGGCTGTTTCTTTTTTCTTTTCTAATTTATTTATTTAATTTATTTTTATTTTGGCTATGTTGGGTCTTCGTTGCTGTGTGTGGGCTTTCTCTAGTTTCGGCGAGCGGGGACTGTTTCTTCTTTGCGGTGCACAGGCTTCTCATTGCGGTGGCTTCTCTTGCTGAGGAGCTTGGGCTCTAGGGCTCAGGCTCAGTAGTTGTGGCTTGCGGGCTCTAGAGCACAGGCTCAGCAGTTGTGGCGCACGGGCTTAAATCGCTCCGCAGCATGTGGGATCTTCCTGGACCAGGGCTCGAACCCGTGTCCCCTGCATTGGCAGGAGGATTCTTCACCACTGCACCACCAGGGAAGCCCTAAAGTGAAACTACTTTTAATTTCTGTGTTTTCTCCAGCAATGTTTTCTGGTTAAGTAGGGTACAGTATATGTGGACATCTAGGTTTAACAAGGGTGGCCCTTGCCAAGTCAGTACAATTGAGGAGTTTGGACTTTATTTAGAGGTTCCTAGAGAACTACTGGAGGTTTGCGCTGAGAAGATCTGGGTGTCAGAAAGGTGGTTCTAGCTCAGTGTGTATGTGTGAGAAAGGCTTATTGAGGAATGGTAGTTTAGTGCAATAGGACCCTTCATTGAACACCTGCATAGACCTGTTAATAGTGTCCTTAGATGACAGCTCAGGAACAGAGGGTCTTTTCCAGCATTTTCTGCATACTTACTATATATAACAGGTTCTGGGAGGGCATGATAAATCAAGCAAGGTTTTGCCTTCTCAAAACTCTCTTGGATTTAGGTGATTTGTAATTATTTTTAGGTGTTTGGGGACACAGAAGAGAGAAGGAGTGATAAACACAGGGTAGAAATCAGGCAAGCCCTCCCACAGGAGATGACATTTCAGATGAGCTTTGAGGGAGTAGGCCCTTAGGGAGGGAAGATAATTTTAGGCAGGAGGAATAACATGAACCCAGGCAAGAGATGCAAGATGTACCACTAGAACAAATGCTGCATGATGAGAAATGGGGGAGGGGTGTGTGTGTACCAGCGAGCGGCTCTTCTTCCATTAACCAGCAACTAAATAGAACTAAGGCGTTCTCTTTCCTGACAAGGGTAAGGCATCTGGGCCCTGAACTGTAGCAAGAATGGTTTGAAAGGAAAGTGAAGCTTTTTTTAACGGTGATTTTTTTTTTTTAACTTAAAAAATAACTACATGGAGCTACTCTCGGGATTTGTGCTATAATCTGCTCACTTAAGAACAGTTTGAAGTTAAAATGCCTTATCTAGCCTTTTCTGGAATGCCATTAGAAAATGTTAACTATGGTAACTCGGACCTGTCTGTCCCTGAAGGCTCTTAGAAGTCACCCTTATCACTTGCTTTTAGCACATTAAGTTAAATGATTTTAAAGTCCCTCTGTTATCCTAAAGACGTGCTTTTGCATAAACTGGTCAGCTTCTATGGATGTTTAAGAATGTAGAGTTACGATGCCAGCTCATTGGTTGTTTTGTGTAGATTAAATGAAAGAAGGCACGTAAACTGGTTAGTACAAAGCTTGGCACAGCAGCTGGGAGTAAATGGTAAGTTCTCTCCCTTAATCCCAGCTGTCTTTCCTTCACATTTTTCTTTCTTTGCTTCCTAAGTCATCTTGTTTCCTGAACACCTATGTGCTAGACCCATCTTCTCTTCTAAGGACCCCAGAATCAGGTTAGGCACTCACATAAATAACCACCAAACAGGGAGAGTGTCAGTTTAGCATCTTGTAGGGTAACAAAACTTTCCAGCCCCAAATGTGTCTCTTTGGTTTGAGGATGATTTGGGGCTGATTATTTTTAAGAAACAAAACCTCAGGAAGAACTTTCTACCTTCTCCCCTTAACCGCCTAAAGGGCCTATTCAGGAAGAACAATTATCACCATAGAAAACTAAAGTATACCATGAACTAGGTGTGGTAGACTAGGGGCACTCAGCAAGGCCTGTTTGATCAAAGTCCTCTCTGGGTCCCATTGTGTCTGCATGACTCAGCAAACATTTGTTTATCAAACATTTGCTCATTTTCATCTTCCTGTAAGTTGCCTTCCCTTTGAAGTCCAAAACGCTTACCCTCTTCTCCTTCGCTGGGAAGGTATACAAGCTTCAGTTGCCTGACTTGTCCTTGGACCTCATATTCTGCTCTTGCTCCGCTACGTATGTAATTAAATTTGATTTTCTCCTGTTAATGTGTCTCATGCCAATTTAATTCTTAGACCAGCTAGAAGAACCTAGGAGGCTAAAGGTTTTTTTCCCTCCCCCACAATGTGTAGAGTGTGTGTGTGTGTACACGCGTTCTGAAACTGAGAGGCTGCAACAAGCCTCTGCCTTGCACCTGGGAGGGGACTCAAAAGGAGCAAATTGTGGCTTCACGGAGCCTTTAGAAACCAGCAACTTGAGCGTGTTTCAGTTTGGCAGTATCCAGACGAAGAAGTGGGAAAGACATTCATTTATTTATTTATTCATCAAATATTCATAGCCACCTACTAGCGCAAGGTGCTGAGTAAGAATATGAGTAAGAGCAGGGAAGTATGAGAGAGTGTGGCTCACTTGGGCAGCTGGCTGCAGGTGCCTGGCATGGCTGGAGTTAAATATACTCAGTTTTCCTTAAACAACATGACGAACCAAAATCTGAGTGGGATAAGGAGGAAGTACTATAAAGCGAAGTTATGTGTTGGTGAAAATTTGTCACTTCTTTTCAGAATTAGTCAGGATGGACTAGAAGTTTTTTTTTTTAAAGCCTAATCGCTTCCTTTAGGGAATCGCCAGACTGACAAATCCATTACTTTAGGGCAATGGGTCCCAAACTGCTGTTCACTAGAATCATCCAGGGAGTTTTAAAAACCTCAGACGGCCAGGTCGCACGCAATACCAATTACATCAGAATGTCTGGGGGTGGGAGCCAGGCGTCAGTATTTTTGAAGATCCTCGCATGATTACCATCAGTAGCAAAGTTCTGGAGTCACTGCCCGAGGGCATAGTCCAGTTTTGTTCAATTAAGGCACACCCTTTTGGTTCCGGTTCCCAACATTCCTTAAATTGTTTTTGCTCCTTTCTTGGTTTGGGGGCGCTGTGAGCAGGAAGAGGATGTGCTGTCACCCAATTAGGAGATCCCACTTTGCTAAGCCCATCAGCCTAGTTGCCAGTGCTGCACGAGGAGTGGATTTTTGCTTTGTCATTCTGACTCTGGCGGTTTGCCCGCCCATTCAGAGGAGGGCGTGGCTTCTCGGAGCTACTGGGAACCCGCAGCCCTTTCTCTTCAGTTTGCTTCAGTCCCGCATTGCACCGGAGCGGCAGGTGCTGGGACGTCTGAAGGAGCGCCTGGTGCCCAAGGACTCGCGTTCGTGTAAGCTTCGGGTTTACTGAAAACGGAGGAAGCCCCAGGCCCCTGGGCTGTGAGCACTCTGGGCCGAGAGCATCCTCCTGCCGGGTGCCTTGTGGATGCAGGGGAAGGGGAGACGTTTGAATGCGTGTCTGAGTAGGGCCGAGGTTTCTCTAAGTCGGGTGAGCTTCTTGGCGGGGTTCATTGTTTCGCCCGGGTCGGTGAAAGCTTGGCGTGTTGGTAGGTGAGACCGGCCCCCTGTCGGCTGGTGGTTTCCTGTCTCTAGCTCTTCTTTATAGAGACGGTTTGCAGAATATCGGAGAAAATGGTTTTTGTATCATTTCTTAATGCACGAGTCTTGAAATGTAGGTGATAATATGATGAATGGATTGACAGAACCTTGTCAGCAATAAGCGAGTATAACGATTAAAGGATGCCTTTCGAGGAATTTTCACACCACTGAATCCTCAGAAATTGTGAGATTGGCAAATCACGTGTGTCTCCGTGTGTTCAAGTGCGGAGACCAAGGCTTAGACTCCTGTGACTTTCCCTAGGCTGTTAAAGGAGACAACTAAGAGGAACCGGTGCTTATCTCACTGTATCAGGCAGTACAGGGTAGGGGTTAAAGACTACACTGCACTGCCTTGTTTGAATCCTGGCTCTGCTGTTGACTGACTAGCTGCTTGAATTTGGGTAGGGAAGCTTTTCTGTGCCTCAGTTTCCCTATTTGTGAAATGGACCTGATTGGACCTACTTCAACAGGGTAGTTATGAAGATTAAGTATTAACATATGCAAAGCACTACAGAATCGTTAGCTGCTATTACTATTGTTATTGTCAAACAACTATACTTTTGGGGGCTGGTGTGGTTTTTGTCTCATGAATGGACCTGATGTCAGTATAACTAGAGTCTATTTTTAATTCTCACTGACTCATTCTCTACCTGAGTTCGCCCGTTTGTAAAATTGGACCAGTTGCACCCAGCATGTCATTTAGGGGGTCGCTGTATTATTTCAAGGTTCTCAAATAAAAGCACCCCAAGTGGGCAGTGTTCTTAATTTTGCCTCGAGGTTTCAAATTTCAGAGAAACTTTGGAAGTTGGTTTTTTGGCATTCTGTGTATACGATGCAGAGTTCAAAGGAAGATTAAGTTGGGAGGTGTTTTATGAAAGCTGAGATAATTAATTGTGCCTTAAGCTTGCTTTTGAGGCTTTTCTGAATTCCAGACATACTGGGAAAGTGGGACGTGTATTTTAGTGAGACTTGCTCTTCTTCCATTCCGGCCGGAATCGTGGGGTTTGTAGTTGGCCTCGAGGCCATGTTTCCAGCCCGCGTGTAGGTCCGGACCCGAGCCGGCGGCGGGCCTTAGTCAAGGTCAGGGCCGGGGCTGGGGCCTGGGCAGTCGCCCGGGCGAGTGCAGTTTGGGACGCGGAAGCCCCGCCCCCGCCGCGCACTTCCCGCCGCGGCCGCGGGCGGAAAGACTGACCGGATCCGCTCTGCTTTTGCGCCACAGAGAATGGGCGGGGCCTCGAGGGAGCGCTCTGCGAACTGACCTGGGAAACCGACGTACCCGTTGTGTTTGTGAAACGGAGAAAGCTAGGCGGCCATGGTCCAACCCTGAAGGTAGGTGGGGGACCTTAACGTCTCTTTTGCCGCCTGAACTGCGAACGAGCTCATCGATCCGGTCGTGGTCTCAAAGCCAGGGTGATCGTGAGCGAACCTCCAAACGGAGCACATCCTTAGAAAACGACAAAGAAACGTGGGGGCCAGCTCACGTGTTAATCGACGTGGATGAGACACACATTTCAGAAGTGGGAAGCTTGGAAGGGCAGACGGACCTATTTTCATCTTTTAAAATAGGTTTTTTAAAGTGTCCTTTTTCTTTCCTTCCCAGTAAATCCAAATAACTTAAAATTTTTTAGCAGCAGTGTAAACTGCTGAAAGTGAGTCGTTTATAGACGTACTGAGAAAAGTGGGTCAGGAAATGCTTTATCTTTGTCCGTCCCTGTCGTCTTCCTCTTTAATTCTCGGGGAGGGAAACCCAGAAACCCCGGAACCCCAGGCTCAGGGGAGAGCAACCAGCAAGCTCCTAGAGTGAGTTCATTTCCCTTCAGGTATCTCTTTTCTAGCCCAGAGTTAACAACTGGGTAGAGGGGAAGAAGAGAAAGAAATCTTTCCTTTGGGTGGTGGTGAGCGTGGTGGCAGCCCTCCCTTAGGATCATCCACTGAGGGGCGGATGGGTCATGGCCCGCCATACGGGCAAGATGCTGGGAGGCTGGGTGCACATTTAGCGGGGGGATATGCAACGTGGATGACCAGGTTAGAAAGCCTCAGAATCCCATCACCTTGATACATCTGCTTTAACTTTTGCTGATTTTTTTGTCCTCCTTGTCTGTTTGTATCAATGTAATGTTCAAAGAAATGGATCTCATACTTAACATTGCCTCTTAGAAGTAAGCGTGAGGCCTCAGTTAAGTGTAACAATGTATTTTGATGTGTGTGTGTGTTTAGGAAGGTTATAACAATTTGTATTTTTATTTCCTACCTTTTCTTTTAAAAGAATCTTATTTATTACCTTTTTGAAGAATGGGTATAAGAAATGGAGATAGACTTCAAGACAACTACTAAATTAATGGAAACTAATTAACGGAGATTAAGGGCTTTTTAGCTTGATATCAAATACACTGTGTTACTCAGCCCTTTACAGTTTGCAGTACAATGAGACAGAGTCCTGTTAATATTCTTTCCTGTCTGATCTTTTTTCCGCCTGTGTCATAAACTTTGCACTTAAAAAGCTGTATAGGCATTTGATCTTTATATAATTCTACAGATGTCCTAGTTTTAACACCAGTGGGAGTAAAAAGTAAAATCACTTTTTTATAAGCTTTGCACCCACTTTATTGGTAAGATCTGATGTTCTCAATTCTTTATGATCATAGTTAATTTCAGACATTTAGTGAGGTGCAATGCCATGAATGAAAAGCCTACCACCAAGTTATAATTAAATTTTAAAGAATGATTTAGTACATCTCCTTTAAGTAAACTTACCACTCTCCTTTGTATCATTTGATATATTTTTGGTTTTTAATGAGTACTAAGATGTGGAAGAAGACACAACAAGGTAAGGCTACTGCTTTGAAATGTTTGTGAATTTCTAGATAATTGTTGCCCACATTTGGGACTAAATGGTAGGTCTTGAAATTCTTTAGGGAACGTTGGGTTTGAGTGGAGAAAGGCATTTATTTAGTGGAGAATTGAGTGCTTATAGGATTAGTGTTATAATCCTGAAGTCCACACCATAAAAAAGGTTAAGATTTCCTGCTTTAGTTGCAACCTAAATAATGGAGAGGGAGGGAGCTCGTTAAAACATGTGCTTTTCTTTTCTCCTCTTATTATTGTTTTTTCCTTCGTCTTCCTTTCTCCTCAATAAATAGCAGCAGCAGCAAAACCTGCCTTGTTTTCACAGCGTACTATGGAAGACCAGGGAGTACAGCCCTATTACTAGGAACTGATAAATTTAGATGACTACCTACAGGATGAAGGCTTTAAAGAAGTGCCTTTCAAAAAACTGTAGACTATGGACCACCTGCACAGAGTCCCCTGGAGTGCTTGTTAATTAAACACACATGCTTGGGCTTTACCTGAGATCTTGTTCATTAAACCCTCTGTAAGGGACTAGGTTCTGCCTTTTAATTTATTTTAAACAAGCCTCCTCAGGTAATTCGTATAACTATCACGTTTGAGACTTACTTTAATGTATAAGGTAGTTTGGTCACGATTAGTTGCTAAATAATTAGAATCGAGGAAAACCAAACAAAAGATTACTGTTTAATATCTAAAAGGTGTTTGAAGATGGCAAAGAGTAACTTAACAGGCAAGTAACACTTTCTACCTGAATAGAAAAATGGGGAACTATGCTATCTGTGGTCAGGGCCTGTATGTGCATGTGTGAAATTAGCACTAGCTAGCTACTAAATTGTAAGAACTATGAATATAGTTCCTGTTGCACAAAGACATACGGCTTTCATAAACATTTTAGTTCTTAAGAGCAAGCTTGCAAATTTTCCTACAGGGACTCTTTCTTATATGTAAATCAGTGTCTCCAGGATTCCAGAGTTTTGAAACCACTCATATAAAATGAATGCCTGTCGGTGGTATTGAGAGGTAAAGCAAAGTGAGTGAAAAAGTGCTTACTGGAATACAAAGTGCCAGACATAGTTAAGACTTCAGTAGTTTGAGATAATAATCTTGGGAGATTAAGACTAAAACTTGCAACATGGGACTTAATTTCTTCCAGGCAATAATAGGAGAGAACATGGACACAAAGCGGTGCATGATTAACATCCAAGGGAATTATGGAGCCAGTGTGGGAGGAGCTCAGAGGTGATGGTGTTGTGGTCAGGCTGGGGGCCCCCCACATTCTGGGCCCGGGGTAGGCACTGAAACAGGCAGGTCTCTTCTCAAGCCTAACTTCTAAAAGTTACCAGAAACCAGACTCCTAACTGAATAGACATCGGGAAATGAGTGGTAATTTAATAACTCTCTGACCAGTCCCTTTCTTTCTTAATACTCTACCAAAACGGGCAGAAAACTTGATTCTCTCCTCAGATAATCCCTTCCGGGGAGATTAGTAGTGTATGTGCTTTTTGGCCTAGTTAAGGTTGAGGCCTAAGGAGAATTGAAGGACTGCTTTGACTCTGGTTTATTTAAGAAGGTAAGAGTAAGGACTAACAGTGTTTACAAGAGGCATAGATTGCTAGTGCTGCAAATAAATTTATTTGGTGCTGATTATATAGTAAAATTTTTGCTAGCTGTGAATGCATGGTGAGACCCAGTGCCTTCTCCTCCCAGTTTAACCAGGTGACAACACAAACCTCTTCTTTGCTGTCTGTCAGTCCTCGTACAGTGGTGTCACTGTTCTGGTCCAGGCTTCAGATTTCCTCTCACCTTTCCTGTCTGTTCATTTACCAGGGCCTGTTTCCCACACAGGTGCCCACTTCTTCTATTAACTTTTTGCCCAGGCTACTTGAGGTACTGTTGCCTCCTACCTGAACGGTCGCTAACTGGCTGCCCGCTTCTGATCTCCCTGCCCTTGCAGTCCATCTGCTGTAGAACCATCTTCCTGATTGCTTCTTTGCTGCCCCCAGATCTGCATCCAGGATGAGTATGTATTTCTTAACTTGGTTTTCTGTGTCCTCCAGGGTCTGGCCCCAACCTGCTTTTCTGGTGATCTCGTGCTCTGCCCCCTTTTACCTCTACTGGAAGCTCGTGGGAATACTGTTGGAGCTGTGGTCCCTAAAATTTCCCTCCTTTGTTCTGTTCTTCATTTTCTTTCCTGACTTTTCTTCCTGCTCAGACCCACTTTTCCAACTGCCTACCTGTGTCAGAGTACAAGGCCAGATTTGCCTGTTCTCTCCCTCCTCTGCTCCCGCAGCACTCCCACAAATCCCTGTCTCTGGGAAGGGAGGAGTCCTGCCAATATCAGAAGTGAAGAGTTAGACTTATTCCTTGTGCCTGTGATTCTGGATCTGCCTTAGAGCTCATCAGATATTTAAATGAATGTCTGTCAATGATAGCAGCTACCATTTATTGAACGTCTGCTGTGTGCTAGCCTCTAAATGCTGTGGAACCTAGTTGATTGAAATCCTCCCAGTAGTAGTCCTGTGAAGGAGGTGGTGTGATCCAGTTTTACAGATGAGCAAATGGAGGCCCTCAGATCTTAAGGAGTACGCCCAGATGACATAGCTAGTAAAGCAGCAGAGCCAGGATGGAGCGCAGGCCTGTCTGTAAAGTTCACTCTGGTGTTCTCACACTTCTGGCACTTGGCTCTGTGTTACTGCTATTGGGATGCGTGCCTGATCTCCCTGGTGTGATTGTGTGCTCATGATTCACGGCTGAGCCCATGCAAATCTTGGTATTCCTAGCATAGCTCTGGCAAATTGGCGTTTGTGCATAGCATGCTTGCTGAGTGGAACTGCATTCCTCTGTGCCTGCTAAATTATACCCTCCTTTAGGATGAAAATGATTTATCTTTGTATCTTCCATGTGTTATTTTAACACCTAGTATGCACTCAGTAAATACCTGTGGAATGAATGGTTGATGGTAGGGCCGGAGGACTGACTTCAGTGAGGGATTTAGCTACAAGGTGTCTGATTTGGTGAAAGTGGACTGTTAGCGATTAAGCCCCAAGTATAATAGTTCAGGAGAGGTTCTAGGCAGCATATAAAGCAGTTCAGACTTTTAAAAGAGCTGTATGATAGCGGCATTGTCCATCTTCAGTTTATGTAGCTGTGTCCAGGTCAGTTGAGAAGAAAGTCACATTATGTCTATTTAGCTACTGTTTATTGAGCCCCTGTGTTCTCGATGTTGAGCTAGGCTCTGTCTTTGTTGTCTGTAGGGCAATGTATATATTTTAAAATACTTTTGTCAACAGATGTTTGTATATGATTTTTTACAAAGAGTCGTGGCCGCTCTGTATGACAGAGAAGACATCGGACAGAAGACATTTACAAAAGAGGAAACTCAAACTGCAAAGAAAGCACTAGTTTTGATTTTAACCCAGGGCTCCAGAGCTGAGTTTTTTCAAGGCTGCCTCCTTTAGAAGCCGAATACCCAGTGCTTTCCTACCCTTAGTCTATCAGAATGATGCTCCTGGTCATTGCTGACTTCTGAGGTGTCCCAAGAGAGTTGATAGTGGCTCTTACAACAGGAAAGGTTCTATTCTCATCTCACACCCTTGTTTATGTTAGTTCTTCAGGCTTGGCAAGTCAGCCAGCACTTGGTTTTCTGAAGTGTCAGTTAAATATATGACTTTCAACCACAGAGCAAGGGTGGAAGTTTTATATATTCTAAAGTATTTCAGTGGGCAGGTCCAAATTATTTTGTGGGGCTTGATTGTCATTTTATCTTCTACTTCAACTAACAGTAAAGCCTTCTTATTTGAATAGAACAGTTATTCAAAGCCTCTTTTAGATACCAGGTTTTTTCAAAGAACCTGCTGAAGTCCAAGGAACCATTTATGAGAAAAATATACATAAAGAATTGTGCGGGAATTCCCCGGCAGTCCAGTAGTTAGGACTCTGGGCTTGCACTGCAGCGGGCACAGGTTCGATCCCTGGTCGAGGAATTAAGATCCCACATGCCACGTGGCACAGCCCAAAAAAAAAAAAAAAAAAATTGGGGCTTCCCTGGTGGCGCAGTGGTTGAGAATCTGCCTGCTAATGCAGGGGACACAGGTTCGAGCCCTGGTCTGGGAAGATCCCACATGCCGCGGAGTAACTAGGCCCGTGAGCCACAATTACTGAGCCTGCGCGTCTGGAGCCTGTGCCCCGCAACGGGAGGGGCCGCGATAGTGAAAGGCCCGCGCACCGCGATGAAGAGCGGTCCCCGCACCGCGACGAAGAGTGGCCCCCACTTGCCGCAACTAGAGAAAGCCCTCGCACGAACCGAAGACCCAGCACAGCCAAAAATAAATAAATAAAATTAAATAGCCTACTTTATAAAAAAAAAAAAAAAATTATATGCCATTTAACTGACATTAGAATTTAAATAAACCCACACTGATTAAATTTAATAAATTTTCCAAAAAAAAAAAAAAAGAAAAAAGAATTTTGCATATAATCTCAGATTCTTCATGGCCCTGATTCAGAATTTCTAGTAGAGTGGTTTACCCTTCAAAGTGCTATATACACAGTTCCATTAGTTGAAGCCTTAGTAGGTTTTTAAGTTTTATTATATGACAAATTTCTTTTCACTGGTATTATTATAGTGAGATATATTTCCCTGTCTTCCTTATGGATATTTAGCCTTTAAAATATTTTTCTGTTCCTAAAACAACATCCCAGGAGTGAAGCTACTGGTTTGTATACACTTTTTTTTTTTCCTATTTAGTGTCTAATGTTTATTAAACACTTGCTATCTTTGGGATAACTGAAGATTTAAGTACCTGCTCAATAGTTGAAAATATTGTCAGATCTATCACGTAATTCTCATTCATTCAATACTTACAGTAACTTTATGATGTAAGTAGTAGTATTCTCATCTTACAAATGAGGAGACTGGAGGCTGACAGGTTAATAAGCAACCTAAGGTAGTGCTAATAGCTAATAGGTCATGAATGGAACCCAGGTTTGCCTCCTTCCACTGTCCATGGTCTTTTCAGAAACTCATTTAAAAACACAGATCTGCCTTGATCATTGGAAAGTTTACCTTTAATACTGAAAAGCTAAACAAAGCAAAAATATACACACACAAACATAACCTTAAAGGAAATTCAGATGAAAGAGAACATATACCTAACATCCAGCTACTCCAGCAAATCAAGCTAGGCCTTCACCACATCTCTTCAGAGCTCAGTATTAAATCAATACCCTGGCAGGATGAGGGGAGAAAAACTGCTGTGAGAGGAGGAACAGAAAAGTGTCAGGAGGTAGCTAACAGCAGGATAAGCATATCTTTTAGAGTGCGGGACTCAAACCTGACTGGTTCTTGGCTTTGGCTCAGAGGTCTCTTAAATATCTGTTGGTTGTAGATTAATCAGGCAATAAAACCCCACTGGAAAAGATAGTGGGTCCTATGTGACTTTTAAAATTTGACCATAGAGAGACCTATAACCTATCACATTCATCCGTACCACCATGTTTGTGTTGAACACTAGGGGTTGTGGGAAGGAGCTTAAGAATGCTTGGAATGAATGAATCTGAACTTCTAGCAAAGGGACTGAATAATAATACTGGAGGAAAAAAGTGAAGAAAAGAAGAAAGGAAATGGAGGCCCTATGGAGCCTTTAGCAGCAACTCCTGAAAGAGAAAAAGGGGTAAGAGGGAAGCTAAATTATTTTGGAGGCCAAGTTGTGTGTTAAGGGACCTGAACTAGTCTTACCGCAAGAAGAAGGTAGACTTCAGTGATTTCTTTAAAGTACTCGCACTTTTTGCCTTCTGTTAAGAGTCACAGAGAAGTTTACTGGTATAACAAATTAGGTATTGCTGTGCATTCTTTTTTTTTTTTTTTTTTTTTTAAAGCACTTTTCTTTTTTATAGCTACTTTATTATTTATTTTATTTTATTTTTGGTTTGTGTTGGGTCTTCGGTTCATGCGAGGGCTTTCTCTAGTTGAGGCAAGTGGGGGCCACTCTTCATCGCGGTGCGGGGACCGCTCTTCATCGCGGTGCGCGGGCCTTTCACCATCGCGGCCCCTCCCGTTGCGGGGCACAGGCTCCAGACGCGCAGGCTCAGCAGTTGTGGCTCACGGGCCCAGCTGCTCCGTGGCATGTGGGATCTTCCCAGACCAGGGCTCGAACCCGTGTCCCCTGCATTAGCAGGCAGATTCTCAACCACTGCGCCACCAGGGAAGCCCACTGTGCATTCTTTTTAAGCTGCATTTATATAATTATTACTAGTAATTGGACCTCGGGTTAGAAAATCACCATTTAGTAACTTAAGGATTCACAAGTGTAGAAATCCCGTTCTTCAAATGATCAGGGAAAATCATTAGATTTGAGATTTGTATTTTGTAGCCACATCTAAAGTTTGCGCTCTAAAGGCAGATTTTAAAAGGCAGAGTATAATGCAAGTATGACTTTCTGAGGATGACCTAAGTTACATGTTACCAAGGTTCTTATGAGCAGGGATCTAGCAGAGAATAAATTCAGCACTGAAAATCACAACTTAGTAATATGATGCTGGTCTTGATGTGTGCTGTTGCTCCGAGCAAGTTGTGTGGGCTGTTATCTCCTGTGACATCCCTATAAATGATATATTAGTAATACTTTATAAGTAGGTTGGGAGAATTAATTTATTTTTCTAAGGCATTTAAAAATTGTTTGGTGAAAGGCTCTGTATGGAGCAAATTGGTGTCGGTCTGTTTTCCATCCTCTGAGCCAGGAGAAAATAGGCACCTTAGGGTGGGAAGGTTGGCTTATCTTTTGGAGTTCTTTTATAAATCGCTTTTATTGAATTTGAAATGGATATCAGAAGCTCCCAAGAATATGGTTAACTATAAAAGCAAACTTTTTTGAACTTGGAACTATGTGTTTTCATCAAAGATTTAAAATGGGTAAGTGTTTGTTTGTAATTGGCCAGACTTGGGGGTAAAATATGGCCCTTTGATGATCCTGGTCCCCAACTTTTTCTCTTTTCTTTTTCTTCATTTCAGAGAAGAGATAAGGCTGACTTTCTGAAAAGCAGTCAACTTTACCTTTTTTTTTTTTTTTTTTAATTATTTATTTTTGCCTGCGTTGGGTCTTCATTGCTGCGCGCGGGCTTTCTCTAGTTGTGGTGAGCGGAGGCTACTCTTCGTTGCGGTGCACGGGCTTCTTGTTGCGGTGGCTTCTCTTGTGGAGCACAGGCTCTAGGCACGTGGGCTCGGTAGTTGTGGCCCACGGGCTCTAGAGCACAGGCTCAGTAGTTGTGGCGCATGGGCTTAGTTGCTCCGCGGCATGTGAGATCTTCCTGGACCAGGGCTCGAACCCGTGTCCACTGCATTGGCAGGCAGATTCTTAACCACTGCGCCACCAGGGAAGTCCCAACTTTTATTGTCAATGTGTAAGATATATTTCTTCCATTAATCTGTGAAATATTTTGCTCCAAATAAGTTGGCAGTAGGTGCTGGAACAAAGGTTTTCATCTACGCTTACACGTTCAAGTGTGCATACTCAAATGCCTCCATGTGAAAATAGCTTTGCTTGGAAGATTTATGACCAAATTCTTGCTTTAGGGAAGCTAACAGTCTAATAGGGCAGGGTAATGTATATGCACAAGTAACAGTACTGCATGCTGTTTTTGAAAAATGCATGTTTCTTTCTGAATTTTACCCCTACTTAAAAAGAATAATGGTGAACGAATAGTAATATAACTATTTTGAAGTAACTTAACATGAGGCTTGGCTGTTCATGTATTTGCAAGAAACTTTATGCTAATGTCAAAGAAAAATGAACCAGTGTAGATGCATAGGAAGGAAGATAGGGCCAATATACTTCCTGGTGCCTTGAAACCGGAGCTTCAGATGCAATGTGGTGGTCTCTCTCTCTCTCTTTCCCTCTCTCCTTCCCCTCTTGTGACTGATGAGCTGAGCCCTTTCTCCAACTGTACATGATTTCCTAGTGAACTAGGGGGTGTATTTTTCCAACATAGATTAGTCACCCGACTTACAGCATTCAAGTTCATATCCTTATAACAGATTGTGTTTAAAATCTTCACAGATTTCTCACCTTTTAGGGTTCAGATTTACTATCCACTCGGAGTCTGTGACCCTCACTTTTGGCAAGCTTCCAAACAGCTCTTTGGCGGAGACCCTGTCCACTTTATTCTTGTACCCTTGGCTGGCGCAGCACCAGAGATCGCTTGCGTAACGCTGGGGGCCGGGGGGGGGCCGGGGGTGGGAGTGGGGTAGGGTAGCGCACCTTCCCGCATGCGCCAGTCCGGACCTGGCTTACCCGATGACCCCGCCCCCCACTGGGGTAGGTTAGAGAGGATTTGGCTTTTGAAGGTTTTGAGGGCCCGCCTAGGTAATTAGCACAATTTACATTAGTATAATTACAGAGTTCCAAGCAACCACCTTGCAAATGGACCCTGAGAGTTCAGTTTGTCTGTAATGGAGATACCGCAGGCCACGATCCTTGGCTTTGTGAGCAGTTTATAATTTAGCCAGATTTAGTTTCCCCCCCTAAAAAGTCTTTTAATCACAGAGCGAAAAAACGGTGCCGCAACATGTGACAGCAAATGTTTTAAAGCACGGGACGTTTGGTCCCCCATAATTTTGTCATAAGATTGTCCAAGCGTTTCTTTGAAAGCTAGATGACACTGCCAGTAAACGCCAAAATAGTAGCTATCGCTTGAACCGAGCGGTGTTACTCTAGGGTGGGGGTGGGACCCATTCTCGCGCGCCTTCTGCGCCGGCCGGGGGCTTGTTCACGAACACTGAGGGGTCTGGCCTCCGCGGGGCGGGGCCGCCGGGAGGCGGGGCGAGCCGGGCCCGGGACCGCCGGGACTGCGCTAGTGCGCATGCGCAGGCGTCCTCCTCCGCGCCGGCTGACCCCTTGTTTCCGCCGTTGGCCGAAACACTGCGAAGGTCGTTACCTGAGCGCTACCGGTCGCCGACATGGCTGAGGAAAAAGATTGCCTGAGTGGAGACGTAGAGATGGGCGAGGAGCCGGTGGTGACCATTACCGGTGGTGCGTACTCTGGGAAGCAGGCGGCGGCGGCGGCGGCGGAGCCGATGAAGGTGGAAGCGGCGGTGGGGGCTGATGCCTGCTCTGACGACCTTAGCTGTGGGGAGGCCGACATCGACCCAAGCCTGCTGGAGCTGGTGGATGAGGAGAAATGCCGGAGTATCCGCAAGCAGTACCGGCAGCTCATCTGTAACGTCCAGCAGAACCGTGATGACATAGTGAACACGGCGAGCGAGTCCTTAACCGAGGCTCTCGAAGAAGCCAATGTCCTGTTTGATGCAGTGAGTCGAACGAGAGAAGCGGCCCTCGACGCTCAGTTTCTTGTTTTGGCTTCTGATTTGGGTAAAGAAAAAGCAAAGCAGCTAAACTCTGACATGAGCCTTTTTAATCAAGTGGCATTTTGTGATTTTCTGCTTATATTTGTGGGTCTAAACTGGATGGAAGATGATGGACGTGATGCGCTGAGTGACTGTGATGATAATATAGCTCGCTCTTTTTGGGAGACAGTACAAAAGGAAGCAACGTCGTGGATGCTGCAAGCTGAAACATTCCACTTTATTTTCGGTTCATGCAAATCAGAGACTTCCGCGCGGAAGCCCCGACTTGAGCACCGGAAAAAAGTTCACAGAATGGAAGAAAACGGGGATATGCCTACAAAGCTGAGGAAGCTGGACCTGAGTAGTAATCAAGAAGCGACAGAAAAAGAAGTAGAAAGAATCTTGGGATTGTTGCAAACGTACTTTCGAAAGTATCCTGATACTCCCGTGTCCTATTTTGAGTTTGTGATTGACCCAAACTCTTTCTCTCGTACTGTGGAGAATATATTTTATGTTTCTTTCATTGTAAGGGATGGTTTTGCAAGAATAAGGCTTGACCAAGACAGGCTGCCAATATTGGAGCCCATTAATATTAACCATGTGGGTGAGGGGAATGATTCCAGTTCCCATGGCAGGAAACAAGGAGTTATATCTTTGAGTTTACAGGACTGGAAAAATATTGTGGCAACTTTTGAAATTTCAGAGGCCATGATCAGAAACTCGTACTAAAGATTTTTGTTCTTAGTGTAGGAGACATTTTGTGGTTTTTCTTAAGCATCTCAAAATGGAGAGTAAAATCTAAACAGAAGCACATATTGTATCTCTTGTAAAGTGAAAAAGTATTTTCAAGAACATCAGAAATTGTTTTACTGTGCAGTGTATTTTTTCTTGGTAGTTTATAAAGTTGTCATGATTTTCTGTTGCTAAAAGAAATTCACTGGCATGTTCATGGGAAAGTTTTTTTGAATGCTCCTTAAGACTTTAATAATAAAAGTTCTGAATTCCATAAATTAAAAGGTATTTGATAATTTTCCAAAAAAAATTAGTTATGGTGCTCTGTGATACTTACTGCCTTGCTTCCTCTGCTCCAGGGAACCACAGGAATCCCAAATGGGGCTCTTGACCAGGTTGGGGGGAAGAGTGGGTGGAAAAAATGGTCAAGGAAGACTATCTGTAGGGCAGAGCCTAAGTGACGTTAATACTGTTAAAAAAAAAAAAATTCAGATGCCATGCTTCATTGCAAAGAAGACTCAGTTATATTAATGAGTGGGTATCCATATTCTAAATAATTTCTCCTGTGATTGGACTCAACAAAAGTAGAATATCTCTACTGTAGTAGGTGAGCCATCAACTAAATGCTGGAAGGCGAGTAAATTGGTCAAAGGTAAGGAAGGTAGTCTCGCAGAGAAATATGGAGGCCAAATACGTGGAATTGTGAGAAGTTATGGCTCCAGAGAGACCTGTAAGATTTTTTGGAAGACTACTCCATTTGAATGTTATCCTGGGCAAAAATTGGCATACCTCATCTGTTAGTGTCCTCAGGAGTAGAAGGTAACCTTTGCCAGATTATTTCAAACAAAATCTTTTAACATCCAGTTACATAGTCTTTATGTACTGGCTTCATTTCTTCTCTGGCCCCTAGCTTCCCTTTGTAATTTCTGCTGATACAGAGTGTCCCTCAGAATCAGTGATGTTTCATTATGGTAACAGCTTTGAATATTTGTTCCCAACTCCATTTTGATTTCTTAAGTAGGGCTTTAAATGCCTGGAAACTTCCTGTTTAAACTGAAATATGTGATTAATTAATCCAAGTTGTCTTCATTTTCTTCACTTAGGATAAAGCCATAAAGGCTTTTTAGTGTTGTTGCTTGTAATTGTTTTAAGAATATAAATTACCACCTTATTTGGACGCTACTGCTGAAAATTTGGGTCTTTAAGAATACAAGTTTCGAAGGTGCAGTGAGCATGCCTGTGCTTTCCTTGATCCCTATAGAAACTAAATCTTTGGTAGCAGGGGGTCTTGCCATTAAATCTTATTTGGCAAGTGGATAAGTATCTGCTTTGCATGGCAGTAATGATAAACTTTCCCACTAAGTCTAAATGTAGTACAGGGAAGGGAAATCCAAAGACTAAATGAATGACTTTGAGATCAAGAGAAGATTGAGATTGAGAGGTTCTTCAGTAATAGTGGAGGTTTTTAGCAAAAACAAATTTCTCATGAAACTGGGCCAATTATTTTCTAAAGTAGTCAATTTTTCCCCTTTTTTATATGAAGGGATGCTCACCCTTCCCAGTGTCTACCACCCTTTGATCTAGCGATTGTGGAAGCATCATTTGGTCTCTGATCCTCCCTTTAGCATGCCTCTACCAACCGGGTTCCTTAGGTTTTCCAGAGCTTTGCTGTTTGGGGAAAAGATAATCTTAGTGATAGCAAAAAGATCTTGCCTCAGGTCTACTCACCACCAGTTCTCTCTTTAAACGCCAAGTGCCTTTACTAGGAGTATTTGAAACTTAGTGATGACTAAAAGCATTAACAGAGAATGTGGAGGTTTGGGAGGAAAGTAATCTTCTGGGTCTTCTCTAAAGTAATAGCTGTTAACATATAAATCAGGTTGACCACTTGTTTCTACTTTTAATTGGTTGTCATGACACATAGATTGCCTCATCACTTGGAAATTAAAGCGATTGTTTACCTTGAAGAAAAAAGGAAAATTGACCAATAGATAACTCATTTATAGAGATTAGATGTGAACCAAGTTGCAAGTCTGCTGGTTTCCCACTAATATAGTTAGAGTGCCTTATATTTCGCAGGTTCAGTAAAATCAGCTGAACTTCAGGAGAATATTATGGAAATCTTTTAAACTAGGATTTTGTTGTTTGACAGAACCACTCTCTGACAAAGGACCTGGGATCAGATCCTCTGTAACGTTCTAGTTGGAGACTTTGGGCAAATTAGTAAACCAGCAGACCTTTAGGTTTTTTATTTGCTAAGTGGGAATAATTACCTGTTCTCTTAAATTTACAGTAAGGATAAAATGAGAAAATGTATGTGACAAGTACTTTGAATTAATGGATGTGGTATAGTGAGAAAAGCAAGAGATTTGTAATCATTTAGATCTGGGTATAATTATTGACTCATGGGCAAGTTTCTTAATCTCTAAGGGTTTCTTTTTTTTTTAATTTATTTTCTTTCTTTATCTTTGGCTGCGTTGGGTCTTCGTTGCTTCACGCAGGCTTTCTCTAGTTGCGGTGAGCGGGGGCTACGCTTTGTTGCGGTGGCTTCTCTTGTTGCAGAGCATGGGCTCTAGGCACAAGGGCTTCAGTAGTTGTGGCTCATGGGCTCTAGAGCGCAGGCTCAGTATTCGTGGCGCACGGGCTTAGTTGCTCCACGGCATGTGGGATCTTCCTGGACCAGGGCTCGAACCCGTGTCCCCTGCATTGGCAGGCGGATTCTTAACCATTGCGCCAGCAGGGAAGCCCTCTAAGGGTTTTCTTATTGTCATTTCTGAAATGGGAATGGCATGTGATTAAATGGGATGATATATACCAAACATCTAGCCCAAGGTTGGGCTTGCTGTGAGCACTCATGTTAGTCCCTCACTCAGTAGTAGATCAAAGTCAGAAAGTCCATGCTGCTGCCTCTTTCCATGGTGACATCTCTGTCACGGTTCGTACACTTTGCTTTAAGTCTAGATGTCGTGACTTTCTCATATTCTTGCGTTTGTTGTGGGGAAACCATTACCAAGTGATTAGAATTGGCACTTTGTTAGTTCACTCAACAACTGTGCCAGGCACAGCTCTAGGCATGGCGGGTGGGGGGTGGCAAGTGGTGAACTGAAAATTGCCTGTCTCTCATGGAGTTTATATTCTAATGGCTGTATTAGTTTCCTATTGCTGTTGTAACGAACTACCATTTAGTGGCTCAAAAACAACACAAATTAATTTTCTTATGGTTCTGGAGGTTGGAAGTCTGAAATCGGTTTCTCAAGGTGTCAGCACGGCCGGTTCCTGTGGAGGCTCTGAGGAGAGAAATCTGTTTTGCCTTTTCAGAGGCCACATGTGTTCCTTGATGCACTATTCCTCCGTTTTCAAAGCTGCCAGTGCAGCCTCTCTGTCTTCGCATTGATTACTGCAATGAAGTCTCCCTCTGCCTCCCTCTTATAAGGATACTTGTGAATAAGTTGGGCCCGTGGGATAATCCTGGAAAATCTCCCCATCCCCGGATTCTTAAATCACATCTCCAGAAACTCTTTTACAGGTAATGTATTCACAGGATCTGGGGTTTGGACTTCAGTGTTAGGGGACCATTGCTGAGCCTGTCACAGAGTGGGAGACCACGGTAATTCTGTCAGTGATGACTGCTCTGGAGAAAAACTGCTTGGAGAGTGGCTGAGAGGCTGGATCGGGGTGGACCCTGGGAGGAGGCATTGAAATGGATTCTGTTTGTTCTAAGCCATTTGCCAGAATACTTGGTACAGAGTGAATGTTAAATATGACTGTGGCTCTAGACATTTTAGGCACATGATAGCTGGCAGGTCTAGATGGTTAATTGGTCATGGAGAATCAACTTCCCTGGTTCTCCTAGGAGGAAGGTAGTGTAGCAAGCCTCTCTACTTCACTGACTGGGCACAAAGACAATTCTCTGATTTGTACTCACCTCAGTATTACTGTTTGATAGTTTTCACCCAGCACCACCTGTCAGCATTGGATTGAAATTTTCCCTAGGCCAGGAGTTGGCAATGTTTTTTCTGCAAAAAGCCAGGTAGTAAATATTTTAAGCTTTGTGAGCCATATGGCCTCTGTTGAAACTAGTCAACTGTGCTCTTGTTGCAAGAACAGCAGCTCTAGACAATATTGAAACAAGTGGGCGTGGCTGTTTTCCAATAAAATTTTATTTATGGATACTGAAATTCGGGTTTCATATAATTTTCATGTATCATTAAGTATTGCTCTTGATGTTTTTTTTTCCTTTATCATTTAAAAATGTTAAGAAGAACCATTGTTAGCTCAGGGGCTGTGAAAAAAAAAAAACAAAAACAAACTACAGGCCTGCTGGGTTTGCCCCTCAGGCTGTAGTTTGCCAGTTCCTGTTATAGACCTGGGGCCCAGGCTCTTACAGAAAGCCTGTAGCATTTAAACCATCATTTAGTTTTATTTCTTTCGTAGCCCATAATCCTCCAAAGCAGAGGCTTGAGGTATATCGCCTAGTGGATGCTGCAGCGTGCTGGCAACAGCAGTCAGATTTCAAAGGAAACAAGCAGTCAGCAGCTCGTATCGTTTATATAATCACTGCAGACAAGGAACCCAGGCAGGAGAATTTAAGCAGTTTGCCCAGGATCACATAAGTGACAAAGTCAGGTTCAGATTTGGACTAAATCCAAGCTCCTAACCTATTATGCTACACCCCTGGTACTTTTTCAGTGTTTTCCCACAGTTTTATTCTCAGGGATGAGAAAGCTGAACTGAAGCCCAGCCTCTCAGTGTACATAACAGAGTAGGAACTAGCACCCAGGTGTTTTATTCTAAGAATATTTTTGAACATCACATGCATGTGGAGTTGGCACTGGTGATGCAGAAATGAGACAAGATGCTTGTCCTTGTAGAGTTGATGGGATTGTGTGAAGATGCCAGCAGGGGCATCAGAGGAGGATCCAGCCTGCTGGGCACAGTCAAGTAAAGGCTTCCAGCTAAATCTTGAAGGACAGGAAGGGGCGGAACAGTCTTCACTAAGTGCTCTGAGAATCTGTGTTAATGCAGTTGCAAGAAACAGGAGAATGTTGTTTGGGAACCTTAGGGAAACAATGGAACAAACGGGCCTTACGTTTGTGTCTTAGGATGTTGGTAAAAGAGCCTAAAGGAATGCTTTAGAAAGGGTGACATGTTTGTGTACATCGAATAAAAATAATAAAACATTGTGCAGTTGATATGCTGGATCAGAATTTGATGGGAAGAGGGCATTTCAGGTGAGAGGCGATGCAGGTAAGTGCAGGGGACAACATCTGTAAAACATGCCAGAGCTTTTTGACTTAGCCCCTTGGGAAGGCAGGTTCCCTTTTGTAGGAAAGGGAGAATTAGTGACTGAAGGAATTTTTCCTACCAACCATGGTGCCAATATGCTTTCTCTCACGCTCAGCAGTTGGGGGCGGGGGTGGGGTTGGGGGGAATGTTGATTTTACAAAAGGAAAAAGCAGACTCCCAAGGATTAGGTGATTAGCCCAAGTCACCTAGCCTTGAGAGTGAGAGCAAGTATTTTCACCTAGGTCACTTCCACACCAGAGCTCATGTGTAATAGTTAAAAAAACAAAAACCTGTGCCCAAAGGATAGGAGTCATGTTTGGGGGAAAAATAAAGATGACTTACTCAAATTTTAAAGAAATCTGAATTGCTTTCAGCATTGTGCCTTTCTGGGGGAGTCTGGAGCACCGTTTTTGCTGGGGGTGGGGTGGAGGAAAGGCATTGAGAGGCAGATGGAAGAATATACAATCTGTAAACCTCACAAACAGCTGCTGGGGGGGGTGTGTATGTTTACACTGCTGTCCTTGGTTCTCAAAATGTGGTCTTCATTCTGCCCACCCCCTTCAGGAAGTCCTTGAGGTCAGAATTACGTTGATACTAAGATGCTCTTTGCCTTTTTCACTCATTCTCTTGCACGTCTACCATGGAGTTTTCCAGAGGCTACATGGCAGGCAGAGTGGTGCAACAGACTGAACACAGAAAAGACATGAACTGTCTTTTATCAAGATAGTCATCACAGAGAATTACAGAGATATAAAATAATGCCACTCTTCTCACTAATTAAAAATGTTTTTAATCAATTGTTTATGTTTAACAATGATGTTTGATATTTAAAATTTAAAGATATTTTAATAACTTAAAATATTTGAATATTTAAGATTAAATTTTTTTTCTTAGTTTTAGTTACCAATATACTAAGCCCCACATTAACCAAAGCTCTAAATAATTTAAGGTTCTAAAGGGATCCTGAGACTAAAAGTTTGAGAACTCCTGTTCTTTATCAGCTTCTCTGGTCAGTAGTAACCAATATTTCTAGCAGTCGTAATTGGAGAATGGGGGGCGTTTTTCTCTTGTGTCTCTTTACTCCATCTGTGTGCACCTTCCTTACACTGTGGAGGAGAGAGCTGTCTTGTATTGTCTATCTTCTATCTCAGGTGGGCAACCACTTCCTTGCAGTTGAATGACAGCAACTTCAGTTTTAAGTTGGATTAAAATTTTAAAACATCATGTTTAGTTCTGGGGTCAGCTGAATGCCTCAGTTGCCTGTCTTGCTGATTTTACTTTACAGAACTAAAAATGTTCAGGCTCACTCAGAGCTCTCTTTGTAAAATCTGTGTGCCCGGTTGATATAATTTGACTTAAACTTGAACCATAAGAACCCAGGTCTGATACAAAATTTCAGTACAGAACAGATTTTTATAAACATTGGTAGAGGGAGTATGTAGCTTTCCAGCATGACAGTGCATTTTCCTTCTTTTGTTTCAGTAGATGTGTTGGGGGAGGTGGTTATAAGAACGGGTGGTTTTTATTTAGGCAGCCAGTGATTGTGTTTTGGCACCATCTGTGTTAAAGTACATGCAGATAAAATGAGGCTGAGATTAAAAATGGTTATTTTTCCAGAAGAACATCTAGCTGCATCTATTTGTTAATTCTTTTCAAACAGCAAGTCAGCCCTTCCACTCTGAGATCAGCTAGAGAGAGGAACGCTTGTGACCTGAGGCTTACATGGCTCCTTTGCTCTGAAGGGCTGTCATTACCAAATTGTCTTTCTCCCCACAGTGCCTTGCACTGGAGGAGAAGCCTCGGCCATAATGCCAGTTGATGAATACTGGCTCTGTTTACCAGCCTCTCACGTTAGACCTTTTGTACAGACGGTCAGGGTGATGCAGTCTTGCCCCTGCTGTTGCTGGTTTCCAGGTGCTCTCCCTTCAATCCCTGAGCCACGGTGTGTACCTGCCGTGCTGCCCGGGGGCAGCCGCGGTGCCGCGCCTCCTCCGCCTTTCCATACTGCACCCCCTTCTACATCCCGAGCATCCAATTCTACTGATCCTAAGCTCTGCCTTTTGTCCCCCACATCTGATGGTAGGCAGGAGAAAAATGTGCAGTCTGGGCTGGTAAATTTGGGGGCTTTTTTGATTACCAAGGTTAAAACTTGACTTAAAAAAAAAAAAGAAAAACATTTTTGTGTGCTTGTTAACAACTTTTCCAATCATTCTCTCATGTTAGCAGATTTTTAAAATAAGAAATAATTTTAAATATTCACCAAAACAGTGTTCCATGCTAATACGAAATGTAACTAATGTGTTTTAAAACTAGTGGAATCAAAGGATATTTTAAAATTAAAAGTCTAATGTTTATATTATAAATGCCAAGTACACGGAAACTACTAAATATAGGAGGCTTCATACATAAGCAGATTAAAGAAATGAGCTTTAAGGGTCACTTGTTTATTTATTTAACCTTTTTTCCCCATTTATTTAAAATGTCTTATGAAAGCAGGGACTTTTAACTTTTTGTTCAGGTCAGTGTCAATTAGTGATTTTGTTCTGAATTTCTAGATTTTACGCTTTACCTAAACAATGTAGAAAAACTTTAAAATATTTGGCTAACCTGTTTCAGTTGCTATTTACCAGGTCCCTATCTTAATCTATGACCTTAGCCTACTCATTATTCTACCTTTGACTAGAAAGTGAAAATGATTGCCAAATTGTATTGGGTCTATTAAAAACATATAGTACAGATGTTCTTAAAACCTAATTTAAAGCCTAGTTTAAAAATTCTAGGAAAAAAGAGCTGATCAAACTTAATTTAGGTCTAAGTTGATTTTGTTGGACCATCAGGGCCTTAGTTTTGTGTACTATGAGGACACTTCAGAGTAGCTATCTGTGATGTGGAGATGCATTAGGACAGTCCTAACAGAAAGCAGGTAACTGATGACCACTTGAAGGAAGGTTGAACATTTCCAGTTGCATGCTATGATGTAAATCAATATTTTTCCTTTGCTTTTCTTTGAAGAAAGGTTTTTCACAAAACTTTTCAGACATTGCTGCTTTTAAGTTAAGTTATTTTTACTTCCATTGTTTTTCTTCTTTAGGCTTATCAGGAGGGCGGACTTCAAAATCTACTGAAAATGAATGGCTCCGAGGATCTCCCCGAGTCCTATGACTATGACCTCATCATCGTGGGAGGGGGCTCAGGAGGACTGGCGGCTGCTAAGGCAAGGAAGGCTTCTTGTGTGTTCTGGGATGTGGATAGAACAGTCACGCCCCCGACAGCATTCTCCAGGTTCCCTGTGGAATTTGTTGGAGCTACTCTTGTGACGTTTCATACGTTAACTTGGGCAGGGAACGTTAAGGACATTTTTCCAGGTTCAGCTGTATATTCTTTGTATAAAAATACTGGGGCCAGTATTTTGGGACATATTTTCATTCATTTTAAGTTTGGTTGATTTTTTTTTTTTTTTTTTAAGATAATAAGGGGTTTGTATGCAAATGGCTTGAAAAGAAATAAATATATTTTTATTCTTTATAAATACGATAATTATTTGTTGTTTTCACTTTGATGATTTCCCTAATCACAGAACCTCCTCCCCAATAGAAAGATGGAGAGCAGTTGGATTTCTTAAGCTTAATCACTAAAAGTTTTTGCCTCCCCTGTGTATGAAATGAGGTAAGAGTGTATCCACTCACTCTGTGGCCTGGAGGTGATGGAGTACAGGAAGTATAAATACAGGAGATTAGGAGTACGGCTCCTGGCCCTGAATTGAGATACATTTTCCATGTGTGAGGGGCCCTTGTGCCTGTCATTGTTCCCCATCACCTTGTTTTAAAAGATGAGGTAGTTGTCCTCCTCTAAGGTGTATCTTGTGAATCAGTGAAGGTAGATTCAAATGAAGCTGTCCAAATTGGGAGCAGGCCAATGTCTGGCAGCAAGCATTTCTTTGCTGTAAATGATTCAGGAGTAATCTCAGATTTTTTTTATTCTAGTGGTGGTGGCTTTGAAGGACACATAGACTCAGTCCTTTCAAATAACCTTTGGAGGTCTAGTTGCAAATACACAAAGCTTATTCTCTGAGAAAGATAAAGGATACTCTGCAAAATGAACTTGTGATGGTTGTCGTCACTCCCCTAAAATAGATTCGGAAACCTTATAGAGATCATCAACTTCTCCAATGGCTCTTCACATGAACATTTTAGGAAATCTGACAATTTCAGAAGAAAAACTTTTCCAGTATTCTGTTTAGAAACTGAAGTAGATAAAACTTCAAAGTACTTATAAAAATATTGTCTTACTGGACACAGGTTGAATCAAGGATTGTAGACTATCAGTATATCTGTTTTACTGCCTGTTTACCACTTGCTTAGAAATGGCCACATATTTTTCAGATTATTGCTTAATTTATTATCGTTTGGCTGGAATTACATAAGAGGATTCTAGAGATTCCAGCTGACTGACAGTTCTGCAATTGTAATCTGCATATTCTTTGAAGCTACCTTATGACTAAGTATTGCTTAACTTTTACCTTGGAGTTGCACTAATCGTTTTGGTATATGAAATTCTCAGGTATTAATGATTGGTTATGCTTTAGGCATTATAGCTTAGTAAAAATAGCATGGGTTTTCAACAGCCCATTTCCAGTCCATCATGTTAGCCATTCCAACTCATTTTAATAATTTTATTTTCCAGGAGGCAGCCAAATATAACAAGAAGGTGATGGTCCTGGATTTTGTCACTCCAACCCCTCTTGGAACAACATGGGGTAGGCTTTTAAAATACCTTAGAAGTGACCTTGTAGGAGCAGGTTTTTCCCTGGCATGGTTTAAATGGCCCCTAAAGTCCAATTTTAAAATTAAAAATTAAATAAGAAAAAAAAATAACCCAAAACATGTACTTCTTTCACTTGTGCTAAGTTAAAATGGACTCCAGTTAAATGTTGAAATAGGTAAGTTTTATCAAGATGACTCAGCTGCTTCAAATTAGAAGGAGGCAAGAAGAAGCAGGAAGTCTGGATAAAACAGTGTCACAATTTCTAATTCATTCATCAGCTATTTGTGAAGGTGTCACTTCTGTGTCGGGCACTGTTCTGGTGCTGGGTGTAGTCCCTCTGGCCTGTGGAGCTCGCACTCCGTAGTGACACTCGGCTAGCATTCTCCTGAGAGGGCTTCGATTTCCTCGCTGTGGAGTCCACTGCCATCTTGCAGTCTTATGCCATTTTGGCTGCCTCCCCACCTGTCTAACGGAGACAAGTTATCACCATGTTCTTTAAACTCAGGGACACTAAATCTTTTTTTGGGGGGGCGTTGGGGGGTGGTGTCATGAATCCTTTGGTGAGAATCAGCAAAGGCTGTAGACCGCCTCCGTAAAGAGATGCTCGTATACACCAAACTTTCTGTGTGGTCCCAGGCCCACTGCAGTCCAGCCACGCCCAGCTCAACAACCCCTTGATCAGTTCTACTCCTAGGGCTGGTGGCAAGTGTAAGGTTGTGCACAAAGTAAGGCTTCAGTTTCTGGCATTTTTATCAGCAGTCAATTAATTTTGAATCTTTGAAGTATGTGGAAGTTGTGGAAACCTGCTCATTTTCATTTTAGGGTAATGTTGCTGTCTTTGGTCTGTAAGGCTCTCTGAACTTAGAAATGTCACGAGACTTAGTAATAAACTCATATAAACAGTATTGGCTACATTAAGCAAGTAAATTATGATGTTTAGTAGAATAGCACTGGTGCTTGGGGCAGGCCACCCCAAAATACGCACAGTGGCATATTGATTATTTTGAATTAAACTTACTTAAGAAATGGCCAGTGCAAGAGGGACACTCTGGCTCTCCTTTTTGTCTCTGAAAGCAGGAAATAAGTCTCGTGAAAGGTGCACTTCCTGCATCTGGAGGTAGAGAGACAGCCTTATCACAAAAGATAGGGAATTTGGGGCTGAGGAGCCTATTGTACACAAACCTGTCACCTCTTTAATTAATCCCAAGCCTAAACTCTTTAGATTCTTAAATAATTGGGCACCCAAAACCTAAGTTTCTTTGTCCTGTCAATTTCTCTTAAATGTATTGTTTCTTTGTCTAAAAAGTATAAAAGCTGCCTGCTTTGGCTACTTCTTAGGTCCCATTTCTATGAAACCTTCATGTGCACAAATTAAAATTTCTTTCTTTTTCTCCTGGGGATCTGTTATGTCAAATTTATTATTAGTCCAACCACAAGAACTCAAGAGGGATAGAAGGGAAATCTCCTCCTCTGTGATGTTAATAATAATCGTTGCCCTTTTTCTTTTGAGGATTGTAATACAGGCTGTAAACTGATTTCTCAATGCTGTTGCAGGTCTCGGAGGAACATGTGTGAATGTGGGTTGCATACCTAAAAAACTGATGCACCAAGCAGCTTTGTTAGGACAAGCTCTCCGAGACTCTCGAAACTATGGGTGGAACGTCGAGGAGATAGGTATGTGGGGGAAGCTGCTCTTCCGTTTGTGCTTCTGAGGGGTTCAAGCTGGGATCTTGCAATGCGCCATCCATCTAGCAAGTAACCCGGAAGTTGTTTCTGTTGTTTGTTTTTTTAATGGATAAAATCACTGTGGTTATCCTGTGTCGTGTTAGCTCTGTAGCTATTATTATGTATGGTAAGAACAGATATTGCACTTGGAGTACCTTTTTATAATAGAAAACCAGAATTCTTTCAGATAAATTCTCATAATTATATAGAGTTTCCTAAGGAAGTGCAAACTACATTTGCTTTCCTTTGAAGCTATTACATTTCTCTCTCACCAAAAAAGTCTGTTCCATGAGCTGATATTTGGGGGGATTGTTTGTTGAGAAGGGGGTTTTGTTGGATTAAAAATATTTAAACTACCATAGAAACCCTAGAAAAGTTGAAGAGGAATCTGTTGACTTTAGAAGGTATAGATGACATTATCTGTAGAAGAGTAAAAAGAGGTCTGGCACAGCTTCCTGGCTAATTAATTACGTAGGTCACTATGTCCTTGAAGAGTGAGACTCCAACCCTTAATCTGATTTTAGTTCTGAGGGACATTCGAGGGAAAATCTTCTAACCAGCAGCTAGGGTAAATTGTATTGTGGCTTTTTCTGAGTTTTAATTAACAGTTATTAGATACCCATATGTAAAAGGTATAAACACATGCTTTGAAAATTTTTGCTCTTATTCAAAACTAGTCATGCTTCCTTTGTTGATGCTTTTACTTGAAGTTTTCTTATGCTGGGGTCATATCTCTTTCCTCCGACCCTTAGAAGGCTGCTTTCTGTCTGTGACCTTTGGAAGCCTGAGGCTGGTACTGAGAGTTTTGTTATTTGGTTCTAAGGTGCCATGCTCCATGTCCTTTTCCCTTGCCCAACAAATAAGGCAGTTGAGCAGACTCTTGACCTATGGAACATGAATTTAACACGTCATCTGCTGATGGTCCACCTCTGTTTTTCACCTCTACCCCCCCCACCTCCCAAGTTATTCACTCCCATGTCTGAATGCCCAACTGAGTCTGCCGTTAATCCACTCTTTCCCTTCCTGGGAGCCTACTATCAATGTACTACCCAGTTAACAACAGAATCTCCCTTCCGTTAATGTATTAGATTTTTTAGTAGACTTTTTAGAAATCCTACTAGTGAAGTTATATAATATTACTATCGAGTGCTCACGCTTTGTACTTGAGTCTGTGCTGGGGAAATACAGAGATAAATAACACAAATCTGTAGGTACACAGGTTTTGTTATCATTGATGTACCAACTAAGTACCCTGGGAGCCCGGAGGTGGGATCGGTAAATGATTTAAGGGGTGACTGGAGATGATTTTTTAGATGTTGTGTCCTTGACAGCCAGCAGAGGAGGGGAAGGTCAGTTCATTTAGACAGTGAAGGAACGAGGTACATATTTGAAGAATAGTAAATACCCTGGCATCTCTAGAGCAGGGAGCATGTGGGGAACATAAGCGAGGACATTTGCTGTGGGCTGAACACCCTGGGTGGTTTGGGACAAGGGTAGGAGGAGGACCGTGGACCAGCTTAGGGAGCTGCACAGTTGTGCTGAGGGCAAGTTGGAACAGATGTTTTGTGATTGTTGGGGTAGTAGCGGGAAGAAAATGAGAAGAGGAGATAAAGACCATAGCTGTAGCAGAAAGGAAGCTACCATCTTTCCCCACTACCCACCTCAGCCTCCTGCCAGCCTTATGGATTCATCGAGGTCCTGCAGGACAGGAGTCGTGATTAAAGTCAGATCATCTCTTTTTCCTCTTTATTCTCCATTCCATCTTATTCCAGTACATATGTAAGCCTGCTGTCCCTGGAGGGAGATCCCGTTGTTCCATTTGGCAGACAAGGAGACTGAAGCTCTAGGGGGTGGAGTAGTACGCCCATGTCACAGCTGAGAAATTGGCAGCACTAAGGTTTAGACTGAAGCTTTCTGACTTCACAGCAGATGGAGTGTGCACAAGTGGTGTTCTTTAAGCCCTCGTGGCTTCAGTGGCAACTCCTTTGTAGGACCAGAGTTTTAGGAGCTGTTGTAGGGGCAGGTACTTTCAGAGCTTTTGACATGGCTCTGTGTTTACCTCTCCTCACCATGGTCCCCACAAAAGGGGCAAGTTCTATATGTGGTCTGTAGGCCATACTCCTCTGGGTCTTTGGGAGGAAAACCTAAGAACCACTCATTTTATTTTCTAACCACTCTCAAAAGATCTGTGATCCCTCCCAGCCCCATCGTTCCACACATACTCTTTTTACCAGTATTCTCAGTGAGACTTCTTTCCCCAGGGCACCTAGGGTTAAGATCCTTCCTTTGCCCCATTAAAGTGTAGGTTGTTAGCGTAGACAGACTTGGGCACTAGTGCTGACTCTGCTATGTACTACTGTGTGGTGAAGATTAAATTCAACAGTGTGATTAAAATAACCTGCCACTCAGTGAATGTTAGTTTCTGTCCCTTCCTCCTGGACTTGCTTCTTGTAACTCTTCCATATTCGGAGCGTCAGTAAATTGGAGCAGACTCCACCAAGCACTTTTCTTGGCTCTTTGTTTAATGGGTTGTAGAAAACATTTGTGGATCTTACAGGAAGTTGTATATTTGAACAGTTTATTTCCCTCTTAAAGAGAAGGACATGTAACAAGAATACTAATCTGAAAAAGTCTAGTATTTGTTGGGAAAAGTAAGGTCGTTCCAAGCAAATTTTGACTTGTGCGGTAATAATTTCCATATAGTGAATGCCACTAGCCCTTAAATCTCAATCAGTAACAGTTCTGGAGAGCTATAACTCAGAGTCATGAAAATGTTATTCATTCATATAAGGTCTAGTACTCAAATTGGTATGTAGAAGTAGTGGATGTTAGCTTTAAACTGTCAACTCTTACGAAAAATGAAGTAGGTGGAACAGAATACTTAGTTTGGTTAGAAATGTAGGAAAGTACATATAATGGGTACTTAGAATCTTTAAGAGATAAGTATAGGCGTGTGCCGAGGCACATCAGAATCTCTTAGAGATTGTTACACATTGAGAATCTTAGGCCTTTACCTAAGTACCTTGTTACCCCAGCTGTCAGTGTTCGCAATCCAAGGTACAATTCCCATTCGTTTCTAGATAAAGAAGAAAAAACTTTGGGTATGGTTATTTTAGTCTTAAGAACTGCCAGGAATTCTGCACTATTTAATTGTATGGTAGTTTTCTAAAAGGGAAAAATATTTGAAGTTGAAAAGGTTGTTTATGTGCTTGAAATGAAGGACTTGCCCTTTTAGACTAAATAGTTACCGGGAAATGATATTTACCAGGTGGCAGCAGAAAAGCTAAACATTTTGTCTTACCTTCCCGTGCAGTGAAACATGACTGGGAGAGAATGACAGAAGCTATCCAGAATCACATTGGCTCTCTGAACTGGGGCTACCGTGTGGCTCTGCGGGAGAAAAAGGTCACCTACGAGAACGCGTACGGGCAGTTTGTTGGGCCTCATAGGATTAAGGTAACCATGTGACAGCGTAAGTAGCTGTTTTTGGTGTGTTTTTAAGCTTTTGTTGGGGGAGGAAAAGAGAAGGTGATTATCCTAATAAAAGTGATAGCCACTGTGACCCAGACCGTCCAGTTTGGTGATTTTGCAGTCACTTCTTAGGGACTTTCTCTTGTGGTGTAGTAAAGGGTAATCTGGATCTGGGGACACATTAGCTGGATTTGAGTCTTGCCTCTGTCACTTCCTAGCATTGGGACTTTGAGCGATCCCTTAACTACTCAGAGTCTTAGTATCTCTTTCTTACTGCATTAGCAAATTTTTATGAGGATCAAATTGGGCAATGTGGTAAAACAGCCTTTTTAATTATAACGTTTACAATTCTAAAGGATAATAATTTATTAAAAATTGATATATTGGTTCCTTCGTAGGCAACAAACAACAAAGGCAAAGAGAAGATTTATTCTGCAGAGAGATTTCTCATTGCCACTGGTGAAAGGCCACGTTATTTGGGTATCCCTGGTGACAAAGAATACTGCATCAGCAGGTAAGGACAAATTGCAGGGAGAAAAGGGGATTTATGCTTTTTCTTTTTTCTTCAAACCCATTTAATCCTTTTCCTGAAACTTAGTTTTTCCACCACATTTTTGTCCAGAGGGACAGGGAATTAGGAAAAAGAGAAAGGAAAAACTATTTTAAACCGGAGAACATTTAAAAAATTCAGAACTATAAACATTGGTCATCTTATCACGAAGAGTTAATATCGCTGCTAACATATAGATACACGCTTACAATATTTATATTTGAAATTTATATTTGAGTATATGTTATACGTGTATACTATATAAAACCATATGGATATTCACATTTTATAAAATAATTGATACGTTTGTTTTTGTTTTTTCAAAACTAGAATCACATATTACCTTTATGTAGATACTAAAAAAATTAGAGGATAGCAGGCCATTTAGGTTTCTCAAATCCTAGTTTTTCCTTACTCTTTGCCATTTGTATGGTTGCATTGTCAGTGTAGAGGGACCTTCTGAAATCAGTGAGTCAAGCAAGAAGGTTTTGCTGTGTGGTTTATTTTTGTCCATCAAGTGATAATACTGGTGACATTATTGTTCAGGAGTTTTGAATTATGAAGTCATTAAGACATTGTTGATAAGTATGTCTTCTTGGATGCTTTTTGCCCAGGAGTTTCTGGTTTTCTGATGGTGTTATAAATTATTTGTTTTCAGGCTTTTTTTTTTCTTTTTCTTTTTTTTTGTAATAGGAGTGTATCCTTTGAGCCTCATCGGGGGCAGCTCACCTGACAACTCTTGTCATTGCTGTCTTGGATGGGCTCCCTTCTCATATTTTAAAAAACTCATCTCCCAACAATGCTTTTATGATCTCTTATGTCTTGTATCTTCCTCACTGCTAGAAGATTCTGTCAGGTTTTACGTTTTTATATTATAAAACCCATATGTTGAAAGTTTTTCCCCACCCCTCTCCCCACTCTTTTTTTTAATACTTTTTTATTTATTTGGCTGTGCTGGGTCTTAGTTGCTGCACGTGGGATCTTTTAGATGCGGCATGCGGGAGCTAGTTCCCTGACCAGGGATCGAACCTGGGCCCCCTGCATTGGGAGTGCGGAGTCTTAACCGCTGGACCAGCAGGGAAGTCCCTCTCTCCCCCCCTTGATAATTGGTGTTGTAGGTGAGGGGAAGTAACACCGGGTTTGCACCTCAGGGAGAGCTGAGTGGTGGGAGGAGGGTGGGAGTTTGGGTTTGCAAATGTATGGTTGTAAACATGTAAGTGGAGAATTATTCTGGATAGTACAGAATAAATCTGTTTGACTGGGAGTTGGGCTAATGTCAGAGTTGTATGGTTTACTGTGCTCAGCCACGGTAGCTCGAGCTGCTCCCAGAGCAGCTGAGTGGCAAGACAGGAGAGTGTCTAAGACCTTATAAAAACTTCTCAAATATTATGTGTGTAGCTAATTGAATGTTTTTAATCTTAAAAGTGTCTTGTTCTTAGGAAAGTAAAAAGGTCTACTTTGATATGGTCATTATTCACATATGAACATTTTTCTCTTCTTTCTTTTCTTCCTTTTTTAAAAAAATTTTTTTTTTTCAGTGATGATCTGTTCTCTTTACCCTATTGCCCGGGTAAGACCCTGGTGGTTGGAGCATCCTACGTTGCTTTGGAATGTGCTGGATTTCTTGCTGGCATTGGTTTAGATGTCACTGTTATGGTACGGTCCATTCTCCTAAGAGGATTTGACCAGGACATGGCCAACAAAATTGGTGAACATATGGAAGAACATGGTATCAAGTTTATAAGACAGTTTGTACCAATAAAAGTAAGTGGGGTTGCCTATATGTTTGTTGATTCTATACTCATGTTAAAAGGCAAGAGAAGAGAGTTGGGGTGAGTGATAGAAGCCTCCTTTCAGCATTATAAACCATTGGGAATGCTGTAATTCCTCAACTTGTGTGATTTAGGTGTATAAACTGGTACCTTCCTACCACCTAAATAGCTTTGTTCTTGTTTGCAGATTAATAATTTCCTTCCCTTCTCAACTTTACCACCTTTATTAGTTCTCTTCTGTTTAATGCTTTCCTTTATGCATTCCATTATTTTCTTGTCTTTGGTCTATTATACTTGTTTCTTTCTACATACCAGTTATTTAAATAAGAGTTTAAGATGACTGATTTTTTTTTTTTTCTTTCAAAAGACATTTCTACTTTGTATACAGTATAGTCCACAGATGCACTATATTATTCTGGCCTCCCTGGAAATGATTATCTAATTTTGTTATGTGGGCTGGTCTTTTTTGCTCATTTAATCTTCTTTTGAAAATGCTGAATAATATGCCAAGTTATATTTGAGACTTGTTAACATTACCACAAATGTTTTGATACATAAGAGTGGCAAAATCGATCACTTTGCATATCTCAAAGTAACAGTTTCCTTTAGGGCAAGTAAGGATGGGACTGTTTTGTTAAAATTAAGGAATTTTAGCTGTCATTTAAAAAATTGCTTCATGGGTTAATAACTTAGGTTTTTTGTGGGACCATGAATCTCTTGATGCTGATTATCTCTTGATGAGCATGGGGATCAGAATGACTTGGGTTCAAATGCTGTTCTCCCAGTTTCTTGCTATTATGACTCTGGGAGAATTACTTAACTTCTCTGGGCCTCAGTTTCTTCTGTAAAATGATGATAATTGATAGCACCTATCTTAGAGTTCTCATGAAGATTGCGTTAGCATTACGACGATGATTAGAAAACGACAGCTGTATGTATATGCTATACTGATAGAAAAGTGGCATCTTCCTTTATAATATCTTAACATTTTGGGCATTGTAGGCCCTTTGAGAATGTGGTGGACTATCCCTAGTGAAATAAGCTTGTGTCTGTGTACATAATATCTTGCTGGGGTTACCAGGGTGTCCCTGATCCCCGTAGGCAGGTGGTGAATGCTGGCTGTATTATAAAGTGACCCAGTGGACGAAGCCTTCTGTGGAGAGGAGGGAGAGAGAATGCATTTTAGGCAAGAATATAGCATGTGCAAAAAGGCCATGGGGAATGAAATTGTTCTAAAGGCAGAAAATGTGCTAGTTACAGGAAAGGCCTGACTGGAACACAGAAGTGAGTGAGGCAGAAAGGAATTTGAGGGAGGGATGAAGCCTTTAATATTTTTAAGCAAATCTAAGCCATGGACCAATTCAACTCTTCTCCAAAAATTAGAATATTTTAATTTAAACGGAAAGACATTTCCAGTATGTTCAAAGGGGCTTAACTACGTAAGAAAGGAAGGGCATTTTAGAAGGGAATCTTTACTATTTGTTGATGTTGAAAATAAAATGACGCTTCACAGTTTTCCCATACAGAGTGTATTGTATTTTAAAGGTAGGGTAGAAATTGCAGTTGATTTTATGGGTCTCTTCAGTAAGGATTGTACAGAAACCCATGATTTGGCTGTTGACATCTATGTGTAGTAGGTTAATATGTTCAGACTCATTTGCCAGAGCACAGGTACCAGGGCTTGCTCACCATTCCTACATCCTCACCTGAAGACAACCCCTAGTTATGACAAGCCCACATACCTCCTCACCCACTATGATTTTTAGGGCTTTTTAGGGCTTTCTAGCTCTTATCTGTATCGTGATTGATCTATTTCCATGTCTATTCTTTGTTGACAAAGCTGAACATATGTAGTCAAAAGAGAATCTACGAATGTGAGCAGCATGGGATTAATGGTTCTGGGTAAGTCATAAGATAGGAGCCTGGCAGAAGCAGTAAGTCATTGGTTTAATTTTAGAGATTGTAGTGTACTTTCTCTGGCTTTCTCCTTTCCTGTGCTTTCTCTCTGAATTTTATTCCATTTGAGAACTATTTGAAGGAAAGCCCCTCTAGCAAACATTAAGCAGTGAGAAAGAAGGAAATACATAAAAGAACCACATGTCATCCTAAAGATGTTAATGCGAGGGAGATGGGACATAAAAGACCTTACAAGCCAAATTTCATGTTTTAAGTTTGGGTTAACCAGATAGAAGGAGAGGACATAATTAGCCATCTTGATACTGATACATGTCTTTATCATGGAGTAAAACTTTATCACTTTTGTAGGTTGAACAAATTGAAGCAGGGACACCAGGCCGACTCAGGGTGGTAGCTAAGTCCACTGATAGTGACGTAACCATCGAAGGAGAGTATAATACGGTAAGGAATGGACCTCGGTCCTACTTCATTAGAAAATAAGTGTGCTCACTGGATGTTTGCTGGGTTGCTAGTTCCAAAACCCTTGGTTCTGTTCCTATTCTAAGACAGCTTTATTACTTATGATATTATAATTTGTTTTGATACAGGGATGGATTCAAATTTTCTCCTCTATAACTTAAATATTGTTTATCAGATGGCTATTAAAAGGTATCAGCATTTAAAAATGAGCTAGAATTTCTCTGCTCCATGTTCTTTCATTTTCCCAGCCCACCACTTTAAAAAAATAACTTACTTCAGTCATAGGCTATGCTGTCTTTTGTCGCTATACTTGGCTAGATTTATTAAGGAATTGTTAACTCCCTTTTTCTTAACAAGAAATAGGTAAGGCTTTTTACTATATCATGTTTAGAAGATTTAATTTAAATGATTTTGATTTGTTTAAACTCTTGCATTATTATCTTAATAGAATATGTCTTTCCAGGTCTAGAAAATGAATCACATCGCCTTAATAAACAAAAAAATATGATTAAATAACTCATGCAAGGCCTTTCTATTAACAGTCACTATATATTAATAATTTTTCAGGTATTGCTGGCAATAGGAAGAGATGCTTGCACAAGGGAAATTGGCTTAGAAAACGTGGGAGTAAAGTTAAATGAACAGTAAGAAAAAAATCTTTATTATGTTTTATTAAGTACTATTTCAGTTATTTATAAGATCGATTAATACTGGAGTTTTAGATTTTAAAGTTAGTTTTTAACCATAGTTGGAACGTTCCCTTTTTAAGCTTAGAAGACTCTTCTTTCAGTGCCAATCATGATATTTCCTGTTTGTCTTTTTTTTTTTTTTTTTTTTTTCCTTTTCAAAATCTAAGTGAGATACACTGGCTTGCATTTTGTTTCTTTAATGTGTATGTGTACAGAAAAAGATCCAGCTTCCCAGTGAATTGCTGGTATGTGCTTTGAAAGCTTCATTGAATATGCAGATCTGAACCATGTTCAAAGCTACCAAGTTTTAGGATCACTAGAGTGGTCGCTACGTTTCTAGTGACAGCTACCAGTCTGAAAACTTTGATGTTTTATAAGTTAAAATCCCTTTGGACTATACCACTGCACTGGGTAATTGAGACTCTGTTGTCTGCTTACAGGAGTAGCATGGGGTATTTCCCAGTATCACCCTTCTTATATCCAAGTAAAAACAAGTGCTCTGAGAGGCTAGCTTCCTTGGAAATTGAAAATACAGGGTGCCCCCTCTACCTCCTTCCAGGAATAACATTTATACAGAAGAGATTTCTTAATCTTAGTGTGAGCATTTTTGCTTTATTATTTTCTTTCCCCTTTGGGTTGGATAGACAAGGGAGTTGAGGAGGTCTGATAAGATTTAGCAGACCAAGTGTTCCACCATTTTAATAACCTACTCGCCTGTTTCCAACTGGGGCCAAGGTTTAGATTTTGTATAATGTTAACAGCTAACATTTATTCTGTACTTACTGGGGTCCATGGACTATTGTGCTTAATGTTTTATACACATTCTCATTCAGTCCTCACAACTCCTTAAGGTAAATGATGGTATTCTTTTTCTTCTCACAATTATTCCCATTATCATTATTCCCATTGATAGGTGGGAAAATGAGGCTTAGAGATGTTAAATAGCCCTCCCAAGATCACAGAGGTAATAACTAACAGACCTGGTTATCACACTTTAGAATCCTCATTCATTCTTAACCACTGTGTTCTACTTTTCCCATTCCAGGGTTTCTTACAGTTTTCTTATTCCTTTGATTTTCAGAATAGCTAGAATCTCTAAGCTTTTGGTTCCTCTGAGTTTTGTTGTTGTTTTGGTAATACATGAGAACATTGCCCTCAGTTAGAGCCACAGTTTTGGGCTTCTTTGGGAGAAAGGGGATTTTGATCTACTTACTTAATAGTGGTAATTGATGATGATTTTAACTGAATGAATTTGCAGGACTGGAAAAATACCTGTCACAGATGAAGAGCAGACCAGCGTGCCTTACATCTATGCCATTGGTGATGTGTTAGAGGGGAAGCTGGAGCTCACCCCAGTGGCAATCCAGGCAGGAAGGTTGCTGGTGCAGAGGCTGTATGGGGGCTCCGCTGTCAAGGTGAGTGTTGGGGCTGTCACCACGAACATGCTGTTGTAATGGTACCTCCCGGTGCTCTGTGTAGGGTGGTTGTGAAGTTTTCCAGGTCTTGAATAATTTAGTTATTTTGATGATGGCATCCTAGATGTGCTTTATTAACTCTATTCCAGACAAGACATTGTTAAGACCACTGTACCTTTGTGATTTATTATGGAAATTGTCACTCTTAGAATCACACTAAGAATAAAATGAGCCTGGTTAATCAAGTTTCAGCACTATTATGTTCCATATACTCCTAATAGTTGCATTTTACATCAATTTCATTATTACCAATTTGAGTTATAATTTTCTAAATCTTTTTATGGCCCCTGTCTAGGCTGCAAAAGGATTTGGGGATCTAGGTAGTAATGTCAATGTGCAGAGCTATTTAAACCAACATTCAGGCTTTATTCCCCTGTCCTTTCTAAAAACAGATCTTCTGCTCTTGGAGTGTTGAATGTGTAAGTGATTTTAAAAGTCACTGCAGGAAATGGAAACTCTTGGTTGTGTGTCTCATGGGACTAGATGGCAAGAAAAGAATAAATATGCTCTAATTAGTTTTTTAAGACTTTTTAAAGAACAGTTTTAGGTTCACAGCAAAATTTAGAGGAAGGTATACAGGTTTCCCTTATATCCTCTGCCCATTACCAACGTTCCTTCCCTAAATATTTTTTTAAAAGTATTCTAGAAATATCGATTGTAAAGAATTTAGTCACTACCCATTTTCCTTGTGCATAAATTATCATGGGTTGATTTAGTTTGGTTACAGCAACTGAGACTTCAAAGAATACCGCTAATAGAATTTGTGACAAGCATTTTGAATGTACCTGGAGTTGGTTTGGATTGTAACATATGTTTTGAGGATAACAGGATTGAGGTTAAAAAAGGGTTTTTAATCCAAGGTTGTCTGATCATCCAGGGAATAGTAGTTGGTTCATATCACTATTTGAAATAAACTTAACTACCTCTTTAACTGTTGGAGTTTTTGAGTAATGGTGAACCAAGAAAGGGGTATTCAGAAATAAAATGTGAGGTGCATTTAATTTGTTTTTGACCTTGAGTCTTTGTGATTTCCTAAAACGGAAAGAGATTTTTTTATACCAGTAATAACCAGAGGGCAAATATACAAAAATTTGGTACTAAATAAATTTAAAATTATTGTAGCACAAAATTCCTTAAAAAAAAAAAAACCTAGTGAATCCACTTACTTTGGGACATATCCTTCTATGTGTGAGCATAGTACTGTATTCTAGCATTGGCCAGGTAGAGCAAATTCTTTCTTAAAGTGCCTTAAGCTTTTATCAGCATCAGAATTTAATGGAAATTGAAATTAAAGGACTCTTTTTTTGTTGTTCGTTCTTTCCCCCCCATTTTTAGTCTAACTAATATGACAAGTGCTTTACCGAACAGGAAAGTAAACAGGTGGTGCTAAGTCCCTGAGTTTGAAATCTCACCAGTCTGTCCTTCAAATATAGTAAACAAAGCTGAAATGCTAATAGATATCTAGGTTAATTGTATTTGGGGAAATTACACATTTTTGTTTTGTTTTTAAAGAACTGCGTAATCCTTTTAATTTTTTTTTTAATGCTTTTAATTTTGCCCAGTATGCATTAATTAGAACATTCGCACATATCTGAGAACGTCAGAGGATCCACATCTGTCTTCCTTCCTTCCTTCTTTCCTTTTAAAGGAGCAGCTCTCTGTTGAAAAATTCAGCTTAACATAAACACCTGCCTAAATTAAATCTGTTCTGGGATTTTAAGAGAACCCAAATTGAATCATGGGTGTTTGTGCCTTCCCTCAAAATTGATAACATATTCATTGCTTCGTAAGAGTGTTGGGAGGAAAGGCGACAGAGAGCGGCTATGTTTGACGTGCTTGGCACTGTGCTAATAACTGCTGTATACACATACCTCGTTCCACCTTAGGGCAGCTGTGGAAAATGCTGCCATCTTACAGGAAATTAGGTAATTGTCCAAGGTCACAATGCTTGGAGGCAGCCAAGGCATAAATCCAGTCTACATCTGATTGTAGGTACTGCTGTCTTAACCATGAAAATGTATCGTCTAAGAGATAAGGAAGATTTGGGAAGTATGGATTATAAAGCGTGCTGAGGATAGAGCAGATGTCTCAAGACTTAAAGAATCCACCACCAAGTACAGAGGTGCTTCTACTAAATAAAATGAAGTGGAGGGCTTCCCTGGTGGCGCAGTGGTTGAGAATCTGCCTGCCAATGCAGGGGACACGGGTTCGAGCCCTGGTCTGGGAAGATCCCACATGCCGCGGAGCAACTAGGCCCGTGAGCCACAATTACTGAGCCTGCGCGTCTGGAGCCTGTGCTCCGCAACAAGAGAGGACCGCGATAGTGAGAGGTCCACGCACCGTGATGGAAGAGTGGCCCCCGCTTGCCACAACTAGAGAAAGCCCTCACACAGAAATGAAGACCCAACACAGCCATAAAAATAAATAAAAAATAAATTTAAAAAAAAAATGAAGTGGAAAATATATTGGAAAAATTTAAATGAGTCTTTTTAACAATAATGATTAAAGTCATTTTCAAAGCTGCTAAAAATATTTGCCACTAAATATTCTGTTATTTTGGGAACATACATAAATGAAGGAAGAAAAAAAATGTTTTTATCATTTCAAAAACAGAACAGATCATAAAGCTGAGTCAGCCTGTAGATGATGGACATTCCACTAAGCTCTTTAAAAAGCCAGATGATAAGGCACATGTACCAGCTTCAGAACCCAGTGTGATGGGCACTCCAGCTGTCATCTCCAAGGACCAGTAGTTGTCTCTTGGATCGTTTTAGAATTGCTCTCAAACACTTGAATTACTTTTATTTTCACAAATAGCAAGTGTTAGCATCTTTATTATTACTTAAAGTGGTGTTTTGTAAATTAGTTCAATTTTACAGTAAACGTAAAACTATTTTATGTGGAAACTATACAGAAACCACGGTACACATATCTGCAACTTGAGAATGGGTTGTGTTCTAGAAGCTTATTAAGTTGTTTATTGTGAAAACTGCAAAGTGTTTTATCCAAATAAAGTATTAAAAAGAAGGATTAGGGCTTCCCTGGTGGCACAGTGGTTGAGAATCTGCCTGCCAGTGCAGGGGACACGGGTTCGAGCCCTGTTCTGGGAGGATCCCACATGCCGCGGAGCAAGTGGGCCCGTGAGCCACAATTACTGAGCCTGCGCGTCTGGAGCCTGTGCTCCACAACAAGAGAGGCCGCGATAGTGAGAGGCCCGCACACCGTGATGAAGAGTGGCCCCCACTTGCCGCAACTAGAGAAAGCCCTCACACAGAAACGAAGACCCAACACAGCCATAAATAAATTAATTAATTAAAAAAAAAAGAAAGAAAACCATCCATCTTTAAAAAAAAAAAAAGGATTACATTTCTTAGGCTAGGCCACAATAGTCTATTTAAGCCAATTGGAAACTGAATTTTTAGACCAAGGAGAAAAAATGTCTTTTATGTGGATCCAGATTTCCGTCTGATACACCGTTTTCCGCCTGAAGAACTTCCTTTAACAATTGTTTAGTGCATGTCTGCTCAAGGGGAATTCCTTGGCTTTTTTTTTTTTTAAGTTTATTTTGCCTTTATGTTTTTTGAAGATATTTTTGCTGAATATAGAATTCTAGATGTACAGTGTTTATTTAAATATTTGCCCATTGTCTTCTGGTTGCATAGATTCTAAAAGAATATGCCATCATTTTTATCTTTGTTCCTCTTAAGATTTTCTTTTTATCACTGTTTTTTAGCATTTTGATCATTGCATGTTTTGGCATTCTGCTGGTGGTGTGTAGAGATTTGGGGTTTATCTGTTCGTAGTTTTCATCAAATTTGGAAATTGTTTAGCCATTCAATTAATTTTTCTGCTTTCCCCCTCAGCCTCACATTAATGAATGTTGGTTCCCTCAATGGGTCTCTAATGCTCTGTTCATGTTTTTTCTCCCTGTTTCTGTGCTTTATTTTTTTAGAGAGCCTATTGCAATGTCTTCAAGTCCACTGATCTTTTGTTTTGCACTGTCTTGGGATATAAATCCCATTCTGTGTAGTTTGCACTTCAAGCAGTTTCTGTCATCTCTACGAGTTTCACTTATTTAAAATATATTTTCCTTTTCTCTCCTCAGCGGATTCCTATTTTTCTCTGGTTTCTTGAGTCTACAGAACACATTTATAATAGCTCCTTTTTTTTTTTTAAACTATTTATTTATTTATTTATCTTTGGCTGTGTTGGGTCCCCGCCGCTGTGCGCAGGCTCCCTGTAGTGCAGTGAGCAGGGGCTACTCTTCGTTGCGGTGCGAGGGCTTCTCATTGCGGTGGCTTCTGTTGTTGTGGAGCACGGGCTCTAGGTGCACGGGCTTCAGTAATTCCGGCACGCGCGCTCCGTAGCCGTGGCTCACGGACTCTAGAGCACAGCCTCAGTAGCTGTGGCACACAGGCTCAGCTGCTCCATGGCATGTGGGATCCTCCCGGACCAGGGATCAAACCCGTGTCCCCTGAATTGGCAGGCAGACTCCCAACCACCGCGCCACCAGGGAAGTCCCTACAATAGCTCTTTTAATGTCCTCTGTTAATCCCCTTATCTCTTTTGCAATGTCTGTTTCTTTTGATTGATTTTCCTCTTGGTATTAGTTTGTGTGTTCTTGCTCATTTGCCTGTCGTGTTACTTTGGATGGATGCGCACTTTGTGCATTTTACACTGTTGGGGGCTGGGTTTTGTTGAATTCCTTTATATAGTGTTGGACTTTGTTCTGGTGGTCCTTTATGTTACAAGGGATTAATTTTATCCTTGTGTAGCTTGCTTTTCAGCTTTTTTAGGGTTTGTCAACAGCAGCCTTTCATTTAGGCCCAATTTAGTTCCACTACTCAGTTGTTACCCTTCCAAGGACCCTGCCCCGTTCCTCTTACTACGAACTCTTTCTCTACTCTGGCCTGTGGGAACAGAAACTGATTCCCGTCCTGTAAGAGCTCTGGTCATTTGGGGGCTCACTGATTTCCAGTGGTTCTTTCCTCACCCTTGAGTGCTTTCCTCTGGCATCCATTTACAGATCAGTACTCAGACCAAATCTCAGGAGGCCCTCTCTGCAGATCTTAAGTTCTCTTTGTGCAGCTCCACCCACTTTGGTGTTCTGCCTTGCAGCTTCGGGCCACATTAGCTTCCCTGAACTTGGATCTCTGTCTCCATAACTCAGAAAGACCCTGCACTCTGTTCCCTCTCTTTGCACCAAGCCCTGGAAACTGCTCTGGGCAGGAGACTAGAGCAATCGCTGGTCTCACCTCATTTGTTTCCCTTCTCACAGGGACCACAGTGCTGCACACCCTACCAGCCAGTGTCTTAAAAAGTATTTCATATTTGTCCCGTTCTTTAGTTGTTTAAAACAGGAAGTAAACCTGGTCCATTATGGCTGTAAGCGGATGTCTGCCTTTACTTTTGAATCGGAATTCCAAGGATTTGTGCTCTGTTTAGAGAAAAAAGACTATATATGCTATTTCTAGAGGGAGGCACATTTAAAAAATTTCACCCTACTGTGTTAGAGAGGGAGAATTGTATTTTTCATATTTTAAGTGCTTACCTTAAATTTAGGCTTCACCTCTATGTCCAAATGTGACTGGGTAGGTTTTTACCAAATAGCATTGGCAAACATATTTGGCACTTATATAATTACATTTTTCACAATTTACATCAACATATCAAAGGCTCTGAGGAATCTGATAGTTGAGAAACCTGTTTATTTGCTTAATAAAGCATTTTACAAACTTGTTTGACTTCAGAACCCTTCCGTCATCTATGCCTATTAAAATGTGCTTTGGAAATACTGTCATAATCATGAACTTTTTTGTTGCTGTGGTCTTCATTACCATTTTAATGGCTGCATAAGATTGCATTGAAAATATGTACTACAGAATCACTTCCTTATTTGCATTTTAAAGCCACTCCAATATTGCCACTATTGATGAGAACTGCGGCATTGCTCAATTAATGCATGTGGCTTTTGCTATATATTAAATTATCATTATAGATTTCTAAAAGTGGTGTTATTGGGCCAAAAATTATTAAATGTTTTTATGGCTCTTGATTTGTATTGCCTGATTGATTTTCCAATAAAATCTGTTAACTTCTGCCACTAATAATAGGAGACTTTCAGCATTGGGTGCACTGGTGTTGTTTTTGGCTGCTTTATTTAAGGCAGAGAAAGTATGTCCTTGTAATATCTGTTGGTAGATGGGTGGAGAAGCCATGCAAATCCTTTATTCATGACTAGTATTAACAGACTTTAAACCTCTGCTGAAATTTTATCACATCAGTTAATGGTTGTCAGCATAGTAGGTTTTTATTAGTCTGCTTTCCTCTCCTAAATTTGAACCTTTTTGAAGTATATGCTCTTTTGAGTTATAATTCCTTCTGTCATAACTCTTTACCTCCATTTTGAAACAGTGTGACTATGAAAATGTTCCAACGACCGTTTTCACTCCTTTGGAATATGGTGCTTGTGGTCTTTCTGAAGAGAAAGCTGTGGAGAAATTCGGGGAAGAAAATATTGAGGTAAGTTCTACTCTTTACTACTACTTTTCCCCCCAAAATTTAAAATAACTTTCAGCATACAGAGAAATTGAAAAATAGCCCAAAGAATTTCTGTATACCCATTATCCAGATTCATGTATTATTAACATTTTGCCCATTTGTTTTATACTTTTTTGCATGTTCTCTTCCTCTGTCTTTGTGCATCTGTGTGTATTTCTTTTTCCTGAACCATTTGAGAGTAAGTTGAATGCCCCTTTACCCCTGAATACTTTAATGTGTATTTCCTATGAACAAGGACATTTTCCTGTATAACCACACAGTGGTTACTGTTTTTTAGACAATGTAATGTTGATACAATACTTTTATCTGACCTGCCTTCCATTTATCAGTTTTATCAGTTGACCCAGTAATACTTAGTTCTACTTTTTAAAACCACTTTTACTGGTTTCTTTTTATTATTTATATGGTTAAAAATACAAGGAAGGAAACTAAAAAGTACCTACATTTCTACTGTCTTACTTTTTTTTTCTACCATTACCCTCTAATTTATACTAACTTTGCCAGTCACCTTTTATCCTGTATATAGTCAAGGAAAATGCACACGAAATAACTACTTTTATATATACAAATAATGCTGCACAAAGGGTCTGCTGTTTCAAATCACTTGGGAAAAAAGTTTCCAGTAAAACCTTCTAAAAGACCAGATTTGTGAATCAGTAAATTTTGTAATATAAAAGTCTATTTTAAATTTCTTAATCTTTTCTTTATTATATGCTTTAGTAGTAGCAGGTAATATCAGTCTATCAGTAACACATTATTAACACTTCTTTTCTTGATGAATTGGTAGATTGGGATTGACATATTACACTAATATGTATTAAATGGATAACTAATAAGCACCTGCTGTATAGGGCTTCCCTGGTGGCGCAGTGGTTGAGAATCTGCCTGCCAATGCAGGGGACACGGGTTCGAGCCCTGGTCTGGGAAGATCCCAAATGCCGCGGAGCAGTTAGGCCCGTGAGCCACAACTACTGAGCCTGTGCGTCTGGAGCTTGTGCTCCGCAACAAGAGAGGCCGCGACAGTGAGAGGCCCACGCACTGCGATGAAGAGTGGCCCCCGCCCGCCGCAACTAGAGAAAGCCCTCGCACAGAAACGAACACCCAACACAGCCAAAAATAAATAAATAAATAAATAAGCTTTCATTTAAAAAAAAAAAAAGAAGAACCTGCTGTATAAAAAAATTAAAAACATAGATGCAAAATGAACATAGATGCAAAAATCCTCAACAAAACGCTAGCAAACGGAATCCAACAACACATTAAAAGGATCATACACCACAATCAAGTGAGATTTATCCCAGGGATGCAAGGATTCTTCAATATACGCAAATCAATCAATGTGATACACCATATTAACAAATTGAAGAATAAAAACCATATGATCATCTCAATAGATGCAGAAAAAGCTTTTGACAAAACTCAACACCCATTTATGATAAAAACTCTCCAGAAAGTGGGCATAGAGGGAACCTACCTCAACATAATAAAGGCCATATATGACAAACCCACAGCAAACATCATTCTCAATGGTGAAAAACTGGAAGCATTTCCTCTAAGATCAGGAACGAGACAAGGATGTCCACTCTCACCACTATTATTCAACATAGTTTTGGAATTCCTAGCCACGGCAATCAGAGAAGAAAAAGAAATAAAAGGAATACAAATTGCAAAAGAAGAAGTAAAACTCACTGTTCGCAGATGACATGATATTATACATAGGGAATCCTAAAGATGCCACCAGAAAACTACTAGAGCTAATCAATGAATTTGGTAAAGTTGCAGGCTACAAAATTAATGCACAGAAATCTCTTGCATTCCTATACAATAATGATGAAAAATCTGAAAGAGAAATTAAGGAAACACTCCCATTTACCACTCAACAAAAAGAATAAAATACCTAGGAATAAATCTACCTAGGGAGACAAAAGACCTGTATGCAGAAAACTATAAGACACTGATGAAACAAATTAAAGATGATACCAACAGGTGGAGAGATATACCATGTTTGTGGATTGGAAGAATCAATATTGTGAAAATGACTATACTACCCAAAGCAATCTACAGATTCAATGCAATCCCTATCAAATTACCAATGGCACTTTTTACGGAGCTAGAACAAATCATCTTAAAATTTGTATGGAGACACGAAAGACCCCAAATAGCCAAAGCAGTCTTGAGGGAAAAAAAACGGAGCTGGAGGAATCAGACTCCCTGACTTCAGACTATACTACAAAGAATCAAGACAATATGGTACTGGCACAAAAACAGGAACATAGATCAATGGAACAAGATAGAAAGCCCAGAGATAAACCCACACACCTATGGTCAACTACTCTATGACAAAGGAGGCAAAGATATACAATGGAGAAAAGACAGTCTCTTCAGTAAGTGGTGCTGGGAAAACTGGACAGCTACATGTAAAAGAATGAAATTAGAATACTCCCTAACACCATGCACAAAAATAAACTCAAAATGGATTCGAGACCTAAATGTAAGACCGGACACTATAAAACTCTTAGAGGAAAACATAGGAAGAACACTCTTTGACATAATCACAGCAAGATCTTTTTTGATCCACCTCCTAGAGTAATGGAAATAAAAACAAAAATAAACAGATGGGACCTAATGAAACTTCAAAGTTTTGCACAGCAAAGGAAACCATAAGACGAAAAGACAACCCTCAGAATGGGAAAAAATATTTGCAAACGAATCAACAGACAAAGAATTAATCTCCAAAATATATAAACAGCTGATTCAGCTCAATATTAAAGAAACAAACAACCCAATGCAAAAATGGGCAGAAGACCTAAATAGACATTTCTCCAAAGAAGACATACAGATGGCCAAGAAGCATATGAAAAGCTGCTCAACATCACTAATTATTAGAGAAATGCAAATCAAAACTACAATGAGGTATCACCTCACACCAGTTAGAATGGGCATCATCAGAAAATCTACAAACAACAAATCCTGGAGAGGGTGTGGAGAAAAGGGAACCCTCTTGCACTGTTGGTGGGAATGTAAATTGATACAGCCACTATGGAGAACAGTATGGAGGTTCCTTAAAAAACTAAAAATAGAATTACCATATGATCCAGCAATCCCACTACTGGGCGTATACCCAGAGAAAACCATAATTCAAAAAGACACATGCACCCCAATGTTCATTGCAGCAGTATTTACAATAGCCAGGTCATGGAAGCAACCTAAATGCCTATCGACAGACGAACGGATAAAGAAGAGGTGGTACATATATACAATGGAATATTACTCAGCCATAAAAAGGAACGAAATTGAGTCATTTGTTGAGACGTGGATGGCTCTAGAGACTGTCATACAGAGTGAAGTAAGTCAGAAAGAGAAAAACAAATATCGTATATTAACGCATGTATGTGGAACCTAGAAAAATGGTACAGATGAGCCGGTTTGCAGGGCAGAAGTTGAGACACAGATGTAGAGAACAGACATATGGACACCAAGGGGAGAAAACTGCGGTGGGGTGGGGATGGTGGTGTACTGAATTGGGTGATTGGGATTGACATGTATACACTGATGTATATAAAACTGATGACTAATAAGAACCTGAAGTATAAAAAAACAAACAAAACAAAAAAAATTGAAAAATTCAAAAAAAAATAAAATAAAATATTTTCCTAAAGCCAACGTGCTTTGGAAGGCAATCCTTCTTATCATTTTTTTTTTTTTTTTAATAAAATCACAGGTTGCATTCTAAAATTAGGAAAGTTAGTTTTTGGATTGAAAAATAATAAAATGATATAATTTGTTATGTTCATCTTTTCCATTAGGAATGCTAAACATGAGTTGACTGTATTAAATAGGAGGTTTCTACATGTGACAGCCAAACCTCTTTCTGATTTTCAGCCTAAAATATCAAATTCTCACTTGTTTGCCTGTCTGTAATATTTCTAGATATTGTGTCTATTAGTGATTGTACAGTGAATGAAAGTATTGTTATCAAGTGAAATTTAAAACTATATATTAAAAAAACAAAAACACTTCTTTTCTGATTGTAAAAAATAGTATATCCTCATAGGAAATTTGAAAAATTAGGAAAATATGAAAACAGAAATTTTAATTCATGAAAAGGTAACTGCTATTAATATTTTTGCATATTCTAATCTCTAAGTATTTATATGTTATATATTGTGTGTGTGTATAATTTTGTGTAGGTATATATATTTTAGTTTAAGCGTGATTAAGTTATGTGCAGTTTTCTGTCATACTTTACAGTTAATGTTAAGTCACAAGCAATTTCCCTCTAAAAGCACCGCTTTTAAAAATGACTTGTGCAATATTTCCTTTTAGGGGTACTGTACGGTAATTTGGTAAGCCTTTCTTTTATTAGATTATTTACAGTTTTTCACTGTTATAAATAGAATTTTGAATCTCTTTGCTACTCATTGTCTCTTTCTCTGATTTTTTGCTGAGGATAGATTGTTATCAGAAGGTATTTAAATTTTAAGGTTCTTAATATATATATTCTGTATTTCTTCACAGATAATCTTTGGCATTCGTTTTATTAGAATTTGCATTTTTTATTATAAAAACAATGCATTTGAGTTGAAATCTTGTGAAATGCAAGGGAAATAGGAAACAGTTACTCATAGGCTTATGTTTACAACGCAGCAGTTGTTAGCCTTTGGGGGTAATTGCTTTAATCAATTTTTTCTGGGTGTAATTGTTGCGGTACTACACATTCAGTATTGTAACCCACATTAAAAAAAAATCACATCATATTACAAGATAAAAGAATGTTATATAATGTTTACATAATCAGTACTTTTTAAAAGGTCCTGCCAACCATATATGTTTTGAATTGAGGCTAGCAGTTGGAGGAGGAAAAAATCCCTTTAGTCATCCAAGACTTAAGTTTATGAAATATCAGTAAGGATGTCTGTTTGTCCTTCTATCTACCATCTTCCCTCCCTCCTTCCTTCTCTCCTTCAGTACTTTTGGTGAATAATTTCAGAGGAGAAAATGTTTTTGGAGGTATTAAGTAAGAACTAGATAATTGCTATAATTTTTCCTGGCACCTTACTTGTTTCTTGCCCAAAGTTGTCATTCCTATGAGGTAGCTAGATGGTGTTTTTTTGTTTTGTTTTTTTCCTAATGCAAGACAGCAAGTAATTACATGGCTTCTTTCTCTCATTTGTTTGCTCTTGTTGTTGTTACATGAGGTTTATTCGTTGGAGGTTGAAATGTAATTAAATGTAATTAAGGGATGAGCTTATAGCAAAAGGGCTTGTCAACTATGAGTTTAAAGTTATTTACCTTCTGACCAGGTTCCTATGTATTCCATGAATTTTATTGTTTAATGAAAGTCTAATAATTAAACATTAAAGAGCCTCCACCGTCTTCACACCACAACTCATGTTTGACAGACATACTTCTTAAGATGATGGGTCTAAATTGTGCTTCCCTCTTCTTAGGTTTTCCATAGTTACTTTTGGCCATTGGAATGGACGATTCCATCAAGAGATAACAACAAATGTTATGCAAAAATAGTCTGCAATATCAAAGACGGTGTAAGTGCTAATCTTATTTACTCCTTTCTACTAATTTTTCACATGGTACACACATTGCATTCCTTTAGTGTTCAACCTGCAGGTCTCCTGTTGGGACATTATCCCAGGGCGAGGCCCATGATGACACTGCTTGACTCCCCTCTGCAGTGGCTGTAGTGGGCAGGCAGTCAGAACTTTCTGGGGGAAGGAACCAGAGGGACAACTTGAGAACTGCTCGTGTTTATTAGAGGGGACCAGTGAAGCCATTGACTGTCTACAAATAATGACAAAACAAAAAAGAACAGTAATAACCCAAGTTTGTGTCCTGTGTATCACCATTCAAAGATATTACATAATTACTGACTGTATTCCCCACATGGTACATTTCATACCGGTGACTGATCTATTTTGTAACTGGAAGTTTGTACCTCCTGATATCCCTCACCTACGTGGATTGAATCTTTATGAGAATTGGTATTTTTAACTTAGCTGAGATCTTACTTTTAAAAAAAGTGTCCCCAGTAAAACTATAAACAGTGCTAAAGAATCCATATGTTAAAAGGCTAATAAACTCATTTTCTTATCTTGGGATTTGAGTATAATTAACTGATATATCCTGTTTAGAAACTGCCACTGTACACAGTAGCACAGTTGCAGATTGCTTTTTGTAGAACCCAAGGTTCTAGGAAAACCTGGATCCTCTACAAAAAAGATCATCATAGATGCATTTAAAAAATGGACATACTAGGATAACCTCTAACAAGCTATACAGAATTGACATAGAGAACAATTTCATGTAGAGTTTTATCTTTTTAGACATAAGTTTTAAAAAAGTCATTTGTATGAGTATACATTGGATACCATGCTACTGTAGAAGAGAAAGGAGAAAAGGAGAAAATGTCAGACGTTCTCATTGGCAGCCTCATGTCTAGCAAGAGATACTTCATTTGCACAAGGCAATCAATGAAACCTCAAAAGTTTCTTTCACACCAAGCAAGTCTTTAATTTTAACTGTATCCAGTTGTTTTGTCCTTTTTTTTTTTGAACTGCCATGTCATTTTTATATAATGGCATTTTTTTATATAATGTGAAAAATAATGGCATTTTTTATATAATGGCATATTTTTTAATAACGGAATTTTTTATATAATGTGAAAAATAATTTTCATTACCGGTAAACTCACCTTAATTAAAATGACTGAGGCGATAAATAGGATGACATTGTTGTCAGTTATTTTCATTAAGAAAGATAGTATTAGAAGAGACGAATACTTGTCATTGCTCTTTTGTCATGAGCCGTCTCGTACAAAAGCTTGCTTCTGGAACTTGACCATCCTTGGGGCTTGCTTTATTCATTTTGAGTCGGTCACTTCACACCGTCTAAATGTGCTTGGTTTTAGATAATACTTGCTTACCAGGCTTTTATGCTTTTTGTGTGCTACTCTTTTTTTACACGAAATATTTAAAATTTACAGAAAGGGATGGGGAATGTACCTACCATCCAGACTCAAATGGATATTAACATTTTGGTGTGTTTGCTTCAGAGCTTTTCTCTTATCAGAGATAAACCATCACAGAGGCAGTTTATAATAGCCTATATGTAATTGAACACTTGAAATGTGCCAGGGACTACTTAATGGTCCACATGTATGAACTTATTTAATCCTTACATAACCCTATGAGGTATGTGCTATTGTTATCCGCATTCATGGACGAGGAAACTGAAGCGTGGACGTTAAGTAGTTGTGCCAGGGTACTTACTAGTTAATGGCAGAGCTGGAATTCAGTCCCAGGCAACGTAGAATCCATGCTGTTAACCACTAGCTGGTGCCGGTGCTGTCTTTCATATTCTTTCTTGATCCTCTACCCCTCACTCCTTCCCTACTCCAGAGGCAGCACAGTCCTCAAGTTGGACTCTCTCACCTGTTCATATTTTTATATGTTTGCTGCCTATTACTTACCCGTAAATGTTATACAATGTGGTTTAAAGAAGAGTGGTATCCTCAGCTAACTAGAAGCCTGCACTTTTTTTTTTTTTTTTTTTTGAATCTCAGTTTGAGATTTATCCATATTATTACATGTAAATCTAGCATATTTTAAGAGCCTAGTATATTTTGTGCTTTATTTATCCATATACACAACCCCTGACTGTCGGGATGAATAATGTTAAGAGTCTAACATGGAATGTATCACATACAGAATGCCCTTCCTGTTTGTTTCCAGGAGCACTGCACCTTAGATAAGGCTCTGCACCTCACCGCCTGAGCTACCTGGTGTGTTGTGAGGGTGCTGGACTGGATGCAGTAGCCCCGAGCTGGCTCGGAAAGTCTGTGCAGTAGAACGCAACAGGCTTGCTTCCCTGCTCTTGGCAGAGGTAGCCTGAGTTTGGGATTTAGAATTTATCCAAAATAATTCCCACACAAGCATTTCAGAGTTGCCAAATATTTTTTTTCCTTGCTTTCATTCATAGAGATTGACAAATATCATATGATATTGCTTATATGTGGAAGCTAAAAAAAAGGGTACAAATGAACTTATTTACAGAACAGAAATAGAGTCACAGATGTAGAAAACAAACTTGTGGTTACCAGGGGGTAAGGGGGGGGTGATAAACTGGGAGATTGGGATTGACATAATACACGCTACTATATGTAAAATAGATAACTAATAAGGACCTACTGTATAGCACAGGGAACTCTACTCAATACTCTGTAATGGCCTATATGGGAAAAGAATCTAGAAAAGTGCATATATGTATATGCATAACTGATTCACTTTGCTGTACACTTGAAACTAATATAACATTGTAAACCACTATACTCCAATAAAAATTTTTTTTTAAAAATGTTTTCACATTGGAAGGATCTTAAGTCTGTGCTATCTACCCCCAAAACTTTAGTGTAAATGATTTTTTAATTTGAATGATTGCTCTTAAATGTTTTAGCTACCACAGGTCGTTTATCTGGAGCTTTGAGACAATCAGATAGAGGAGATGAGGGCACAATGGAGCAGCCCTTTGAAAACATTTTCCAGAACATATTGGTGCTTATGGGGTTGCACACATTTTTGCTTTTCTTGTTTTTCCTCATCATCATCCATGGCCGATTCCTGTCTTTTCCTTCTTGCTTGATGTCACCACACACTCTGTATTGGCCCATGTTGGAGTATCTTCAGCCTAGACAGCTTTTAGCAGCAAGCATTAGTATAAGCCTTGGCCATTTCTGAATGGGGGTTTTAGATTAGACTGGGGAAATACTCCAGTCTGTTAAGTGGGGGGAAAGCCGCATAATTGTATTACTTTTTTGTACCTTAGGAACGTGTTGTGGGCTTCCACATACTGGGTCCAAATGCTGGAGAAGTTACCCAGGGCTTCGCAGCAGCTCTCAAGTGCGGGCTGACCAAAGACCAGCTGGACGGCACCATCGGAATCCACCCCGTCTGCGCAGAGGTGGGTCGCTACGTTTTAAAGGCTCTGTTTCAAAGTGACCGTCACCTGGCTTACAGGGGGCAGATCTAGGACTCTGCAGCTAGTGTTCTTTCTGATGTACTCGAGCTACTTTTTCCTCCTTAGAGCTTATTAGTGATGGAGAATATCTCAAAAGGAAGCCTTGTCTCTAGAAATGATTTTTTCTCTTTCATGTGTTTCTCATTCCTGGTAACCGGATAGTACCGTCATGCTAAATGGTAAAAATGGTGAGAGTGCTTTATAGAGATGTGCCTCAAATCTTTTATTTATCATGTGTCCTAAATTATTTTCATGGCAGTCAGCTAATAATGCCGTTCGTACCCAGAAAGAGCATCAATCCTAGTTATCCCTGAGCTACCTGGAGGCTAAGTGATGTCTACCTTGTGAGCTTTTGACATCAAAGAATGAGAATGAAAGTGAGGCTTGTAAAAGATCAAGCAAATGGCAGTAGAACTGGAAATTGACCAGTGTGGGCCTCTGGGTGTCAGTGTTTCTTCATGCCTGTCAGTGCTCATTCCAAGGGTCGAATATTGTGATACCACTAAGTAGGGCCTGGAAACCAAAAAAGCGTCTAGCTGGAGAACTTGGAGGTGGGGAGAGGTTATCTCATAAAGAGGCTTAGGTATGGAGCTGAGAATTGCAGCCTGGAAAAATGTTCTCATTTCCTTTTTCTTTGCCTTTTCCCTGAGTAGGGATAGTGTCTTCCTCTGTATTAACATGCACCTGTTTAGTGGCATTATTCATAGAAAACTTTGTGTGTATGTGTTGTTTTGTTCTGTGTTTCTGTTCTGTGTGTTTTTTCTTTTCTTTTTTTGAAAACTGTTGTTCTTGTGAAGTAAAACTAAATTTCAAAAATTATAAATAAAAATTGAAAAGAGAATAGATTTTAAAAGCTCTTAAAGAACAGGCAGTATGTCTTTTATTCAGTGTAATGACTGAGACTGTCTAGGGAAGGAGCCAATTAACTTAATTTTTTTTTTTTTTTCAAGAACACTTAGTGTGTTAGTTTCCTGGGGCTGATGTAACAAACCACCACAAACTGGGCATTTGAAGACAACAGAAATCTATTCTCTCAGAGTTTTGGAGGCTAGAGTCTGAAATGAGGGTGTCAGCAGGGCTGTGCTCCCTTCAAAGGCGCTCTAGAGAGGATGCCTTCTTTGCCGCTTCAGCTTCTGGGGTTGCCGACAAGCCTTGACATTTCTTGGCTTGTAGATGCATCACTCCAGTGTCTGCCTCCGCTTTTCAAGTGATCTTATCTCCTGTGTATCTAGGCCAAATTTCCCTCCTATTGTAAGGATAATTAGTCATTGGATTAGGGCCCACGCGGATCCAGCATGATTTCATTTTAACTTGGTTACATCTGCAAAGACCCTGTTTCCAAATAAGGTCATGTGCACAGTACCAGGGCTTAGGACTTGAACATCTTTCTGGGAGACTTAATTCAACCCACGACAGTGAGTATATTTAAAAGTCTAAGATACTTAACAATAACAACAGTCATCTCCAACAGGGATAAAGATGTAACGTCCCAACTTGGTTATGCGAGTGTCTAATTTTTTAATCTGAATTCGGTTTTCAGTGGGCTGGTTGAAAAGGCTGATGTGTGCTTGCCTCCTGCCGCCTCACTTGGTTGTGTTGTATCGTGTCGTGTCGTGTCGTGTTGTGTTGTGACCCAGCAGCAGTGAGAGCGTGGCAGCATCTTGGCAGGATGACTGCCAGCTGGGCAGAGAGGTGCAGTGAAGAGGCAGGTGTCCTCCTGAAGCCCGGGCCTGCAGGGAGATCAGCCAAAGGCCTGCTCCCGCAGTACACCTGGCACCATGGGAACCCTTTTTAAGTCTTGATGTTTGCCACTGTGCCTCTCCACCTGTTGGTTCTCTTATGACGTTGAAGCTCAGAGGTGAATGTCCTACTCCTCTGATAGGGCTTTTTTCTTTTTCTTTTTTCCAAGCTGGCGGCTGATTAATGAGATAAAAACTCTGGATGCTATTTTGTCACTCCCTGAGCACATCTGTTGTGCAGCCATGTGCCTGGCACTGTGCCGGGCACTGGGGAGCAGCAAGGATTTAGGATGTGAGTCAGAGCAGGGAGGCGGGTGAGGGAAGTGCCAGTGACAGTCCAGTGTGACGAGTCCTGGGGTCGGGGCTCGTGTCAAGTGGGGTTTGGGACAGGTTGCGGGGTGGTCCTTGCCTAAGAGGAAGAGAATGCATTGGTGTTAGTCAGAGGGAACACCAAATAAGAGAACTCTGTGGGAGAGATCATGGCTTATTCAGGGACCTGAAAGGCCCTCAGTACTGCTGTAGCTTGAAGAGCTCAGAGAGGGGTAAAAAATAATAATAATAAAATTAGGCTGGAGAAGTAGGTAGGAAGGTCATGGCCTCATAAACCAAGGCAGGATATTTTGACTTTATCCTGGGGCCATTGCAGTTCAGCTGAGAGAGGTTTAAAGCTGGGTCGGGGTCGGGGTGTGGGGGGAACGTGATCAGACACCTTACTGAGAGAAATCCGTCCGGCTGCGCTGTGGGGAGAGGTCCCCCGAGGCACGTCTGGAGGCGGGCGGGGGCAGGGGCCTGAACCGGGGTCGTGGCAGTGTGTGTCAGAAGACACGGTCCAGGCGAGAGGGAATAGGAGATGGAGTTGATCGCACTAGCCCACTGTTTGGAAATGGGAAGAACTGGGGGTGGTTCACATTTGCGGCTTGCAGTAGGGAGTGGTCGCGGCTTGCAGTCGGGAGCAGCCGTAGAAAGAGCAGCTTCCCGGGGAATCCCACTGCGGAAGCGCCGAGGTTCCTGAGGGCTTACTGACTGTCAGGACCCTGCCCTCCGCGTGCTGACTCACTTATTAGTCCTTACAGGAACCCCACGGGGCGGGTGGCAGGAGTGCCTCCATTTGACACCCAAGGGAATTGAGGACAGAGCGGCTGAGTGACCTGGCAGCTTGGAAGTGGCAGAACCGAGATCCAAACTCAGGCTGGCTGGCTTCCGAGGCACCACGCAGTGCAGACGATGCTCTGCACACCTTCCCACAGCATTTGACGTGGAGATGCTGTAACTCACAGGGCCAGTGGGCCGTGCTGTGCAGAAAGTGTCTAGGGGAGTCCCTGGCATTCGGCAGATACTCAGTAACTGCGTGTGTTAGCTGGTTTTCCCCAGGGTATTTCATTACAGAAGATGTGGCTTGACTAAAAAGTCATCATTACTGTATTTTGGGGAGAGGGGAGTTGGAGGAAGGAGGTATATTTCGAGAAAGCCCCTCTGGTGATTTCTTTTACCTCTGGTTTTGAGCAACTTGCTTAGAAACTAGATTTTGAAAAACCAAACACTTGTGACAAAATCCTGACTGTGGAAATCTTTCTTAAAGCTTCTTGATTGAGAGAAAGTAAAATTTGATCAGTAGGGGATTTTTAGGGACACTCTTGCTAAATGCTGAGTTCTGGCTGGCATAGTATGTAATTGGATTTGCTATTGGACCCACTGGTTGTCTTTTCTGTTTGTTTTTTAGCAAACAGCCATGTGCTGTAGAGGAGTGCCACTCAAAATGCAGTCCACAGAATGTTTGTTACTAGTCCATAATGAGGTCAGGATGGAAATGAAGAAAAAGGTTTAGAAACTTAAAGGGTAATTTGACAGTATCTAATATAATAGAAAATTGGGGTTGTAATTTACATGCCTTTTAAAAGTTTGTTTCCTAATAATTTTTTATCAAACTCCACAAATGTCAGTCCATTGGATGGATTAGAAACAGTAATAATTTGAAAATTGATCCTGGGCATTGCTTTCAAGTGTTTAGAACTTAGCCCGGCTCCCGTGCCAGCTGTGGGTGGTTTGCAGAATGATTCATTGAATGAACTCTTCTGTACCATTTCGATAAAATAACCTGGGCAGTTGCACAACCTTTGGCTCTCAGAAGTAATTGCTTACAAAAGTTGATGAATTCCTCAGTGGAGGCTTTGCTTTTTGGAGCAAAATAGTTTCCAAAGGGTTTCCTTCTGGAATTGCTGGAGGAGGAGGAGGCACTACTCTTGTTTTGACTGAAGGCCCCTTGGTGTCAGTACGAGAGGGGGTCTTCAGGCCTGGGGCGTCAGTGATGGCACAAGCGTTATTCAGTGTGAGGACGGTGTGGTGATAATTTATTCTGGACATCTGAGCAGTAATAGTTGAATAGGAAACTGATTACACATCATTTTGAGTAATAATTTCAACTTAAGTTTATTTGTAGAGAAAAAAAAATGGCTCAAGAAGAAGGAGCATCAGAGAGAGGACCTTGTGAAATGTCTTAAAATGACTTTTAGTGCCAGACATCAGAAGTTTTGTTTTATTAATAATCAGCATAATCACAGTCTTCAGTGAAGGGGGTCTTGTGAGGCTGGGAGGTGTTGGCCAGATAAGAAATGTGTGAGGTACATGCCTACCGCATTTGCCCTTTTGTGAGTGTTCTTTGTGCTGGGATCGAAAAGCTGCCTCTGCTCATTTTTTTAAAATGTATTTTTATGAAAATTCTAAAGCAGCTCTGCACGTATAAAATCTGTGTAAGAATTGACCCCATCAGTTTTTCCGTTTAGACTAACCAACAACAGCAGTTCGGCTTCCCCCATCTCTTTAACATCAGCATGTTTTCCAGTATAAGAAAAATAGATAAGAGCTCTTTTTTTTTTTTTTTAATATCTTTATTGGCGCATAATTGCTTTACAATGTTGTTAGTTTCTGCTGTGCAACAAAATGAATCAGCTATATGCATACATATATCCCCATATCCCCTCCCTCTTGAGCCTCCCTCCCTATCCCACCCCTCTAGGTGGTCACAAAGCACCGAGCTGATCTCCCTGTGCTATGCAGCTGCTTCCCACTAGCCATCCATTTTACATTTGGTAGCATATGTATGTCCACGCCACTCTCTCACTTCGTCCCAGATTCCCCTTCCCCCGCCTCGCCCCCGTGTCCTCGTGTCCTCGAGTCCGTTCTCTATGTCTGTCTTTATTCCTGCCCTGCCACTAGGTTCATCAGTAACTTGATTCCATATATGTGCGTTAGCATATGGTTATTTGTTTTTCTCTTTCTGACTTACTTCACTCTGTATGACAGACTCTAGGTCCATCCACCTCATTACAAATAACTCAATTTTGTTCCTTTTTATGGCTGAGTAATATTCCATAGTATGTATGTGCCACATCTTTATCCATTCATCTGTCTATGAACATTTAGGTTGCTTCCATGTCCTGGCTATTGGTAAGAGCTCTTTTTTCCCCCCTTAATTTGTTTCCATTTTTGATGGGTTTAGTTTTTTAACCACATGTCCTACAAGTTCTATTTCTAAATGAATTCCTGAGAAATAAAACATAAGCTTGCAAATTCACAAGCCTGGAATTTGCTTTAATGTATTCCCTGCCTCATTATTTTTCTTCCTTTATAAAAATTGGAAAGAGAGCATGTTTGATGGTATTTTAAATTGCCCGTGATACCATCATCCGAACATAGCTATTTTCATTATCGCATATTATCTTTCTGTCCTCATCCACAGTCACACATTTTTTTTTTTTAGTCACACATTTTTTAAACAAAGGAGTTGTATTGCTTTTCAAAAAAGAATTGTACTAGTTTACATTGTCATCAGCGTTGAATTTGAGTGCTAATGAAAAGGTTGCAAAATTCAGTGTAACTTTTTCTTTAATAAGTATGAAAGATAACTATTTCAAGGATTTTCACATATCTTTATTAATAAGGATGAACCTTCTGTTGTTATAATTACTGTTTTTTTGGATGCGAGTTGTTCACACATTTTTCTTCTGGGTTCATACTTTAAATGTTTTACTAGCCATTATTACTTGGGTCTGACTTTTTTGAGGTGCTGCTGATACATAGGAAGACGAAAGGCTTTGTTGCTGCTTTTAAGGCTAAAATAGACCACGGGTTTTTCTCAGTCTTGTTCCTCCTTTACACAAAAGTATTTTCCCCTTTTATTTGCAAGTATTTTTGATGCTGATTCCTGTTGCTTTGACCTATATAAGTCAAAGTGGCCTCGATTTCTTGTGCTCTTTCCTCTTTGTATTAAAAGTCAGGAGACCAGTTGTTTCTCAGGAATCAGAGAATGCAGCTGACCAGAAAGCGTGTCCAGGTGTGCTGACAGTGGTACAAGCACTTGATGAGTCTCGCTTCCACTGGGCTCTCTCCCACATCAGCCATGGCCTCCTGTCTCAGTATGACACTTACTCAGTGGTTCTCAAAGGTCGGTCTGGGTTAGAGTAGGACAGATGGACTCTGCAGAATCTTACTAGAGTTACCTTTCAGCTTACTTGGTGTGACCGAAAAGATTTGGATTGAAATCTTAACTGTATTCAGTAGCCAAATAAGTTTCTAAGTTTAATTGATTTTACACCAAGTCCTTTTATGTCTTCATGCCTGGGCAGTAGAGATGATCAGTTTGGGTGGCGATTTTGTTTGGGGTTTTTTGGCCTGTAAAAACAGAGGTTTATTCCTTGTTGGGTGCTAAGGTCATCACGGAGCAGCTGCAGCTCAGCTCCAATTCCATCATCACTCCAGGGCCCAGCTGATGGGGCAGCCTCTCCTGGGGGCACAGCTGGCTGAATGGCAGAGGGACAGGAGGCATAGGAAAAGCACCTTGGCGCCCAAGGCTTCTGTTCAGGAGTGATGCTTCCCACTTCCACGTGTGTCCTTGGCCAGAGCAAGCCCCGGCCCCCCATGTCCGTGTCCAGTAGGGCGGGAATGTATAATGTGCGGTCCACACAGTGTCATCACAGGGAGGTGAAGGCACCATATGTTTTGGAAACTAACAAAAATCTCACAGTTCAGTCACGGTTAACATGAAGAGAGATCAGATTTGACAGAAAAGAAGCAAAATATCTAAGACTTATTAACTGATGATACATCAGCAGTAATGGACATAGAGGAATTAAGGGTCAATTCTAGATGCGTGGCGCGTGGCCTGGTCAATCAAGTAGTGGCGCTGCCACTCACCGGGAGCCATCTGCCTAAAAGGGAGTAGTTGCCTGGATGAGACCATGACGAAAGCATCTAAAGGGGAGAGAGCTGAGGAAGGACCCCTAGGGCCATGCTGCCTGGCCTTGTTCATGCACGTGCACGTGTGGACGGTGGCATTGTTTGGGCAGCACACTGGAATAAGCAGATCAGGCACCTGGTTCTGCAGCCCACCCGCCCTGGGGCTCTGACCACCCTAAGGGCTGGGGGAAATCAGTGTTTCAGGGACGTCCCTGGTGGCACGGTGGTTAAGAATCCGCCTGCAGGGGACATGGGTTCAAGCCCTGGTCCGGGGGGAAGATCCCACATGCGGTGGAGCAGCTAAGCCCGTGCGCCGTAACTACTGAGCCTGTGCTCTAGAGCCCGCGAGCCACAACTACTGAGCCCGCGTGCCTGGAGCCCGTGCTGCGCGACAAGAGAAGCCACCACAATGAGAAGCCTGTGCAACGAAGAGTAGCTCCCACTCGCCACAACTAGAGAAAGCCTGCGTGCAGCAACCAAGACCCAATGCAGCCAAAAATAAATAAATAAATAAATTTATTAAAAAAAAAAAAAAACCAGTGTTTCAGCAGCACACTTCTAAGCCATGGCTGAGGAATAGCCACAAAAGAAGGAAACAGGAAAGAGTGCTTTCACGGAAACAAAAAGAAGAAAGAATTGTTAGAAGGTCAGTGAGATTGACAACAAGAAATGCTCCAGAGAGGCTGAGAAATGAAAGTGGCAAAGGTGTCCTCTGGATTTGGCAATTTAGAGAGTTACTGTTACAGATAGACTGTAGGAGAGCTGCAGGTTTCCTGTTTGGGGGAACTACAAAGTTAAGCAACCAATGGTTAGTTTACCATGCAGTGGGCTTCTAGGCTTTGGACTTTGCGTTAAATTCTCAGTGCGTTGCCTACACTGGTGTTCCTGAAGAAGTTCTAATCTGTGGTCTTTAGGCAACCCGCATTAGAATCACTTGGGACTCTTGCTAAAAATGAGATTCCTGGGCCCCACCCTAGACCTGCCAAGTTAGAATCTGTAATTTCCGTGTATTTTAATCAGCGTGAACAGGCTTTAAGGTTTGAGAGGCCTTGTTTTTTTTGTATGGGCAATCCTGAGTAGTAGCAAATCAAAGCCACCTAAAGATCTTAGGCTCTAAGTCCACAAGGACCAATGTTTCAAGGATGTGAAACCAGGAGAACTTGTCAGTCACTGCAAATGAGAGCATCAGTTGGTCAGGCACTTTGGAAGTCTAGCCAAGTCAGAGTTGCACCTGCCCTCCCACCCAGCAATTGTACCTCTAGCTCCAGGCACAGGGAGATGTACCAGAATGTCACAGCACATTGCAGATAGCATATTGGTTATAGCTTGAGTGGCCAGCAAAAGGAGCCTGGGTATGTAATTTGTAATATACTCACTATTTGAGTAATTGAATATTATAGTACAGGGATCCCCAACCCCTGGGCATGGCCTGTTAGGAACCAGGCCACACAGCAGGAGGTGAGCGAGGGACGCTTCATCTCCCACTCCCCATCGCTTGCATTACTCCCTGAACCATCACCCCCTTCCTGCCCGCCCCGCTCCATCCATGGAAAAATTGTCTTCCACGAAACCGGTCCCTGGTGCCGAAACGGTTGGGGACCACTACTATAGTATATATACTATACTCTAATATGATGTCGTATACTATAGTAATTGAATACTCTTCAGTGAGAAATGGAAGAATTAGAGCTATCTGTGTCCATATGCATGAATAATAGAAATAAAGTATTGAGCCAAGAAAGCAGGTAGCAGAAGAGGATGTATATACCATCTTGCCATTTGCATATTAAGTTTTTAAAAACCTGCAAAAGAAAAGCACCAGTTGGGGCGGGGAGGGAGAAAGTTATCAGGAAGGGGATACACATGGGGCTCGAACCATGTGTTATGAAGCTCCCTGAGTTGGGTGGGCACAACGGTGTTTGTGATAGTACACTTCACTTCTTTCTATGTGTCCAGAATATTTCATGGTATATTTCTTTTAGAGAACTGATAAACAACCAGGGTATTATTTTAATCACCCTCATGCAAATAAGTGCTTTATTAGATATAAGCTACATTTTTTTCTCTTTCACCTTGGTTTTGAAATGCTTACCTTGGTCATATTACATCTCTGTTGTAAGTAGTCACCCAAGTCATTCTTAGTCCCGTGGTGTTACCTGAGCTGCGCCCAGTTAACTTCTGCGCCGGTGTCCGAGTCTCATGCTGTCTCCTCCCCTGCAGGTATTCACGACACTGTCGGTGACCAAGCGCTCGGGGGGAAACATCCTCCAGACCGGTTGCTGAGGTTAAGCCCCAGTGTGGGTGCTGCTGCCAGGACTCCAAACCACTGACGTATTTCTTGCCCAAGTCCAAGGCGAAGTTTGTGGAAGGCTCTCGGGCTTCAGCAGCCACGTGTCCTGTGCTTATAGCCCCGAGGCCCCCTTGGATCTCATGGGCCGGAGGTGACACGTGGGTGGCAGGCAGCATCGCACTGGGGTCAGCATGACGCACTCGAAACTGACTTTCGGCAGAGCTTCGCAGAGGGGCGTCCATGAAGTCACCAGCCTCAAGCCCGCGCGGTGGGTGGTGATGGAACCGTCGAAGCAGTTTTTGCATGGCCTTTCCTTTGTAGGTTTTCTTATTCTCACTGTCAAGCTTTCTCATGTTGGTTATTTTTTTCTTTTTTTCTCCGCCGTGTTAGTGAAAGTAGAGATGATAGCAGACAATTTTTATCCAAAAGCAAGTTGTGGCCACCGTGTGCGAATAAGGCGGCTCGTTGCTGGGACGGCACGCTGTGGCTCCTAGGCTTGTCCCGGGGAGAGAGCGTCTCCCCAAAACAAGTGGTCACCACTGGCCAGGTGTGCTCCCAGGCACTATACCACCGATGATGAAATGGCTACCTGGCCAGCCTGTTGGAGGAATATTCCACTGCAGGGAACTTGGTCATACAGCGTGATCTCCACTGTTCTTCATCATGGAGGCAGATGCACAGCTGAAATGGGGAAAAACAATAAATGTCTTTATTTAGTCCGTTGTGTGCTGGTCTGAGTGAGCTGAGATCTTTTGCAATGGGAAACATTTAGCGTTTGTTTAAGACTTTTTGGGGGGTAGCTTTTGTTTTAAGCTAAAATCACAAAATACTACAGCTTTATTTTTCATGTGTGTTATGCATCTATCCCTTCCTAAGAACTACATTCATGGGAAAAATAAGTCTTTCCACACTGAACAATTTAACTCTTGTGGTAATTACTTTTTTAAAGAAAGCTGTTAATATCATAATTTATTATGTTTGAACACAGGTGGATGTGAAGGATTTTCATGTAAAAACCACATGGTTTTGGCTTTTTCTGTTGACTGTACTTGGTGGAATTTGGGCAGAAGTGTTTCTGCTCCATTAGCGTTCCAACTCGTATTATCACAAAGAGGTGTTAACCCTACAGTTACAGATTTCTGGCTAAATGTACTGACGACGGATCTTATTTAGGCCGTTTTCCCACTACAGAAGTTGGATTTTAAACATGTTGTGGACGTCAGACCTCCCACCAGCACTTCTTATAGCTCCTTTTTCGTTTCCTCACCTCTGTGTGTGTTTCTCGGCTACAGCACTGAGTGGTTGATTGAAAGTACGTTTCTCGATCACCTCAGGGAACTCAGCATCTGCCCAGCATTTAGTCAGCAGATCCCCTGACCCTGTCTGCCTCACAGCCCTGCCTCACCCTCCGTCCCATCTGGTTGTGTGGAGACAATGGGAAAAGGAAAAGAGGAGAGGGGAATTGAGACAGCCAACTGTGTTCAGTTTTCTTTATTTATTTAAAAATTTTTTTTTTCTCATTTGTTTTTTTCTCCAAGTTTGCCAATCTCTGAAATTAGAACGTAGGCAGTACGGGGTGATCATGCCTAATCATGTTGTGATTCTGTCTTCTTTGTGGAATGGAATGTTCTGCCCCCACGAGAAGGATTCCACTTTATAGACTTGTCTGTGTAATTGCCCAGTGTATCAGAACTCATTAAATTCCATGTATTTCTGTTATAAATCTTCTGAAAAGAAACAATGTGAAACCTTAAAAGCTGTTAATATCCACCCTGTGTGGCTTCTTGTTGAATGGTGGTCTTGGGATTGGTCAGCTGAGAGCCCAGTGGACTTCAGGGCTCCTGTTGGCGATGGTGGGAACTAGGAGCTGAGTAAGTTTCATCAGTGCTGTGCTGCGGGGCTGGTTGGTGTGCTGAGGCTCACATTTTAGCCGTGTTGGCATTCCAGATCCATTTTCAGCTTATCCCCACTTGATCTGTCAATCTTAGTTTTTAAGGTGGCAAAACCGCCCCACCTGACAGCAGCACTGTGAGGGTGCGTGAGCCTTCCTTTCTCTCTGAACTGGATCAGTAAGTGTTTACATTGATGTTTATTGTCACGCTCAGATTATTCACTCATATGCACTTAATTTTCTTACGCATCAGTTGTTGAGCAGAAACTCCTATCTTGTGGTAATCCTTACCAAAAACCTTCCCAGAGTTCCTCTCTGTCCTGAGTAATTGCAGAGTGCTAACAGTACCACTTCGTGCTTGTTACTGCCATGTACCAGGCACATAACAGCCCTCTCAGGACGCTCCTGTGCCCACTTACAGGTGGAAGAGCAGGCTCAGAGGTAGGAATCCTTGCTCAGGGTCACACAGCTAGTTAGTGGTATATAGCACATTTTTGAAGCCAGAGACGTCTGTGACTTCAAAGGCCCAGAGCTCTCGACCACCTTGCAGTCTGCCTTCATTCATCTCTGACGGATGGGAGCTTTCATGAAGGGCGACTGAGCCGAAGCCTGGCATCCCATCGTTTTTTCACATGCCCTTGAGCAGTGTTGTCCGCACAATTAACAAACACCTTGTCTGAGATGTTGTAGTGCTTTTTCTAACTGGTCTTAACACTGCCGGTGTATTTCCACACTACTGCCAGGATCTTATTCCTCAGACTTCCCTTGCCCCGAGTCCTCAGGGTCTTCCAAAGCCCTGTAAATAGGCTCTGGGCCCTCTGTCAGACCCTGGGCCAGTCACCTGCACCTCTGACCTCTGCCCCAAAGACACCGCTCCTAACCCCCTGCGCTGGGTTGCCTCCAGCCAGAACTCTTTCTGCATGTACTCCACAGGACTCTGTACTTTCTCTGGAGCACTTCAGGTTACCCTGCACGAAGCCACTTCTAGATAATTAGGGTTCTTTACCTCTGTGTGCTGCGTAGCTTCCAGCACGAAGCCTACAAGCGCGCTACAGAGGCACATAAAACTTTGTGTAATTGGGTGGGCAGGTAGAGCCTTAACCACTTGGATCAGTACCCATCAGAGATGACCACTTCAGGATACTGCTAATCTCTCGTGTCAGGAACCTTTGATCCAAATGTTAATGAAAGTAGAAAGGGCATAAACATAAAAATGGCCAACCTCACTCGTTGAGGAAATGCAATTAAACTGCTGTGAAATACCATTTCTGACCCATTCTGTGGCAGTTTAGAGAGTCTGACAGTATCAAATGTTGCCAAAGATGTGGTGCAAATGGAACACATTTATTGCTGTGAGGAGTGTAAATTGGTACAATCACTTTGGAAAATGATTTGACATGACCCAGTAAAGTCAAAATCCTGTGCATACTCTAGGTATGTACCCAGCACAGGTGTATCTATGCACCAAAAGACACGACACTGTTAGCAATAGCAAAAAACGAAACATGGAAGCAACCCAAATATTCATCAGAACAAGAATGGAGAAGTCAACTGTGGTGTATCCATAAAACAGAAGGCAAGTAACAGCAAGATACATATTATAAACAGTGGATCAATGAGTGAAAAGGTCAAAGGCATATGTACAGTGTGATTCCATTATATACATAAACAGGCAAAACTAAGCGATATGTGTGTGTGTTTAGATGGACAGTTGGAGTAGAACCACACAGGAAACAGCAATTCAAAATGAAGAATATGGAGTTTAAGCTAAAGGTCAGAGCAGAGGCTGGAGTCAGGAAGGGGCACCCAGGACCTAAAGGCTTCTTTCCTAACCCAAGTGGAGGACTTGTGCATTTGTTGCATCATTATTTGTGTTTGTTACAAATGTTCCTTTCTACTCAGTAGTTCATTCAAATAGCTTTAAAAGGTGGGGAGGGGGCAGCTGGGAGTATTAGAATGCCAGGAGCAGGAATGTGTCCATCAAGGTCTCACACAGGAGCTAGGAGACCAGACTCTAAAGACAGAGAATACAGCAGAAGGCCTTTCCTGACCATCTGTGAGTCCATCCTTGATATGAGGTCTGGGAATGGGCTAAACATGCGCTAGGTTTGGGAGTAATTGTGACACAGCAATCGATAATGAATACATGGGAGTTGGAGAGGTCGCACAACAAGCAGGCCAGGTCCTCTTTCCTTAAACCCACTTTAAATCAGAGCACTCAACTTTTAACATTTCAAAAGATTTTATTTAGAAAAAGAAAAGAGCTTAAAATTTTTTTTTTTTAAATCTGAAATTCACTCCTAAGGAACCAAGGTTTTTCCTGCAGACCCTTTCCTACGGATGCCCTATATCATGGTACGTTGCCCTCTGGGCACTCTTAAGAATCTCCGGAGGAGCTGAGCAGAACAGGGTTTTCTGGATCCCTTGGCTATCTCTGAGCGTGATCCCACCACTGAACAACCTTACTACAGCTGTTCGTTTCTCAGGCGCTATTTCATAGGCTTTGAGATTGGAAAGGGAGGTCAGCTTCTCCAAGTCCGTCTACAGATGCAGAAACTGAGGGCTAGACAGGTGAAGCTGACTGATCAACATCAAGGTCAAGGTTAAACAGCTAAACACAGATCTGAGACCGGAAGCCATCTGGCTTCCAACTCTGTGCTTTTCTACGACATGATACTACTTAGTTCCTGCCACCATCTCCTTTGTAAATTCTCCTACGTGCTTAAAAACACCCAGCCATGTCAGCACACTCTGATTGCTGTGAAGATGAAGGGCATGGGAGCGTGTGTTGACTCTGAAAAAGCCAATAGGTAGGTCCTTGGCCCTGTGGTCAGCACACAGTAGGTGTGCAGGAGATGCATGCAGACTGACCTGAAGGGAGGCATCAGAGCCCTCTGTGTTGGCTTTCCTGCGTGTGTGATGGGGACGCCTTCTTGTCCGTCAGGAAAATGAGGTAGAGCCTGCCTCATAATAGCAAAAGCAGCACCTTGGAAGAGCAGTTGCTAAAGGAGAGAAGAGACAAGAAACAAACTTCGTGGCGTGTGCTGTACATCAAGGCACAGTGGATACAAAGTGAATGAACACTGATGGTTAATTTATGTGTCAGCTTGACTGGATCACAGGGATGCCCAGACAGATGGTTAACCATTGTTTCTGAGTGTGTCTTGAGGATGTTTCTGAATGAAATTGCATTCATCAGTGGACTCAGTAAAATGGTTTGCCCTCCCCAGTGTGGGTGGACATCACCCAATCCATTGAGGGCCTTAATAAAAGGAAGGAAGAATTTGGCTCTTTCTACCTGATTGCTTGAGCTGGAACACTGACCCTCGGCGGTCCTGGTTCTCAGACCTTTGGACTCAGACTGAACTACTCCACCGCTTTCCTGGGTCTCCATCTTGCAGATGGCAGATAGTGGGACTTCCAGCCTCCATATTGGCATGAGCCAATTCTTTATAATAAATGAATCTATCTGTCATCTTATCTGTCTCCTACTGGTCCACTTTCTCTAGAGAACTTTGACCGAAACAAACACAGACCTCACTCCGAAGGTGTGTGCAGTCAGGTAGGGTGGGTGAATGTACACAGTTACTCCCTCATTTTTTCAACAAATACTATGTACCAGGTACTGTTCTAGGCAGGAGAGTTCAGCAGTGAACAGAAACATCCATAATCCTTGTCCTCAAGGGGTTTACATTATAGTTGAGGGAAATAGGCAAAAATAACATAAATAAGTCATTATATTGAATAAGTGGTGATAAGTGCCATGGAGAAAAATCTAAGCAGGGAAGGGGAGAGGTGTGTGGGGCGTGGGGAGTGGAATTTTAATTAAGACAGTCAGGGAAGACCCCATAGAGAAGGTGACATTTGACTGAACACTTGGAGGAGGTGAAAGAGATCCTGGGGGAAGGAACATTCCAGGCAGGGAGGTCAGCAAGTGTAAAGGCCCTGAGGCAGAGAATGACTGAGATGTTGGGGCAATGAGTCTAAATCCAGCATGGTGGGTGGAGTCCAGCAAGCAAGGGGGGGAAGAATTAAAAGTCAAGGTCAGAGAGAGAACAGATAGGTAGGGTCTTGTTGGTTGTAGTAAGAAGCTGCAGCATTGGGAGCCATTGGAGGGCTCTGAACGGAGGAGGGGTGTGACCCCGCTTCCAGGTGATCAGGAGCACTCGGGTGGCTGGTCTGAGGGCAGCCTGAGGCTTTGGGCCGGTTGGAGGCTGCTGCAGTGATCGGGGGTGAGAAGATGATGTCTTAGTCCAAGGTGGTAGCAGTAGGTATGGTGAGTAAATCCCAGTCTGACATAATTTGAGAGGAGAACCAATAGGACTTAGTGTTGGATTGGATGTGGGATGAGAGAGAGAGAGGTTCAAGGATGACTCCTACATTTTGGGCTTCAACACTGGAAGGATTGAGGCTGGAGGTGCCATTTCACCGAGATGGGAAAACTACGGAGGAGGGGCAGGTTTCGAGAGGAATGTCAGAAGCTCGAGTTTTAGGTGCCGAGGTTGAGATGCCTTGTAGACATCCGAGTAGAGGTTTTGGACGGTTAGCTGGACACATGAGTCTGGAGTTCCAGAAAGAAGTTCAAGATAGAGAGTTAAATGTCAGAGCATCAGCCCAGAGAGGATATTTAAAGTCCTGAGCAAGATGAGGCCCCAAGGGCATGAGTGCAGGTAAAAAGGAGAAAAGCTCTGCTAGAAACCAGCAGCTGCCCCAAAGGAAGGGACCCCACGCCAGGAGAACAGAGCAGGACTAGGGTGAGACTGTGCAACTCAGATTGACACTGGAACCCACATGCTGGGACTCAAACCCAGCCGGAACCCAGATTGGGACTTGAACCCAAGGCCTTTTAATTGAGATCACACACCTGGTTTCAGGACTTAATGAAGCTCAGGTTATTGATGTCTCCTTGCAGAAAGAATTCAGTGAGAGACAAGGTGATAGGTAAGAAGTGGATTTATTTAGAGGGAAACACGCTCCACAGACAGAGTGTGGGCCGTCTCAGAAGGCGAGAGGCCCTAAAATATGGGGTGGTTAGTTTTTACGGGGTGGGTAATTTCATAGGCTAATGAGTGGGAGGATCATTCCAACTATTTTGGGGAAGGGGTGGGGATTTCCAGGAATTGGGACACACCCACTTTGACCTTTTAGGGTCAGGACTGTCATGGCGCCTGTGGGTGTGTCATTTAGCTAATGTACTGCAGTGAGCGTATAATGAGGCTCAAGGTCTACTGGAAGTCAAATCTTCTGCCATCTTGGACCTAGTTGGTTCTAACCAGTTTTTGTCACGTCCTGTGGCTATGTCATTCCTTTAAAATGTCGTGCCCTGCCCCCTTTCCCTCCTGTTTCAAGGGGATCTCCTGGGGACCCTTCCTGTGAACGCCAGGTGGCAGGTTTTAGATCCACAAGGGGTGGGAAAAGATTCAAGGGGTAGAAAAAGGGTGTTCCACACAGACAAGCAGTCAAGACATGGAAATAGAAAATGAGAGAAAGATGGAGAGATGAGTTGTAAGTTGCCTCAAACAGCAGGCCAACGCTTTGGGGCATCATTCTGGGGCTCTGGGAAGCGAAGAAAGTACACAACTGCGGGGCCGGGACTGGGGTGAGGAAAGTGAGGCAGGCACACTCAGGGTCATGTAAGAGCAGGAGCGGCGCCTGCACAGCTCTGAGAATCAGATTCTGCACCCTCGGCTCCTCCCTCACCCTAATCCCGACCCTGCATAGATGATGAGTAGCCAGGTTTGGGGCAGATCAGTGCCCTCCCTACCCTACTCCAGACCCATGCAACGTAGGCTAGAATCCCAGCTCTGCCACCTCTTGGCCAAGTTATCCATGCTTAACCTCACTCGGCCTCGTTTCCTCATCTTCAAAACGAGAATATTAATCGTACCTTCCTAGGGTGGCTGCGAGGGTTAAATGGGTCGATACACGTAAAGCACTGAGAGGAAGCATATGGTAAAGTCGACTGTTATTGTCACACTGTTTGGTCAGAATAAAGAGTGGAAGGAGGGTCAGAGAGAGAAATTTTTAGGCAACTGCAGGTCAGAGTAAGAGATAAAGGGAGCCTAAAGAGGGAACTTGTCATGAAAAGGTGAGGTGATGGATGTTATGAAGAATGGTAAAATCAGTGGGACCCAGCGGTGTGCTTGCATTCCACAATTATGTGTAAAGTTACTACTGTGAACTTGGAGTTGTGCTGAGAGCTGGTTGATTGGAAAACAAGGGAAAGTCTAGTCTTCCAAAAAAGACTCTGAGGGACAGAAGGAGACAAGTGGCCTCAGCTCAATCCCCAAACTTCCAGCTGGGCAGTTCAGCAGAACAAGCCTAAAAACGGGCTAAAGGGAATCCCAGGTGATTTAGGGGCTGTGGGTCTTGAAACAGGAGGAAGGTTTGAGTCTCCAGCAGGGCCTGGGGCAACACTTAACCGCTGCTGCCCAAGGGGGCCTGACCCATGCATGGGTCCCTCAGCAAAGAGCGAGGTCTGAGCCCCATGAGCTCCAAGGCAAGTCCACTTGCTCTGTGAGTCTCAAGCGAGGCCCCAAACCCACGATGGGCAGGCTGAAGTGGAGGTTGGGTCATAGGTAGTACTTCTGGTCTCCGTGACGGGTCTCACCTGAGAAGGGAACTACCCATTCCTTCACTGTGTATTAGTTTGTCCAGGCTGCCGTATCAGAATACCGCAGACTGTGCAGATTAAACAACAGAGTCTGGAAGCCAGAACTCCAAGAGCAAGGTGTTGGCAGGTGTGGTTTCTTTTGAGGCCTCTCTCCTTGGCGTGTAGACGGTCACCTTCTCCTTGTGTCTTCACATGGCCTTTCCTCTCTGTGCATGCATCGCCGTGTCTGTGTCCAAATTTCCTCTTCTTTTAGGACACCAACCATGTTGTCTGAGGACCCCACCACATGCCCTCTTTTGACTTTAATCACTTCTCTAAAGACTGCATCTCCAAATACAGCCACATTTGGAACTTAGGGCTTCAACATAGGGATTTGGAGGTGGGGAGGGACACAGTTCAGCCCGTAACACGTTCATTCTCAAACATTTCAGAGCCTACAGTGCCCTGTGCTAGACCCATATTCATGTTGAGCTAAAAGGACAAATGACATTGGCTTCCCTTTGAAATAAATGTATTAAATAGCAGTATAGCTGATACATGGATACAGGAAAAATCACAAAGGTGAGTTTTTTAATGGCTCCAGTTTAGAAAACACTGAAAAAGACCAAAATAGAAGTGAGAACACAGACTATTTGACTGACATGATCATTGAGTCTGTATAACTCTGCCCTTACAAATAGAAAACACACATTTTTCTTTTATGTCCATGAAACATTTGTAGAAACCACAAAAGAAACCTGAGTCCATTTCACAGAGATGTGATATAACAAGTATAATACCTGATTACATAAATCAAAAGCAAAAATATAAATTCAGGAAACTTACCCACCTGGAAATTGAGAAACATTCTTCAAAAACTGGATCAAAGAGGTGATTAAAACTATGATAACTGAAAATAACAGAAAGAATACTTATGGGATACAGTTAAAGTTGTACTCAGAGGAATATTTAGAGCTTTTTTATTTCAAAAAAAAAAAAAAAACAACAAACCCAGAAAAATTAGTTGATAAAAACAACTTTCAAAAAAATGAAATAAAGAAAATATAGAAAGAAACAGTTCAAGAAGCTATTGTTTTTATGCAGAGTGACTAAGATGAGAAAAAGGAAAGGAAGCTATGCACCAGGCAGTATGCAGAATGATACAGGCTTTATTTTTTTAATTCTCACAATAACCTACATAGGTCTTATTCCCATCTTTCATAGGAGGAAACTGAGGCTTAGAGAGATTCTGTAATTTGCCTAACAGTGTATGATTCTTAGATTACAAAATTGAGATTGAATCTAGGTTTTGAGCACTTGTTAAAATACAAATTCCAGGGTCTCACCCTAGACCAACAGAGTCAGATCCTCAAGGGAATCAACCAACCTGGGGATCTGTATTTTTATCAAGTACTCCAGGTGATTTTTATGAGCAAGCCCATCTTGGAGACACTAGGGTACATCCTGTGGAGAAGACAACTTCTCTGAACAGAATGGTAGTAATAGCAAAAGGGAATTTAGTACCTGTCCAGGTACTTTGCACACATGACTCCTTTTCTATAATCCTCACAACTGCCTTTCTGAGGTCAGTGTCATTAATGTCCCATTTTACAGATTAGGAAGTGAGCATAGAGAGGTTAATGAGCTTACCCAAGATCACAGCTAGAAAATGGCAGAACGAGAATTTGCACTTGGCCTGGCCCAGGGCCTGCGTTCTTGGCTCCTGCACTAGAAACAAATACCGCACATCCTCGAGTGGACTTAGTGGGGTCGATTGAGTGGAAGATGGGTAGGTGGGTCTCAGGCTCAGGAGGCAGGGGAGGTGCCGGGTTTGAGCCAGTACCTATACAGCAGGGCTATCGACAGCCACAGGGTGAGTTAGTGCTGCTGAGGCAGAGAAGGCTGGGCTGTTTTATCCACTAAGTACTATGAGCAAAGGACCTAGTGTTTATAAAGACATTTGAGACCTTTTACAAAATGCTTCAAAATATGAAGGAAAAAAAAATTGGTGCAGCAAAAATTGCAATGGATGAGTCTTTAAATGCCTCCGTAATATTATTTCAGCCAATCAACTGCCGTTGGATCCAATGCCCATATATTTATAAACGTTATATTTAAGACAGGAAGGGCTGCAGTTCACTATGTTTGGAATGACGTGTGGGTAGCTCTGCAAGTACAAGGGCATGGGGGGAACAAAGGCCTTGAAATTGGCCCCAAGAGGAACTATGAAGAGAAGATGCATTACTAATGGGGGCTGCAGACAAGGAGAAAGAACTGCACCTCCAGGCCACTTTCTGTGCAGTGAGTGGTTCTGTTTTCATCTCTGTAAGAACCCTTAGAACTGTGGTACCCATTTTCCAAGTGAGCAAAATGAGGTTGGGAGTTACCTAGTCTTGTCCAAGCTCACACGGCTTGTGTGGCACAGAAAGAGAAGGTATGCCCCCTAGTGTCCACCTCTGTGAACAGCAGGCTGCCGCTTCTGCTTCGCAGCCCTCCGTTATTTTGCTTGGAACACAAACTACCCTCTTGAATAAATAAAGCCGCAGAGCTAAAAAGTTGCAGGGCTTGCAAATCAAAAGAAAAGGACAAATACCTTAGCAGATAATACTGGAGAAACTCGATCACTGTATGTATAACTATAAAACTGCATCCTCATCAAGCACCATATAACAAAGCTAGGCTTCAAACAGTAAAGACCTAAATGTATATGGTACAACCATAAAGTTTATATGACAAATACAGAAAATATCTCTGTGATCTAGAGGTGGAGAAGGACTTCATACACCGTGCCCTCAAGGCACAAACCATAGGGAATTCCCTGGCGGTCCAGTGGTAGGACTCTGCGCTCTCACTCCCGTGGGCCCGGCCGGGTTCAGTCCCTGGTTGGGGAACTAAGATCCCACAAGCTGAGAGGTGCGGCCAAAAACAAAAGCACAAACCATAAGGCAAAACGACTGCATCAAAAGATCTGACCCACAAAGACCACCACGGAAAAGAGTTCTTAGAGAGGCAACAACATTGGGAGAAGATAGTTTCAGTGTCTAAAACTGACAAGAGACTTAGACCCAGATGACAACAAGGAATTCTGGCTCATCAATAAGAAGACAGGAACCCCAAAGGAAAGCAGGCAAAGGACACTGACTTGGTTATTCCTGGAAGAGGAAACCCCAAAGTCTAACAAGAGATGAGAGATGTGCACACTCATGAGTGATTAAGAGGTGAATGTTAGTAACGAGAGAACGCCTTATACTCATCAGACCTGAGACAGAAAGCTGATTAACGCCGAGTGAGGGGACTCCCAGGCTCTGCCGGTGCGAGAACAGACCGTTGGGTTCTCGGTGTTTAGACAGATCACGCACCATGTACGCCATGACCCAGCAGTCCTGCTCCTGGCCATCAGCCCTGGAGAACTGGACAGACATCTCACATGTGTCCATAAGGGAACACGCATAAAGATGTCTGTTGTAGCATCGTGTGTGATGTTGGGAAGTTGGAGCCAATCCTGATATCTCTTACTAAGGGATGAACGAGTAGGCCAGGGGGAGGCAGAGGCAGGAGGATGCAACAATATTGCGGGATGTACCATGACGTGGGTGAAAAAAAGCAAAACAAGAAAGAGAATGAGCCCTACAACTGCCTGTGTACGTTAAAGATGCAGGCACATACCGCCATGGCCCGAGTCTTGCAAGGACCCCCGCAGACAGCACACATCGAGCAGATCAGAGCAGCCGACTGTGGAGCTATGGCACTACAGGGAAGTTGAAGAAAAAGAGAGCCTCTCAGGGTCTCTCTTTTCTTCCCCATTAAATGGGGATAATAACAGCCCTCACCTCCCAGAGTTGCCTCGAGGATCAAGTTAGTTACGCACGTGATCAAGAGCTTAGAATAGGGGGCACAAAGCCGGCGGTGCTGGGTGAGTGGATGCTATTGTTATTATTATTTATTATTCTTATTAGTTGAGTTATGAGTAACTCAGCCCTCAGCAGATGAGGTCCAAAAATGTGAAGGGGCAGCACTGAGATTCAAGTTCAGGACAATTCCGTGTCTCTCTCTACTCCAGCCCCACTCACTCCCACCTACGACTAAAGCCTCCAAATGTCTGTCATTCCTGGGCCCCAAGCCAGGGAGTCTGTTGGGAATTGAGAGAGCACTACACGTTTTTAAATACCTCCCCTGGGGACCCTGAGCCCAGCTGACGTGGGGTGTGTCTCAGAGCCTCCGCTGATGGCTCAACGATGTGAGGGTGACCCCAGGGCGAGCGCGGGGCCAGCAGGAGGGAGACCAGAAGGAAAGGCCTGTCTCTGCCTTGGGGACAAGCACAGAGGCCAGGGAAGAAAAGGCCCCTCCACGCTCTGGCCCCCATCAGCCAGCGGGAACCCACATAGGCCTCATCTGAGAGTAGTTACAAAATTAAACAAGAGCACAGCCTTGCATTGTGCCTTCCCGTTTAGGAACCCTGTAAGGTAACTTGATGGTGGGTGTTATCAGGAGCCAGTACCCCCCAGCCCTCCCCCAAAGCCCTAGCGTGGAAAGGGGATTTTGTGGGACGAGTCCCCACTCTAGGGTGTGGGGTGGTGATTGCCTTTGTCATAGGCACCTCCCTTCCCCGGCCCCTTTCCTGCTGTAGTGAATTTGAGCCTAATAGTTGGTGAAATGAATTTCTCATGGTGAAGTGAGGGGACAGGAACATGATTAGGAATTCAATTACCTTGCCTGCTGTGTGGCTCGCACAGCTTAATGACTGCCTTGTTCTAAATTTCTTTTTATGATTCTTGTGGCATTCTGCCGGAGTCCACATTCAGGGCCATTAAGCAAAGGAAGGGAAGCAAAGGCCATCAGCAGCTGATCAGGGCTGGGCCTGCCAGGGGTCATTTCTTGGTAGGTGTGGTGTCAGGCAGCTCTGGAAGACTGGGGTGGGACTCCCCCACTGCCACATGCAGAATTTCAAGAGCTGTGCTTCACAAGGGCTTAGCTCGCTGTCACTGTTATAAACTCTACTCTCCCCTGAATCTATGAAATAAGGATACTCTAAGAAAAGCACCCACTCTCTGCACACCATCTGAGGCACTTTCATGCATCATCTCATTCAGCTCCTAGATGGACCCAAGAGCTGGGCATTATCATCTCACTTTCCAGAAGAACCTCTGGGTGGTAACACATGCGCAGAAAGGTAACACATGGTTTCTTCAGCAGATAAAGTACAAAAGGGGGAACAACAAGATGGAAGGAACCAGGATTCATTCAAGGACCCTCCATCTGCTGGATGAGAGAGAAAGACACGTGTCGTATTTGGACCACTCTTTGATATAGCAGCTTAGCCTGTACTTCAACTAATGCAGCCATTAAAAATTTTTTTCCAGAAAATATTTAATGATACGAGAAAAAGCTTATAGATTGTAGATCGGGGGAAAAGTCAGTATATTAAAGGAGATGCTTAGGGCAGTGAAACTACTCTGTATGATACTATAATTGTGGATACATGTCATTATACATTTGTCCAAACCCATAGCATGTACAACACCAAGAGTGATCCCTAATGTAAACTATGGACTTTGCGTGATCACGATGTGTCAATCAATGTAGGTTCATGAACTGTAACACATGTAGCGTTCTGGTGGGTATGTTGATGGTGGGGGAGGCTGCGTGTGTGTGCGTGTGTGAGTGTGTGCGTGTGTGTGCAGTGCGCGTGCACGCGTGTGTGTGCATGTACATGTGTGCGTGTGTGTGTGCGTGTGCGTGCATGTGTGTGCGTGTGTGTGTGTGCGCGCGTGTGTGTAGGGTCAGGGAGTTATGTGGGAAATCTCTATACCTTCTCCATTTTACTGTGAACCTAAAACTGCTATAAAAAATCTAGTTTTTAAAAACCCCAGCTACATAGGTGTACACCAAATATAGAAGACCCACACGTTTTTCTGGGGTGTGGCCTCAGCCTTCCCACAGCTCACTGAGAGGCCCACATGTTTACTGAAGGCAGTGCCTGGGACTTGGGGTTTTGTGTTCCAGTGAATAACTCTCTATGTAAGATGCTCAGGTAGGTTCAGCTGGGCCTGAGGGTCTCAGCATCCCTCCAACCAGTGAATGAGCAAGAATCCAGTGATCACAAGAAAATCAAGCCTGTTACTATGTAAGGGACCATAATGGCATGACACGTGGCATGTCACGGAGTGACTGTTTATGACAGTTGTAGGCATTTCTGAGCATGTTTTCATCTGATCCTTTTGAAATCAATCTTAACATTGTTCTGTGCAATGGTAAGCATGCCCCACCTCTTTTGAATTCAACACAGCTCCTTAAACTATTTCTAAGAAGCACACGCTTCGAGTTATAAGGGCCGATTTTGAGAGTCTGCGGATATCTTGTGAAATCTGAATTCAGTTATGGATAATGACAGTATTTGACTCTCTCTAAACTTTGTGCATTAGATCCACGAGGTGTTGTATCTGAGAAGAATGAGAGTGTTAATTGTATTTATAATGAAATTCATTAGTGCATAAATAAAGTGCATTAATATTTTATTCATAACGATTAAGGGCTGTGAGGCAGGCCAGCACTGTGCTGGGTACAAGGAGTTTTGAGCTATTGCTGCATTTCTGCAGCTTCCCTGCTCCTTTGTTCAGACACACGGGGACCCAGAGGTACTCACGCAGGCACGAGTGTACACGTCTGCACCGAGGCCCCTTGCGCAGCAGGAAGAAGGACGGTGTCCAGGGGACTCATCCTTTCTGGAAGCAAATACATGTCAGGCGTGATCTAATGGAACCTCCATTACTTGGATGTAACCGTAGAAACAGAGAGACCCCAAATGGTCTGATGTTCTGTGAGAGACAGGAGGCCCAGGTCCTACCAAGAGATGCCCTCTGTGGCTGGGAGCCTTCTCAGTAGGGTCTGTGCCCTCCGCCTGGGCTCCCCTTCCTTCAGAGGAGAAGGGGTCCTGGGGAAGGGCTGCTCTTGAACCTCAACAAAGCACCTTCCAGCCTCTCTCGCTGGGGGGAGGAGGAGGAGGGGGTGAAGACTCTGCCCCCCAGCCCCCTCCCCTGCAGAGATCCCCGTGGACTTCCTGTGTGTGTCATCCTATACCCGATTCGTACTTTTTGTCACCTCTGTGTATTTACTTAGCACTATACCTTAAAGTGACTCCCCTTCTTTTAAATGTAAACACAGTTATTTGAAAAGAAAATATATATCAAAATCATAAATGGGAACCAGCCTCATTTGCCATAAATAGGTATTAATTTTTTAAATACATGCAAAAGCATATTTGCATATGCTTACATACACATAAAATATTTCCGGAAGGAAGGCATATGGATCTCCTATGGAGAGAAGAGCTGGTGGCTGGGGATGGAGGTGGGGACAACGTTTAGTGACTCTTCCTGTATATTCCCATTGATACTTTCTGCTTTGGGAATTAAATAAAAACAAACAGTTTGAAAAAATGCAATGAAAGCAAAACATTGGCATTAAATTCTGGCTAGATACGTTGCTTCCTAAAGATGACAAGCTGGAGGCCTCTCCCTGATAAAGAGGTTTAGCAGCTCAGGGAGGTGGTAAGGATGTGGTACGCATCCAGCTGAGACTTTCTCTTTGATGCGATGAAAGGACCCAGCATAGTAAGAGGCTATCTTTCCCACGCTGTTATTCACTCCACCTTCCTTTCCGCCCTCAGTCATCCTGTCCCCAGGTCGCTGCATCCTGGCGCTGACTTAGGGTCGTCAGCGCGTTGCTCCAGCGTTGCTTCCAGGCCCCAGGAAGTAGGAACTGAAAGCAGCCCTAGAGGCCTCTAACCGAGTATTCCTGCCCTGGTCCAGGCATCCTCAAAGGGGCCCTGTGAACTCCTGAAACTTTATGCAACATTTTATGCTCACGTGTATTTCCTAGGGAGATGGTGCCTGGTCTTCGTCAGATTCTCAAAGAGGTTTGTGGCTTCAAAGCTGCTCACTTTGCAGAAGCAGAAACTGAAGCTCAGAAAGGAGTGACTTATCCAAGGACGAGCAGCTCATGCCCATCAGACCCACCACAGTTGGCGTCTGTCAGCAAACTCTTGTTGGACACATTAGTGAGGTCATGGGTGTGGGGAGTGGTCCTAGATCTCTAACCTGCAAGGACCCATTTTGTTCAGCACTCTGCCTCGGAGCAGGTGAGGGCTTCCCAGCCAGCCTCAATTTCCAAAGGAGGCATGGAGGTCCAGAGAAGTAGCTTTGAGGATGCTAATGGCTCCAGCATTTACACAGTGGTCGAATGTCACACCCGTGCAAAGCAAAGCAACCCGAGTGTGGGGCGCTCCGCCCTGACCACGGGAAAATGGGAATTTCTGACATCGCCAACTGAGAAGGCGCTGATGACAGATAAGGCGCTGATGCCGCGTGCTCCAGGGCACCTCTGCCATTCAGGTTGTGTTCCTTCCCAACTGTTAAGATGATTCAAAGACTGGAATGTGCATCCAGCCTAATTCCTCCGTAATTTTTGAGGTTGTCTCTCCCCTAGAAAGCGGAGCCGCAGGACTATGTTTTGGCCGTGTGTTAGTTCACAGCCTCAGGTCTTATGCGAGGTTGAAGGATCCTTCCTTTGATTAACGGATGTGTTGGCTGTTTTGGAATTTCTAACCCGATAGTTCTAGAGCAGTAGTTCCCAACTCCTGAATGTCCCCAAGAGGGGACATTCAGCCGAGTCTGGAGCCAGTTTGGGGAGGAGGTAGGGAGGGAGTGCTACAGGCATCTAGTGGGCGGAGGCCAGGATGCTGAGAAACATCCTGTCATGCACAGGACAGTTCCTGCCACAAAGAATTATCCAGTCCAGATGACCAACCTTGTCAAGGTTGAGAAACCCAGCTCAGGGCTACTTAGAATATCTTTCCAAGCTGTTTCCAAGACTCCACACGAAAAACCCCACGGGACTCTAAAGGGACCCAGGCATTTGGTATTGGGTTGAGTCACCTCTATACTTTCAAGGCCTAGGATAGAAGCCAGATTATAAGAGGAGGGAAAATTGCATCTGCCAAGAGAAACTTCCCGAGCTAGGTGGAAAGACTAGGGTTCTGAATTATAGGAAGGAGAAAGAGCCACTGAAGCCGTTTAGTTATCTGTTCATTTATTCACTCAGAGACCATCATCAGGGGCCTCCGATGCCCAGGCTCTGTGCTAGACTTGAGGGCACATCTGTAAGTAAGACCAACAGGGTACCTGCCCTTTTGGAGATTCCAGTCCAGTGGGGGGAACAGACCTTAAACAAATAATTGCATAAATAATTATTTAATTACATTGCAATAAGTGATACAACATACAATGAGTATTTGAAGAGAACCTGAGTATTTGAACAGGGTGAACCACTATAGTCTGGAGGGGTGGGGACATGGGAACTGGATGGGACCACATGAGTGTTTACACAGGCAGATGGAGGCTGAGGGTCATTATGTCCCTTTGTGCACATAGCAAGTGTCCATTTTTCCTGACATCATCCAAGAAGGTGGTGGCCAGGACCCAAGGGTACCAGGGACTGCATTCAACCATACCTCTAAGATGGGAGGGAAAGTTTGCTCAGTATTACTTAAACCAGACTTCTGACAGCTAAGACAGTTTACTTTTCCTTTCTGTGACTAAAGTCCCTACTGGTTAATGTCTGACATTAATTGAGAATGCCCTCTTGCTGCACACAAACCTGGACCACTGACCCAGGAAGACATATCAATTGCTTGAATGAAGTACAAGACATTCATGGCCAATAGATTTTTCTGCTACATGGAATTTCTGCCACCACTGTGGAGGCAGCTGTGAAACAGTGGGGAGAGGCTAGGAAAAGGCATGAGAAAACTTTAGTTCATGTTCTGTTGATTAGCAATGGGACTGTAAACAAGACACTCTGTGTCTCTGGCCTTGCTTTCCTCATCTGAGTAATGGAGATAATAACACCCAAGGGTATTGTTTAGGAGCAGTTTTGGCTGCAAGTAACAAGCACTCAGTAACAGGAGCTTAAAGGAATGTTTATTTTTCTCACATAAAGAGAAGTCCCAAGGCAAGTGGTTTTGGCTACTGGAGCAGCAGCTCAGTGATGTCAGGGTTCCAAGTATGCTTTTTTGCAATTCTCTTGTCCTTTCCCTCATGGTCAAAGGATGGCTGCTGCAGCTCCAGGCATCAAGTCCATAGTCAAGGCAGTAAGAAGAAGGGGCAAAAAAAGGGTGGAACTGCCTCTTTACTTTTAATTCAGCTGCCCCAACATTCTCTAGCAGACTTTTGCTTTTATCTCCTTGGCCAGAGCTGTGTCCATGGCCACCCCTAGCTGCAAGGGAGTCTGGGGAAGTGAGGTTTTCTTTTGTTTTTTTTTTTTTTTAGCTTTTCTAGTCTAGTGAGTGGATTGGCCAATGAACAGCATGTAAAGCAGAGACAACCTTGGGTAGTGGAGGGAGGCAGAGCAGAAACTAATCTTTGTTTCATGTCATCCTCCTCCTACAGCCTCCATCACTCCCCCTCACAGTTGTTGTAGGACTCAAAACAGATTGTGTGCATGAAAGAGCTTCGTAAAGTTATAGTCATCACTCAGAATATCAGAGCTGCCAGGAGGGAAAGCAAAACTAACCATCCTAAAACGGTCTGCTTTTCCCCCGTTTACTTGTTAGAAGGTTTGGATTTGAGTTAAATCATCATTAAACAGTTTCAGCATTTGCTTGAAAACCTCCCCTCTTATGATCCCTCCTTGTTCTGTTCATTCTTTGTTCTCCGTGCAACAGGGGCCGGTCAGTTCTCTCTGCAAATAAAATCAGTGAGAAAACTTCCGTGTACGCTTCAAGGCATATATAGCGCAGAGAATGCCGACTGGACTGGGGTGTGTTAATTCATCAGCGGGAAAAAAAAAACTCTGTCAATATTTGCAGAGAAGAGAAGTCTCCACAAATAAGAAAGGCCACATTATGGAAATGGAATGTTTTGTGCAGAGAGACATTTTAGAATCAGAGAGGGTCAACGCAGAGGCTCGCAAGGTTAAGTACTTGTGCATAAGAGTAAGGCACAGACAAGTCTACTGGCTGAGGAATAAAATGAGACTTTGTGACCTACCCCTCCCCACTGCCCCACGTCCCCATTTGAAGAAGTAACGGGCATTTCCCAGGAACAATTTTGTGGAAAAATCTAGAGGTGTTTATGCCAAAAGGACCTCGGGGAGAACCACCTCTACGAATCACCACAGTGTCCTGTGTTCTGAAATGGATTGGCTGCTTTGTTCCTCTTCAGTCGAAAAGGATTTAGGGGAGGGTGGCTGAACCAATAGCTTCTTAAATTGGACAAGCTGGGCTCAAACCTAGCTTACCACGTACTGTGTGACTTTAGGCTTGTCATTTAACCTCTCTGTGCCTCAATCTCCTCAGCTATAAAATGAGGTGAAAACATCAGTACCTCCCTCTCACGGTTGTCATGAGGACTAGATCAGTTAACTTTGGTCAGTAGGGTACTGACAACGGAGCTTGCCCCTAGAAAGTGCTCCGTTGGTGTTAGTGATTGTTATTATATGTGAACCATTGGCAGATGGCAGATCTGGCCGTCAGGAGACACTGGCTTTTCCCCAGCCACGCCCATGAATGTCGCATGTAATCAGTCAAAAGGCACGTTTTTTCTTTCTTTCCTCTTTGGTAACCGGAGCAGTGATTTTGCAAGCAATCATGCATTTTCAAGAAGGAAGGCACAAGAGACAGGGGTAACCAGCTGCTGATAAATGGCATAGCCCAAAGGCTAGGAATCCAAGCTTTGCCATCAGACACGTTTTGGTTTGAACTCAGTCGCTGCTACTCACTAGCGCGGTCCTGGGGAAGTTATCTACCCTCATGTGTAAAGGAGAGCTGGTAAATGCTCCTGGGTCAGGGGGTGCTGCTCAGAAGATTCAATAGGACAATGATGTAAAAAGGTTGGCACCATGCCTGGCACACAATGAGGGTTCCGTAGGTTAGTTTAGTAACGATAATTCAGCCAAAAGCAGCCTGTGGCCGAGGGATTTGCCTCCCGATTTTCTGCCCCGTAATCTTTCATCCCACCAAACAGCAGACCCAGACCAAGTGCAGGTGGAAGTATTGCTTAGGTCCTGGCTCTGGGTGGAATGCTGCCATTTTCCCACTCCGCTCATTTCCAGTCACCCCTCAGCCTGCTGACAAGGTCCCGGAACCCTGGAGGGCCAGTCCCAGTGGCTGGGCTTTGAGGGGAGGTGGGTGTCAGGAGCTGGTGTTGGATGGGGAAGGGGGCTGTAAGCAGAAGAGACTGGACAACCTCCCCACCGCCTCTGGAGTCCCCATTCCTGTTTCCATGCAGCGTGGGAGCGGGGAGAGTGGCTCCGGATGCAATCGCATCCTTCCCTCCGTCGGGAGAGAAGCGAGTTATCCAATCCGGGCGCTCAGGAGAAGGCACTAAGCATGCTCGGCACATCCTTTCCCCTCTGAGAGTAGCCTGTCCTCAGGAAGAATACTTTCCACCAACCCTGCACCCCACATCCTGACAGTTTATAGGTGCAGGCCCAGGGGGTGGGGAGAGGCCTGCAGAGGCCCAGACCTGCCCCCATGATGGGGTGCAAGTTCATGCTGCAGTGGCCTCTTAGGCACCTTGTGCATGGTCCCTGGTCTCCTGGCCTCCAGCCTGGCTCGTGTAGAAATGAGCTGCTGTTAATGGAAAACAAACTGATGGTTACTAGAGGGGAACGGAGGGAGGGATAGATTAGGAGTTTTGGATCAGCAGATACAAACCACTACATATAAAATAGATAAACAACAAGGTCTTACTATATAGTACAGGGAATTATATTCAATATCCTGTAATAAACCATAATGAGGGAATTCCCTGGCGGTCCACTGGTTAGGACTCTGCGCTTTCACTCCTGAGGACCAGGGTTCGATCCCTGGTCGGGGAACTAAGATCCCACAAGCCAAGTGGCCTGGCCAAAAAATAAAACCATAATGAAAAAGAATGTGAAAAAGTGGTGCCTATACATACGTACATATATATAGGTATCACTTTGCTGTACACTAATACAACATCGTAAGTCAACTATACTTCAACAAAAAGACAAATGAATGGAATGAGCTGCTGTTTTGCTCTCCATCCTGTGACTCCTGCAGGCTCTGGTGAGGGGTGGGTAAGAGAGGGGTATCCCGATTCCCCCCAACTCTGTGTGTCACTTCTACAGTCCCCAGTTGATACGTCTTGGCTGCAAATGCTACAATTTTTCATTCAGAGGGTCCTTTTTGTATTTGAGACTCACTCAGGAAGATCTGAAAATTATTAAAGGATAGACTGTTTCGCCTTTGGGTTAGAGACTGCGTCTGTTTCGTTCACTTATCCCCTGGGCCTGACATAATAGGAATCCAATAAACATCTGTTGAATAAATAACTGAAAATCAATTTAAGTAGTGAGTCTGTGAATATACCCTATGTACAAAGATGTTTGTTGCAGCATTATTTATAATAACGAAAAACGATTTTTTATAGTCTGGTGAGGAAATCTGTGGTATTGAATACAATGAAATGGATGCTATTATTAGAATCAACGTGAGGACTATAAAAAACATGAAAAACTGTTTATGGAATAGAAAGGAAAAGGATATAAATGAAATTTAATAATACTGTGATTAAAACAATATGAACAATATGAAATTTATACGGATTAAGATAGGAAGGCACATTTAGAAGTAAATTATTGTGTAAAATTAGTGGGCTTATGAACAATGAAGAAACACTTTTGATGAAGTCTCACAGTGGATTCTAGAATATTTTCTAAAAATCTTTTAAAGAAACCCCAGCAGTACTTTCTAAACAGATGAGCCAGTTGTTTGCTGTTTTCCAGGGTCTATTTGGTAAGCTGTGAAAGGCCCCAGTGGATAGGGGGCTTCTGAAAATTTCCATCTCCCCACCTCCTGGTGCAAAGCAGTTCGGACCTGGCAAAGTTATTCTTGGCAAATGTAATCTGTCTGAGTCCTCAGCGCAAAGAGCTTCCAGCAACCAAGGTGCTATAATCTGTGCTGGTAAAACTTGGTCCAGAGCGGGGATTTGACAGAGGGCTTTTCAGGCTTTTCTTTACAAGTCTGTTCCTTCTCCTTTTCTGTTTTTCAATTTTGGTAAACAACCCAGGGGTGTAGTCCTGCGTTCCTCCAGGTCCATGTGGTTGGGACACAGGGAAGGATGCCTTGTCCTGACTCCACCCCCCCACCTCTACCCCTGCAGCCCAGCCCAGACCTCTGTCCCCCCAGCCACTCCTCCGGCTGCCCTCATCCACCCCTCCCACCCCGGCACCCGCCTGTGGTCTCCCAGAGGACCCCAGCACTCACGGAAAGCCAACCTGCGCCCGCCCTCGCACCTCTTCCCTCTGGACCGCCCGTGTCCTTAATGCCACAGCTTGACTCTGTGTGGGACCTGCTGGGGTCCTGCCCAAGCACTGGGGTAACTTGCCTCTGGAACTGCAGCTTCGAACTATCCAGGGCGTCGTTTGCAACAACTGCACCCTGGGACAGCGAAGTAGGTCTCTGAGGAGGTCCAGGTGGGGCTGGCCTGGGCTCTGCCCCCCCAGCCGGCGTGCCAGCGAGACAGAGGGCCCCAGCACCACCACGGTGGGCACAAGCCAAGCGGGGCCACTGGACGAAATTCCACCGCATCTCCTGGTGGCCCCTTCCTCTTACCCAAATTTCTGGGCCTTCCACTTGGGTGAGTTAGAGCAGAACCCTGAAGGTCAGCTTTGGGGGCTGACAGATTAGAAGCGTCTTAGTGTTTATCTGGTCCCACCTGACATCACAGGACAAGCAAAGGCTTTCATTTCTCTTGTATTTCCCAGTGCTGCCATTTACTAGGGCAATTTTCATAACTGCTGTCATCTATGCAGTGCCAGTTAGGGATGTGCTCGGTGTTTTGTATGCTCCATCCTCTGTAATCCTCTCCACAGCTCTGGGGTATGTGTACTCTTCAGAGATGAGGCCCAGAAAGGGCAAGCTACTGGCCCAGGGACGCCCAGCTTGCAGCTGGTGAAGGCAGGATCCAAACACAGATGGGTTTTCCTCCCAAGCTGATGACTTCATCCCCACTCTGTGCTCCGTCCTCCTGTCCCACTAAGCCAGTATCCCTCACAAAGCGGCAGAATGATATATAGACCACGTTCCCTTCTCCATAAATCTACACTGCAAAAATTCTGACCTCTGAAAGTTGCTTTTTCTTTCTTAAACATACTTCTAGCTCCAAAACTTATCTACTGGCAAAACCTGCCCTGAGCTGCCACAAGGCTCTTTGTGATCTTGATTTATCTCACTTATTGTGAACATTCATGTGTTTTACTGAGGAAATCTTTTTTTTTTTTTTCAAATTTTTATTGGAGTATAGTTGATTTACAACGTTGTGTTAGTTTCAGGTGCACCACAAAGTGACTCAGTTATACATATATCCACTCTTCTTTTTAGATTCTGTTCCCATTTAGGCCACAGAGGAAACCTTAATGATGACTTGGATTGTGGGTCTGTCCTAGAATCTGCTGGAGATACAATACGGTGCATAGAATGTACACTATGGTACTTCTCTAGAACCTGGAAAATTCTGAATTCTGAAATACATCTGGTCCCAGGGGATTCAGATAAGAGCCGTGGACCTGTATAAAGCTGCCCACTCACCTCACAGGGCCCCCCTGCTCACCCATTCCCTGCAGGATCTCGACAGATGTAGGCAACTTGGTCATAAATGTCAAAAGTTGACATGTACATGCCCTTTGACTCAACAATTCCTCTTCTAGGAATTTCTTCTAAGGATTTAGGAATAAGGATATTCATCCCAGCAAAAATCTGGAAACAGCCTAAACATCCCAAACTAGGGAAACAGTTTAAATAAGGGCTAATACATTCATACAGTGGAATGCTATGCAACCATTAAAATCGCTGCTTGACTTGTAAATTTAGTAATATGGAAAAATACTCATTATGTGCTGTTAAGTGGCCTGGGGTGCGGGAAACCCATATTTACAAAATGGTACGTACTATATGGTCCCAGTTTTGTGAAAAGGGAAAAAAAAAAAAAAGATAAAATGACAAGAAAGAACAGTGTCAGCACATTTCCACTCCTGGAAGAACCATTGTCTGCTTTGCATTTCTCTTAGACAAAGGGCAGCCCTGGGCCATCAGAGCGCTGAGCAGGCTGAACTGGCTGTTGATCTGTGATGATAAAGGACACCATCTGTCCTTATGTCACTAGGACCCTTCCTGTCTTCATCACTGCTCTCCCGAGTGAGGGGCCCTGGGCATAGGTGGCCAAAGGGTCAAAACAGATTTTAATTGGGCACTTTCTGTAAACTGATGTGGGGTCATTTAGGGATTTTTTCACCCATTCCTTCAATAAACATGTCTTTTCTTTGCTGGGCACTGTGCTCAATGCCAAGGGTGTGGAAATGAATAAGACAGGAGGCTCCTGAATTGTACGCTGCCCAGCGGCTGTGGCTGTGTCTATTCATCTCTGTGTGCCATGTTTAGCATGGGACCTGCCATCTCCTAGGTGGGGCTGGCCAGACGAATGACGGATGAACAGGGTCCCTGTCGTGGTCTAGGGAAGGGAAGCAGATGAAGAAATACGCTTGATAAAGTGCGGTTGGTGGCATGTCCCGGGCAGGGGGGGGGGGGGACATACACAGGAGGGAAGATTTATTCTGAGGGGACAGGGGGAGGGGAAGGCTGGTGCTAATTCAGCCTTTATTGGTTTCACAAGCACTCTCTCTGGATGGATGATCTCATTATGCCTAACCGCATGGTTAACGCCAGCGCCAGTGCAATGAACAAGCTTATTCAGTGCCTTGGAGCAAAGAGGGTAAATGCCTTCGAGGTGCTGGGACAAAGAGGCCCTCATGTTACATCGATAATAAAGGATGATGACAAAGAAGACAATTCAGGCTCCTGCCTGTTTAACCCAGGGGGCTCTTTTCCCCTTTGATCTCTCAAGTCATGGGGACCATGGGGAGGGGTGGAGTCCTGGGGGAATTCACAGGTGGAGCTGTTTTATTTTTCAGAATAGTTTCCCTGCCCTAAAAATGCCTTGTGATCTGCTTATCCCTCCCTCCCCCCAACCACGGACAACCACTGATCTTTGTACGTCTCCATAGTTTTGCCTTCTCCAGAATGTCATACAACTGGAATCCTACAGGACGTAGCCTTTTCACACGGGCTTCCTTCACTTAATAATATGCATTTAAGTTTCCTCCATGTCTTTTCATGGTTTGATAGCTTGTTTCTTCTTAGCGCTGAATAATATTCCATTGTCTGGCTGTACCACAATTTATTTATTCCTTCACCTGCTGAAGGGCATCTTGGTTGCTTCCAAGTTCTGGCAGTTATGAACAAAGCCACTATAAACATCAGCATGCACGTTTTCATGTGGACGTGAGTTTTCAACTCCTTTAGGTAAATACCGATGGAGTAACTTGGTTCATGGCCATTCTGCTTCCTGGTTCATGACCCAACAGGAAGGACCTGGCTAGGAGATGCACAGTCAAGGGCAGGGCCAGAGGTGGGGTGGATCTGGGCACCGATAGACAACTGGGAATTTTAAAAGTCTGTAAATCAAGGATAATACCAGCATTGCCTACTTCATAGAATTGTGGGGGAGAGGGGTGTCAAATGAAAAATGGATGTAAGAATGCTTGGTAAAATGTAAAGCATGATACTCTGAGGCTTGAGGTTTTATATTTGTGCAATAGCCATTTTGCCACTGCATGGAGGCACTTGATAAATGTTATCTGCTTAATTTAAAAAATAAGTATTTATGCTCATTAAAATCAGTCACTTAACAAGTAGTTCCAGAGTGCCTGCTCTGTGCTAGAAACCAGGTTCTGGGGATTCAGCGATGAACTGAAGGATCCACTCACATAGATCTGACTTTCCAGAGAGAGGCCCTTGCCCCTTCAAGCGACAATGCACATGAAAGTGCAATTGTAGGCCAGAAGCTCTGAGAACCCAGAGGCACTGGGGTATCTGTCCTTCATGGGGAAATGAGTAGGGGACACGTGAAGGGGGACGTTGGGCAAGGGAAGCCCCGTGTCAGCCTGGAGCCTTCCTGCATCATCTTCCCAACCCTGGAAAGTTCCCTCTTGACCTTTTGGAGGCAGTCAGAGAGACTGATGTCTGTCCACCAACCAGAAAATACAGCCACCTGCAGCTCCCTGATCACCGTGAGGTCACTTCAATCCCTTAACCGGGGTTTGTGGGTTCCCTTCCTTTAATAATAATTACGCCTAATGGTATTGAGCGCTCTGGATATACCAGGCACCATTCTAAATGGTTTACATGCAGTAACGCATGTAAAATTCTCACAACTCCATGAAGGTAGGTCCTGTGTTATTCTTTTTATATCCGTTTTTCAGATGAGGATGCTGAGGTAGAGAAAGGTGAAATAGCTTGTCCAAGGTCCCAGCTGATAATCCATAGAGTTAGGATATGAACTCAGGCAGACTGAACTCAACACCCATTCTCCTAACCCCTAGGCTCTGACACCTTTGATTATATGACGGTGGATAGGATACAGTCCACACACAGGAGGAGCTCAGGGCTTATCAAGGGAGACAGGCCTATAAATAAGTAGCTATAACGCGATGCAGTCCGAACTGTGATCATGGTATGTGTCTTGTGGTGGAGAAATGCTGAGGGGGTGACTGCCCAGCAATTGTCTTATCTTCCTTCCTCTCTCCCCTTCCTTCCCTCTTTCCCTCTGTTCCTACCTTTCTGTCTTCCATCTCCAAATATTGATTGAGCATTTATGGTATACAAAGATATGGACCAGGCTACAAGACATACAGGGTCCTGTCCCTGTGGATCACTGTCTAATGCGGAAAGCAGAGAGTAAGCAATAATTATACTGATCCCATGAGTCTTGTGTAGGGTTATCAAATCGTCCTGGCTTTAGCACACAAAGTCCCCAATTCTGGGAACCCCCTCAGTCCTGGGCAAACTGGGATGGTTGGTTATTGGTTACCCTAGCTGTGTGAAAGGGGAAGCATGAATTATTAACTTCCGTTTGATTTACTTGTAAATTTGCTCATTTGACTTTTTTTTTTTTTTGGCTGTGCCACGTGGCTTGCGAGATCTCAGCTCCCTGACCAGGGATTGAACCCAGGCCACGGCAGTGAAAGCCCAGAATCCTAACCACTAGGCCACCAGAGAACTCCCTTGACTGCTGTTTTTATGTTGCCTTTCTTTTGATCATCAGGGAGGTTGAACGATGCTTTCGATGCTTTTTAACCAGTTGTATCTACTTGTCTGTGAATCAGTGGCTCCTATTACCAGAATTTGTCTACTGAGGCAGAGGCTCTCAAACTTGAGTGGACATCAGAACTGCATGGAGGGAGGGCTTCTTAAAACACAGATGGCTGTCTCTGATCCAGCAGGTATGGGGTGGGGCCTGAGAATGTGCATTTCTAACAAGCTCCCAGATGAGGCTGATACTGCTGGTTGGTTGGCCCGTCCTTGGAGAAGCAAGGGGAGAGCTCTTCATTTCACAAAGCGGTTCTCAACCTGGCTGCACGTAGCATCACCTGGGGAGCTTTCCAAAATACAGATGCTCAGGCCCTCCCCTGGATTGAGTGAATCAAATCTCTGGGAATGGAACTTGGGCTTTGGTAGTTTAAAAAAGTTTCTCATGTGATTTCATCATCACTGTAGGGATGAGCAGCAAATGGGAAGGTGAAGAAAATAAAATGCTTTCTACTTTATTTGAAATAGGTTATTGTGTGGGTGTGTTTTATATTTTTTTAAATAAATTTATTTATTTTTGGCTGCATTGGGTCTTCATTGCTGCGCGTGGGCTTTCTCTAGTTGCGGCGAGCGGGGGCTACTCTTCGTTGCAGTGCATGGGCTTCTCATTGCGGTGGCTTCTCTTGTTGTGCAGCACGGGCTCTAGGTGTGCGGGCTTCAGTAGTTGTGGCTTGCAGGCTCTAGAGCGTAAGCGTAGTAGTTGTGGTGCACGGGCTTAGTATCTCCACGGCAACTAAATTGCTCCTGGACCAGGGATCTAACCTGTGTCCCCTGCATTGGCAGGCAGATTCTTAACCACTGTGCCACCAGGGAAGTCCCATGTTTTGTATTTTTAAAAATTAAATTAAATTAGCCTAAACCCAATCCCGAAGATTTTCTCCTGTCTTTTCCTGAAGGTTTTACAGTTTTATGTTTTGCGTTTAAATCCATGATCCATTTAGACTTATTTTTGTATTAAGTGTATAGTTTAGGTTGAGGGGTATTTTTTCTTTTGGTTGTGTTTTAGGTTTGTTTGTTTGTCTATGGAAGCCCAATTCCACTACCACTATGTATTGAAAAGGCTATCTTTCCTCTCTTGAATTACTTTTGCACCTGCCAAAAATCAGTTGAGCATCTTTGTATGGATCTATTTGGGGGCTCTCTATCCTATTCCATTGATCTATGTGTCTATTCCTCCACCAACACTACACACTCTTGATTACTTTTGCTTTTTAAGTCTTAAATCTGAGTAGACTGATTCCTACACTCTATTCTTCTCTTTCAAAATTGTTTTAGGTATTCTAGTTCCTTTGCTTTCTCATATAAAGTTTAGAATAATCTTGTCTATATCTACAAAAATCTTGCTAGGAGTTTGACAGGAATTGGGTTAAACCTGTATATCAAATTGGGGAGAATTGACACCTTTACTATATGGAGCTTGCCAATCCATGAACATAGTATGTCTCTTCATGTATTTAGATCTTCTTTGATTTCTTTCCTAAATATTTTGTGGTTTTCAGCAGAGGAGCCCTATACATGTTTTGTTAGATTTACACCTAAGTATTCCATCTTTTTGTGAACAACTGTAAATGGTATTGTTTTCAAAATTTTGATGTCCATGTGTTCCTTACTAGTATATAGAAATACAACTGATTTTTATATATTTATCTTGTAATCTGTGTCTTTTCTAAGCCCACTTATTAGTTTGAGGATATTTTTGTAGATTCCTTGGCGATTTTCTACCTGGATAATCATGTCATCTGCAAACACATCTTCCTTTCTGGTCTGCATGCCTTTTATTTCCTTTTCTTGCCTTACTTCACTGGCTAGAACTTACAGCACTATTATAAGAGTGGTAAGAGTAGATGTCTTTGTCTTGTTCCCAATCTTAAGTGGAAAGCATTCAGTCTTTCACCATTAAGTAGAGTTTTATGGGTTTTTTGGTAGATATTCTTTATTAAGAAAATATTCCTCTATTCTCATTTTTCTGAGTTTTTTTTAATCATTAATGGGCATTGAATTTTGTCAAATGCTTTTTCTGCATCAACTTATATGATCATGTGATTTTTCTCCTTTAGCCTGTTAATAGATTCCACTAATTGATTTTCAAATATTGAATCAGACTTGCATCCTTGGGATAAACCACACTTGGTCACAGTGTACAGTTCTTTGTATGTATTTCTGAGTTCCTCTTGCTAATATTTCATTAAGGGTTTTTGAATCTAAATTCATGAGGAGTATTGATCTGTAGTTTTCTTATTTTGTACTCCCTTTGTCTGGTTTTGATATCAGGGTAATACTAGGATAATACTAGCTTCATAAAGTGAATTGGAAAGTGTTCCCTCCTCTTGTATTTTTAAGAATTAATTAATTTATTTATTTTTGGCTGCATTGGGTATTTGTTGCTGCGCACGGGCTTTTTCTAGTTGTGGCGAGTGGGGGCTACTCTTCATTGCAGTGCGCGGGCTTCTCATTGTGATGGCTTCTCTTGTTGTGGAGCACAGGCTCTAGGCACGTGGGCTTCAGTAGTTGTGGCACACGGGCTCAGTAGTTGTGGCTCATGGGTTCTAGAGCACAGGCTCAGTAGTTGTGGCACATGGGCTTAGCTGCCCCGCGGCATATGGGATCTTCCCAGACTGGGGATTGAACCCATGTCTCCTGCACTGGCAGGCGGATTCTTAACCACTGTGCCACCAGGGAAGTCCTTGTATTTTTTTTGATAAAGAATATATATAGTGTTATTTTTTCTTTAAGCATTTGATAGAACCTTCCAGTGAAAGCATCTGGGTCTAGAGACTTCTTTTGGGGGGAGCTTTTAAATTACAAATTCAATTTCCTTAACAGTTGTAGGCATATTCAAATTATCTAGTTCATATTGAATGAGTTGTAGTCATTTGTGTTTTTCAAGGAATTGGCCCATTTTATCTAAGTTGTTAAATAATGTGAATTCTCAATGGCTTTTTAAAATTCACTTTCCTCTATTAGTTCCTCTCACATTGAAATGAGATGCTGATTCCCCCACACACCTTCCCTACCCTCATTCAGGTCACAGAGCTGATAAATGACAAAAAGCATTATCCTGAGTGTCAACCCAGAACCAGCATCCTGGACCCTCAGGCAGAGCCCAGGATGCGACAGTCCCAATGTAAGCTCACAGAGTTTCAGGGAAGCAGCTGGCCTTGGGCTTCTCTAAAGTGTCCTGGGATCCGAGAGGGCTGGAGATCCTCTAAGTCCTCCAAGACTCCCTAGAGCGACCTCAGAGGAAGGGAGATAGTTGGAGCCCCTTCCTCTGACCAGGTTTCAGAAGAAACGCTGGGGACCCTGGGCACCACTAGGTGGCGCTCAGAATGCACACTTGCTTGCAGTGGCCAATGGTGGCGCCCAAGATGCTCAGCTTAGCAAGACAGGGCTGTGGGGTGTTTTGTTCTTTCAGTGAGATGAGCTCTAGAGTCCAGAGCCTGCAGAGACCTCAGGAGCACTGGGCTGGTGGAGTTTGCAGCACTTCCTCAGATTTCCCTGCAGACAAAGGTGCTAAAGCTTGAGAGGGTGGAGCTGGCTTTGAGGTGTCAGAAGCACCAAAGAGCAGCCGCGGAGAGGAGAACGTCCACCGGAAGCCTCTATCTGGTTAGGAAGCAGTGACCCACCCCCAGCCAGTCCTGGAGCAGAATCCTGAAGAATCTACCCCGGTCCCCTTCCAGGCCTGGCTACTCAGCGTCCCCCCTCCCATCCTAATTCCTCGACCAGGGATCAAACCCATGCCCCCTGCACTGGAAACGCGGAGTCTTAACCACTAGGCCACAGGGAAGTGGCTTTTTTTTTTTTTTCAGCCCTTGAGGAAAGAGTCCTCTGGTCCTCTGGAATCCGTTGGGACGCTGAGGTTGTTCCTGCCTCGGCCACTAACCGTGCACCTTGGGCAAGTCTTCTGCAGCATCTTTTCTAGATTCTGGACTAAGTCCAAATCCTGACTACCACTCACAGGCTGTGCCACCTTGCACAGCTCCTTAACCTTTGTGAGCCTCAGGTTCACGTCTGCCGCGTGGAGATGCTGGCACCCATGTCATAGTGCTGTGGCGCTTTAATCTGGGTTGACGTGCAGTACAGTGTAAGCCCTCGGCGGCTGTTAGCGGTTATTTTTATTGTCACTCTTATTACTGGTTTTTGTGCCTTTCCCACCCCAGCCTGAGCAGTGGATGTATCTGTTTTCTGCTGCTGCTGTAACAAATGACGACAAACTTTGTGGCTTCAAACAGTGCAGATTTATTCTCTTACAGTTCTAGTGGCCAGAAGCCTATGATCAAGGTGTTGGCTGCATTCTCTCTGGAAACTTCTGTGGAGAATTTTTTCCCTGGCTTCCAGAGGCCACCCATATTCCTTGACTCATGACCCCATTCTCACATCCCTCCAACTTCTTGCTTCTAACTCCCATCCTCTTTCCTCCCTCTTTTTTTTTTTTTTTGGCTGCACAGCTTGTGGGATCTTAGTTCCTCAACCAGGGATTGAACTCATGCCCTGCAGACTCCACTGCTTCCTGCAATGGAAGCGTGGAGTCTTAACCACGGGACCGCCAGGGAAGTCCCTTTCCTCCCTCTTTTAAGGATCCTTTTTACCTTGGACCCATTCAGATAATCCAGGATAATTTTCCCATCTCAAACTCTGTACCTTAATGATGTCACCTAGTGAGGAGAGGAGCAGTTTGTGAGAGACTCCAGGGAAAGTTCTCTCTTCCACAGGACAGGAATGAAAATGAAAATCACTTAAGCAGTAGGTGTGTAAAAATGCCATATGCAGAAGATTTTCATCACAGCATTACCTGTAACAGTGAACAACTCGAAGAAACTGTAGAATTTGGTTAAGTACATGCTGGTGTATCGATAAAAAAATGCCCTGCTCTTACTTAAAATTATATGGTAACTATAAAACATGAAGAAAGGTTTAGAGAATAATATTAAGAGAAAAAAATTATGCACAAAACTCTGTGTGTGTGTGTGTATATATATATATATATATATATGCTGTGATTATAACTGTGTAAACATTATGTGGATTTATAAGAATTAAAATTAGAAGGCCATTATTAATAAATGGAAATAATTACTTTGTAGGGCTGCTGGGATTTTGAGTAGTTAAAAATACACTTTAAACTATTCTACAGTGGCCTCTATATATTTTATTTTCTCTAAAGACCCCCCTGCAGTAATTTCTGAACAGGCGAACCAATTGGTTGCCATTTTCCAGGGCATGCTTGGTGAGCACATTATCCCGATTTCCCTGGCAGTCACCCTCCGCTCTCGAGGGTCCCAGCCTTCAGAGGGGCGCTACGTATGGCAGAGTGGAGGGACGGAAAGGGACAAGATCCCTCAGGAGTTCAGCGAGGTGCTGGCCCGAACTCCTGCCCTCCTCCTGGGGGGGCCAACATATTTCCCAATTGTTTAACACGGCTGGGATTGGGCTTTTGATGGAGACAGAAAGCATCTTAACCTCAACCCTTTCCATGACTTCTCCACAGCTTTCATCTCATTTTAACGACACTATAAAGTCAACATACTACTTTAAATATTGTATATTAACGCATATATGTGGAATCTAGAAAAATGGTACAGATGAACCTATTTGTAGGGCAGGAATAGAGACGCAGACGTAGAGAACAGACATGTGGACACAGTGTGGTGGGGAGTGGAGGGTGGGATGAACTGGGAGATTGGGATTGATGTAGGTGCCCTGCCATGTTTAAAAAAGATAGCTAGTGGGAACCTGCTGTGTAGCACAGGGAGCTCAGCTCAATGCTCTGTGGTGACCTAGATGGGTGGGATGGGGGGGTGGGGTGGGAGGGAGGTCCATGAGGGAGGGGATATAGCTGATTCACTTCATTGTACAGCAGAAACTAACACAACATTGTAAAGTAACTATACCCCAATAAAAAAAAAAAAAAGCTGTTAAAAAGAGCCACTTTTGATACATCTCAGTGTTCATTGTAGCACTATTTACAATAGCCAGGACATGGAGGCAACCTAAATGTCCATCAGCAGAGGAATGGATACAGAAGATGTGGTACATATATACAATGGAATATTACTCAGCTATAAAAAGGAACGAAATAGTGCCATTTGCAGAGATGTGGATAGACCTAGAGACTGTCATACAGAGTGAAGTCAGAAAGAGAAAAACAAGTATCATATAGTACCGCCTCTATGTGGAATCTAGAAAAATGGTACAGATGAACTTATTTGCAAAGCAGAAATAGAGACACAGATGTAGAGAACAGACTTATGGGTGGGAGGAGGGGGGAAGAGGGGGTGGGATGAATCGGGAGACTGGGATTGACATATATACACTGTTGATACTATGTATAAAATAGACAACTGAGGGGAACATGCTGTATAGCACAGGGAGCTCTACTTAATGGTCTGTGGTGACCTAAATGGGAAGGTAATCTAAAAAAGAGGGGATATATGTGTATGTATAACTGATTCACTTTGCTGTACAGCAGAAACTAACACAACGTTGTAAAGCAACTACACTCCAATTAAAAAAAAAAAAGAGCAACTTTTGGAAACTGTGTTCTGTAGAAACAACTTTCCTTATGCTCCCCTCCCCCCTATGTCCTTTGTCCCATCTTTTGCCCATCTTTTCCTACCGTCTTTTTTTCTAGAGCTGTGACCCTCAAACTTAGGTCATGTCAGAATCATGGGGAGGAGCCAGTTTTTTAAATATAAATTCTTGGATCTCACTTTCAGAGTCTGCTTTAGTCCAGTTCCCGAGTGTGGTCTTTGTAGGTACATTTTTACCAAGCTCTCCAGGTGACTGTATAGGCACTAGATTTCAGAACCAGTGTTTGGCTACATTTTAGGGATGTGCCCTGGAATTGTGGGCAGACCTGGAGGGGATAAAGAGAAGAGACCATCTGAAGAGAAGCAACACTGTGCTTGCTTCCTTTTCCTTCAGATACGTGATCAAACATCCAAATGAAAAATGACAGTGATATTTGCAAATTATATATCCGATGCAGGGTTAACCTCCAAAATATATAAAGAACCCGAACAACTCAATAGCAAAAAAACCCAAACAATCCTATTAAAAAATGGGCAGAGGATCTGAATACAAATGGGCAACAGGTACATGAAAAGGTATACAACATCACTAATCATCAGGGAAATGCAAATAAAAACCACAATGAGGGTTTCCCTGGTGGCGCAGTGGTTGAGAATCTGCCTGCTAATTTAGGGGACACGGGTTCGAGCTCTGGGAAGATCCCACATGCCGCGGAGCAACTAGTCCCGTGAGCCACAACTACTGAGCCTGCGCATCTGGAGCCTGTGCTCTGCAACAGGAGAGGCCACGATAGTGAGAGGCCCGTGCACCGCGATGAAGAGTGGCCCCCGCTTGCCGCAACTAGAGAAAGCCCTCGCATAGAAACGAAGACCCAACACAGCCAAAAATAAATAAATAAATAAATAAATAAATTAATTAAAGTTAATGGGTTATTTAAAAAAACACAATGAGATATCACCTCATACCTAGAGGTGAATGTGGCTATTATCAAAAAGACAAGAGATAATGTGTTAGAGAAGGTGTAGAGGACCCTTGTGCACTGTTGGTGGGAATGTAAATTGGTTCAACCCCTACGGAAAACAGTATGGAGGTTCCTCAAAAAATTAACAATACAACTACCATATGATCTAACAATTCCACTTTTGGGTATTTACCTGAAGGAAATGAAAACACTAATTCAAAAAGATATATGCATCCCCACATTCACTGCAGCATTATTTATAATAGCCAAGACATGGAAGCAGCCTAAGTGATGGATGAACAGATTAAGAAATTCTTGTATATATACACAATGAAATATTGTTCAGCCATAAAAAAGAATGAAATCTTTCCCATTTGCAATAACATGGATGGATTGGAGGGCAGCATGCCAAGTGAATGAGTCCGACAGAGAAAGACAAACACGGTATGATCTCACTTATACGTGGAATCTAAAAAACACAACAAAACACAGAGCTCAGAGACTGGAGGTGGGTGTGGGGATGGGAGGGAGAAATGGGTGAAATGGATCAAAAGATACAAATTTCCAGTTGTAAAATAAGTAAGTCATGGGGATGTAATGTACGTATATTTGAAAGCTGCTATGAGAGTAATCTTAAAAGTTCTCATCGTAAGAAAAAAAATTTTATGTTAACTAGACTTATTGTGGTGATCATTTCACAATATATACACTGTATTATGAAATACAATATATTTCACAAATATTGAATCATTATATTGTAACCTGATGCTAATATAATGTTACATGTCAATTATATCTCAATTTAAAAAATGACTTGTGACCTGCAAATCCAGAAGAAACTTTGGTAAAGATGTACATGCACCTGATTGGGGTCAAAATTAAGCAGCCGAGCTGAAAATTGTGCCCTCGTGGAATGACAAATTGCATGTGCTCAAAAGATGCATTTAAGCAACTGGTTGAGATTCTGATGGAGGTTAACAGTTCTTTACAATTAGATGAAGGTGTGGACTTTGATGATTCAACCATTTTTATACACTTTGTTCTATTTATAATGAGAATGCAATACTGTTAACATATTTTCATTGATTCTAAGATACAACCCCTGCCCCCCTGTACACACACTTTTAGCAGCTGTGTAATTGGGATGTCTTATGATCAATGTGTCAAGTCATAACATGGTTGTCATTGCCTGACAGATCCAGAGAGTAGCACCCTTAAAAGAAACACTCCCTCATCAATGCCACTGATTGCCTGGAAGCCTACTTCAGGTTGAAAATATGCTCCCTGACAGCCTTGGGTTGAAAATCACTAAGAAGATTTGGTCTCTGAGAAGAAGTTTTTGAGAATAACTTAACCAATTTTTTTTCACTTATACCTTCCTATTTAGGTGTGCCCAAGGGCGACATGTGATATACCTAAACAAGTACTTTTGATAAACCTAGAATAAAAATGTTAAGAGCTAAAGCATTGCATCATAGCTTAATTGGCAGCATTGTTTTTTCTTTCTTAGTTGTACATAAAACAGTGGTGCTTCTTACAACTGATGGCATCTTAGATACAATGAAATGAAGGAACACCTCACACACAGCACTCCCTGCTTGCCAGGCATTAACATTTTATACCCGGGACTTCCCTGGTGGTGCAGTGGTTAAGAATCCGCCTACCAATGCAGGGCACACGGGTTCGAGCCCTGGTCCGGGAAGATCCCACATGCCACGGAGCAACTAAGCCCGTGCGCCACGACTACTGAGCCTGCGCTCTAGAGCCCGCGAGCCGCAACTACTGAAGCCCGCGCGCCTAGAGCCCCTGCTCTGCAACAAGAGAAGCCACCGCAATGAGAAGCACGCGCCCCACAACGAAAAGTAGCCCCCGCTCTCCGCAACTAGAGAAAGCCCGCGCACAGCAACAAGACCCAACACAGCCAAAAATAAATAGATAGATAGATAGATAGATGATAGATAAAACGCTCCAATCTTTAAAAAAAAAAAAATTTATACCCACTAACTCATTCAAATCCTCCTGGTTTTTAGTCTGTTTTACAGATAAGCAAACTGAGGCACTTGGGAGATAAGGTCACACGACTAGAGATTGGTAAAGCTGGGTGGGGTTCCCACCCAGGCAGTCAGCTCCAGGGTCCAGGCTCAGATGCTGCACCGCAGGATCTCGCGTAGAAGGGTGTAAATATACAATGTGTCAGTTAGTAACTGGTGAAGTGTTTTCAACTGGATTGGTTTTTTAGCATTTGAGGGAGCATAGAATTAATTAGGGAAAAAAGGTGCAAATATGTTGCAAAGACAAGGTCAAGTGTGTGACAGGCAAAAGGGCAGTAGAGGTAGCCTACATCAAGGTTATTTCTCACCCTGAACTCCCCAGCAAGCACTGCCTCATTTTACCACAAGCACCTCACATCAGAGAGTTTCTCTCGGTTTTCTCCTTGCATCCAATGAACATTGAAAAGAGCAGAAACAAAAGCTGTTTGGCTGCTCATCTTCTTCCACATGACATGGAAATGGGGAGTGACTTTTTTTTTTAAATAAATTTATTTATTTTATTTATTTATTTTTGGCTGTGTTGGGTCTTTGTTGCTGTGTGCGGGCTTTCTCTAGTTGCGGCGAGCGGGGGCTACTCTTCGTTGTGGTGCGCGGGCTTCTCATTGCAGTGGCTTCTCTTTGTTGCAGAGCACGGGCTCTAGGCGCACGGGCTTCAGTAGTTGTGGCTCGCGGGCTCCAGAGCACGGGCTCAGTAGTTGTGGAGCACGGGCTTAGTTGCTCCGCAGCATGTGGGATCTTCCCGGACCAGGGCTCAAACACGTGTCCCCTGCATTGGCAGGCGGATTCTTAACCACTGCGCCACCAGGGAAGCCCCGGGAGTGACTTTAATGAAGACTTTTGCACAGATATTTGCTGCCTTTGTCAAAGAAAGAGACGGTCCCAGTGTTCAGGGATCAAATTCGGGGTTGAATTATTCTTCTTTGCAAAGGATTAAGTAGACATGAGGACAAAGAGTAAAAATGTGGATTCAGTATTTGACCTGATGGTAAAGGCTACCTCCTAAGTTTACTTTACTTAGCAGTTTTTTTTGCCCTGAATTAGGGCAAATTTTATATTATTTTACTGCTTTTACACACATGACAAGATTGATAGGATGACAATGAAATTTGAGAGATGGGTACCTGCAGTTGATCACGAAGACTGAATCTTTGAATGATTAGTTCATTTACAGGTGACAAAAGTTACAACCTCGGTGATAAAACAAGAACAAAAGAACCAGTCGTCTTTGTTCATGGAAAATTTCTTTTGAAACCTGTTTTTTTTCCAAGGTGAAAACAACCATCAAAAAAAGAGACTGGGATCAGAGACCTTAAAGCCCATTGTCTGACCCAGGCTTCCTGCCCTCTCAGCAAGAGGATGCTCCTAGACTGTCTCAGGACAGGAGCCCCGAAGAGGTGCAGGAGGCTTCTTTGCTCCCCGCCGCCCGCCGCCCGCAGCACTGTCTCCTGTGACTTCCCTGCCGCCATCTGCCATCTGACTTCTACAACCCACATCTTTATGCGCATCTGAATTCTCAAAAACCAGGAAAAGAAATTGCCTGGGTCCTGAATCTGCTATGCAGCAGGCACTCCCTTCAGTTCAGCCTGAATTTTCTGAAATTTACAGTCTTGGTAATTTAGCATTGACCAAAAAAAAAAAAAAAAGGCAGAAATTTTTAGGAAGCTTATAAGTAATTTAAAGCATTAGTTTTGTATTAAGAATCAAATGCAAAAAAAAAAAAAAATTAAATGCGACTGTGTTATTGAGGAAAATGTGAAATCTAATGAATTTTAAAGGGAAAATTAAAATTAGCAGATCCATTTCCGGCTTGCTGGTCAGCTTCAGACTAGACACCCTCCCAACCCCACCCCCGAAGCCCCCAGGGTTGAGCATTCATTTTCAGCTCCCCTGAGGGATACTGATGTGGAAAAGTTTGAGAAGCTCCACTTTTTACAAAGAGTCCCCTTGAGCCTCATGGCCATTGATCGTTAGGCAGAAAAGTACAGCCAGTTCCTTCGGTCCTAGGCTACTTTCCATTGCTGTCCATCCATGACCATGGTCTGCCCGTTGATGGGCAGGGTCTTCGGAGTTAGAGGCTCTCTCGGTAGAATGTCCCCTGTAGTTTTAGCCCAGGAGCCCATGTAGTGTGGTTTTCAAGGTTAAATTAGAGACCACCCTAGAATTTGGGGGCTGAACTGAGGCCTTTTCCTCTCTCTGTCCCGTCTGGCTTCGGTAGGGAGTCAGAGCTGTGACGGGCTCGATTTGGGAGCCTAGTGAAACAACCAGAGCACTTTGGAAAACCAACAGACTCCACACCTCTGTGCATAGAGAGGATGGAATCTTTGCAAATCTTTGAATAAGTTTTTCTTATGGTACTGAGCTTTTAAAAGAAGATAACACATTTCCATGTATTCTGATATTCATTCATTCAGCAATATTTTTGTACTGCTTTAGGCATGAGGAATATAGCAGCAGACAAAACGGATAAAAAAATCCCTGCTCTCAGGTAGCTTACGTACTAAGGTGGGGAGAGAGAAAATTTTAAAAATCATTAAGATATCTAGAATATCTGATGGTGATCTATAAAGAAACATAAAGGAAGAGGATGAGAGTATGTGTGTATTAAAGGGTTGGTTGCGATATTAAGTCAGATGATCAAATATCACTCAACAGGTGACATTTGAGCAAACAGTTGAGGGACTCTGGGTGTGTTGTTTTGAAGGGACAGACTGTTGGGTTGCCTGATGGATTGGATATAGGGTGTGAGAGAAGGAGAAAAACTGGGGCGTATTCCAAGGTGAGACAGGCAGCTTCTGACACGGCTCCTTACGATCCCCGCCTCCTGTCACGTCTCTGTGTAATTCTGTTCCTCTTGAGTCTGGGTTGGACCTAGTGACTTGTTTCTAATGACTAGAATATGGCAAAGTTGATGGAATGGCACTTCTGTGATTAGGCTACAAAAGATTATGATTTCCTCCTGCTGGCATATTCTCTCTGTTGCCCTCTCAGCTTGCGCGCTTCAGTGAAGCAAGGTCCACATGGCAAGGATCTGAGGGCAGCCCCTGGCCAACAGCCAGGAAGGAGTTGAAGCCCTTAGTCCGGCAACCCGTGAAGAACCAAATCCTGCCAACAACCATGTGAGCTCAGGGCGGGTCCTTCCCCTTTTGAGCTTTGAGATGAGACCGCAGTGCCTGCTGATACTGTGATTACATCCTGCGAGAAACCCTAAAGCTGAGGGCCCAGCTAATCCATGTCCAGGTTCCTCACCCACAGAAACTGAGAGATAATACGTGTATGTTTTATTTTTTTATTTTTTTAAGAAATTCACGGTCTTTTATTTATTTATTTATTTATTTATTTATTTATTTATGGCTGTGTTGGGTCTTCGTTTCTGTGTGAGGGTTTTCTCTAGTTGCGGCAAGCGGGGGCCACTCTTCATCGCGGTGCGCGGGCCCCTCACCGTCGCGGCCCCTCCCGTTGCGGAGCACAGGCTCCAGACGCTCAGGCTCAGCAATTGTGGCTCACGGGCCCAGTTGCTCCGCGGCATGTGGGATCTTCCCAGACCAGGGCTCGAGCCCGTGTCCCCTGCATTGGCAGGCAGACTCTCAACCACTGCGCCACCAGGGAAGCCCTACATGTATGTTTTAAATTGTCATGTTTGGGGATAATTGATTATGCAGCAATGTATAACTAACACACAAGGGTTTTGGTCTGGGCAACTGGAAGAAAAAAATGATCACTAATCATATCATAAGATGAGTGTAGATAGAAGAGTTTTCTGGTTGGGAAATAGTCAATTTGGTTTTGGATATGTGCAATACACCCATATTTCTGTTTCTGTGATCATGTTTCAAATGGTAGTTAGCTACCAGTATCTATGATCTAAATGCTCTCCCATGAACCACTTTAAAAAATGTTAATGCAGCTTCAGAAATCGGCTTCTATAATAATTTTAGTCACAATTATTTCTAGAAACTGAGAACATCACATCCAGTACCAACCTATTAATTCTGGTGTCTCATTTTTGGAGTTTTTTTTTTTTTTAAGTTTATGCAAAAACTGGGATAATTTCATCTTTTTATCTCTATAAGGAAAAGATTTGCTGGAAGAAATTGACAGTACAAACCATTTAACAGAAAGAATCTTTAATTTTTAGCATTTGAGAAGTACTTATTTATATGTTAACAAAGTTATTCCCTGTCAGTAGAAGATTGCCAGCCTACTGACGCTTTGAATTATGACAGCCTAGATGGTGACCAGAAGTAAGGCATGGAACCAAGAGAAATGAAGGAGGTAAAACTGGCAGGTGGTGGTGATTGGTAGGGCGCTGGGGTTAGGAAAAAGGAACTGTGCAGACATTGTATACTGCTTATCCACTCCCTCATCTTTCTTGCCCAAAGAGCACCATTTTGGTTCTGGTAATAGGTGGCCAGTGCGACCAGAGAGACTGGGTCTCTACAGGACCCCAGAAGGTGAATCGTTGTTAATCTCAGCCATTCTGATGATTCCATTCCCTTTGCCCATGACTGGCTTAGGAATGGACATACGACGAAATCCTGACCAGTGGGGTGTGAAGGAGATCTCCACTGGGGCACCTCTGTGAAGTGTTTCTTTGCTCTTTAGAAGAGAATGCTGGGGACTTCCCTGGTGGCACAGTGGTTAAGAATCTGCCTGCCAATGCAGGGGACACAGGTTCGAGCCCCGGTCTGGGAAGATCCCACATGTTGCAGAACAACTAAGCCTGTGCACCACAACTGCTGAGCCTGCACTCTAGAGCCCGCGAGCCACAACTACTGAAGCCCGCATGCCTAGAGCCTGTGCTTCACAACAAGAGAAGCTGCTGCGATAAGAAGCCCGTGCACCGCAATGAAGAGTAGCCCCCACTTGCCACAACTAGAGAAAACCCACGCGCAGCAACGAAGACCCAGTGCAGCCAAAAATAAATAAAATTAAAAAAAAAAAAAAAGAAGAGAATGCTGAGGGGAAACTTTCCTTTTCTGCCTGTGGACATTGTTGTCTGCTCGTGTGACCTGGAACCCGGGAAGCCACCTTGGGAGCATGAGGGGAGTCAGGCTAAGAGACTGAGTCAACAGGCCGAGGGTGGCCCAGTGGAAAGACAGAGGAACTTGGGTCCTCGGTGCTGTGTTTGCTCCACCACATTAACCAGTCCTGGAGCTGCTGCATTTGGGGGCTTGTTTTTATATGAAATGGACTACTTCCTAATGGTTTAAGGCAGTGAGTTGGGTTTTCTGTTACCTGCAGCTGAAAGCATTCTGAGAGAGGAGAATTCTAGGATAAGTTCTAGTTTTCTGGCTTGGTCAGCAGACTCATTTACTGAAACAGGAAATTCAGAAGGAGAAGGTGCCAAGGCTGGGGGCGTGGAGAGAAATGATGGCCTGGGTTCAGGATACATTTATTAGCGGTACCTGTGGGACAGCAAGGTGAGGACATCTGTGGAAGTTCCGATGTGCGGTCCTGCAGGTCAGGAGCGAGCTCTGAGCCGAAGAAGAGCTGTGAGAATCCTCGTATAGCACAGAGGTGGTGGCTTTATCACAGCCTTGGCTTGGGCTTGAGTCCAAGCTTTACCTCTTGATACCTGTGTAAGCTGGGTCAGGGAACTTAACGTTTCATTTCCTCATCTGTAAAGTGGAAATGCTTACCTCCGTGCTTCCCAAGTAAGAATCTTACTGTACTGTAGCAGAGACCATGCTAGATCTTCACTAAACCTGTTTTCCTTTCCCCCTGAATCCATGGGCAAACCTCATATCTCAGGGTTCCATGCTATTAGGTGGGGTCATATGGAGGAATTCTGGCCAATGGGATGTGATGCTCTCCCTTCCCGCATCTGCCAGCTGGATGCAAAGGATCCAGGGGAGGCCCTGAGGCTCCAGGGAATGACGGGACCTTTAGATGGAAGAAGCCTGGGTCCCTGAGTGACTTGGTGGAGAATCCCCACCTCCCAACCTACACAAAACTGTGACATGAACAAGGAATAAACCTAGACCATGTTGTTTCTATAGCAACTAGCGTTCCCTACCCTGATTCACCTACCCAGCATTCCCTGCCCTGACTCACATACTCAGTATCTGATAATCAAGATGATTTAGATGGTACCTAAATGATTATAAACTTTAAATTGTTACCCATTTATTTTATAGGTATTAGAAAAAATATAGACATGCACAGAAAACTAGCTCACAAGTCTTATGATTTCAGAGATATTATTACTTGAGACAAAGGTTGATTTAATAAATTGAGAAGGTTAAAAATATCGAGTAAATGCAAAACAGGTGTTAGGTGAAAATGGTAAAAATGGTAATGGTGGCACACACACACGGGCTTACTTTGCGAGGCAGTTGTGTGGCTAAAAGGACAAAATGTATGCAAAGTACCTCTCCTAGTCCTGGCACATAGTAAGTGTGTGATAAATGGTAGCTCTTACCTTGTAGCTCGCAAGCCTGTATCATAGGATTTATCATATGCACCGTGTGCCTGGCTTATTGTTCACTTGCTTATCACCCCCGCTAACGGTAAGCGCCTTAGGGATGGGGATCTGTCTTACCTCTCACAGAATCTCTAGTACTAGCTCAGTGCCCAGCACCTAATGGGAAACTGATAAATGGAGATTGAATGTTGATAATCTGGGGGCATAACATCCTTACTAGGATTACAGATTTGAATACACTGGACTATGAACCCCACACAGACAAGACCCATGTCTGACACAGTGCTGGGTCCCAGCATGCAACACAGCAGCTGGTACATCGTTGGTGCTCAAGAAAGATTTGTTGTAAATGAACGTACTTATTTTAATCATTCTCACAGACTCCTATGCTGTCCACACGGGCCTGAACCTCGAGAACAATACTTCTCACTATAGATGAGGGAAGTAAGGTCTGGAGAAGCAAAGTCAACCTAAGAGATCACACAGACACAGGAATATGCAGTGGGGCCTTTGAAAGTCCCATGGGATGTGGAATAATTCTTCATTATATAAGACTGTCCTGAGCATGGCGGGACATCTAATATCCTTGCCAATGCCCACTCATGCTAATGGTGTCCCCTGTCATTGTGATCATCAAATATGCTCTCACAGATCTCCAGAACACCCCATAAGGAAGAGTACCCCAACTGGGAACTACTGGTCCCAGAGGCATGAAGACCAAGAAAAGGAGAATGACTTGCCCAAATGACTGAGCCAGGCTTTAGACACAAATCTCTGATATTGCGCCAGTAATCTTTCTCCAATCGTTGATAGTATGAAAGTTCAGATCAAAAAGTGAGTTCTGGGAGGGAGCAGGGGTTTGGGGTTAGTCATGCCTTAGTACCCCAAGGTGGCGTTAGGGCTCCTGCCACCAGCTCATGAGGAGCGGAGCCCATGGGACTCCCCTCCCCCGTCCCCTTGTCCTTTCTCCTGTTTCCCAGCAGCTCAGCCCTGCATGCAGGAGTGGGGAGAGTGGGGCAGATGTATCTCCCTCCGAGGTAAAAGCTGGCGCTGCCTCCTGATAGAACTGAGATGAGTGTGTGTGTTTTAAAGCAAATGTTTCAGGACCCGAGAAGGGAGATGTTAATGGCTCCATTCGAATCCAGTGGAATTTATTTTCCATCAGGGCCAGACTTTCTGAGAAGCGTGGTTCAATCAAGGTTAGACATGAAAGAAGCACTTGTGGGCTGAATGGACACAAAGTCAACCCCCAAACATTCATCCACTGCACATTTCTTAATTAAATCTCCAAAACTGCAGCTGCCTCTGGTTGGTACACAGAGAGACATGCTAGATTTGTCTTGCTCTTTTTGGCTTTTTCCATGGTGGAAAAGGTAATCTTTTCAAACTTGTTTTCACAATCAGCATTGAGACAACCAGCTACCTACCTACCCAGGCTGACCTGTGTGTATCCATCTGAGGGGCCCATCAGTCAGTAATGACAAGTTTGGCCTGCCCTTTCAAAATGATTATTTTAAACAATGAATGGTGTTTACAGAAGTGAGGCTGGGAATAGAGATTCATAATGAATAGCTCCAGCAATAATTGCTTATTTTCTATATTTATCGAAAATGACTGCATACAGTATTGCTGTTTTCTCTGAAAAGAAAAATGCGGTAATTATCACAACTATTTATCTACTTTCCTATTTTAATGAATAGCAATTGGCATTTTTTAATTACTAGGGCAAAAAGGAAAATGTTACCCCTTGGATGAGAGGGCTCTAATGTCATTAAGAACACATTTGCACATTTATATCAGTAACTGTGCAGAGAAAAAAAAATATATATATATACACACACATATATATATATGACATTTGAGCCTTGCAACATAGCATCCAGCTGTTTGGCCTATGACAGAAAAGTAACTTGGGGTTGAAACTGCCCCTGGAATCCTCGAATGAGTTAGTTTTCCTTGGAGTTGTATGGGAACTACCTCTCTTAACCACAGAGGCATATTCTAATAGCACATGTTCACTTATGTTTAATGATATACTGGCAAATGCTCAACAACCAGCTTTCCAGGGAGAAGAAGTCCCCATATATGTAGCACTGGCCAATTTCTATGGTGTAAATATTCCCTTCATGGCAGATTTTAAGATACCAACACGATATCATTGAACTTGCGTTTGGGTCGAGTTGTGTATAATTGACTCTCACAAGCTGTGACTGGCTCCAGCACATCACTGGATATAAGTCACATCTGACACATTTATTGAGACCCTACTATGTGTGAAGCACTGTCCTAGGTGCTGAAGTCACAGCAATGAACCAAATAGGCAAAGTTCCTGCACTAGAGGAGTGTAGATTGAGTAAGAGACAGATGATCAACAAACAGGCTACATTTGTAGAGACGTGGATGGATCTAGAGTCTGTCATACAGAGTGAAGTAAGTCAGAAAGAGAAAAACAAATATCGTATATTAACGCATATATGTGGAACCTAGAAAAATGGTACAGATGAACCGGTTTGCAGGGCAGTAACTGAGACACAGATGTAGAGAACAAATGTATGGACACCAAGGGGGGAAGTGGCAGGGGGTGGTGGTGGTGGTGGTGTGATGAATTGGGAGATTGGGATTGACATGTATACATTTAAACATGATGTGTTTAAAATGGATGACTAATAAGAACCTGCTGTATAAAAAAATAGATAAAATAAAATTCAAAAATTCAAAAAAAAAACCAAACAAGCTAACTAGTGAACATGTAACATACCTTCGAGGAGCAATGAGTGAAACATGAGGCAGAGTAAGAGGGAGGGTTGTGACAGAGTGGGGACAGAGTGCTTTTGTGTACAGTGGATGGGGAGGGCCTCTCTGACGGGTGTCACAAGCACAGGTTCAATGAAGTGAAGGAGTGAGTCCAGAAGGATGCCTGGGGAAAGAACATTCTAGGGAGAGGGAAAAACAAGGGCAGAGTCGATGACGTGGGAGTGGGGACGATGCCTGGGGGGTTGTGTTTGGTCTGTGTTTCCGAAGGGCCTGAGGTGTGGGAAGCCTGGGGCTATCTTCTAGGACACAGATGTATTTCTGGCTATTCATGCTCCAGTGAAGCATTCTCGCCCTAAATTTAGGCAAGGGTCGAGACTGGGGTTGACCCACAACTCTCTCTCTCCCACCCAAGTGCAGAGGCTCTCCTTCAGGATGTGTGATATCCTAGCTTTTATTCTCATGTCTACCATGCCTCCAGCTCCTTCAGTTTCCTCAAGTAGATGGCTCCTGATCTCTACATCCCTCTTATGTTCAGACTTATGCCCCCTGCCTGGAATGGCGCTCTGCAGGGAAGGATTTGTTCACTGCTGATTTCCCATCTCCCATAAAACTGCCTTGTCTCCTGCCCCCTGTTCAGCATTCAGTCAATATTGAGTTAATTAACACAAGAAGATGCAAGCATCTAATTAGTTCATTAAGACTTCCAGCGAGGTCTGGCCTGAGCTGTTAACGCACACCCTCAACATTTTAAAACACTCTTTCTGCCGGTTTTGCTCACCGTTCAGCACCTACAGAATTGCCTGGGAACAGGCACTCATAAACATTTGTTGAATGATTGAAAGCATGAACATTGTTTCATTCTAATTGACTTTTATTTTTATTCTAAATTTATTTTTATTTCTCCTTCATACATTATAGATAGGGCATTCTATTTATTTTCTTTCTTCAATTGTGTGGGAAGGGAGGTAAAATTATCTATGAATTTCATTTCAGCGCTGTGGAGGAGGCATTACAATCTTTTGTTCTGTGAAGTGGTTGTTGGGTCTGACAGGTGTGAGAATTCCTGGACTGGACAGAATGAGCCTCAGTTACTTTCCAGTTACTAACAGCCCCTGGGGGTCACCTTGAGCATCTCGGAGGCTGTAAGAGAACTTGGGCAGGCCGAGGGCAGCTCTGGGGACCTTGGGAAGCTTCACCAGGGTCTTCAGTGAGACCCACATCGGGCACAAAGGCAGGCCTTCCTTTCTGGGCATCCCCGATGAGCATGAGTTGGAATCAAGAGGGAGAACCGTTTCATTTCCAGCGCTTTTAGAACCTGTGCAATGATTCAGACAGTGGGGGCTTGAAGTGAGTTTCTCACTTCAAGCCATATTTGATGTTCAGCGCACAAAGAAAGTACAAAGTCAGAGAGGTGACCCGAGAAGTGAGGGTCCCTTTCTTGAGGGAGCAAAGTTTTGCCAGGTTTAAACACAAATCAGTGTGCTCTATGCTGATAATGAGATTGGGAAATATATTGACAGTGCAGGTGTTTTAAGTGTGAAGATAAAACAGACGGCTCTTTTTATCTATTTATCGGTGACAAGTCTCCCAGCTCAAGAGATTTTGTTGTTCTATTTTATTTTATTTTTTTCACACTGACTTCTAAAGTAAAGAAATTCACAGCAGGACCTAATCTTCAGAAATAGGTAACTGGCAGCTCAGGTTGGACTGTCACAGCAGTAATCATTGACTCTGTCCCCCACACCCTGCGATCAAGGCTGGAATGGTCATCTCTGTGTGAGAAACCGGGAAACCAGGCTCAAGAAGGTGAATGGATTTACCTGAGACCAGCCTTCTGGTAAGGGACAGCTGGCTCTAAGACTTTTGACAGGGGAGTTCATAATAGAAGGCAGGAACCATGCTGTACAGTCAGGGTTCTCCAGAGAAACAGAACCAACAGGATGTATATACGTATATATTTAGAGAGAGAGAATTTATTGTAAGGAATTGGCTCACAGAATTATAGAGGCTTGGCAAATCCAAAACCTGCAGGTTAGGCCAGCAGGCTGGAGACTCAGGGAAGAGTTGCAGTTTAAGTCCAAAGGCCATGTGCTGGCAGAATTCCTTCTTACTGAGGGGAGGTCAGTCTTTGTTCTATTCAGACCTTCAAATGATTGGATGAGGCCCACCCACTTTATGGAGAGTAATGTGCTTTCCTCAAAGTCCACTGATTTCAATGTTAACCTCATTCAAAACACCTTCACAGAAACATCCAGAATAATGTTTGACCAAATATCTGGGCACCGTGGCCCAGCCAAGTTGACACACTAAAATAACCATCACACGTTCATTTTAAAGTACATTTCTTAATGATAGCAAGGGTAGGCCGTATTCAACATAGAAGTATGAAAATTGCGAAAAATATAAAAAAGAAAAAACTCTGAGTCCTGCCAGGGTCTATTAGGATGGATATTCCTTACTATCTTCATTCTGGGCATGCATACAGTATAACAGTGTGTTTTCATACCCCCGCATGGTGTCATTTCACAGTAATGTCTGGCAACGCCCTTTTTTTTTTTTTTTTAGCAAGACCCTATGAATTTTTCCCCAGGTTAATAAATATTCTTCTCCATCCTGAGGTCTGTCTCATGATGGCTGTAATGAATGGCTTCCCCTCCTGCTCAACATCCTTTCTCTTTTTTTGTCTGATAACAGCATTTGGCTCAGGTGGTGCTAAGTCCTACCTCTTGAGCCAAAGGATAGACAAAAGTTGTAAATATCAAGAAAGAGGGTTTTCTTTTCTTTAGGTTTATAGGCTGGCACAGGATAGGTCTAGGTCCAGGACTGCTGGAGGCCATTTTTGTCAGTACTTGGACTTGATCCTAAGAACAAAGCTGGTCTAGAGGAAAGCAAAATAGAGAAATGAAGAAAAACAGACTCCTGAGTACATTGTTTGAACACCTGGATCCAGCCATGCCTAAAGCTACTCTCCTTTACTTTTCAGCTATAGGAGATCATAAATTCCTCCTTTTTGGCTTAAGCCAGTAGAATTAGATTCTATCACTTTCCCCTGAAAGAGTTCAGAGTCCTGTCTGATATGGTATCACTCCACCTGACATGCACCAGCACATGACTGTCTGATGTTTTTTGGTTTTGGTTTTTCTGATAATTTATCCATGATGGGAAAGATGTTGCAAAGGGATTTGGAGATTGCAAGATGACTTAGACATATTCCCTGATCTCAGGGAGCCTGTGATCCAGTAATTGCGGCCAAGTGCATTTTTGTCATCTACAGGGATGTAATTCCAACAGTTTGTGGGGATCAGGACAGCTTCCCAGAGGGATAAGCATTTGACATTGACCTTGAAGGAGAGGGAGAAAGGGTTTAAAATTCCTTTTCAGGATCTAAAAGGTCCTCCATGGCCTAGTTTTGAACCACATATTCATGTGCATATGAATGGCTTGGAGATCTTACTAAAATGCAAATTATAATTCAGGAGGTCTGGGGTGGGGACAAGTTCCTGCATTTATAATGAGTTCCCAGGTGAGGCGGGCTGCTCTTTGAGGAGGGAAGGGAAGGCTCTTGCCCATTCCTCCAGCCTCACCTCACAGCAGCCTCTACGTGGCCCCTCTGCTCAGCCTTCAAGGCTCCTTTGTGTCCTGGGAGCTCACCCAGCTCTGACCTGCCTCAAGGCCTGCAACCCACTGGACCTTTGCCTGGATTGCTCTTTCCTGCAGTGGCGGGCGTGCTTCTCTCCAATCTCCCCTCACAGGTCCACACCTCAGCAGGCCATCAGCATCCTTGCCTGTTTCACATGGTGCTTCCCCAGCACTCGCTATTTTCAAGCTTGTTTCACATCGCCCGCCGCTAAAGCAGAAAATGATACTTGCAGGGCTCACCGGCCTAAATGGATGAGGGAAATGCGGAGGGGCTCCGTATCTCTCACTCTGTAGTCCATTCTTGGCACGTGGCCTGGAAGCTTTCTTAGCAGTTACTAGAATCTGCAGTGATCAAGTTGAGTAGTTCACCATCTGCCTGAAAGGCAGAACCTGTTCATCTCACTCACGGCTCTCTCAGACACATGGCAGGTGCTCAGCAAATATTCCCTGAATGAATTGCACACATGTGTGGAGTGAGACAGGAAGCAGGAAGGACACTTGCGGCAAAGGGAGGATCGTGGGCAAAAGTGGGGAATGAAATGAGTCCCCCGGTTGAGCTGGAGCCTGGGTAGAGCATGTAGAGGAGGCGAGAGATGGGAAGGAGGGCTGGGACCATTCCGCAGAGAGTGCTCCAGAGGCAGAGCCGGTAGGTGATGGGCACCGTGGTCAGATCTGATCACAGACCAGCTCGAGCAGCAATCCCTCTGGCCGGTGGGAAGGGGGAGAGGGAGAACGGGGGCTGGGAGTGGGGCTCCAGTCATGCCAGAAAGCTCTTAAGGCAATTCAGGTGAAAGTGGAGGTGGCGGTGGAAGGGAGGAATGGAATAGATGTGAAGGCAGGTGAGGAGGGTGATGGGAAACACAAGACTTAGTGATTGAGTCAGGGTAAGGGACCAGGAACGTGCACCCAACAAGGGTGATGCTGCGATTAGAAATGGAGAGGTTAAAGGGAGGGGCAGATTCTGAGTGAAATTAGAGTCATTCCTTGGTTCGCTGATTCTAGTTTGGAGGATGGTTAGAGTTATATAACATGAACTTCCAAACTTAATGAAAGTGTATACCTGCGCTACTGACAGCAAAAGCGGGGGGTGCATCACCTTCTTGTTCTGAACGTCAGTGTCTGCGATCTAGAATGGGGGTGATAAGCATGCCCTGTAGAACTGTTGGGAGGTTTTGAGACAGCACACGTAGGTGAGTGTTCATGGGAGGATGCAGGGGACTGCGTGTTGTGCTGTGCCGGCCGGAACTCCTCCAGGACAGAAGCATTTATTTCCCCAGTTGCTGGGCATGTTGGTGGCTGCTGGGTGACAGAGAGCCCTGACTCGCCCGAGGTCAGCCACATCCAGGGACGGGTGGATGTCGGGTCCAAAGGCTCAGCTCCCCGCCAAGCTGGGACAAGTCTGAAGCATCAGCCTAGCGCCAGAGCTCCCAGTGGGATGAGCTAAGCTTTGTTGTGACGGCACCACAGCCCAACCTCTCCCTCTGTCAAATCCTGCTTCCTTTCTTACCCCACAGGACAGGGTTTATTCCCAAGTACACTCCCCAGTAAACTTCCTGTATGTAAATCCCCATCTCTGAGTCTGCTTCCTGGGGAACCCAACTTTCCACGGATGGTATTATCTTGGCACAATGATTTTAAACCACTAGAATATCGGGTGTTACTAGCTGGGCAGAATCTTAGACACTAGTCTGTAAACCTTCAGAAGCTGAGAAAGAGGCCTGGCCTGTGGGTCAAGAGGCTTCTCACGCATGTCAGAAATTCTTTCTTGTGCTATTGAACCCTTCTTAGATTAATGTTTATAAACACGTAAAACAAATACATAGGATTGCAAACTAAACCAATTTTATCGAAACATAGTTATCAAACTGTTACAAAAATAAGACTATGACTATTAATATATGATACAGTCATATAGAAGGTATCACGATACCGTGATATAGTTAACAAAAGATGTATCAGTGGGTCTAATAATCTAGAAAAACAGTGAGTGTTGATATCTCAAGATGTATATAGCAGCTGTAGTGTGATATGAGAAGATCTGACTTTTGTTGATGAGAAATTACAGGGTTTGCAAATACCGAGGTCAACACAAGTCAAGATGTCATTTTCCCCTACCCGCAACCATGGACCCCCTGAATTCTCTGCATGGAAGCCCAGGGGGTCTGTGGACCTCAGGTTTTAAAAAAAAAAAAGCCTCGGTATTATAATGTCTGTCATCTACTTTAAGATGTTTAGTTCTAGATGGTTAAGCCAGGCAGGAATCCACACTCCTGGGGTGACAGATAACATTAGATCAGAAGGCTCCCACCTCAAGGCACCTGCAGCCAGCTCCTCTGTGTTCTGTATCTCTGATCAATGCCTGGTGTCTTACTAATTAGTACAGAGAATAGCAAAAAGGGGGGAGGTTTACTGGTGGAATTTGCGGCTAACAAATGTTAGAAATGGGCTCTCGTTAGTAAAATCAGTGGTATTCAAGATTAGGCGATTGGCTGAAATGTTTCTGAGACACTCTCCGTGCTTGGTTGAATGGGGCGGAAGAATCAAACAAGGCTGGTCCTACACCCTCAGGGATGGTGCCTGTGTCCGGCCACCTCGTTGGAGGTTAGCTGGTTGCCTAACGTCAACCATAGGGATAACAGGATCCTGCCTCTGAAACCTTGCTGTCTAATCCTCAAGAAAACTTTCCCTGTAACGTGTGAACAGATCAGTTAAAAAGTTGGAGAGCTGGAACTTTACCAAGTTTATAGTTGTGTGGTATAAACCATTTGTTAACTGTATGCTTGTTCAAGGTAAAGTCTGTGAAGTGTGGTGGAATTTAATCTGAGGCTCACTTTCAATCTAACTGGTAGCAAGAGGTTGCAAGAGAAGTTAACCCTTGCCCACTTCCAACATTCTGGAAAATTCTTACAGCTATCAAAAAGAACCCAAGAGATTGTGCATGACCATATTGGCTTAGGTCATTTTGCAACAGTGACACAAATTTTCAAGAGTTCTGTCAATCTAAAATCATCTACACCACCACCAGTACTTTACAAGAGACGGATTTAGGATACAGATGCGAGACCAGTCAGAGCAAAGTGGGTGGAGCTTTGAGTTAATTACCGGATGGATGTTTAGATAATTAGCCTGGAGGGGATGAGAGGAGGTCAGGGTCTAATGGCCCCAGAGAGAGGGTCTATTTGACTTGGCTGCTTCCCTACGCAGCTAATGTGAACAATTCTTGCTTTGTTGGGATGATTCCAGTCTTAGCAAACAGCCAGCAGGGCTCCCCTAAATGCTCCTCCAGAGGGAAATGAATCCTGAGAAGGGGGCGGTGGTGGTCAGGGAGAGCCGAATGTGAGAGTGCTGTGTCTGCCCTCCTTGCTGTATTGGGCTTCATTGGGGATGAAGAAAAATCTCTTTGAGTCTTACTTGGAAAAAACACAAGATTTTATCAGGAATGGATCATAGTCCAAACGAATTCTTTCCTTTTACCAGTAATCCTGTTGTATAAAACCAGGTAGCAATCACAAGACTGGGGTGAAAGAAAATAATACACTGATGCATCTGTAAGTTATAAGGGAAGGGGAAGAGGAGGGAGATGAGTAGGAGTCCAGTCCACATCACCTCAATAAACACTTTGCTCATCCCGAAACAGAAATTGTAGACCAGCAGGCTCATCCATCCAACCATCCACTCATTCATTTGACACATGATTTTTACCTCCTACAGTGCCCCAGTTCCTGTGCTAGGTGTTGGGTTATGTAAAGAACAGGAGGATTAAGGTCTCATGGATCTTAGACTGGTGGGAGAGACAGACAACAGACACACACTAGATGTAATTACACAAATTAGCATGTAATTCTAATCATAATAAATGTTAAGGAGGAAAAGGAGGATAACATGAAAACATAAAACAGGAGGAGGTGTGGCGTCTTACCTAGCCTGGGAGATCAGGGAAAACTTCCCTGAGGAGGTGACATTTAAGTTGAGGCCTGAAGATTGAATCAAACATCAGGAATGGCTCCTAGCAGGTGAAGGGTGTGTCCGTGTGTGTCTGTGTGTGCATGTATAGAGCATTCCTTGTAGAACTCATGCAAAAGCCTTAAGGTGGGTAGTAGCCCGGCCAAGTTCAAGAAGTAGAAAGAAGGCAGAGTGACTTAGGTGGGGCATAAAGGCAGAATGGTAGGGGACAAGGCAGGGACTGTGCTGGGGATACGGATAAGAATTAGATACAGCTGTCCTTGGGGCTCGCCATCAAGTGGGAAAGATCATTGTGTGACTGGGTGAGTCATGGCAAAATAGAGGTATCTACCAGGGGGCTGAAAGGCTTCGAGAACAGTGTGGCTGATACTGCCTAGAGGAGTCAGAGAAGGCTGCCCAGAGGAGGTGGTATTTGATCTGGGTCTCAATGGTTGCATAAGAGTTTGTTAAGCCAAGAGAAGGACAGAGAGGAAAGCATATGCAAAGGCCAGGTAAGCAGTCAGAGTGACCAGACCATAGAGTGTGGTACAGGAAATATCAGGAAATGATCCAAGACCTACCATAAGAGCTGAGGGCCAAGGAATATTTTTTTCTTTTAATATTAGTTCAAATGTGAACTTTACTCTGCGTGATAGACACAGTCAGCTACATTTTTCTAATTTTAAACACTAAAAATATTGCCATCATTTTTGTTTTCTGGGTTCATAAGTGGATTCAATTCTAGTTCTTGGCTGGGTGGAATCTTTTCAACTACCCAAAAGCTAAGGCCTCTGCAAATATGTTTAAAATAGTTATATTTTTGCAGATTTATTCTACACTACCCAGCCCTGGAGTCTGTGATATTTACATAACTCAGATGTCTGAGCTGGGGGCCATGACACTGATTAAGCTTTGAGGAATTTACATTTTTCTATTTGGAGACTTACTGAAGCACAGAGATGATTCTTGCTGTATCCTTAAAATCCTCTCATTACACACATACACTTCACTGCCTAGATCTATCTGGGGGCTTCTTATTTCTGGAATATTCACTAATCCCATCCATTTTCCAGTCCGTCAACAACATACCTGGTCTACGATTTCCCATCAATAGACTCATGTATTTGTTTTGGTTAAATGTTAATATTTAAACTATACCAGTAATTAGCTATGCAGTAGTGTACTAGTTAATGGGGAGGAGAATTTGTAGTTTGCCAATTTCTATGGTGTTAATATTCCCATCATACCAATTTCAAGCTACGTATTTTTGACAACTGGCTCACAAAATTCCTGAAAATTTAGCGATTGGCACCCCACTGGAGCTGTGTGACCTTTGTCAGTTTACTTAACGTCTTCAGACTGTTTTCTCATCTGCAAAATGGAATAATAATAGTAACTACTGCCTGGGGTGGGTATGAATATTAAATAAGTTGATACATTGAAAGCATTGGCCAGGGTACCCGTATGTATAATAGAATGTGCATTCAACAAATAATTGTTGTGATTGTTGTTATAGTTTACAAGTACCTGATTAGTATTTAATGAATTAAGCCAAAACAAACAAACAAAATACTTCCTCTAGAGCTCCTATTAAGTTGTGGATTTCTACAGATTGCCAGAGAGGTGGGTCATGTATAGTTATTTTGCTGCGTATGAGCCTTTTATTAATAGGTAGGATTTTATTCACTTCCATTTAGCAAAAGATAGTTCTACAATTGCTTCAACAGCATCCTGCTAGTGTACTGTTGGACTTTCATGACTTTGCCATCTTAAAAAACAAATCTTTTGGCTTTTCATGATTCAAAAAAACACTGCTGAAAGCATGAAAAGTGTCCCTTATGATTTTCTCTTTAATACCTAGAAAAGACTGAATTATACCTTATTCCTTAATGTATTTCAGAGGGAATGGAAATTAACTTGCCTGCTCTATGCCGCTAATAATATAGTACATGACGCTGTCAAAACAGCTTTATAGATTAGCAACACTACCCGCAGATGCCCTGCCAGCCTCCAGAAGTTGTATTAATGGGCAGCTGCTGAAAATCTGGCAGAGGGAGCATCTGAGATAGTGGTTTTGGTGAGAGCTTCTGGAATGTCTCTTTTGATCCTTAAAGAAAAACAGACTAGGGGTGTAATAATCTTTCATTTTTATAATAAAGTGTCAGGATGTGTCTGGCTACACATTACAGAATACCTAACGATGGCTGGAGCAATAAAGACATTTAATTATCTCTCATAACAAGATGTCTAGTGATAGGCGGTTCCAGGTTGGTGCAGTGGCTCCATGATGACTTTCTCTCTTCATCCTCCATGCGCTGCCTTTGTTCTTAGGCTTGTTGCCTCATGGCTGCAAGATGGCTGCTGCAGCTCCAAGCATCTTGTCCTTACACCACCAAGTTCAAAGCAAGAAGAGGGGAGGGGATGGCTTTAGGGAACTCTCCTCTCATGACTTTTCTTAGAAGCCCCCAAGCTGACTTCTCCTTGAAGCTCATTGGCCAGAACTCAGGCACATGGCCATGCCTAGCAGTAAGGGAGGATAGGAGAGACAGCATCTGGCAAAGAGCAGTGGTATCATCATGTTGGTTTAGCCCAATCATGATTTATTGCCTGGAGCTTTGGGAGGAGTCCTCAGTCCCTGAGCTCAAGGGCTCTTTATCATCTACCAGAGCAAAATTCAAGTTCTAGGTTCTGTTAGCAAGAGATGGGGGTGTGGAGGTGGTAGAGCAGTATATGCCACCTATAATAAATAAATGTCACATGTATGACCTTCATATGTTAAATTTGACTTTGTGAGGAAGTTGAGGTTGAGTAGTGGGCACCTGATTCTGTCTGCCCGACATTAGTTCCTCTTTCTTCTAATGACCAAACCTTGATTTGCCTTTGGTGAGTCGTCTCTTGCGGGCTCCTGGAACACGTGCAGTGGATCGAGACTCCTAGGGGTCCGGTGACCCTGGCTGATCCGCTCCATCCACCTTCAGTCCACAGTGATTGTTTCGGGGTTGGACACCTGGCCCAGTCTAGTTCATGAGCCTCAGTCCTAGGGGATTTTGGGTAGCTGTTTGAAACAATTAGGTTTCTTTGGGGGCTGCTGGTAGGACGTGAGCCTTGGCCATCTCAAGAGGAAAGCAAGACAGGAATTAGAAAAAGAGGTTGCTGCCAACATTGTGTGAACGCCTGATTCCAGCTGTGCCTCGTCTCCTTGATTTTGGCACACACAAGCCATCATTGTCCTTTTGCTTATACGAGTTTGTGGGAGGTTTGTCTATTGTCACAGAAAGAGCCCTCAGTTACCTTCTAAGTGAAACTTACCTGACCTCCTGAGGGAGCGTGACTCACTCTTTCATTTTTGCCCCCACTGACCTGAGCTAAGCTCCGTGGTCACCCTCTCAGTGCCCAGCATTGTTTTTTCCTTTATGTATGCACCTGTCTCTCCCACTAGGTTGTGAAGCTTCTTGTGGCATGGACCATAGTAGCTAAGAGCACAGGGGCTGAATCCTGGCTCTGCCTCTTCCTGGTGTGACCGCTCCAGTCAAGTTGTTTAACTTCTCCAAGCCTCGGCTTTCTCATCTGTAAAATGGGGACGATATTGGCACTGCATGTATTAATTTCCTTTAGCTGCTGTAACAAGTTACCACAAATTTAGTGGCTTAAAACAACACAATTTTTTTTGGCCATGCCGCACAGCATGTGGGATCTTAGTTCCCTGACCAGGGATTGAACCCATGGCCCCTGCAGTGGAAGCATGGAGTCTTAACCGCTGGACCACCAGGGAAGTCCTGACAACACAGATTTTTTAATCAATATTTTTTTAAATTGAAGTATAGTTGATTTACAATGTTGTGTTAATTTCTGCTGTGCAGCAAAGTGATTCAGTTATACATATATGCACATTCTTTTTTTTAATATTCTTTTCCATATGGTTTATCATAGAATACTGAATATAGTTCTCTGTGCTATACAGTAGGACCTTGTTGTTTATCCATTCCATGTATAATAGCTTACATCTGCTCACCCCAGCCTCCCACTTCATCCCTCCCCCAACCCCCTCCCCCTTGGCAACCACCAGTCTGTTCTCTATGTCCCTGATTCTGTTTCTGTTTCGTATATAGATTCATTTGTGTCATATTTTAGATTCCACATGTAAGTGATATCACATGGTATTTGTTTTTTTTTTTCTGACTTACTTCACTTAGTATGATAATCTCTAGGTCCATCCATGTTGCTGCAAATGGCATTATTTCATTCACAAAACAACATGGGAGTTCCCTGGCGGTCCAGTGGTTAGGACTTGGCACTTTCACTACCAAGGCCCAGGTTCAATCCCGGTCACGGAACTAAGGTGCCGCAAGTTTCGGGGCACGACCAAAAAAAAAAGAAAAAACCCACAGTTTTATTTTAACCTTACAGTTCTGTAGGTTGGAAGTCAGAAATGAGACAGGTCTCACTGGACAGAATCAAGATGTGGGCAGGGCTGCATTCTTCCTGGAGCCTCTAGGGGAGAATTCGTTCCCTTGTCTTTTCTAGCTTCTAGAGGCAGCTTGCTTTCCTTGCTTTGTGACTCCCGTTTTGCATCTTCAAAGCCAGCACTGGCGGGTCAAGTCTTTCTCACGTCTCATCACTCTGACTTTGCTTCCGTCGTCAGTTCTCCTTCTCTGACACCGACTCTTCAGCCTCCCTCTTCCCCATTGAAAGTATTCCATTGGGCTTCCCTGAATATTGCCCTTATTCCAAGCTCAGCCAATTAACAACCTTCATTCCATCTGCAACTTGAATGCCCCTTGTCATGTAACATAATATAGTCACAAGTGATGTAACATATGCACAGGTTCTAGGCATCTTTGGGAATCTATTATTCCACACCATATCATAAGGGTTTTTGTTTGTTTATTTGTTTTAATGTTTAAATGAGATAGTACATGTATACTGGTACATAGCAAGTGCTCAATAAATGTTGGTTATCATCTCTGTTTCCTCAGTGCCTGGCACATAGCAGGTTCTTGTCATAGCTACTCCTGCCATTGAGATGTGGAATCTATGTCCCCTCTCTTGAATCTGGGCTATGAGATTGCTCAACCAATAGAATACGGTGGAAGTGACACTGTGCCAGTTTTGAGGCCCAGGTCTTAAGAAACTGACAGCTTCTACTTCCTGTCTCTTGGGACACTGGTTCTCAAAGCCCAGCCACCATGCTGGGAGGAAGCCCAAGTGGCCCCATGGAGAGGCCCCCATGGAGAGGACCTGACAGCCAATGCCAAGCAGACAGCCATGGGAGAGAGCCGGCTTAGAAGTGGGTCGTCCAGCCCTAGTCGAGCTGCCCCAGCTGACACTGAGTGGACATGTGACACGCTGTCCAGCAGAGTCCTGCTCAAATTGCAGATGTGTGAACAAATGAAATGGTTATTGTTGTTTAAGCCACTAAGTTGGGGGTGATTAGTTATGCAGCAACAGGTAAAAAAAAAAAAAAAGGCTCAAAAAATTTTTCAGGGAATGACTAAGTAAATAAACCATCAGGATTTAAAGAGAGGAAACAATCTGCTCTTTAAAAGATTCTTGCACGTTTCACCCACAGATCATTTTAAAGCTTATGAAGCATCTTCACAAGGGCCGTGAAGGATGACGTCTTTACAAATGACTAATGCCCCAGCTGCATTTGCACCTTGTAACAACCAACTGAAAAGTAAAAACCTTCAGGAATGGCCACTTCACTCTGAATGGCTGGAATGGATGGAGGTATTGACACAGGCTTTGTGAGTTGAAGCTACTTGGAAAGGAAGATCTCAGAGTTCACTCTGCTGCAGTATCTATTCCCACCCCCGCCCCTACCCCCAGGCTAAATCCTGAGCAGGGAGCTGGAATTGGGTTTCCAGGGTGGGAGGATCATTTCCCACCCAGTTCTGGCATCACACAGGGTGACATTCTCATTCAGGTGCAACCCAAGGTTCGATTACATCCCTAACAAGAAGGCTGAGGGGAGAGCACAGAAGCCCTTTCAGAGGAAAAAGGCATTAAGAATGCAACACCAAGATCTTGATTTATAACGTTCACATCTACCTGTCAGTCTCCTTGGATACGCCTCTCAGTTGCAGGGTATGGTTTCGGTTAGGAATTCTGCTCACATGCCGGGGTTGGTAGCTGCATAATTAAACGAAAAAGAGCCACCCAAGGAAGCTGGAGAAAGATGACTGCCTTCGGATGGATGGCTAGGGAGGAATCCTAGGACCTCAGAGCACACTGCTGCTCTTTGCCACTTCTTCCCACCAGAGCGGAAGGTGTTTTGCTGCCTACAGAAGGTGGGGTGTTATCAGAACTCCCTCTGACCTTTATGATTGATTGCATGGCCTAGGTCAGACGCAATGGCTTACGGATCCATACGTGCCCTCCCTCACTCTGCATTAGGCCAATTCACCTATCCAGGCGTGGCAAGTGCAGGGCTAGACCACTATAGTGGGTTGAATAGTGTCCCCCCAAAATTCACGTCCACCCAGGACCTCAAATTGTGTCCTTATTAGACATAGGATCTTTGCGGATGTACCTGGTTAAGATGAGGTCTTACTGGATTAGAGGGGGCCCCAAATCCAATGACTGGTGTCCTTATAAGAAGAGGAGAGGACACAGAGAGACACACAGAGAGAAGACCCTCTGAAGACAGAGCCAGAGATTAGAGGGATGCAGCTACAAGTCAAGGACACCAAGGATTGCTGGCAACCACCAGAAGCTAAGAGAGAGGCAGGGAAAAGATTCTCCCTCAGAGCCTCCAGAAGGAAACAATCCTGACAACACCTTGATTTCAGACTTTTAGCCTCGTGAACTGTGAGAGAATGAATTTCTGTTGTTTTAAGCCACCTGGTTTGTGGTACTTTGCTATGGCAGCCCTAGCAAATTAACACAACGGTCCAGCACAGTGATGTTCTAGGCAGGGTACAGAGTGAAAGATGCAGGAGGGACAGAGCCGAGAATGCCCTGGTTCTCTCCCAACTCACCAGGAAAAGAAGTCACATTTGGGGTTGGAGGGAGAGCCAGGAGTGAGACCCTAGTGGTGCTCATTCACGCGGAGACTGGAAGCAAGATGAGAAGTGTCTCTCCCAGCACCACCAATAGACTTCACCCCAGTGGAGCAGAGCCTTAACTGAGCCTTGCATTCAGCTAGAGCCCTGACCTGGTGAACTTTCATTTTTTCCTCTCTCTTTACTTGTCAGAAAAATAAACAAGCTTATCTCAAGTACTAAATCAAAACACAACCAGGGACTTCCCTGGTGGCGCAGTGGTTAAATCCGCCTGCCAATGCAGGGAACACAGGTTTGATCCCTGGTCGGGGAAGATCCCACATGCTGTGGAGCAACTAAGCCTGGGCTCCAAAACTACGAAGCCTGCGTTCTAGAGCCCGCAAGCCACAACTACTGAGCCCGTGTGCTGCAACTACTGAAGCCCGTGCACCTAGAGCCCGTGCTCTGCAACGAGAAGCCACCTCAATGAGAAGCCCGCGCACCGCAACGAAGAGTAGCCCCCGCTCGCCGCAACTAGAGAAAGCCCGCACAGCAACAAAGACCCAACGCAGCTGGAAAAAAAAAAAAAAAAAAAAAAACTTAAAAAAACCCCATAACCATGTCCAAGGGTAATCATAACCACACACAGATGTTTTTATCCGCAGATTCACATGTACACTCTTGGTCTCAAGAACAGTGACCACAGCTGTTCAAAATGGCATGGGTCCACGGGGCTCAGATTACTCAGGCAGGAAAGGCCACTAATAAATGCTGTATTTTCAACCGCAGGTCTGGATATGGCTTAGTAAATAAGAATATGCAATCAAGCAGAACATATATGTATTTGCCTTGAAAATTGTAGTTAATCAAGTTTCACTTCTGTCCAAGCCAGCCTAGGGATAGAGCCAAGCCCAGATGATACAGAGCAGAGAGGTGGATCCTGGTGACATTGCCTGAGGCCTAGATGAAGCTGTGCCCGAAGCCATCTCTGCCTACTGCCTTTTTAAAAAAAAAATTGAACAGCAGTGGAGAAGGCCGAGTTAATCATAATCCTCATATCGTGGCACTTTATGCAAAATCTCCTATTTACTTCTTTATTTCCATTAACTCTTAGTGCTTACTCCTTTTTCCCCTCCCTTCTTATGGGCAATCTTTCTGATGTGTCTAACATGTAACTTTGTGTTTGTATGCTTTGTTGTATGTATTTTTAATTTACACAAATTATTTTGTCGTGTTTCATTCTTCCTTTTATTTTTTTCACTGAGTAACATGGTTTTTTTTGGTTTTGTATATTTTTTTTTTTTTGGCCGCACCGCATGGTTTGTGAGATCTTAGTTCCCTGTCCACGGATTGAACCCAGGCCCTCAGCAGTGAGAACAAGGAGTCTTAACCACTGGACCGCCAGGGAATTCCCGAGTACCATGTTTTTAAAGTCCATACATGAGACTACGGCTACCATGCTATCCATTATTCTTATTAGTTCATACTTCTCCCCGGTGTACATTTACTATATTTTATATATCCATTCCCCTGCCACAAAATACACTGCATGAACATGCCGTAAGTGTCCCCTGATAGAGCTGTGTAAGAATTTCCAAGGATCATAACACTCGCATTAGGATTGCTGGGTCCTGCGAGCACTTCATTTGACTAAGTTGCCTGATTTCTCTGGGTAGTATCCCAGTCTACACTCCCAACAACAATGTCTGAGGGTTCCCCCAGCACTTGGCATTTTCCAGCTTTCTTGTTTCTGCCAGCCAAGTAAAAATAAGGTAATAGCTCATGTTTTTAAAATCGGCATTTCTCTGATTACTAATGGTTTTGAGCATCTCTTCGTATAGCTATAAGTATTTTGAGTCACCACTTCTACAAACCGCCTTCTGTAAACTTCTTTCAACTGCCTGTTCATACCCCTTGTCCAGTTCCTTTTGTTGATTTGCAAGGATTCCTTATATATTATAATGATTAACCCTTGTCGGTTTTAGAAATGGAAATATTTCCCTCTGTCTTTCATCTGTCCATAAACTTTGCCCATAGTGTCCTTTGTGGACCAGAGATCTTTAATTTTAATGTCATCGTGGTAGGTAGAAATCTAAAGATGTCCCCCCAAGATTCCCGATCCCCGATCATCCAATCAAACACTAATCAAGGTACTGCCGTGAAGGGACATTGCAGATGTAATTAAAGTTATGGGCTGTGATAGTCCGTTCTGGCTGCTATAGCAAAACACCAGAGACTGAGTGGCTTATAAATTTGTTTTGTTTTAAACAAAAATTTATTTCTCATAGTTCTGAAGATCAAGGTGTTGGCAGATTTGGTGTCTGATTCATAGATGGCACCTTCTAGCTGTAACCTCACATGGTGGAAGAGGCAAGGGAGTTCTGTAGGGCCTCTTTCATAAGGGCACTAATCCCATTCATGAGACTCTGCCCTCATGACCTAATCACCTTGCAGTGGCCCTACCTCCCAATGCCATCACCTTGGGGCTTAGGTTTCAATTTACGAATTTTAAAGGACACAAACGTTCACACCTCAAAATAGGGAGATTATCCTGGATTATCTGGGTGTGCCCATGCCAAGCACTTGGGTCCTTGAAAGCAGACATTTGTCTGGCTGACATCAGTGAGATGCAAGAGGAGAAATCCAGGAGAAAGGAGGTCAGAAAGACTGGAATCGGAGGAGAACTTGACTGTATCCTGCTGGCTTGAGAGAGAGAGGAAGGAAGCCACGAGCCAAGGAATGGGTGCGGCCTCTAGAAGCTGAGAAGGATCCCTGGGCTGACAGCCAGCAGGCAAACGGGGAGCTCAGACCCACAACTGCACGGAACTCAACTCTGCTGACACCCCGAATGAGCCTGGACATGGATTCTCCTCCACAGCCTCCAGACAAGAATCCAGGCCAGCCTGCTGGGAACCTAGGCCAAGCTCCCAGCTGAGTCCACTGGACTTGGGACCTACAGAACTGTGAGATAATAAATAAATGTTGTTTGAAGTCAAAAAAATTGTGGTAATTTGTTATGGCAACAATAAGAATTAGAATAGTCATCAAATTTATCAGTCTTTTGCTTTATGATCTGTGCCTGCTTTTGAGTTAAAAAAAAAAAAAAAAAGTCTCTCCTAACCTATATGTGTGCAACATTGCCAGTGGGTGGGGTGATCACGTCCAGAAGGTGAAAATTACTTTTGCAGGGAGGTGAAAGGAATCTTAACTCCTTCTATGTGTAAAGCACAGAGATACATACAATATGTAAACAGAAAATCAGTATAAGTGTGGTATTAAAATTTCCCTGGGGTGAGGGTCAGGGGTTACAATTAGGGGGAAAATGTCTAAAAAAGCGCCTTGAGAGGTGATAATAGAAAAAGCTTGAGAAACATTGACCCATGTCACAATGATAGTCTATAGTTCAAAAACTTAACTTTATGGTTCTATCTTTCATATTGAGGTTTTTTTTTTTTTTTTTTTTTGCTTTTTTTTTTTTTAAATTTTATAGCTACTTTATTTATTTATTTATTTATTTTTGGCTGTGCTGGGTCCTCGGTTCGCGCGAGGGCTCTCTCCAGCTACGGCAAGTGGGGGCCACCCTTCATGGCGGTGCGGGGACCGCTCTTCACCGCGGTGCGCGGGCCCCCCACCACCGCGGCCCCTCCCGCCGCGGGGCACAGGCTCCAAACGCGCAGGCTCAGCAGCTGTGGCTCACGGGCCCAGCCGCCCCACGGCATGCGGGATCCTCCCAGACCAGGGCTCGAACCCGTGTCCCCCGCACTAGCAGGCAGATTCTCAACCACTGCGCCGCCAGGGAAGCCCCATATTGAGGTTTTTAATCTATGTAAAATCTTACTGAGTTCCTCTAAAAAAAATCCATATGGGATTTTTATTGTGACTGCATTGAATCTGGGGGGGAACTGACAACCTTAAAATATTAAATCATCCCACCAAGAACATAGAAAGTCACTTCACTTATTTGGATCATCTTCTGTATCCTTCCCCAGAGTTTGAAAGTTTTCTCCATAGAGGTCTTGTGTATTCTTTGGTAAATTGTTCCCGAGACACTTTAAAATATCTGTGACTATTATGAATGGTGTCATATTTTCAGTTCTGTATTTATTCAAATCTAAGATGCCATCAATGTAAGATGCATCCCAATTTCACAGACATTAAAATGTGGAAAAAATATGTCTTAAAGTTACTTTTTTCTATTGATGTATTGCTGGTGTAGAGAAATGCTATTGATTTTTATGGGCTAATCTTGTATCTGGCAACACTGCTTATAAATTCTAATATTTTGTCTGTTGGTCCTTTTGGTGTTTCTAGGTAAATGATGACAGTTTTATCTCTTACCTTCCAATTTTTACACCATTTCCTTCTTTCTTTATAGCCTTGGCTATGATCTGTAGTACTATGTAATCATTAGTGGTGATAGTCGACTGCGAATTTTCAGTTTATGGGCTGGTAAGTTATTCTTCTTAAGTCAGTATGCTTGGGTTTTCTGAAATTTACAATCCAAGAACCCTAACTGATATGAACTAACTTCTTCAAGGATATTGAGTGCGGAACTATATAGCCAGTTCTTGAAGGAATCCAGATTCTTTAGTCATCTATCTTCTCCACGGCACCTGGTACAAATTTAGTGGCTTAGTCCTGCCTTGGTTTGTGGATAAAGGCAAATTCTCTTAGAAAGGGGTGTGGGCAGGAAGTGAATAATTGGTGGGCTTAGTAGAGTGATAATAATAATTAAGATAATTACAAAGATAATGATTTTTCCATCTTTATGATTTTCAGTTTTCAAAGTAATCCTTTATCACATTTGATTCTCATGGTAGTCCTACGAAGTTGGGTAGGAAAAGTATCATTATCTTCATTTTCCACATGAGGAAAGGAGAGTTTTATTTTCTACTTGGGTCCATGGGTAGCTTCTTGGGAATTGGCTTACAAGAGTTGATGGGGACAGGGCAGTGGGGTAGAAGGGTCCCTGGATGGAGTAGAGCTGGGGGGAAGACAACCTGCAGAGCATGGCTCAGATAAAGAACTAAAAGTGAGCAAGTGCACAAGGTCAGAAAGAGTATTGGATCTGAATGGAGGAGGTCTAGGGTGATAGTTCAGAACTGAGACTTTGAACCCAGGTTGGTGAGAGGCCATGACTGAAAAAAAGCCCACATCATATTTAAAATTTTATGTCTGCATTGTGCTAGCATTTGCAATAATGCTATGCTAGCATATTGCTAGGACGGAGCAGCCCTGTTTGAAATTTTGTTAAAAGTCCTTCAGCCCCTATATCAGTGAGGGTTCTACCAGAGAAGCTGAACCAGTAAAATTCATATATATCTATATCTATATCTATATCTATATCTATATCTATATACACACATATATATAATATTTCCTACTGGTTATAAATGGAGAGATTGATTGATTGCAAGGAACTGGCCGAAGCAACTGTGGGGACAGTCTAGGCGAGTCTGAAATCAGTGGGGCGGCTGTGATGAAGGGCAGGCTGACTTCTTGGCCTTGAGCTGAAGCTGCTGCTCACAGGCAAAATTTATTCTTCATCAGAAAAGCCTCCGTGCTGCTCTGAAAGCCTTTCAACTGATTGAATCAGGCCCATTCAGGTTATCTAGGATAATCTTCCTTCCTTAAAGTAAACAGGTTATAGACTTTAATCACATTTATAAAATACTGTCCCAGCAACACCAAGATGAGTGTTGGATTGAATAACTGGGAACTACAGCCTAACCAAGCTGGCACGTGAAATTCACCATCACAGCCCCTATGGAAATATACAATAGAGCATGTTCATGCGTTGAGTTCATTCTCACTTGAGTCTGTTGACTCAGGACAGGGAAGGCTGTAGAAAGCGAGAGAGCTCTGAATTACATGAAGGGGAGACAGTAGTAGGTTGATGACATCAGTTTCTTCCTCCCAAACGACCTCTCCCAATCTTCCTTACTTGCTGACTGGCTGACTGGCTTACAGGAGCAAACAAGCTGTATAGGTATAATATAAATCAGAGAGAAATATTAAAACCAAAAGAGGAATGTCCGCCCATTGTGCCTGAGCTGCCCCACCCTGCCTCTTTGCTATCCTTGGAAACAGTGCAAAACATAGATTGTGTAGGTTAGAAGAGAATTGTATTGTAAAGTTCTTGCATTTGTTCCATTTTCCTGTTTAGTTATTTATTGTGCCCTTGTATTTTGTAGCTTTTCTTTTTTGTGTTTTGCAAACTCTTCTGAGGGTAATGTGGTGAGTTTCGAAGGTGAGGAATGAAGTGGAAGAGGAGAGTTCTAGGGCTAGGTCTACGGACAGTCCTGATATGGTTAGCGATGAGGGATAACAGGTGGAATCTGACACCAGAAGTCAGTGATGAGAAATTACAGCCTCTGAGACACTGCGCTGTGCTACTCAATTAAGGGACACAAGCGACGCTGTTCTTTACAATGAAAGTCATGAACGTGCTTCCACAGGCTGGTGACCCACGAGGTCCTGTCCCACCGTGTGTTGGTGTGACAAAAAACTCGAAAGTGCAGCCATGGCCTGGCCCACTGAAAAGATGCTGAGCTACAGGCCATGGCCATTGGATAAGGAAAGAGCTAGTCATTTTAAACAGCAATTGGAATCTCAAACAAACAGTGTAAAGCTTTGGAGAAAAACTCACACTCAGGCACAGGAAGCAAATTATCCAGCAGCAGAACTTAGTGCCCAGAAAAGTAAAGGCCACACAGTTGCTGAAAACCTAATAGTACCAGTAAAATTGTGGCGAGTAAAGTGCCAGGACAAGATGCAGGATGAGGAGTTGGAAAGGTTTTTCTCTCAAAGAGTATAATCAACATAATGATGACATGTCACATGATGCTGAAGAGGTTTCTATAATAAAGTGAAAAACAATACCTTCTGTATCCAAGCTGATATGTCAACAGATTTCACCAATACATGTCATGGTGTAGCATTTGTAAAATTTATAAATGATGACATTCAAGAATACTTTTTCTGGGGCTTCCCTGGTGGCGCAGTGGTTGAGAATCTGCCTGCTAATGCAGGGGACACAGGTTCGAGCCCTGGTCTGGGAAGATCCCACATTCCGTGGAGCAACTAGGCCCGTGAGCCACAACTACTGAGCCTGCGTGTCTGGAGCCTGTGCTCCGCAACAAGAGAGGCCGGGATAGTGAAGAGGCCCGCGCACCGCGATGAAGAGTGGCCCCCGCTTGCGGCAACTAGAGAAAGCCCTCGCACAGAAACGAAGACCCAACACAACCAAAAATAAATATAAAAATAAATAAATAAATAAAAGATTATTATTTAAAAAAACCAGAATACTTTTTCTGCTGGAAGGAGTTGCCCCAAATAAATAAAGACCAACATGTATTTTTTTTCATTTAATTTATTTATTTTTATTTTTGGCTGTGTTGGGTCTTCGTTGCTGCACATTTCTCTAGTTGGGGCTACTCTTCGTTGCCATGCATGGGCTTCTCGTTGCGGTGGCTTCTCTTGTTGCGGAGCACAGGCTCTAGCCGCGAGGGCTTCAGTAGTTGTGGCACGCAGGCTTAGTTGCTCTGCGGCATGTGGGATCTTCCCGGACCAGGGCTCGATCCCGTGTCCCCTGCTTTCGCAGGCGGATTCTTAACCACTGCGCCACCAGGGAAGTCCCCCAACATGTATTTTTTATTAAGGTTTTTTTTGCATTATTTGATTTGATTGTTCATTGTTAAGGTATAATTGCCATACGATAAACTGTCTAATTTGATGAGTTTTGACATATTTGTACACCTGTGAAACCATCGCCACAATCAAAATTATGAATGCACTCAGGAACCCCAAAGCTTCCTCATGCCTCTGTGTGTAATCCATTTCTCTCTACTCCTGGGCCCAGGTGAAAATATTGATCTCACTGCTAGTATAGTTTGCATTGTCCAGAATTTAATATAACGCAATCATATGGTATGTATTCTTTGGTGTCTGGCTTCTTTCACTCAGCACAGTTATTTTGAGACACCACAGAATCATCCCGTTGTGTGTATCTGTAATTTGTTCCTTTTTATTGCTGAGTTGCATTTCATCGTATGGATAGACATTTGATTTGTTTCTTTTGACAAAGCTGCTAAGAACATTCATGTAAGTATTTATGTAAACATATGCTTTCATTTATTTTGAGTAAATACCTACCTCGAAGCGGAATGGCTGGGTCACATGGTAGGTATATGTTCAACTTTATAAGAAATTACCGAACTGCTTTATAAAGTGGTTGTACCATAGTATATGTATTACCTGAAGACTGTAAGAGTTCCAGTTGCTCTACACCTTCACCAGTATTTGATATGGCCAGTCTTTTTAATTTTAGCCATTCTAGTAGTGGGTAGTACTATCTCATTGTGGTTTTAGTTTTCATTTCTTTAATTACCAATATGTTGAGCATGCTTTCACGTGTCTACTTGCCACCTATATCACTTCTTTGGTGAAGTGTTGTTCAAATGTCTTGCCCATTTTTTTTTATTAGGTTGTTTATTCTTATTGAGCTGTTAGTACTCTTTATATTCTAGATATAAGTCTTTTGTCAGCTATATGTTTTGCAAATATTTTCTTTCCAGCTGGGCTTGCATTTTAATTTTCAGAGCTGTCTTTTAAAGAGCAAAATTTTAAATTTTGATGAAGTCCAATTCGTTGATTTTTTTTCCTTTCACAGTTCATGTTTTTTTGTGTGTCCTATTTAAGAAATCTTTGCTAAGCCCAAGGTCACTAAGATTTTTTTCTAATGTTTTTGTTTAGAAATTTAATATATTTAATGTCTTTTCATGTTTGAAAACAAATGGTCTGTCTTGAAGGAATTATTTGGCATCTGTAGGGATGGTGCTCCATCCATGGTTGACTCCAGGAAAGGCTTTGCCTCTCTTATAAAACAGAAAATCTGGATGTTGTCAAAACATACTGCTTTCTTCCTTGACACCTGATGGTATGAAAAACCCTTGGTGATTAACTGAAAAAGTTCTAGTTGATGCTACAACAATAGTTAACTTTATTAAAGAAAGACAAATTCATTCAAGATTGTTTTAAAATGGTGTGAAAATCTGGGGTGAGGAGAAGGACTTATTTTCTCTTGGAACACTCACTCTTGTGATCCAGCTGCCATGTAAAGAAACCCAAGCTGGGTATGTGACCATGGGAGAGAGAAAGAGAGAGGTCCAACCTTCTGCTGCTGTGGTGCCAGATGTTTGAGCAAAGCCATTTTGAGTGTTCCAGTCCCAGCTGCCATCTTACTGAAGCCACAAGAGAGACCTCAGATGAGACCAGCAGACACTGTTACCAAGCAAAGAGCTCAATGCCCAGCATACATGGAAGCCAACATCACGGCTCCGGTTTTTGAGTAAAGAAAGAGCTGTGTTACGAGGTTGACCAGCAAGGAGACAGGAGGCAAGGCTCAAATCTGTCTCTCCGATCTGGGGTTTTGTCAAACTTTTATGAATTAGGGGAAGAAGGTTGGGATGTGGAAGTGCTGGTGGGCAGGTTTCGATTGGAGGGCCTTGGAACTTGGCCTTTTATGATAAGGTGTGGTAGAGGGGCTTCAGCACCGGATCTTCCTGGACAATGGACCCTGTGCTTCTGAAAGGGCTCTGGCCTTCAGATTCCGGTCATGTCCCTGTCCTTTGGTTCTAGGTGTGGTTTGAGGTCAAAATCTTCTCCTCTGAGCATGCTTCGGCTGCATGACTTGCAGTTTTGTTCCATTGTCTCTGAAAAACAACTCAGTATCTTGTTAAAAACAGGATAGGGCCCATTTGGGGCTGGTTCTGTGATTACAAAATGAACCATCTGGTCAATGCAGAGAATTTTGTGAGTTACTAAAATGGTTGTTGTTTCAGCCATTAAATGTTGGGATAGTATATTACCTGGCAATAGATAGTCAAGCAATCTAGTATAAAGGTCCCCAGTGAAGCTTCCGGGGTTGAGAAGATAACCCTGCTGTAGAGTTTGACATCTGCTCTCTTCCAGCCTTTGGGAATGTGCTTCCACTACTGAAGAAGGGCAAAACTCAACCTCTGCCTCTGCAGCTGGTCCCCAGCCTCCTCCGAGCTCAGCCAGACCTACCACCACTGTGCCCAGAGCAGGGGGGTCTGTGGGTCAGAGCTGTGGACTCATATTCCCCTAGGCACTCCTGCTTCGGAAGTATTTTCCCTCGTGCCCCAACATCCCGCTCTCTGCCTTTTCTCTAGAAAGATCTGTGGCTCTCAGGTTTGTTGCAAGAAAAAACACACCTATGTGACTTGTTAAAATGCAGACTCCTGGCCCACGATGCTGCAGATTTGGCTTCAGGATGCATATTTTTACATAGCGGGTGATTGTGTATAGGCTGTCATGGGAACCGTGTTTTGAGAAACTCCGCCCTGGGTTCCCAAGGTTCTCCTGGTGGACAAGGGGCATTTCTCTGTCATGAGTTGTTCTGGATGAATGACAGTGTGAACGTGCGTGTGCGCGTGTGTGTGTGAGCGTGTGACTGTCAGCACGCGAGCATGTGTGAGTGAGCAGGGACGTGTGATAACGTGTGTGTCAACCCAGCACCGTGAGCATGCGCGGAAGGTACTAGACCCCGGGTAGGACACAGGGTTGGGCGGCCGCGGGTGCGAGGGAAGCCAGGGAAGGGGTGTAGGTGCCCTCGGGAGGAAGAGAAGACCTTTGGGGTGGGTCCCAGGGTCCCACCCAGTTAACTTGATGGCAGTGGCTGCTGGTCCTGGTGGCCGCCAGCGCCCAGCAGCTGCTCTGTTTTTCCTACAAGCACATGCTCCTGTGCTCCGTCTGAGTCCAGAAGCTCACGTTATAAAAAGGTGTCCTGTGCGGGTGATGGAAAAAGGGCAAAGAAAACCACGTGGACCTGGGAGGGGATCTGGGCTGCGCTGGAGCTTGGCAGGCGGCTGGGCCCTCCCGAGGCGCCCACGGCTCCCTGCCAGCCCTCTGTGGCCCGCGGCCACGCTCGTCCACGGCCTGGACGCTGGGGATTTCACCTTGTTTGGTACCGCCCCTGTCCCCCTTTAAACGAACTCCTGGCAGTCGAGCTGGGAATTAGTTGTGGTGTGCTTTTCAAAAATTCTTCACTGCCGTTTGGAAAGTGAAAGACATAATAAAAGTAATAATAACACTTGCTAGAATTTATAGAGCGTAGCTCTCCCTTCCAGACACTGCGTTGAGTGCTTTGGGGGCATTTACTCATTTAATTTCAACTTGGAAGATCACAGACATCTTCTGGAATAGCGATCCTGAAATTAACATTTAAAGCAAAGTATAGATTATCTCTGCTTAAAAGTTTTAAATAAAAATATAACATATAGGAAGATGCACAGTCCACCAGCGTGCACCTCAATGAGTTAGCACAGGTGAGCACAGCTGTGTAACCAGCCTCCAGGTAAAGAAATAGAGCTTTGCCTCCTTCCCAGACCCCTCCCCCAGCCCCCGCAGAAGTGGAAGGAACCGCTTACCCTGCTTCCTTCCCAAAGGAATTGCTGTCCTTTCCTTTAACCCCTAGGTTCATAAACTTTCTATGAATTGAACCACACAGGTAGTTTCTTGTGTCCAGCTTCTTTCCCTTGATGTGTGTCTGTGAGATGCATGTACGCAGGGGCATCTGGCAGTGTCTCCTTCGTTTTCTTTGCTGTAGAGCATTCCATGGTGTGACTACATTGCGTTTTATTTATCCACTCTGTTGTTAACAGATTTTTTTTTTTTTTTTCTGGCTTGGGCTATTACAAATAATGCTTAGATAGCTCCACTTTTCCTTGTTTGGTTTAAGGAAATATTATGATATGTCCATATTCAACTCACAGTCAAAAGTGCTAGATTCACATCCTGGATACACTACTTACTAGTTCTGTGAACTTCGGGAAAAGTCCTTAACCTGTCTGAGTCTCATTTTTTTTCCCCCTCTGGAACGAATAATAATGCCTGCTGACTTCAGTTTCCTCATCTTTCAAGTAGGAATGAATAAAATCTACTTCCTAGGACTACAGGGAAGGATGGATAAGATAAGGCCTTTCCTCGATTCCTCCTGGGACTGTTGTGGACTTAAATGAGGTCATTCCTCTCACATGCTTGGTGACATCCTCAGAACTGCGCCAACACATTTCCCTGTCCTTGTGTTAATACCGGGAAAAGAAAAAAAATAAGTATTTGTTCCTGGATTATATTAAAGAGAAAAACCACAGACTCCAAATGGTGCCACTTGTGCTAAGGCCCATGATACCAAACCTAGATTTAATACCTAACCTAATTGTAGTTTCAACGTTCACCAGAAATGTAATCTTAATCAACCAGTCTGAAATTTTCCAGTCAGCACAAATGAAGTGATTTTCAAGGGGACTATCTATTCCTGCTGTCCCCCTCTCTCCCCAAGAAGACGCAATCTGCATGATAAAACCTTTGTAGTTTCCTCCCCCACAAAAGATGTCCTGGCCTAAAAATAATCCTTTTGTTTCTTTTACTAAGAGCTCCCTTGCCCCATCCTTCTTCTATATAAACCTTCCAATTTGTTCAGCCCCCTCAGAGCACCACGGATGCTGCCCCATTCGTGAATTACCTAATAAAGCCAATTAGACCTTCAAATTTACGTGCTCGAATTTCGCTTCTTAACAAATATAAGACTGTACACTAACCAAATAGTTTGCTCATCAAGACTGACAGCTTGGTCGTGAAGAATCTCACCCCGTGATTCACACCAAATCAAAAGCTATTGTATCACTATATTTGAAGCAAAGTATAGATTACTATACTATACAAAGTATAGTATACAAAGTATAGATTTGTCCCCAAATCTCAACAGTCTCCAGCTATGCAAGACCCACTTTGAAACCAACCATCTCCAGCCCTAAACCCTGTAACTGTCCTCCTAGACATCCTTCTTCTGAGACATCACTCAGATGTTTCATGGTGATGTTCTCCCTTATTGCAGTAAGTCCGATGAACTTGCATGACCTATGGGTTTTTCTGGGCTTTTGGGAGGTCAGTGGTCAACATTTCCCTTTCTGCCCTCCTCCTCCTTCCATAGGCATCATCTCGTCTGATCTTCCTAACAGTCCCAGAAAGTGGGTATTATTTATCCCTATTTTATAGATGAGAAAGCTGAGGGTCAAAGAGAAGTAGCTTGCTCAAGGCTACAGTTGGCAAGTAGAGGATTTGACCTCTGGCCCACTCTAAGTCTCTGCCTGTCTTTGTGCTAAGCACATGGGGGGCATTATTCATGTTGTTATTACCTAGAGTCAAGCTGAGTCATAGGGAGCTTGGCCCATCAGGGCTCCTGAAGACATGGAGGCAAGGGTGATCTGACCACTACCTCCTGCACTGAGTCATCTCTTCTAGACCCTATTTTGTAGGGGAGAAGGGGCTTCTTCCCTTCTAGGTTCTACTCTGAAAAGGTGGAAGTCCTCACCTGAAATACCATCTTCAGCTAAAGACGGGAGAAGATGTTAGGGGTGGAGAGTCAGTTATGGGAGGTGACCAGGAAAAACACAGTGAACAAGGGTAAGGTTGTGATGCAGATTTAAGTTCTTGCTTTGTCCACTGATAAGAGTTTCTAGAAGCTGAGTTATCCTCCTTTCCCTGGTGCAGCAGAGAGACACCCTTACAAATGGAGATTTCCTTATACACGGAAACATCTCTTAGGAAGGGTAACTTCTACTTGATTTTCAGAGCTTCTCCCACGTCTGCCGTTTCTTAAAAATAACCAATTTAAAATAATCCTTATTCCAAAAAGACACACTTTGGGGTGGTAAATTCTGCTCCCCTACAGCTTATATTCTAAACTAAAATAATCTGCTCATCAAGACTAATAGCTGAGTAGTGAAGACTCCCACCCTTTGGCTCACATCAAGCCAAAAGCTATTGGATCATATTCTATTCACCAAATCCCAAACACATGTTACTATTCCATACTCAACTCTCAGTCAGAAGTCCTGGATACAGTACTTCCTAGCTCTGTGACCCTTGAGAAAATTACTCAGCCTCTCTGGGCCTCATTCTCCTCTGGAAGGAATAGTGCCTAACTTACCTCAGTTTCCTATTCAATCAACACGTATTTGTCAAGCATCTACCACATGCCAGGCACTGTTCTAGGAGATTAAGGAGCCAATAGCACAAAGATCCCAGTGTTGTTTTGTGCCTTTGTCTCTTCAGTCCCGCCCCCTTTTTTCTTCCAGTTTTACTAAGATATAATTGACATACAGCACTGTATAAGCTTAAGGTGTACAGCATAATGATTTGACTTACATACATCATTGCCATGATCACCACAATAAGTTTCGTGAACATCCATCCTCAGATAGATACAAAATTAAAGAAAAAGAAACAAATTTTTCCCTGTGTTGAGAACTCTAGGGATTTACTTTCTTAATAACTTTCACATACAACGTACAGCAGTGTGAATTATATTTATCATGTTGTATATTATATTCCCTGGTACTTATTTATCTTATAACTGGGAGTTTGTACCTCTGACCACCTTCGTCCAATTCCCCCTCACCCACACCGTTCATTTCCCTTTTCTGAGAAGCTTTCTCCCCCTGAATCTACCCTCTTCCTCTCCCCCAACCTCCACATATTTGCCTAGCTATTGCCTCCTCATGCTTCTACACTCAGGTCTGATGTCCTTTCCCCTAGGAGCCATCCAACAGAGCACTGGCCACTGTTTACTGAAATGCTGGGGAGCTCAGTCTCCACAATTGTCTCCCCATCACCTATGAGCTTCCCCAGGGCAAGGACCAGATTCCCTGCACTTTTGTATCCTCGGTGCCTGTTACAGGGCTTGGCTTATGGTACAATCTCAGTACAAGTTAAATATAACTTTTCTTGTACAGATGGCCAAATAAGACAGTGTGATGGACATTTAGGGCACATCTGTTGAGTCATCAGCACTCCAAGGACGTCAGTACTGCCCTCAGAAACCAGAAATTAGTCCAGGTAGGTTGCAAGGGATTCAGCCATATTATGGGGGTCTGGGTCAAGAACTTGCCTTCTCCAAGCCTCTGTCTCTCATCTGTTAAATGGGAAGAACAAGAGCTGCCTTTACATATATCCAGTGTCGCCTGAAGAAAAATGCACGACATAAAAGTTCCAAGTTACGTTTTATTCGGGGACCTTACTGAGGACTATAGCCTGGGAGACAGCCTCTCAGGGAGCTCTAAGGAACTGTTCTGAAGAGGTAAGGGAGGAGTCAGGATATTTAGGAGTTTTTGCAAAAAAAAAAAAAAGAAAAAACCATGTGGTCAAACATTGAAAGATTACTGCTAATCCCCCAAAACAGACATTTTCAGTTAATGATTTTAGTGCTTCTCTGTGTATGGGAAGATGCAAGAATCTAGGCTCATTGAAATTATTCCTTAAGCATGCATCTTAAATATCTAGGACCGGTATCCTGTTTTAATCCACCCTGAGTTCCCCTGAGGGCACACCGTTGCGGGGCAGCTGCAGTGGTTGATGGCTTCATGGCAGGCAACCTTCACTGTTTACTGGTTTGGCAGGCAACAGTTTTTTTGTCCACACCAGCTTAAAAGGTGCTTTATATTATTTTAACTCATTTAATCATCTCAACACCCTCGAGGGAGGGGCTATGATAATTGTCAATTTATAGACAAGGAAACCAAGGCACAAGGGGTTTGGAGAATTTGCCTAAGGCTACACTGACACAGCCAGCAAGTAGCAGACCTGGAAAGGAGACTGTGATCTTGACCACCACAGACCACCCTGCCTGGGGCTGTGGCTGCCACCCTAGAGACTCATTTCAGAAACTTCCATAGAGCATGTTAGCACAAGCTCTTCCCCTGTTCACCTAGAGCCAGTTCCTGGCAGTAAAGTCGCGGCCAAACACAGCTTCCTTTGAAAGTCCAAACTGTTCCCCTGTCTTTCTTGATGAGGCCTCAGGAAAAATGAATTGTTGCCTCTGTGTCTCTGTAGCAAAGAAACAACTGCCTTAACATAGCAGCAGCTTGTGTGTATGGGAGGCACAGGGAACACTAATGATAACGAATTGATAAGTTCAATTCCACATGTGTTGATGATAAAATGAATTGATAAATTCATTCATTTATTTAACAGCTATTTATTGAGTACCTACTCTGTCAGTGTGGAGAACTAATTCTAAACAAGGCAGTTGAGGCCCTTGCCTGGATGGAGTTTATGTTTTTGAGATGGGAGGAACAAAAAAAAAGTTTTCGTTTTTTTTTTTTCCCATCACTTTTCCTTCTTTTATTTATTTAGTTTGTCCAAATTTTGGTATTTTGGCTTTTCTTCAAGTATTTCATTCTTGCATTTTCCCCTAAAATATGAGAGAAGAATTTAAAAGCATTTAAACTTAAGAGCATATATATGTGTGTGTGTGTGTATATATAAAAATGAGAGTGTTAAAGAGGGATTTATACAATCTAAGAAACATGAAATTATAGCATTGGAAAGGAACTTTCTGATCCAGACACCTGTCTTGAGTGAATTCCATATGAAAAATCACAGCACGTTAGAGCTGGCAGGGACTTCTTAGATCTACTAGGCCAATATTCCTCAGGCACTGATTTATGGGATGGCCTTGGATTTCAGGGAATTTTTTCCTACTTATAAAACTTTAAAATCTGAAGGTATTTACGTTTGACTCACCTGGATACAGATGGATAAAGACAAACTTGACTCTCCATGGTCAAGCCAAAACTGTGAATTTTTTATGGATCTATCTGTAAATATAATTTCCCTATGAGGATTTGTAGGGTTTTATTAAGGATAATGAATAAAAAAGGAAAGCTTAATAAAAAATTCCTAACTTGGGACTTCCCTGGTGGCGCAGTGGTTAAAAATCTGCCTGCCAATGCAGGGGACATGGGTTCGAGCCCTGGTCTGGGAAGATCCCACATGCCGTGGAGCAACTAAGCCCGTGAGCCACAACTACTGAGTCTGCGCTCTAGAGCTCTTGAGCCACAACTACTGAGCCCGCGTGCCATAACTACTGAAGCCCACGTGTCTAGATCCCGTGCTCCACAACAAGAGAAGCCACCGCAATGAGAAGCCCACGCACCGCAACGAAGAGTGGCCCCCACTCACCGCAACTAGAGGAAGCCCGCATGCAGCAACGAAGAGCCAATGCAGTCAAAAATAAATTTATAAAAAATATTTATTTAAAAAAAAGAGTCCAGAGCCTTCTCCCAGTGGAGTCACACAGGATACTCTTAACTGCTTTAGCAGTGAGTTGTGACAACACGTGTGAAACGGTGTCTATCAGGGAAGCTCCACTGAGCCTAGGAGTCCAGGGACTTTCCTGAGGCCAGTCATGTAGGGACACTTTGCCTAGCATGTACCAAATTTCCAGACTTCCAGAAGGAAGACAGAGGTCTGCATAAACCATACTGTTAAGACAAAGAGTTTTGGCCTAGCGAGCCACTGTTTTCTGTTCTGGGGATGGTGAGAGCCCTCTCCAAATCCAAATTCTCAGATGCCAGCCAAGGGCTACCCTTGCAGATACTCTCAGGTCAGCTACATTAACTCTTTTCTGCACAGGGCCTCGGATCCACATGTGTCTTTTCTGGATCAGTGACCACTGCATCACAATAGGTTCTAGGTTCCGTTGGAGGCGACTTGCTTTCTGAAGCCATGCATATCCCACACAGGCCACAGGAAGCTAGGAGTGGTGTGGCAGGCCACCTCGCCTGTCAGACACATCCTTCTACTGTGGCTGTCACCCTGTGCTGGACTCCTTTCCACGCCTCCGCTCCAAGTTACTTATGGGAAAATATGGCATGACCCCCCTCCTGCTAGAGTCCGATATGCCCCTTGGGTCTGATCATTCATCTCTGGCTGGGTCCCAAGGCAGAGGTGGAAGGCGGTACAAGGTCCTGGCATTTGAACTACTCCCCCTGCCTTCTTTTCTCTTCTTCCCACAGTTCACTGCGGTGGGAACAGGTGGCTTCCCATGTCTTCTGGGTCACAACATCATATGTGGAGTAAACTCTGGCATCTGGGGCACCTGGCCTGGTTGTTGCGAACGGGTTAATGGGAGCTAAAGAAATATAGACAGTCCTTTTCTCTCTTGGCAAATCCTGGCTTCCAGTACTACTTCATGACTCAAAGCTGATGAATGACCTTTTTGCTTTAGATGAGGCCTTTCCTTCCATGGGGAGAGAAGCCTCGTGGTACACAAGGCATGGCTGGCTGCAAAGGTGGGTGAAATTTAACATCCCTGCATTTCATTCCAGAAATGATCATTTGCATTTGTATGATGCTTCACGATGTAAATGTGCTTTTACGAACATTGTCACAACGACTCAGCCGTTGAGGTAAGCATATTCATCGTGCAGATAAACTGAGACTAAAAGAGGGCTGGTTCATGGCAGAGGTTGGACTTGAATTGATGTCATCAGACTTGATGTCCAGGAAACTTCTGACATTCATTGCTGGCCAGAAATCTTTATTGACTTTTGTACTCTATGGACAGATGTGGTAAAAAAAAAAAAAAAAAAAAAAAAATCTGTTCTTTCCCATCCAGCGCGGTAGTCTGAGTAATGGCCCCCAAAGATGTCCAATCCTAATCTATGGAACCTGTAAATATGTTGCCATTGAAGGTAACATATTTACAGGTGTGACTGAGTTAAGGATTTTGAGATGGGAAGATTATTCTGATTATCTGAGTGGATTCAGTTTAATCACTAGGGTCCCTCTTAAGAGGGAGACGGAAGAGTGAGAGTCAGAGAGAGAGATTGGAAGATGCTGTGCAATGGCTTTGAAGATGGAGGACAGGCTACAAGCTAAGGAATGCAAGTGGCCTCCAGAAGCTAGAAGAAGGCAAGGAGACAGATTCTTCCCAGAGCCTGCGGAAGTGACACAGCCCTGATGATACCTTGATTTTAGCCCACTGAGACTGCTTTTGGATTTCTGACCTCCAGAGCTGTACGATGACAAATTTGTGTTACTCTGAGCGACTAAGTTTGTGGAAATTTGTTACAGAAGCGATAGGAGACGAATACATCTAGCATCCCTTCTTGTAGCAGAATCCGTCTCAGCCTCTTGGGGTGGTTGCCTCTGGGGAGCCACCCTGCCCCCACCCTTGCTTCCTGTGATGTGGGTGGGGCTGACCCCACATCTGGCTCCAGGACGAACATGTTATCCAGGCCTGGCCAATGAGAATACCACATGCTCTGTCCCAGTGACAGGTGAGGGCATGAGCACATGACCACAGCTGGGCCCAGCAGAATGAAGCGCTGGACTCTTGCTGGAGCCGTTGGGAAGGAGGCAGGCAATTGCCACCGTGGGTGCAGAGCTGAAGCAGGTAAGCCTGGAGCAGGTGGCAGCCACCTGAGAATAAGGACGACACGTAGGGGAGCAGAGCTCTGGAAAGAGACATTGTCCTCAAGACAGTGCTTGAAACCTTGAATCCAGTCATGCCTAAAGGCGGCTTTGACCCTTGAAGGTCCCAATTACAGGAGCCGGTAAAGGTCCCTTTTGGTTCACCCGAGTTGGAGTTGGATTTCTGAACCCAAATGTCGCTGGCTAATAGAGTTGCTTGGTCAGAGGTCATCTAAATGGTAGCATTGGATGACTGATTTTGTTGAAGTTCAACACTATTGAGCATAGCCTAGTACTACTCAAGAGGAGGCGTGTTCTTGTCCAAATGGCACTGACCTTGCAATTGAAACCAGGGAGAAGAGATGGATCCTTTCCGCCCAGAGAATGTTACCGCTGAGTATTACTACCTGAGTCCTTTTACTTAACAGATCCTAACAAACACTTAGGTATCTGGATATTGCATTTCTCTGGCCTTATCTCAGGTGGCTACTGAGACCCAGGGAAGGAGAAAGACTTGCTTTAAGCCACATGATCGGCTGCTGGCCGACCTCGGATCAGAACTCCTGCCTCTGAGTCCCGGCACCGCGCTCCCTCTGAAGCATCTCATGTGAGCATAATCCCTCCCGCTCCCATGGCTCTGAAAATTCACACCCTGCTGTGTACAATTAGTCCTCGCTGCTCTCCCTTGCTGAGAAGCATTCTTAATTTCATTTTCAGAGCCCTGGGTTTGTCATTATCATAATGAGATTATTTCACGTCTTGAATATTAAAAATTTGACTCCGCAAAATAAGGTTTGTGTTCCAAGGTGATTGTTGTTTACCAGCCCCCAACATTCAGCCTGCTCTCTTTTGAGAAACGTCACTTTGAGGGTAAGTCGCCCCCCACCTCCCCCACTCTCAGTAGAGGTCATGTTCAGAAGGATCTCTGTTTGAGTTCCTAATATCGATGGCATTGCTCTGACTCATCTACAGGAACCTAGAATTATCAGCTTTCAATTCTAGAATCACCCCAGCATCTTAAAGTTTACGTAGTCCCATGTTTGCAATTCTCTGAATCATAATTTTTTCCTATGATTTAAAGACGTCCTTTTAGGGAGTTCCTTGGTGGCCTAGTGGTTAGGATTCTGGGCTTTCCCTGCCATGGCCCAGGTTCAGTCCCCGGTCAGGGAACTGAGAATCCCGCAAGCTGTGGCACAGCCAACAAAAAAAACCAAAAAAAACCCAAACTAATTAAAAAATAAATGAAGGTGTCCTTTTAAAATTAAGACAGTTTTTTAGAGCAATTCAAGGTTCACAGCAAAACTGAGTGGAAAGTACAGAGACGTCCCGTATACCTGCCCCCACTCATGCATCACCTCCCCATTATCCACACCCACACCAGAGCAGGACGTTTATCACCACTGATGAAGCTGCACTGATACATCATAATCACCCCAAGTCTATAGTTTCCATTAGGGTTCGCTCTTGTTGTTGTACATTCTATGGGCTTAGACAAATGTATAGTGACATGTATCTCCCATTATGGTATCATACAGAGTATTTTCACTGCCCTAAAAAATCCTGTGTGCTCCAACTATTCATTCCTCCCTCCCCCCAACCCCTGGCAAACACTGATCATTTTACTGTTTCCGTAGTTTTGCCAATTTCAGAATGTCATATAGTTGGAATCATACAGTGATTGGCTTTTTTCCCTTAGAAATATGCATCATTCCTTGCATTTTCCTGTGGGGAAAGTAAGCTTTGGAAAGTCAAGTATGTATCACTCAGAGTTCTTGGTTAAAGGCAACTACTCTGCTAGCTTAAGAGGATCGTGAATATTTTAAAGGCTGTTCAGTAGCTCACAGAAGTCCAGGAGGGTCAGAGAAACAACTAGGTGCCCACTCAGCTGCAAACAAGCCCCTCAGGGTCTGCTCCAGCAAAGACATCCCTGTTGCTGTCTGTAGTGGGTTGTAGCGGATGGCCGGTGGCCGTCATACTTTATAGGTAACCACACTCGGTGCCTCAGCCCCACTGCTGGGATAAAGGACACCTGTACTCCCAAAGGGGTTGTTCCAGTTGCTTCAAGGAAAATGTATCATTTCACACAAACCTTTGCTACTTTGATACACTAAAATGGTGTTGTCTGTTTTGGTTTGCTTGGCTTAAATTATTGAGGTTGTAACTTTCCCCATGTTCTATTATCGAGTTGTATTTCCTGCCTGTCTATATGAAGAATTCCGTCCATGTTTTTTGTTCATGTGTCTATTGGGGTCTTGGTGGTGTTATTAGTTGCTCACATGAGCTTTTTATATATAGTAGTTTCACACTTCATTTTTCTTTCCTCCTTCCTTCCTCCCTTCCTTCTTTCCTTCCTTCCTTCCTTCCTCCCTCCTTCCCTTCCTCTCTCTCTCTCTCTCTCTCTCTTTTTCAATGAATATTTCCATCACATTTTTACTTGCTGTTTACCTTTGTTCCTTTTCCTCTGACATACAGGAGTTTTATATTTTGGAGATGAATATTTGACAACTATTTCTCAGGCTGCCCACATAACCCAAGAGATTGTTTTATGGAAAAACATCTCTAACCCTGAATATTTAGATAATTCCTTTTTTTGTGTCCTGCCACCTCACAACACGTTTGGGTCAGTAGGTTTGTAGAGAGCCCTTTCATCTCCAGAGAGGGTCATAAACAACTCTGAGAAGCATGGTTTTTCACTACACCCCAGGGCAAAAAAAAAAAAAAAAGATGAAGGTGACTATTGTTTGAGCCAATCTTTTAGACAGACTCATCTTATCCTCCCATCTAAACAACTGTTGAAGGGAGAGAGGAGAGGGGGGCAAGAGAGAATGTTAAACCCTGGTTTAAAAGTCACTGAGGTTTGACCTGCACTAGGAAAGGCTCTGAAAGTGAGCATGTCTGTGAGTGCAAAGGGGAAAATCCAGATGACTAGTGGAAAAATCTCTCTGTTAACTCCTGATTGCCTGTCCCCCAACTCCCGTGCGCTTATATGACCTCTGTCCCCAAGCTCCTCAAAGGGTTGATCTTGATTAGGCATGACCTTGATGAGAAGTCTAGGCGAGGTGCTGTTCGATGTTTGAAGAACGGATAGACGTGGTTGATTCACTCTGAAGCATGGGTCTTGGTGCCACATAACCGTGGTTCAAATCCCACCTCCCACCTGCACATAACAGCTGCACAAATGTGAGCAAGTCCCTTAATCTTTCTGAGGCTCAGTTTTGTCATCTGTGTAATGGGATGCTCACACTGTCCTTGTGTGACTGAGATGAGGGTTAATGGTGGTGGGTGTCACGTGTTAGCAGTGTCTGGCCCGCGGCAGGTAGCAACAGGAGCCCATTGTAACATATCAGGAAATTAACTGGCAGTCCTCGAGGGTCATCTGCTATGTGTCCAGCATTGCAACAGGTCTGTGACAACAGGTCCCAATGTCACCCTCCCTGAGCTTATGCAGTGTGTCCCAGGAGATGGGGCATAGCTCACCAAATGACTCGCACCTGTACGACAGTGTAGACATGCTAAATTATAGAGGAGGGATCCAACTCTTACAAGCGGGAAGAGATCTCTGTAAGCTGAAGTAAGTAGCGAAAGCATCATGGTGGAGGTAGGGGTTTACCTGGGTTTTGGTGATTTAAGAAACATATTCTCTTTTTTTCGACAGAATATTTTTCCCTCTGAAAATGAAAATAGCTGTACAGTTTTCCTTTTTAAAAATAATATGTACTCTTTAACACATGCACCCGAATGTTCATTGCAGCACTATTTACAATAGCCAGGTCATGGAAGCAACCTAAATGCCCATCAACAGACGAATGGATAAAGAAGTTGTGGTACATATATACAATGGAATATTACTCAGCCATAAAAAGGAACGAAATTGAGTCATTTGTTGAGACGTGGATGGATCTAGAGACTGTCATACAGAGTGAAGTAAGTCAGAAAGAGAAAAACAAATATCGTATATTAATGCATGTATGTGGAACCTAGAAAAATGGTACAGATGAGCCAGTTTGCAGGGTAGAAGTTGAGACACAGATGTAGAGAATGGACATATGGACACCAAGGGGGGAAAACTGCGGTGGGGTGGGGATGGTGGTGTGCTGAATTGGGCGATTGGGATTGACATGTATACACTGATGTGTATAAAATTGATGCCTAATAAGAACCTGCAGTATAAAAAAACAAACAAAACAACTAATACTAAACTTTCATTGGGTTATTTGTATGGAAATATGTTAATATAAATGTTTCAGACATAAAAAAAAATAATAATAATATGTACTCTTTAAAAAATAGTTAGAGGGCTTCCCTAGTGGCGCAGTGGTTGAGAATCTGCCTGCTAATGCAGGGGACACAGGTTTGAGCCCTGGTCCGGGAAGATCCCACATGCCGCAGAGCAACTGGGCCCGTGAGCCACAACTACTGAGCCTGCGCGTCTGGAGCCTGTGCTCCGCAACAAGAGAGGCCGCGATAGTGAGAGGCCCGTGCACCGCGATAAAGAGTGGCCCCCGCTCGCCGCAACTAGAGAAAGCCCTCGCACAGAAACGAAGACCCAACACAGCCAAAAATTAAAATGAATAAATAAATTAATTAATTAATTTAAAAAAATCACTTCCACCATCAGTATTTATGGCTTCTCTTTTCTCCATACCCTTCCCAGCACTGGTTATCGTCAATATTTTATAATCTTCGCCAGGCTGATAGGTAAAAATGATATCATTCATTTAATATGTATTTCTACACTGCCTAGCGTCTACGCTGTCATGTTAGACATGATACAGGAATGGTCCCCGTGGTCCCAGAGCTCACAGACCACTGGAAATAGACACGTTGAATAAGTGCCCAGTGAGGTTTTTCAGTGATGTAACCTCATGTCTAACAGTGGACCAAGGAGGTGGCTGTTCTTTTCTGCCTCTGTTAACTCACGTAAGGACACAGATGGTAGGGAGACAGTACAGGACATCCCAGGGATTCAGGGGAGGAAGATGAACTCAATCATGCTTTTCTACAGCATCCTTGGAGTCCTATTATTAATGTCTTGAGGACTGCACCTGCCTATGGGGATTTATATTCTGAGGTGGCATACTTTAATTGTACAGCATGGGATAAAATAATAATAATATTAAAAGGTGCTGGAACAACTGGATATCTGTATTAAAAAAAAAAAAAAGACCCCCATGTTTACCTCATACCGTACACCAAAATTCACTCAAAATGGATCAAAGACCTAAACCTAAGTGCCAAAAGTATGACACTTTCTTCAAGAAGCCACAAGAAAAAAATCTTTGTGGCACTGAGTTAGGCCAAGATTTCTTTAACAGAACACAGAAAACATGAACCATCAAAGAAACAATTAATAAAATAGACTGCGGCAGTTTTCAAAACTTTTGCTCTTCAAAAGGCACAGTTAAGAGAAACAAAAAGGCAAGCAGACTGAGAAAAAATATATAAAAACATATATCTGAAGAAAGGCTGGTATCCAGAATACATAAAGAATTTAATAGTATTACAACTAATGAAAAAAAAAAAAAGAAATAATGAAAAAAAAACAGCAAAAGATTTGAACAGATATTTCAGAAAGGAAAATTTCTGAATGATCAAGAAATGCATGAAAAGATGCTCAACATCACTAATCATCAGGGAAATGTAATTAAGACTACAATGAGATATTACTGCACACTCAGTAGAATGGCTAAAATCAAAAAGACCCACAGCACTAAGTTCTGACAAGGATGTGGGACTCTCCTACTTTGCTGGTGGGAATGCAAAAGGGAACAGTCACTTTGAAGAAGACACAGTCTCATAGAGTGTCTTAGGTAGTTTTCCAAGATAAATGAAAACTTTTGTTCATACAAAGACTTATATGCAAATATTCATTGCAGCATCATTCAGATTAGTTAAAAATTGGAAAGAGTGCCAATGTCCATCAACCAATGGATAGATAAATTGTAGGAAATTGATTATCATGGAATACTGCTCAGCATTATTTCTTCCAGAGTTTTAAATTTTTCCCCAAGAATGTCTTTATTAAATCCCTCAGGCAAGGTAGCACAAAGCCTGCTTGAAATGGAGGAGCGAAGAAGTAAAGAATACCAGAACAAGCACAATGAATATTTCAATAAATTACCATGCCGTTAATGTCAAAGTGTGCTTAAGAAATGCTACTGTTGTCACTGAGGAGGGGCACAAGGAGGGACTAGTAGCGGTGAAAAGGGAAGAAGAAAACAGGGAAGGCACCCAACAGTCACTGAGTGCCATGTCATCCTCTTCGGGGTTCTGTCCTTCGAGGCAGCTGCAGCTGCCTTCATTTTATAGGTGGAGAAAGTAGGTCTCAGAGGGGTGAAGTGACCTGCCGCAGGTCACACAGGTCCACCGGGTCTGTCTGAGCCCTCAGTCCAACTGGCAGTCTGGGAAGAGAAGAGAGGGGACCCTGGACCCACCGCCACTGCCTGGCTTCTGGCTTTTCAACCTTGGATCTGCCACCACCAGCCCCGTGACCCTGGGTATGTCACCTTTCTCTGCCTCAGTTTTCTCCTCTGTAAATGAAGATAAGAACGGCCCCCACCTGGAGGCTTGTGGTGAGGGGAAATGCGTAAAGCGCTTTAGACACCATGTGAACGATGGCTCCCTCTGTGACCATGCTGGAACAGGGGTGCAGGGTGGGCAGGGGGGTGGGCGAGACCATCTGACTGGGGCTGGAGGGCTTTGGGTCATCTGGATGGGAGTTTGGGTGGTGACCAGGGACCCCCAGTTAAGAAATCCTGGAGAGGGATGAGAAGTTTGGGGAGCTGATTTCTGGGCTGCGCGTGGAGACGGGGAGGGTGGTTGAGGCCACCTAGAGGGCAGTCGGAGGGGGCTTGGGGTAGTGCCCAAGGGTCCGAGGGTCTGACAGACCTCCTTCCTCAGTAAGGGAGGGAGAGGAGTCTCTTGGGCCTGAACTGGGTGGAAGGGCAAAGGCAGCATCAGAAAGTGAAACAGAATAATAGCGCCTCTTTCTTCCCTCCTTCCTCTCCTTCCTCCCCTATTTTCTTCCCTCCCTCTCTCCTTTCCTCCCTCTTTCTCTATCGCTTCTTCTGTCCTTTCTTTCGTCCCCACCTTGTTCTGAAAGGCCAGGGAAGAAGAGCCTCGCTCAGAGCCATGTCATGAGTAACCCACTTGTGTCCTTGTGGTTTACCTACCTGAGGAAGAGGTGTACCCTAAGATCTCCACATGCTGTGGGCACATGGTTTCTGATTCAACTCCACAAATATTTACTGTGCTCTGGTTAACTGAGTGTACTTTGTGCTGGAGGTGCCAGAGAGATGCAAACAGGCAAAGCCCATCCTGGGAGGAGTCAGTCTGGTGCCCCTGGCTGATGTTGGCCCAAGACATGCCCCCCCCCTTCCCCAAGGATGCAAAAGAGCTCTCTGTCTACCAGTGCCCTAGGCCCACATCTCTCTCCAACAAAGTGCAGAAACGGGCGCCAGTTCTGCAAGATCTGAACAAGACAGTACACTGAAGGCGTCATCTACAGGAACAAGGTAGAGCTCAGCCTGCAGGAACTGGCGGGCTTGGTAAATACCTGTCGGTTCACTGCTGATGGCAGACACAAGCCGGAATTCTGATTTTGCATCAGCTTCTTCCTCTCCTCTGAATTTTCCAAGATCATCCACACACATAGAACTTTCTCCTCGACACCGTGTTCAGGGGCCACGCCAGGTTTTGAAATAGACCCCAGATTCATTTGTATGTTGTTTCACTTGGAGAGTAAGATTCATGCCTCACAATCAACCAAGGTTTATTAGCCAGGCCCCACGATGAGCCTGGTGTTGATGTGCAGAAACTCTTGGGGTAAAAGGGAATTTAGAAGAATGAAGGAAAATAAGGTCTGAGGAGGGATGAAGGGTTGCAGCCAGGAAGACTATTTCTTTTTTTTTTTTTTTTTTATAAATGTATTTATTTATTTATTTATGGCTGCGTTGGGTCTTCGTTGCTGCGCGCGAGCTTTCTCTAGTTGTGGTGAGCGGGGGCTACTCTTGGTTGTGGTGCGTGGGCTTCTCATTGCGGTGGCTTCTCTTGTTGCGGAGCACGGGCTCTAGGGTGCGCGGGCTTCAGTAGTTGTGGCACATGGGCTTTAGTAGTTGTGGCTCGCGGGTTCTAGAGCGCAGGCTCAGTAGTTGTGGCACACGGGCTTAGTTGCTCTGTGGCATGTGGGATCTTTCTGGACCAGGGCTCGAACCTGTGTGCCCTGCATTGGCAGGTAGATTCTTAACCACTGAGCCACCAGGGAAGCCCCAGGAAGACTATTTCCCAAATGCTTTGGGCTCTCTGACTTCCTGGCCTGGATGGGATGTGGAACAGTGGGTGAGTAGTTCTGGTTGATACATGATGAGCAGAAGTGACACGTGCTCTTTCTAGGTTGGATCACTGAATTGTTGGGGTCAGACCTGCGAGAGACCCTCTTTCCTCAGGCACTGCAACCGGCCAAGTTCTAGGTGGGGGCTGCTTCGGCCTCATCCTGTACATGGTATTCCACATGTTCAGCTCCTCTGCTGACCCACGGCAGGCATGTGGTGGAGCGAGACCTAATCCCTGGTTGTTTTAAGACACTGAAGTTAGGGCTTGTTTGTTATTGCAGCATAACCTCACCTGTCCTGACTGCTACACTTGGAAAACAAAAAACTTGATTTGAGAGGCAGCCTTCCATTGACCTCTCTTCAAAATTCAAAATATCAAATCTCCTTTCTCCTCAGTCTTATCAGTCAACACTGTCCTTTATCTGGTCGATATTTATCATGTAGCATGCATAAAAGATACAACAAAGTTTTGTTAGGATAAGAATGGAAAGAAAGCAATGACTGTACTTGTGGTTGGGAAGTTTATTACTGTGTGATGAGGAGACAAGAAATAGAACTTTTCTCTCACCCCTAAGGGGCACAGAACAACAGAATCGCAGACCACTACCACTGACCGTGACCATAGATTTTAGAGGGGATCTAATTTAACTTCCTAGCCCAAGAAGGCATCACCTCTCCATCTCAGATTTATTTTTACCTACCAGGTGCCAGTCGCTCTGCTGAGCACTAGAGAGAAACAGAGATGAATAAAACTCAGCTTAGTAGGTACAGTGACCCAGGAGGGGTTTGGACCTAGTGCTCAGAACACAGAGGAGGAAAGAGGCCACTTCTGGTGAGAAATCAGGGAAGGCTTCTTGGAAGAGGTGGTAGTTCACCTGTCAGAACCTTATCCCTCACTGTATGTTTGGGCCCATTCCTGACTGTGAGAATGCAGAAATGTATGCTGGGCATGGTTCACCATCCTTCCTCACCAGGTGGGCCAACTCAACTCACCATGACCCACCAGGGATTAGGCTTCTGACCTCTCCCTTGGCCCTGAGACTTCCCAGACTGCCTTATGCGTGTCCAGGCTTTTGTCCAGGTACAGTGTGGTCTCTGCCCTGGCAGGCGAGGGACCAGTTGGGTGACCTGGGAGCAAATCCCAGCCTGCTCTATAAAACTAGGAGTTAAATGAGAGCCTGCTGTTCTAGGCCAAACACTGCAAGTGCCCATCTAGTCATGCTCCCTGCGGGGAATCCCTGCCTTGGTCAAGGATGGACAGGTGGGTGGGTAAGGGCAGCTCCCATCCCTGATCTCCCGTTGGGGGGAATCACTGGAGAATGACTTTGTACTGGATCTTGTTCAGCTCGGCTGCCTTTAGTAAGCAGCTCATTCACAAGTGAGCACAAATTAATACAGTACAAACCGGCTACATAAATATCGTGCTATAATTGATTGTCTTCTGTAATCAAAGGCAAGGCTGCTGACTTTGTTACTTTCCCTGCTTAGCAACTGCTGGAGGAAGACTTTGCGTGGAAGGGAACTGAGGTTGTTGAGGTGGTTTTTGCTGCATGTATCTGTCTGCAAATTGTGTCTCTGATGTATTGAGAGGAGGATAAGGCCCATTACATTCAGATTCAATAAGTATCAAATGCCTGCTGTGTGAGAGGTATAGAAAGACCCATTATCTTATTTCATCACTAATTGCGTTAATAGTAGTAAAGATCTGATAATATGCGCAAAACTTATTGTAGTCTTTACAGTAACTTTTTTTCCTGGTATATATTATCGTTGGAATTTAAATAACCCTTTAGATCTTCCATTCTAGGTAGTTTGATAAGTGGACTATAGGAACCGATTTTCTCCAGCTAGTACTAGGTAGGTGAGACAGTGATCTCTGCACTGTTTACCTGCATCCAGTTTGACTGCTAAACAATCTAAACACATGGAACTGGAATTTTTAAGTCACTTCACTCAACACAAGAAAGCAACACCATCTTTCCATTTACCTGCCAACGCTAAGGCGGGCTTGGTTTTTTCCAGCAGTTGGTTGTACTGGGAGGAGTGACTTAGTGGGGGCATCCTCTCCCATCCACCCTGCTAAGACTCTGCCCTTTGGAGGATCTGGAGGGAGCTCTACCCTTTGGGAAATCAGACTTCGAAAAGCCACAAAACCCCTTTTGCCCTGTTGAGGTGGGGTGAGTGTCAGACTGCATAAATCCCGGGGAAAGCTCAGCTGTCTCCTGACCCCTGAGAATTACGCAGTTTTCCTAACCTTGACCTGAAGTCAGACGTCTTTAATCCCTTTCCAAAACGTCGCTCGTGGTGGGCTGTCGTTGGAAAGAAAAAACAAAACAAAACAAACAAACAAACAAAACCCCAAAAAACAAAACAAAAAACCCCCCAAAACCGCCCTATTCTGAGACTCGGGAAAAGGGCATTCGCTCCCTGGGGGCTGGGGACAACTTCCCGGCTACCCTGCCCAGGGATTTTAAATAATCGCGTACCGCCAGACCCCTTCGCGCTTCCAGTGCCCGACCCGCACCCCGCCACCTCCCTCTTCACAGGCCGGCAGGAGGGGGTGGCAGCACCGAGGCGATTTTATTCGTATTTTTTTCCTCCGGGTTTTGTCATAGAAACGCTGACACACAACCTCCAGACTGCGGCCGGCCCGGCGGGGGACTGAGGGCTTTTGGGACCCTGCGGGAGCGCGGCGCGCACTCCGCGCTCCCCGGGAAACAGCTGGACGCGACCAAATCCCCGGTAGGGGCGGGGGGAGCGCGACGCTCCGCCCCGGCTCTCGGGTCCCTCCCTCCGCCCGGCTCTCCGCAGGCGCCCTCCCCTCGCCGGGGGCTGTGAGTTGCATTTGGTAAAACCCAGCCCCGGAATATGTGGATCTTTGGAGCGCAATGAAGTAGCCTTTGGAGAGGAGGGAGGGGGCCCGTCCGACAGCCACAGCGGCCAGAAAAGCGGCAGCGGCGGCGGCACCACCACCGCTCGCCCCCTAGCCGCCCGGCCCGCGAGGAGGCAGCGGCGGCCGCTGGCGGGGGCGGAGGCGGCGGCGGAGAGGCGAGGAGGAGCAGCGGGAGGAGCAAGAGCGCGCAGCCGGCGGGTCCACGCATCTCAGCACTTCCAGAGCAACTCCGGCGCCTTCCACACCCCTGCCCGGGGCTGGGGGCTCCGAGAGCGGCCGCGAAGCCAACCCTATCCTCCCTGCGAACCCTGCCCAGCCCTGCCCTGCGCCTCCCGGGCTCCGCTCCGCGCGGCGGGTTTCCCGCTCCTGCGCTCCGGGCGCGCCTCCCGGACGCCCGGGTCCCCGCAGCCAGGACAAAGCCATGAAGCCGGGGCTGCTGGAAGTGATGAGGATGAACAGAATTTGCCGGATGGTGCTGGCCACTTGCTTGGGATCCTTTATCCTGGTTATCTTCTATTTCCAAAGTATGTTGCACCCAGGTAGGGGGCGCGTTAGCGTGGTTTTGTTGGATATTTTCTGCTCTCTCGCGCTTTTGCTCCCTCGCTCGCTCCGCCTGCCTTCTGCCTCTTCCAACCTTACCTCTTCTCTATGGGCCACCTCGGGGTTCCTTGCTGACCGAGTCCGCCCGGATACCCGAGTCGGGATGGGGAGGAGGAGGAGGAAAGATGTGCTCTCTCTTCTTCTTCCTCCCGGCTCCAGGCTGGAGGATGAGACCCGAGGGGCGGTAGTTTTGTTTTGTTCTGTTTTCTTCTTTGTGTCTCTTGTCCGTCTGTCTGCGAGGTAGCAGGGCAAGGTAGAGGTTGTGGGAAGCTGCTGAGGGTGGAGGGTGGGTTTGAAGAGAACGAAACTCCTTCCCGGCTTCTGCCGAGGTCCAAGGATGAAAGAGGCGCCGGGAGCCAGCCGCCCGGCGCCCCAGCGCGCTGCCTCTTCCTGGTTGGGGGGCCGGGGGCGAAGGGTGCGCGCCCCGGCGAGGTTGCCAGTCCCCTCCGCGAACTGGGGAGCCCGGGGCTAGGCTCCCACGTGTCCGGGGCTCAGCACCGCGCTGAGCAGGTGTAGGGAGAGGTTGGGTGCCCGGCACTGCCCCTCCACCAGGCTGCGGATGGGGTCCGGCGCCAGCTGTTTGCCCCGGGGTTCGGCTCCGGCTCCGCATTGACCTTGCGGCTTGTGCCCCGGGGCCTGCTCCCTCCCCGCAACCCCGCTCCCGACCCTGTGCTGGGGGACTCAGAGCTCCTGGGTCGCGCGCGCCACCGCAGTTTGGGAGGAAACTTTGCCCGGGTCCTGGGCTGACCGTCAGGTTGCATTCCCCCCACTCCTGCGTTCCGAGCCCCCCCCGGGCCCGCCGGGCCGTGTGGGAATGAGCCCCCTCCCCGCAGTCCCCGGTGGCTTAGACAAGTTCCACACCTGAAATCTGGACTCGGAAAGGGACAAGGCTTGCTCCTTCCGAGGGGCGCGAAGGAAAGTTTGAGACCTGGGGAGGGAGGGACGACCTCGACCGTGGCGGCCCGGGTTCGCAGCTCCGCTCTGGAGCCCAACAGGTAAAACCTTACAAAGAAGCTTCCGGGGCAACGGGAGTCTCCCCGTGGAGCCATGGTCCTCCACCCCAGCAGGCCCCCACTGGGCCACATCGGCTCCCAGATCCATTTTTCACGCCTCCGAGTTGCCTTTCTCAGTATAGTCACAGCAGTAACTTGCTTTTATAATTGCAAGGAGGGAGGTGCAAACACATTTCCTTCCAGGGCTGTAGGGTTGGTGTTTTCTTTTTGCCTCCCGCATTCTCCTTTCAGTGTGTGTCTAACCCAGACGCAGCCCCGAATTCATCTAGCCTGCATTCGGGTCGACGGCATAAAGCTGTTCTTTCCGTCAAACAGGCAGGGCTGCCCGGTGCGGGATTCCTTGACAGCTCAGGGCAGAATGGCCTCTCTGCCCCGCTGGGCCTGGAGCAGTTGTTAAGGCGGCCACTTTGCCAAGAATATGGTCATATGGCCTGGCACTACCACATGTAACCTCAGGACACCAAGCCAGCCTTGTAAAGGGTGGCTTTTGTTTGCAGCTGGGTATTTTTAGTTTCATGTCAGCAAACTACAGCGGTGTTTGTCTCCTCACCCAAACCGGTGGTTGTGAAACTTCTAAGGGAATTTAAAAATGGACCTGGCTTGCCTGCCGGCTGCCAGGCGATGGTTGCGATGGGCAGGACCAGACAGACAGTGCCATCCCGGGCCAGACTCCCCTGGGGCGGGGTGGGGGGGCGGGGGCTGGAGACTGGGTGGTGTACAAATACACTGGAGCTCCAGCAGTTTAAACAAAGGGCCGAATGATTTGGTCTAGACACTACAGATGTGTTTAGGCCACTTAAAGTTTTGCCTGGACCGAACATGCCAGGTAATTCTCTGCAGAAATGCCTGGAACAGGGATGAATATTAGTCTCCGGCAGGAATGTACTTTAACTTCTCTGTACCTGTTAATTGTCCGGTGAGATACTAACTAGAAAGGCTGCTACTATCCATGGTTTTCATGCATCCTGGGCTTTTCTTATCCTCTGTGAGAATTAGGAAATAACTGTCTAGCCAGAGATACCAGGAAGAAATTCCCAACTTGTAATTTGCACTTTGTGAAAATTTCCAGCTCCAGTTGGAACATTAAGTTGACTTGAAAGCAGTGGTGTTAGCTCCTTTCAGTCTGGCCTTTTGGAACCAGGGACAGAACCTTTTCCAAGGCTATGCTGATAAGGATCCTCTGCTCTCAACCTTGGCTTCCCTTCCGGGTCCCACTTCCTCCCCCAAAAATAGCATTTGTTGATTATTTGTGTCTATATGAACATGTTCTTCTGATACTTTCCCCCAGTCCATAGCAAAGACTACTTTCAATACATGCTATTGAATGTAGAACTGCAGGTAATTCAATTGAAAGGTCTTCCTTATTTTTTTTTTGGCCACGCGACAGGCGTGTGGGATCTTAGTTCCCCAACCAGGGATCGAACCTGCGCCCCCTGCAGTGGAAGCGTGGAATCTTAACCACGGGACCGCCAGGGAAGTCCCGAAAGGTTTTCCTTATTTTGAATTACATATAGTTCCATGAAAACTCCATGTCAGTGTCAATGGGACATAAAAATATGCTTTGAAATTCATATTAAACATTTACCCCCCCCCCCCCATTTTATTAAACTACACTGTTGATGACAGCTGATGCTATATCTTTTTCCTACCGCTTTGCATTTCCTTAAAAGTTAGCTGCTCTTTGGTTCTCCGAAGGATTTAGGGTAATGATAGCTGATCCTTTAGCCTGGCTCTGCAGTTTCTGTTTCTCCAGATCACTCAGGGAGAGGCAGAAGGGACCACAGCATGGCACAGATTGTGTTGCTAAAAATTTGGAGCCCTCTGGCAGGAGGGCTATTTCTATTTCTATCTGAAATAGCAAAGTAGTATTCAAAAAAGAAATGGATTCCTGGCTTCGTTGATGGCTAGAGAATACCTGGAATGTGTGAGGAGAGAGAGAAAGAATAAAAGGAGACAGCTGGCGGGGTGGGGGGGCGTGGCGCTGGCTGTCTCTCCCTCTGATTCTAATCTAGGGTTCATTGTCTTCTGTACTTTTCTAATATATAAACTTGAGTAATTGATCTTTAATTTGGTTGGAGGGTTCAGCAGAAGTGGGCCTTGTCAGTAAAGGCAGTTTTCTTTAGAGCTTTGACACTCTGAGTTAATAGTCTTAGGGCAGGGACTGGATTTTAGACCCCATTCTAACCCCAGTGTTTGGCACAGTGCCTGGTACACAGTAGTTTCTCAATAAAATATTTGCTGGATGAATGCATGAAGTGGCTAGACTCTAGGAGACCTGCTTCTCCAGTTTCTGGGAAGGTTACATTAAACCTTGCCAAGAATACCTGGTCAGTAAGTCTGGCTCTCTAGGAGGAATGTGGAACACCGGGGACAAGGTCTGGACACTTCTCTGCCCTCCTGGCCTCTGAGATCCCCCGAGTCATGGATCAGGTTTAAGCTCATCATGCGCCAGACAGGAGCATTCCCCATGGCCTAGATTTGCTGCCCTGAAGTGTGAGGCGGTGAGACACTGCTTGGGTGTCCTGGGTACTGGGGAGGCTTGGCCTCATTTAGCCACTGACCTATAGAACCCCATCTGCAGGGGACACCTTCTGTGGGCGTGAACCGCTCCTGATGTCGGTGAGAATGGAACTCCATGCCTGTGGTTTCTGCACAGGTTTGACTCCATCAGCGATCATGTCCTGTGAAAGTGCCTCCCCGAGCATTGACGTGGCTCGCATACCTGCCGAGACCATACCTGCCCCAGATGGCTGGCCTCTGATGGAGCTGCGTTGGGCCGGGCAAAGCTGAGAGGCCGCCAGGCTGCATTTGTGCTGAGTGTGTGAAGGCAGCTCCTCTGAACCTTCCCTTTGTGTTACTCCGTAGGGTTGTGGTTTTGTTTGAAAGCTCCTGTTCATAGGAGAGAAGCCTGCGGAGAAAGCCTTTTTTTCTCTCTTGCTCTTCCTCTCTCTCTTTTTTTTTTTTCCTTTTGCGATATGTTTACTTTCATTGTCGCTTGGGATTTCTTTGCCTTGCTTGAATGTATTGAAAGATTATACCCTTTATTTAAAGAGTTCTTGGGTTACCCCTTTGTAGTTCATTTGATTAGATTGGATGTGAAATGCTCTTGGGTTATAATTTTAATTTAATTATAAACGTAATATGTGCTCATTTGAGAAAATTTAGGAAGTACAGAAGAAAAACAATCATCCATTAATCTACGACCCAGAGGCAATGGGTACTTTTTTTCTGTATATTATGGAATATATATATTAAAAAAAATTTGAGATCACATCCTGGATTTTGTACCTTGTTTGATAGATAATATGTATTTTAGACAAATACATCATTATGGTCATTATGGTGACCAGTTATTAAGTTTAAAGACAGAAAATTTAACCACAAACTTTTAAATTTATAGAGTTGCATATACCTCTCACCTTCCATCCCCACCCCTTTGCAGGATGTCAGTCTGGTATCATGTCTTTTTTTTTTTTTTTTTTTCCCCTGCATGTATTTAATTTTAAAGAATCTTTTTGCTGATACATGAAATGAATTTGGAGTTATACCAGTTCATAGGGACTGTTCTTTTATATCTGACATCTTTATCCTTTGAAAAGTTGTCAAGAAGGTCTCAAATATGACACTGTTTTAAATCCTGGAAACAGCATTAAATGACTGAAAGATAAGATGTTTCTAGCATGGGGTCTCCCCTTGGTGGTTTAAATGTTTGCACCTCAATGGGGAATTTCATAGTTGCACAAAGATAAGACAGATACACTTAGGCAGTTTCCTTCCACAGTTATAGCTGCTGTCCAGGAGTCCTCATTTCGTTGCCTCTGAAATAAAAGTGGTGATTGGGCACCAGAAAAAGAGTGGTTGGGGTACTTCTGATGGGTGAGGGGTGGGAGAATCCACCCTCCAGCAGAGGCTGCTGTTTGTATTTATCTGGATGAAAAGTCATTTTGCTTATGACGAGCTCTGTGGGCAACAGCCATTTAAAAACAGGAAATCAAAGGCTTACAAGCATGGGTACCACCCTTTCCCTTCTTAAACCCACCAAAAGGACAAAGCTCTTCTTAATCTGGGGACGGTGAGTGGAAAGACTTTCGTGAAAGTCACGGCTGCTTGTAAGGTCAGAGTCTGAGACAAAACAGAAGTTGTTTTACATACTCATTTTCACTTTTTAGTTTTTCTTCTCTTGACTTTTGAGACCCCATCTTTATCACTGGTGAAGAGGGAGGCAGTTCTGCCTCTGACATCATTGAATAATCTGATCTGTCCATTAAAAATTCCTAGAATTTGTAATTTGATGCATCTCACACCAGATGTGATTGATCAGAAAGTAAGAGTGGAGTTGCTTTTTCTTTCTCTCTGTCTCTCCTCTACTCTGTGTGGGGTATTGTTCTAGGCACTGGGGATGCAATGAAACATTATTTTTGCCCTCATGAAACTTACATTCTAGTGGGATAGGCAGGCTTTAAGGAAATGCAGAAGTCACATAGGTGCCACATCAGATGGTGTGAAGAGAGAAAAACAAAGCAGGGGAGATGAATGAGGGATGTGAGAGGCCAGGCTTGCAATTTAATATAGAGGACGTTACAGGATGTCGCTGACAAGACGACTGGACCACAGAGACTGGAAGGAAGTGAAGGAGCTGACCACGTGTCCGCCCAGTCCCAGGCAGAATGTTCCGGGCAGAGAGCAGCACAGGTCTGTGCCCTGCGGCAGGACCATGCCTGACAGGCAGCTCTGAGTGTCTGGAGCAGAGGGAGGAAGAAGCTGAGACTAGGAGGTGGAGAGAGATTGTGTGGGCCTTGGCCGTGACTGGGGACAGGATGGGAAGCCCTGGAAGAGTTTGGGCCGAGGACTCTTGGGGGATGGGGCACAACAGGGGTGGATGAACCGAGGCCTCTTGCTTGCGCTTCTGTGTTTATCTTCAGCAGCCCTTGGGTGCACTTGGGTGAAGTGGTTACCATGTAAATCCCACTTCCCCTCCGCCACCCCCCCCACAAACTAGACCACCCCGTTGTCAATTTATTAAAGCAGTACAAATCAGAAAAAAAAAAAAAAAAAGATTTGACAGGAATTTTAACTGAGCTTGTGTTGGGAAATTCTTAAAATGTTCCGGGTGTGATCCACGGCATTCATAGCTGAGAACAGCTATCAACAGCCGCTGACTTACGGAAGCACTCAGGAAAAGTAGAGGTTGAATGGATTGGTGATTTGGGAGTGAAAGACCCAGGTCCTACTGTGGGCGTTCTGCCTAACCCTATGAATTATTATGTTTTATCAACTCTAAAACACTCATTTTCTTCCCCACATTTTCCTTTTTATGAAATTTGATGTGTTGTAATTGATAGTATCTTAGTACTGTGCTGACCTTTAATGGAGAGCCTTTTTTTTTCTCGGAGGAACATAAAGTGGCAGTGTCTTACAGTTGATGGCTTCGGACCCACCTCTGTAAATCGTGAAAGTACTTTTTGTAACCCATGGTGCACTCCATAACCTCAGTCAGGTGATGAAAAATGGCACTCAGGCTGCAGCTGAGGGCCTGGAGGTACCTGATTAGCCCTGATCACCTGCTTCATACAGGCTTTGCCGGCGTGCAGGCCTTTGAGTCTTTTCTGCTGTGCCTGGGAAATTTGCACCTATTTTCAGAGCCTCAGGGCTTGCAGTTAGCATGTCTCTCTGGTTAACTGATGAGGTTGGTAAGAGTCAGAATGGGGACGTGGGGGAGTGAGTTATTTAATGTGGGGCTCAAACCTGGAAGTTCACAGAGAAATAGACCTCGTGATGTTTTTTGAGGAAAATGTCACTGATGTGGATTTTTACTTTCTTTCGAGGCCACTGAACACCCATGGCATTCGTCATTTCTCTTCTCTAGCCCTTTTAGAAATGGGTAGTAGTTATTTGTTTACTTGTACATCTCCACATTTTGAGGAACCTCTACCAGGTTCCTCTTTATAGCCTCTAAGGTCGGCCCAGAGGTGCTTAGGAAGCATTTAAAGAGTAAATAAGTGATTGGCAAAGACGTCTCTTCTGCCCCCTTGCCCACCTCACCAATATGCGTACGGCCCAGAGGGAAGAGCCAGGTTGGTTTGCTGTATCCAAATAGCTTCTGGTGCGGTCTTGTTTTATTTGTCTCCCAAACCTCTTTGCTCCTGGTTTGCTAGGATTCAGTCAGGCTTCGGGGCAGGAACTAGAAAGCGGTCTAGGTATTTTAAGCAGAAAAGTATTTAATGGAGGGAATCTGGTCCTTACCAAATTGTTGGGAAGGCTGGAGACATAGAGCTGTCGGCTGGACCTCCGTGAATGAGTCTCAGCTAATAGTAGTAGTACATGTAATAACATATAGGCAAACATATATTGGCACGGCTGCTCAAAAAAACTGACCCACTAAGTGTGCTACCACTTCTGAGACTGTCTCTGGAACTACTGAATCCAAGAACAAACTAATGACACTGAGAACCTGGGATCAGAAATCTCAGTTACAGAATCGGGGTGCTTCCCCACTGCAGCCACCTCTCAACACCCAGAAAGCCATAGGGTGGTCCCTTCCATGCTGTTGCAGAAAAAAACCCTCACATCCCCGTCACCGGGAGGGTGAAAACAACCCAAAAGGCAGGAAGGTGGCCTCTTTCTAAATCTGAAGTGAGTGCTTCTATTTGGGGGAGTCAGACTCACATTCAGAACCCTAGCTTCAAGGAAGCCTGGGAAACACAGCTTTTAAATCAATAGCCTCTGCGGTATAGAAAGACCTTCGAGAAGGGGGTGGAATGGATGGTGAGCCGACATCCAGAGTACTCACCACACCCTATTGGTAAAACATATGTGAGCAGACATCCCCCACATATTTTGTTTATAGCAAGTGTATACATATCACTCCCATTATCTAAATATGTAGGATAAGGATATTTCTAAGTTTCTAACAATAGTGATCGTAAATCCACATGTTCATTACCATCTGGGAAGTTCTGTTATCTAACTCCCAGTCAACTCCAAGTCTCTCATCCTTTTTGCCTTGTGATATGGCATACAAGACTCTGGGAGAGAGAGGAATGCCATTTTCCTGTGTGCGTGCGTTATGAGTATTATCTCCAAGCTGCAGTTTCTTTCTTTCTTTCTTTTTTTTTTAACTTGGCCACGCTGAGCGGCTTGCGGGATCTTAGTTCCCTGATCAGGGATTGAACCTGCGCCCCGGCAGTGAAAGCACCGCGTCCTAACCACTGGACTGCCAGGGAATGCCCTCCAGGCTGTAGTTTCTTGACTGGGATCTCTTTAAGCCTCTATTCCATTTTATAAGGATTAGTTTAGGTGAAAGTAGGTAATATAATCTGTAAATCTACTTACGATTCAGTTGTAAATGGTGATCCATCAAAATATGCTGAGAGCAGTGGGGTGACTGAGTTCCTTTGTCCTTCTTCCGTCTCCCTCCTCAGGATGCCTGAGTTTCGTAAATGGCATGTAACTTGCTATGACAGTTTAGATGGGGGTGTTTGTTTCGATTAATATTTAACATGAATTCATATTTTTAACATTAAATTTCTTTTTCTAGAGTCAATGAAAATGGAAGGCCTGATGTTTCCTTCCCAGGCCCCTTTGTGCTAGATCGAATGTCCACTGGACTTTGGGACCCCAGGTGTAAACTGGTCTTGAATATAGTTGCTGATTTTCAGACCTGCCACAGTCAAGTGTGGGTAAAAGTACAGTGTTCACCTGGAGCTCGTTCTGGCAGTGGTGAGTCCGAGTTCGGCTTTGGATACATAGTATGGGCAGGAATGATATTTCCAGTATCACTGGAGTTCAGGTCCCACTCAGATAGGTATGGATAGAAATAAAGAAACTCGGTAATGTAAGCGTTGAAATCCTAATCAATCTCTGGCTTGAGTGCTTATCTTAAAAGCCTTGTGAAAAAAAACCCACAAAGGCAACGCCAGTGCAATAGGCTGGTGGATGGGTTTCTGTTAGAAACTGTTAACTTCACAGGATCCCAGAAGAGGGAAAACACAAAGGCCCCTCTAAGGTAGTGTTGTTAACACTTTACATTTCTTAACAGTGGACATATTTTACCTCCAATACTGTTGTTCATGATCGTTCACTATGGTGGAAAAAAGCACAGAATTTGCAGCCCAGGACCAGCGTTCAGGCCCTGGCTGTCCACTGTATCCATTTGACATCACTCAAGATATTTTTGTTGAATACTTGTTAAGAGTTAGGCTCTGTGCTCGGTGCTGGAGATACAGCAGGGACCCAAACAGACATGGTTCATGTCCTCATGGTACCTTCAATGGACGGAGACATAAACAAATGCATGTTTAAACCATAGAGTGTGTGTGATGGTGACAAGTGCTGCAGAGAAAAAATAAAGCCGGGAAGGAGGATGTGACACGGAAGCAGTGAGGGGACTACACTTTTAAATGGAGGGGTCCGGGAAGGCTCCCTGAGAAGGGGGTTTTAAGATTGAAGGAGATGCGGGTATAAGGGGGATGAGCTGATAAAGAAATTCAGATATTTATTGGGTATTATTTCCTGGAGGCTGACATGGGTCACGTGCTTAACATGTATTATTCCTTACAGGAATCTTACAAGGTTCACCTATTATAGTCACCATTTTACAAGGCGAGGTGGGGAGACTGAGGTCACACAGAGAGGAACTGATGACACGAGAGTTAAACCATGGCTGTCTGACTGTTGCTCTGAATGTCTAGTAGGGGCTCTCAGTTGGGGGCTCCCCCCTGGCCCCCACATTTGGAAATGTGTCTCGCCGTGCTTGTTTGTCCCAAGGATTGAGGACATCAATTTAGTGGGCAGGGCCAAGGATGCTAGACATCTCGCACGGGGTGGGATCTTTGTGCCCATCAGATAGTCATCCTAACCAAGGGCCAATGATACTCCTCCTGGAGAAATACCTCAAGACCCTACACGTTTCAGCGACATCTGGTATAGTACCTGGCCATACTCGATGACTTGGGAGGGTGCCCGGCTCATTGTAGGGGCTTAATAATTGATTGAATACAAGTCACAAACGCAAGAGATTTACTCTCCTCGTTTGCCAAGGGAAGGTAGTAATATTATCTCTCTTCCGCGGTGGTGGTGAGGATTAAATGAGAAATGAGATGTGAAAATACATTGAAAATGGACGCAAAAACAGTGTATGTATATTGTTAAAATAAATGCACTGTGTTTCCTCATTCTAAGATTTTAATCTTTGTGTTGACAACAGCGCTGTTGTGTTTCATTCTGCTGGAATCCTGAGCAAATGTTTTCATGTTTATCCGTTTCGTGGGTGTGACCTACCCTGTGAGGTTTACCGAAAGGGTCCTCTGTCTAGACTCCTATGATATCGTCTTTCTGGATGCCCTGACCCTCTGTCTGCTGTGCTGTCGCACCTCCCATGCCAAGGCCAAAGCTTAGCTGTGCCTCTGTGTAGTGTTTTGCAAAAGCTGAGTTTACCTGGTGAAAAATCATCTTGCGGTTCCATGCTGAATGCAAAGGACATAGGTTTTCCCCCCAATTATGCACATAAATTACCCCTCAGGTTCCCGTTAGCTTTAAGAAGTGACACTTGAAAAAATACAACACAGGGCACCCGTCAGTGCCATTTCTGCAGCGGAACTCTGAGGAGGATGAAAGTCGTTTCAGAAGAATAGCCATTGAGGAACGGCAGCCCTTACAGGAGCCGTGGTTGGGTGCATTGCACAGGCCAGGACCGAATGGCCTGGGTCTCCACATTCGAGCCTGTGGTGTGCGGAGGAGGACTTTCTGAGTTCTTCTTGCACTGGGGCCAGTCACCACCCCCTCTTAACTGCAGGCCTGGTGGGGCTTCCTCTGCTGGCTGGCACTCCTAGCAGGGGCAGAGGCCCATTTCTGCCCGTCATCACCAGAGCAGGTACTGAAGTTTAGTTGAAAGACTGTAATCCTGATTTGCGCGAGGCCCAGGGTTCTTCAGCCTGAGACGGAGGGCCTATCTGATGCTCTTCCACTCCGCCTCTGGCCCCTCAGACAGTTCCTGCTGGGCTTAGTGCTTAAGGGAGGGTGGGAGTCTGTCAGTGCTCCCAGTTCTTTACAAGAACTTTATCTTTTTAAGCACGTGGCGCTCCAGATGAACTTCCCACCTCATCTAACTGATTTAGACCAGTGGTTCTCAACCGGGGACAGTTTTGCTCCCTTCTCCTCCCCAGTGCAGGGACATTCGGCAGTGTCTGGAGACAATTTGGTTGTCACAGCTGGGGAGGTGGGTCCTACTGGCATCTAGTGGGTAGAGGCCAGGGATGCTGCTAAACATCCTATAACACACAGCACAGCCTCCCACAAGGAATACTCCAGCCCAAAATATCAGTAGTTGGGAAATCCTTATTTAGATTCCATATGTTGCTGATGCTTTACTAAAAATAACACTAATGAGATGATCACTTAGTGATACTATGTATCAGACAGTATGCCAACTGCTGTACTTGGATAATCACATTCACTCTTCACCACAACCTGGTGAGATGGGCGTTTACCAATCCCATTGTACAGATGAGGAAACTGAGGCTTCGAGAGGTTAAGAAGCTTGCCTGAGGTCATAGAGCTGGAAAGTTGGGACAAGATCCTGGCTTAGGTCTAACTGACACCGGAGACTGTTCTCTTCACCTCACCAGTGTATCTCATCTGCATGTTCTTGGTTTTAGCTAATTAGGTCAAGAAGTAATTATTTTATAAGGGCCTTAAGCACAGCTGTGGATCCTCTGTGGGGCATTCAGTGATAGCCCCTTCTCTTCTTACCTACACTCTATCCTGGGTGAGCACATCCCCTCTTGGGGCCAGTGCTATCACCTGTGTTCAGATGACACTCACCTCTCTTCAACTTGGTTGCGTCTTGAGGTAAAATTCCAGTTCATATGTTACCTCCTGTGTGAAAACAACATCCATCTCTTCTTGGCCAGGTAAGCGGATGGGTGTCCTTCCCCTGTGTCCCAGGGTACTTCCTATGTGCACGCCTCTGTCATTACGTGCGCTGGTGCGTTGGCTCGTCACGAGCAGGCCGTGTCTTGTGTGCCACGGTATCCCAGCACCTAGAATGGAGCCTGGTAATGGTAGTTGTCTTACTCTGTTTGGGCTGCTGCAACAAAATCCCACAGACCGGGTGGCTTATAAACAAGACATTTGACCTCTCATTGCATCTCCACAGGGCGGAAGGGGTGAGGGAGCAGTCTCGGGCCTCTTTTTTTTAAAAATTAATTAATTAATTAATTTATTTATTTTTGGCTGTGTTGGGTCTTTGTTTCTGTGCGAGGGCTTTCTCTAGTTGTGCCAAGCGGGGGCCACTCTTCATCGCGGTTCGCGGGCCTCTCACTATCGCGGCCTCTCTTATTGCGGAGCACAGGCTCCAGACGCGCAGGCTCAGTAGTTGTGGCTCACGGGCCTAGTTGCTCCACGGCATGTGGGATCTTCCCAGACCAGGGCTCGAAGCCGTGTCCCCTGCATTGGCAGGCAGATTCTCCACCGCTGTGCCACCAGGGAAGCCCTGGGGCCTCTTTTTGAAGGGCACTAATCCCATTCATGAGAGCTCTGCCCTCATGACCTAACCACCTCCTAAAGGCCACGCCTCCTAATATTATCACCTTGGGCATTAGGTTTTCACAGTATGAATTTTGGGGGGACACAAACATTTAGACCATAGCAGTAGTCACTTAGTAAATATTGATTGAAAGGATGAATACATTGATAGTAATTGGTGGCCAAGAAGAAAATCCTTTATTGGGATGGCAGGTATGGAATTTTCAGCAATTTCACTGCTGATTTGATTTCCAGTGTGATTCTACAATGAGCTGCCAGGTAAGAGAGCAAAGAGCAAATCACTTAACACCCTGGTTAGATGTAGACACAGCCAAAAAGTGAACAGTTCTCAGAGATACAGTTATTGTAACGCTGTAAGGAGTGTGTGCCGGGATCTGCAGATGCAGCTGGGAGTACCCTGCTAGGGCAGCGCTGCCCAGTAGAAGATGCTGTTAGCTGCATATGTCACTCTAAACTTTCCAGTAGTTGCATTAAAAAGGTAAGAAGTAACAGGTGAAATTAATATCTAAAGTAGTATTGGGACTTCCCTGGTGGCGCAGTGGTTAGGAATCCGCCCGCCAATGCAGGGAACACTGGATCGATCGCTGGTCTGGGAAGATCCCACGCGCTGCGGAGCAACCAAGCCCACGCGCCATGACTACTGAGCCTGCGCTCTAGAGCCCGTGCCCCGCAGCAAGAGAAGCCACTGCAATGAGAAGCCCACGCACCGCAATGAAGAGTAGCCCCTGCTCGCTGCAACTAGAGAAAGCCCGCACACAGCAATGAAGACCCAACGCAGCCATAAACAAGCAAAGTAGTATCATTTTAAGAGGCAATACATATTAAAAATCATTGAGATATTTTGCATTTCTTTTTTTGTACCAAGTCTTCAGAAACTCAGTGTATATTTTACATTTACAGCACATCTCAATTCAGATTCACCACATTTCAAGTGCTGCATACTGAATAGTGCAGCTCTGAAGTGTTGGAGAACTTTCAATGCATTGGATTTAAGTTTATTTGTTTATTTTTTTCTCTTTTTTTTGCCCCTTCCCCCCTTTTCTAAGGGGATGTTTTCCTTCCTGGGTTTAAGCTGTACCCTTTGGGAAGACTATTGATTCTCTTAGGACTCTAGGTGTTAAATAAGAGATATATGTTGTGGAGTCACATATGTATAGCTGAAGTAATTTCAGGCCTCTAAGGAATCTTCAGTCTTGTTAGCTAATCAATCGCCATCTGAAGCTTGACTCTCCTAATGAGAGCCTAACAAACTCTGTATCCTAGAGAGTCTGTCAACTTCATTCTACAGATGAAGTAGTGGAAACTCAGAGGGGTTCAGGGAACTGCTTAAATTTGGTTTAAAATGGGTTCTAAAGCAAACGTTTGCGTGCAGAGACTGGTCCAAGGAAGAGTCATTCTATCGAGGTGGACAGAAGCACACATGATTAACTGTCCGATGGGGCCAAATGTGATTGGGATTACGAAGAGAGAGAGAAACAGCTAAGGAAGGGAGGGGTGATTGATTTAGAGACGGGTGTTGAGGAAAACTTCACAGGAGAGGTGATGTTTCTGCACTGGGCCCTGGAGGACGACTGGAGATTTGCTGCGGAGATTTAAGGGGAGAGAACGGACACTTCCGGTGAGGGTACCTGCCAGAACCAGGGTGGGGTGGGAAGGAGAGCGATGTCTGCGGACACAAGAAGCTCCAGGCTGGAGAGGTGGGTGGGCCACCAACCTGGAGGGCTCTGAAGGCTCTGAAGTTTGAATTTTATTCTTGGGACCCGGGAGCTATAGAAGGTTTAGGGTCTCCTGTTTTTCAGATGATGAAATTTAAGTTCAATTGAATGAATCTGTCTTTGAAGAAATGTCTATTTAGGTCTTCCACCCGTTTTTCGATTGGGTTGTTTGAATGAAGCTCTCTTGTTTCATTAGAAGGGTAGAGGTTTTCAACTCACTTTCTCAAAATGAACTTGGAGCCATTTTGAAAGAGTTTCTATTATTATTATTTAATGGGGGAGGGGTGGAAGAAGATTATTCATGAATGTCTAAAGTGCAAAGTAAGTAATAGCTTAAAAGCGCTCTGGGACGGGATTGAAAACTCAGCTGTTTGCATTGCTCCTGCCGAAATCAGAGGCCACGGAGTTTACGTTTCAGTCGCTCAGTTAGTTGCTAATGGTGCCCTCCGTTCACCCTGGGAGGGCCCTGGGAGAAGTGGCAGGAGAAAGGGAAAGTGTGTAAATAGTTGCAGGGCGGAGAATTTCTTGCTTCATTGTGGGCTCTTGGGTCTGTCTGGGGTTGTCAGGTTGCGGCTGTGGGCTGCCCCGGAGGTGAGCAGTGTAGGCTGGACTGAAGTCAGACCCTTCCTCCTGGGAACCAAGACCCCAGGCTTTAAGGCCACGTAGAGACTCGCCCTGTGCGCTGTGTGTGGGGTCTGATCTCTTTGTCTCCCTGAAAGATGCTGCCCTGTGTAATCTTCATATCAAAAGGCCGCCTCTTTTGAGTCCCCACTCCTGGGCTGTGGGAGAGAGGGTGGGTTAACTGTAGAGCTCTTGCACCACAGAAGAAGCCATCTCTCGCTTTCAGAATCACTTCTGAGGGTCATTGTGCTTGGTAGGAAACTGAGGGCCCCCTTCATTTTCTCTGCTAGCCAGTGGCACTTGACATCCATTGGTAAATATCCTCAGAGCTGGTTTCCTCATTGGGGTATCTCATCACCTTTGATCTCCTTTTTTTCCCCATAAAATAACAACCCACAGGGAGAACCCTCCCAAGTGCTTAATTAAAAAAAAGAAAGAAAGAAAAAGCAATACAATGTCATTACAGACGTGCAGCACTTTTTAAGGGGGCGTGTGGCTGTGCAAACTACAGTGGTTTTGGGATTTATACTTGCAGACTTGTAAGGATTTAGGGATTAGGGATTGGAAGGTCTAATTTAAGACAGTACTTATTATTGGGAGTCTATGCCAAAGTACTGGAATGGAGATTATTTTGAAAATGGAAGAGGTAGGTCGTGAATCCTTTTAAGAGCCAAGGTTTTACGGTATGTAGGACTCTCTGTATAATTTTGCTGTTCAAAAATAGAAGTACAGGTTTGAAATCAGAAACTGAACAGGCAATTTTTTAGTCACCTGTAATAAAACAGCTTTTATTGGGAGAGTGTGGGCCATCCCATGAAAGACAATTATGTGTTTAAAAATATTAACTAGTAATGGTGGCCTTGCTCATTTTAGGATAATCCATTTAACTCAGGAGGGGAGTGGTTCAGGGTTCTTTTCTACAGGATTCTGGAAAGAATTCTTTTGAGGCTTGTGCCGACTTTTGTTTCCTGTGTCTGTAAAAGCAAATTGAGAATTTAAAAATAAATATAGGTCTGATAGCAAGTGCCTTCCTGAAAGTGGCATTCAAGCAACGTGAAGGATGTTGTCATTGGAAAGTCACAGCGACATTCCTCCTATATTTTCATAGGAAATAAAAGAGCCATGAATTCAGAGCACTGAGTTCTCAGCATGTAAGCCTTGGCTGCCATAGCTGAGGGTTTGATTTGTTCTAAAACAAGGGTAACCCTGACTGGAAGAGGAGGTGCAGTTAAGTTGAAAGGGCATTGGGTGAGGGGTCAGGAAACAAGGGTCCTGGTCCTGGTTCTTCCACTTCCTTCTGGAGACCCTCTCACCTGTTACTAACGGATGTCAACGTTGGCAGTTTTTAAACTGCTGCTTCAATCCCAGAGGGTCCAGAGCAGATAACTTAATGTAAAGGAGGGTTCCAGAACCCCACCCATCTCAGAGTGGCTCTGTGCCTGTTTTATATTTTGGGGTTCTGAGTAAAATTTTGTTAGAAGAAAGTGTTTCAAGGCTAAAACCATCAACAACTTTGCAGTTGACTGCTGAGACTATTTCTAAGACTGTTTCTCCCCACTCAGATTTTATTCTGTTAGCAATTCTCAAAATTGATACACATTTACAGTTAAATCTCAGTTGAAGTGAATAATTACTGTTAATCCAGTATGAACAGGCTGACATCTCTACACCCCTCCATCCTTCACTCAAACATTTATTGACCAAACATTCATCTGACTGCAGAGACAAATCTAAATAAGACTTAATTCCTGCATTCAGATAACTTGCAATTTAGCGAGTGGTGACAGACCCATAATTGTGAGCTGTAAAACTTTGTAAAAACGGCTCTGGGCCTCTAGAAAAAGAGGAGTAATTAGTTTAGGGGAGGTCAGGGAACTTCACAGAGGAAGAACATTTGAGCTGGACTGCAGTCATTCATTCAGTTATTCAACAAGCATTTATTGAATGCCTTCCGTGTGTGCCAGGACCGTACCAAGTGCTAAGGAAACAGCAGGGGACGAAACAGACAAGATCCCTGTCTCAATGGAGCTGACATTTCTTGGCATACAATCTATCAAGTGGCAAGGTTGGCAACACCTCTGGCTCCTTTCCATCATCACCCCACCCCTGCCCTGCAATATCAAAGTAAAGCAATGGTTTGTATATATATATTTTTTTTCTTTTTTTCAGATTATAAACTTAATTCAGGCATATTATGGAGAATTTTGAAAAAAATGCAACCCACTTCCAAAAATGTCAGCGCTGATCCTACCGCCCAGGAAGGATCTCTGTTAACCTCTAGTCTGTTTTCCTATGCATCCATACAAATGCATATATTTATGCATCTATACAAACATATGTATTTGTATAGACGCATAGAAGTTATCATGCATATATTACAGTGTGTCTTGCTTTTGCTGCTTTGTACTGAATCATAGGCATTTTTCTCATGTCATCCAATTTTCTTTGAAAACACTGTAATATTCCATCATATGGATGTCATAATATTCCATTGTATGGATATGTCATCATATGGATGTAATTTAGTCATTCTCTTTTGTTGAACATTTTTGAAAATGATTTTCCCTCTTAAAAAATTGCCACAGTACACCTTTCTGTACCTAAACCTTTGTCTGAGTTTCTTAATGTCTCTTTGAAATAAATTTTCAGAGGGGGAATGCACAGGTTATAAACTATCGAAGGCTCTTGATTGGTGTGGCCAGAGTGTTATCTAGGTGGTTGTATCTATTTATGTTCCAACTGCAGTGTATGAGAGTGTCGGTCGTACTGATGGCAGCCAGTTTGATTTGGCTGCTGTCCAGATTCCTAACAGAACCTCCCTCAAACTCAGCATGGATGGTCTTGTTTAGTTTTTGGTCCATACTAGATAACAGGCTTCCAGAGAGCACCAAGTGAGTCCCCAGTGCCTGCCCTGTCACAGACTTGCAATAAAATGAAGGTTTGTTGAATACATGCTTTTGTGTCTGAATGAGTGAGCCACAAAGGGTAGGAGGGAAGTTTCACTTGACAACTGGGAAGAGAAGAGAACTCCCTTCCTTGTCCCAAATCACCTTATCAATGGACTTTCAGGAAGAGGGAAACCCATCAGTACACAAGTGCTTATCTGAAAGCCACCTCCACAATCTCCATGCATGTCCGAGAGGCCTGTTGATCATCCACAGGGTTGAAATTCACTTAAAAGATATGTGTTGACTGCTGACTCCTTGGGCATCCTTTGTCTTTGTTAAATCATTTAGTCATCTCAACAGCCTGGTGAAGGTAGCACTCACTTTTAGGTGGGACTCAGAGAAGTTCTGTAAGTAACTTAAGGTAACACAGCACTATGGTCTAAATATTTGTGTCCTCTCAAAATTCGTATGTTGAAATCCTAACTCCCAAAGGTGATGGTATCAGGAGGAGGGAACTTGGGAGGTGCTTTGGTCATGAGGATGGAGCCCTCAGGAATGAGATTAGTGCCTTATAAAAGAGGCTCCAGGGAGCTCCCAGCCCCTTCCACCAGGTACGGGCACAGAGAGAAGGTGCCAGCTATGAAGCAGGAAGATCACGCTGGCACCCTGATCTTGGATTTCCAGCCTCCAGAACTGTGCAAAATTGATTTTCTGTTGTTTATGAGCCCCCCAGTCTGCGGGATTTTGTTGCGGCTGCCCGAAGACACACAGCTGGTAAGTGGTAGAGCTGGGATTCCCAGGTCTGTTGGACTTCAGATGCTCTTAACTTCTGTGTGCAAACATGGGCTAGTGTCTGTGTGAAAACCTCCTTTCTGTGATTGAGGAGGAAAAATGGATAGCAGGGCGATCCCTGAGCTGGAAGGAAAATGGACAACTGATCAACGGTTGATAAGACATAATAATAGCTCTAGGAGGCATTGTGCACTCAATGGTCCTCAACCAACGTGAAGAAGGAATTCAGATGAGAGGGTGTTTGTGTAGTGACCAGGACCTAGGTATTATGGCACCGTGGAGCCATTCTTTACACGCCTTGCGCCATTCCCAGAAGGGTGACAGTTAGCAGTGCCCTGAGAAGGAAGCCTCTTCCTGGGCAGCTGTGCCTTGATGCTCTCAGGGTTGGGGGATCAGGCTCCCCTAAACAGGAAGCAGGAGTAGAGGGGGTGGGGAGAGAAAACCAAAACCAAACCCAGCTCATGACTATGTCTTTCCTTTTGCAAAAGTGAAAGAGACACACACACACACACACATACACCAGATGGGGGTTTCCTGTGTGCTCTCTGCATTGCCTCTGCCTTCAAAGGGGAGGCCTGGATATATTTAATCATTCTCTTTTCTTGGGTATTTTAAAACAAGATTTTCCCTTTAAAAAAAAAGCCACAATAATCATTTTTATACGTTCATCTTTGTATTATTTCTTTGAAACAAGAATGGAAAGTAACTTATTCTTGATATTAGAGTGAGACTGGATATAAGCCACTCTGGTGGCAGCAGCAAGGGGCGTTTTAGGGCAGACTGTAGCCGCCCCCATAATTTCCACCAGCCTGCACTGGATCGCCCCAAAATACACACTAAGGAAAAATGCAATGTCTGCTATGCAGACGTAGTACCTGGCACCTCTCTTCCTCGAGACAGTCTCCCCAAAGGCTTTTCATCTCTGAAGTCTGGAGTCATCACCGTCCCCCTTCCCATATTCTTTCTACGCACACCCTGACTCTCCATCAACCTAGCGCTGTGGTAGAAGTGGATGATGGGGAAGTGAGATGAGTCTAAAATAGCTGGCTATTAGGTTTCCTGTTAAATAGGATGTGGTCAGTTAACTTCAGTTATCTGTGTGTCTAGTTCAGGCCCTCGTGCAACAGTGGGTGTACAGAGGGCCCCGGAGCGTCCTGCCTGGGCTGAAAGCAATTTAAGCAGCACAGGGACCCAGTAGCCACCTTGGAAAAGCCACTGTGATTTAGCTCTTTGGGAAATGAAGGCGATGTTCCCTGTAGCTGTCAGCAGTAGCAGGCAATTTCAAGAGCTCCAGGAGGTGGCTGGAATCATCTAGTCTCTGGTCGTTTTGGGGCTGTTGACATGGTCTGGTTCCTAACGCACAGTGGGAGAGGCCGTGAACTGGACCCTCTGTTCCAGGAGGTTATTGGAGGGAGGTTTTTTTCAAACTGTAAATGACCACATGGAGGGAGGAGGGTGAGTGCCTGGGGGTGAGGAATGTTCAAGGGCCAGTTTCAGAAAAGTTACCTGTCTTTATGGCATTTCCAAACTTGCCTCAGATATCTGAGGAAGTCTTAAGGGATTGGTCAGGAGTCTTTTTTTTTTTTTTTTAAATTTTTATTGAAATATAGTTGATTTACAGTGTTGTGTTAGTTTCAGGTGTACAGCAAAGTGATTCAGTTATACATATGCATATGTATATATATATTCTTTATATATATGATACATATATATTCCTTTTAGCATTCTTTTCCATTATAGGTTATTAAAAGATATTGAGTAGAGTTCCCTGTGCTGTACAGTAGGTCCTTGTTGTTCATCTATTTTATATTTAGTAACGTGTATATTTTAATCCCAAACTCCTAATTTATCCCCCCTGCCCTTTCCTCTTTGGTAACTGTAAATTTGTTTTCTATGTCTGTGAGTCTATTTCTGTTTTGTAAATAAGTTCATTTATGTCGTTTTTTTTAGATTCCACATAAGCAATATCATATGATATTTGTCTTTCTTTGTCTGACTTACTTCACTGAGTATGATCTTCTCTAGGTCCATCCATGTTGCTGCGGATTTTTTTTATGACTGAGTAATATTCCATTGTGTATATATATATGGGTCAGGAGTCTTTTATTTTTTTTATTTTAAAAATTTATTTATTTATTTATTTATTTTTGGCTGTGTTGGGTCTTCATTTCTGTGCGAGGGCTTTCTCTAGTTGCGGCGAGTGGGGGCCACTCTTCATCGCGGTGCGCGGGCCTCTCACTGTCGCGGCCTCTCTTGTTGCGGAGCACAGGCTCCAGACGCGCAGGCTCAGTAGTTGTGGCTCACGGGCCCAGTTGCTCCGCGGCATGTGGGATCTTCCCAGACCAGGGCTCGAACCCGTGTCCCCTGCATTGGCAGGCAGATTCTCAACCACTGCGCCACCAGGGAAGCCCCAGGAGTCTTTTAGATGCAAATCTTCTTCCTCCTAACCCCAGTCGAATTGGTTCAAGCCAAGAAGAGACTTTGTTTTGGCTCAGGGAACTGAGCGTCAGTAGGGCAGGATTCAGGGACTCTAGGATCTGGTCTTTTATGCCTTATCTCTCCTTGTGGTGGCAGGATAGCTGTCTGCACTTCCAGCCTCCATCCCATCCTCTCAGCAATCCCAGTACAAAGAAAGGGTACTTCTCTTTCCCACTAGTTTCCACAGAAGTCCTGGAATAGAAACTCCATGAGGGCAAGGATTTTTTTTTTAAATAAATTTATTTATTTGTTTATTTATTTTTGGCTGCGTTGGGTCTTCGTTGCTGCACGCAGTCTTTCTCTAGTTGTGGCGAGCGGGGGCTACTCTTCCTTGAGGTGCGCGGGCTTCTCATTGCGGTGGCTTCTCTTGTTGTGGAGCACGGGCTCTAGGTGCGCGGGCTTCAGTAGTTATGGCACACGGGCTCAGTAGTTGTGGCTCTCGGGCTCTAGAGCGCAGGCTCAGTAGTTTTGGCACACGAGCTTAGTTGTTCCATGGCATGTGGGATCTTCCCGGACCAGGGCTCGATCCCATGTCCCCTGCATTGGCAGGCGAATTCTTAACCACTGCGCCACCAGGGAAGTCCAGGGATTTTTATATTTTGTTTACTGTCACATCCCCAGCTCCTAGAACAATGCTCGGCTTAATATGTGTTCAATGAATAAATCTCTTTGGTGTTGCTGGGATCAGATGTCTAGTCCAAGAGTTGGGCTGGGAGTGGGGGAGGATGGATCCCAAAGCAAACTGGGGGTGCTGATTCCCAAGATGGGGCATTGGATGCTAGACAGAAATCACCCAGCGTTTGAGTTGAGCTGTACCAAGGCTATCAGGCCCATATGAGAGCACTGGGGGAGCCACGAGGCAAAACCAAGGTGACTACTGAGTATAAGCCTGATAACCGGACCAGCAGGAATTCTAGCCGGATCCTGGAATCCTCTAACTTCATGATGCCCTGATGGAAGAGTTCAGGTAAGAGCTTCCAAGACTTATCTTGCAACAGAAATAGGAGGCTTGGAATTGGCCGTTGAAACCTTCCTGAAGGTTTCCATGGCCACTGGGGACTCCGCCCTTTCTGGCCTTCACCTCACCCCAGAGGGTAGACACAGCACATCTAACACCCGGGGTCGTTCGGCTTCTGTGCAGCTGTGACAACAGTAAAATGACTGAGTTTCCATTTTCCCTGCAAAGGGCAGACCGACACAGGCTCCTCTTCATGTTCCCATCCATTGTCAGACTTGGGAGCCGGGTCACGGGGAGCCTTGAATTCAGGTCCAGAGGTTGGTCTTTAACGTTGCACAGCGGTTTTCTGATCAGCGGGGCTCATCGTAGCGCTTGAGCTGAAAATGGAAACAGTGGGAGAATGAAAAGGCCTCTGACCACAGACTTCCTGCTGGCCGCCTTCCTCCTCCACGCGGGGTGCTCCTCGGGTTGTAATTACCGACACGCCGTTTTTAGGTGGCGCGGCAATCTAAGGTGAATTGGGGCTTTGCACAGCTTGCCTTGGTTTAAAGCTGGAGCATAAATGATCACGCAGCTCTGTGTGTGTGTGTGTGTGTGTGTGTGTGTGTGTGTGTCTCTCCCCTCTACTCCTCACTGCCTTCTCTGCTCTGCTGGGGCTTCAGTGCTTTTCCTGCCCCATGAGTCTCAATTTGCTGGGTTGCTTCCAGGCCACGGTGCCGCCACTAGTCATTCCTGCTTGACCTTTAGATTTTTTCTCTTTAGGGAAAATATGATCCTTAGTCTGTATTCCCCAGCAGATGGATTTGAATCACAGGCCGTCTTCCCACCTCATTTCACACCCATGGAAGAAAAGTGTTTTAAAGTCCATGCACATTTAAAAAAGTTTTTTATTTTATATGGGAGTATCGTTGATTAACGATGTTGTGTTAGTTTCAGGTGTACAGCAAAGTGATTCCGTTGTACATATACATGTATCTGTTCTTTTTCAAATTCTTTTCCCATTTAGGTTATTACAGAATATTGAACAGAGTTACAGAAATGAATATTAATGAGAGGACCACTCTGTGACTAATGGCTATTCAGAAGGGCGTACCCGCTTTTGGAGATGATGACTTCAGCTTTTCGGGGGTCTGGATTTTGGCCTGCTGGGGACACGGTGTGGCTGGACTCTGCGGTTGGTTGGCCAGAGTCTGATCCTGGGCCCCGCAGCCGTGCGTGCCGGGGAGTTGGAGAGAGCCAGGCCGAGGTCGTGGGCTGCCTGTTCTGCTTCATTCCTCTGGATGGTGAGAGTGTCTAGAGGGTGTGTTCCCGGAACTTTTCAGTCAGGCTTCGCTGTGGTGTGTATTTAATGACCACACATGAAAGGCCTGACTGCCAGGGCCGCTCCCTAGGACAAACCGAATCATGGAATTTCAGAGCTGGAAAGAGCCCCCGAGCAAATCTGAGGGAGGAGACCTTCCACAGGACCAGGGAGACCCCAGCTCGGGGCTCCGATTCCACTCCCGGATTTCTGATGGAGGAACATGTTTAGAAGCACCAGAGGACTTGCCAGCTTCCTACTTTTGTTACACAAATTAATAATGGTCCAATTTAGCAATCTGGTAGAGCTAGGTTTTTAAAAAGAGGCAGACCCAGACGGAGTTAAGACTAAACACAAGCCAACCATATTTCTGGTCTGAGCTGTTTTCAAGTCTCACCTTGCTTTTGGTGAATCCACTGATGGATGCGTTAGACTAGGTAAACGAAGGACCCAGCCTTGGGTGATTTTCATTTCTCTTTGCCTAAAAATAGTCTTCTCCCTATCCCTTGACTTTGTCAAAAATTCTTGCTTGTAATGACCCATTGTTCCCAACAGTTACTAGGCTCATAATAGTGGCGCCTCTTCTTGAGTGCCTTCTACACGCGATGCCAGGTACTTTAGAAGCAGCCTTGTCTTACACAGCTTTGGAGAGGTCCTCACAGATGAGGAAGTTGGGCTTGGAGAGGTAGGGAAATTTTTTTCAAGGTCACCCGTGGAACTTAGATTGCTGGTTCCTTTTGCGTTAAGAAACCTGTTAAAATGCACATGGAACAGTATGTATCTCTTTTTGTTAAAAACATAAGTAAATCTTCCTGGGTGGAAGGTAGGTCATTTTATTGTTTCTGCCTCCTTGTATGTATTCTTTGCATACCGGTAAACGTTTAAAAAAGACGTATTACCTGACAACTAAACTTTTGATGTGGATGATTTTTTTCTTTTTTGTTAAGTTAGCTAGGGAGGGGCCAGGACTTCTAGGAATCAGGCTGTGCATGTGGGAATAGTGCTTGAGGGAAGGAGGAGAAAGAGGCTTGTTCTGTCCCAAGAGGCAGGTCCAGGTCAAGACTCCCGGGAGACTGAGGATTTGCTGCACCAGCTAGAGCATCTGCAGAGTGGAGTAGTGTGTGTGTGTGTGTGTGTGTGTGTGTGTGTGTGTGTGTGTGTGTGTGTATACACCTAAGCCTGCTGCTTTTTCACTGTTGTATTAGTCTGCTTGGGCTTCCATAATAAAATACCACAGACTAGGTGGCTTCAACAACAGAAGTTTTCTCACCGTTCTAGAGGCTGGAAGCCCAAGATCAAGGTGTCGGCAGGTTTGGTTTCCTCTGAGGCCTTTCTCCTTGGCATGTAGATGGCCGTCTTCTCCCTGTATTCTCACATGGTCTTTCCTTTTGTGCACATGCATCCCTGGAGTCTCTTTTTGTGTGCAAATTTCCTCTTCTTATAAGGACACCAGTCAGATTGGATTAGTACCCACCCTAATGGCCTTTTTAAAACTTCAGTTACCTCTTGAAAGGCCCAGTCTCCAAATACAGTCACATCCTGAGGTCCTAGCGGTTAGGACTTCAACATATGACTTTTGGAGAGATGCGGTTCAACCCTCAACAACCATTACTGGCATACTGTGGCAGCGATCTGTGCCTCCAGCATTTCAAGGGAGCCGAGGGCCACTGGGCTTCCCATATAATCTGTCGCGGGAGTGTGAGGACGAAATTGAGTTTTAGACCAAATTCTGCCTCATGTACATTTCCAGAAAGCAGCCACATAAACATTCATTTACAGCTTGTCCTTGGAATCTGGTGAAGTCCAGTTGTCTGTACTTTTAGGCTCTCTGACTGCATCTTGCATGGACGTTTCCCTCATGGCAGATGAGAAAGTTCTGGGGCAGCATTCAGCTCACTTTTTTTTTTTTTTTAAATTAAGTTATTTATTTTTGGCTGTGTTGGGTCTTCGTTTCTGTGCGAGGGCTTTCTCCAGTTGCGGTGAGCGGGAGCCACTCTTCATCGCGGTGCGCGGGCCTCTCACCATCGCGGCCTCTCCCGTTGCGGAGCACAGGCTCCAGACGTGCAGGCTCAGTAGTTGTGGCTCACGGGCTTAGTTGCTCCGCGGCATGTGGGATCTTCCCAGGCCAGGGCTCGAACCCGTGTCCCCTGCATTGGCAGGCAGATTCCCAACCACTGCGCCACCAGGGAAGCCCCAGCTCACTTTTTAATTGAATCAGGCAACAGCATCCTCTGCAAACATCTGCTCACAGAGCAGGTGATGCTCTGGGCCAGAGTGTACTCTGAAATATGTGGGTCTTGGCCTACAGTTTGTTGAGGAAAAGTAGATAAGTTTAGCCAAACCACACATCTTGTACACCCCTCACTTCATGGATGCAGAATTAGTTCTAACATTCACTAAGCTACATTTCCTACCTTCTGGTGCCTATGGGGAATAAAGATGGCAGACGTGCTATTAGACAGACAATGGGGAGTGGGATTCTGATGGTCATCTGTCAAATACTGACCATCCCCAGCAGTGTGTGTTTCCTGTTTAGGGACCTTAGATGTTACCTGACTGCACCTAGATTAAAATAGACATACCCTATGTCACACAGCTGGTGCCAAAGTGTTTTAAAGTAAATTGCAGACAATATAAGGGTTTGTCAGAAAACTTTACCATATCAACATGGTGTCTTGAGCCTGCCCTGTTCCCAGATCAAGACAGAAGCACAGTGATTTATTTCCTTCCTTGAACATTTCAACAAAATCAAGAGGGAGATTGGATTTGATGCTGCATTTTTATTAAGTCTTGAAACTTTTTGCTGAACATTGGTTAGGGGAATTGGAGAAGTAGAGATGGGCCTTCTCTCAGCCTTTGAAAAGAGAGGATAGATTCATTGCAAGAACGGACATTTCAAAAAAAAATGCTTTAGGGATATCCCTGGTGGTGCAGTGGTTAAGAATCCACCTCGTAACTCAGGGGACACAGGTTCGAGCCCTGGTCCAGGAAGATCCCACGTGCCGCGGAGCAACTAAGCCCGTGAGCCGCAACTACTGAGCCTGTGCTCTAGAGCCTGTGAGCTGCAACTGCTGAGCCTGTGCTCTAGAGCCTGTGAACCACAACTACTGAGCCCGTGTGCCTAGAGCCCGGGCTCTGCAGAAAGAGAAGCCACCGCAATGAGAAGCCCACGCACTGCAGCGAAGAGTAGCCCCCGCTCACTGCAGCTAGAGGAAGCCCACGCGCAGCAACGAAGAGCCAACACAGCCCCCCCCCCCCAAAAAAAAATGCTTTAGTATGTGTGATGAGTCTGAAGAGACAACAGATCTCAGGAGTGCCTATTTTTGAACTGTTTCCAAAATCTAGAACAAGATTTGAGAAATAATAAAATATCGACCATCGTTCAAAGAGAAACATACAGGGTGATCTTTGGCAAAGCTTGTCATTTTGCTTACATTTCACTCGTTTCTCTAACTCGTTGTGAGCCCCTGCTGTGGACCAGGTCCTTTGCTGCATGTCAGGGGAAGTCTCTGACTCTTTTTGATCTCTGTCTTCGCATGGAGCTTAGGGGAGACAGTATACTGAATCATTTATCCAACAGGCATTTCTGAGAGCCTGTTGCATTTAGGCATGGTTCCAAGCTTTCAAGTATTCGCTCATTGGGTACATAGCAAATGCACATCCTGTTAGATTTTCTCCAGATATGTCCTCTTGTGACCATCAGAGAGAATCCGGGCATTGCCAGCCGTATCCACCATACCCACTTCATTTGATCCAGACTTTTCTGAGAGTGACCTGGGGTAGGACAGACAGGAGAGTTTAGCAAGAGCATCTAAGTAAAATCTGCATAATGAAGACTCGCCCTTTATCCCCAAGATCTATTCTTTACACAATAGTCTGAAAGAGTTTTAAAAACAAAAATCCAGAGCTTCCTGTTGTACTTAGGATGAAATTCTGACCACCACTTACTAGGGTCTACAGGCTATTCAAGACCCAGCCCTTGCCCACCTTTTTGACTGTTTCCTACTACCCGCAGCCTCACCGGCTGTGCTTCAGTTCCATGGATCTTCTTCCTATCTCAAAAACTGCCTCAGGGCCTTTGTGCTTGCTATTCCCGCTACCGAAATGCTGTTCTTCCTGAAGACTGCCTGATTTCCATGAATCAGGCTCCGCTTACATGTTACCCGCCTTGGAGACACCTTCCCTGACCATCTGTTATAAAGAATTCCCCCTTATTACATCACTCTCTTTTATTTCCTTCAAAGCATGTATCACTCTCTGAAATTTGTTTCTTTCTTCTTTTTCCTTAGTCTTACCTTTTTCCCCGAGTCAGCACAGAGGCTGCCTGAGGGCAGAGCCTTTGTCTTTTCATCACTCCCTGGGAATCCCTGGCATATACTTAACTGCCGCCTCCAAAGTAAGAACTCAGTAAATATTATTGTTGACTCACTGAATGAATAAATCCCTGTTAATGCCCTTTGGAAGCTGTGAATGAAGAATGGAATCCCTGTTTAAAATTATACTTTTGGCTGTTGAATGGTGCTTCTGGAACAAGACTCAGCTTGGAGATACCACCATGGGGTATGACATCAGTTGCGCTGATTAGGGTTTTATTAACAAGCACCCAGGATGTAGCTGAGGAAAATTTTGAGTTGAAATCCTATGCCACACTTACCCATATTTCTCTTTCCTGCTTTCAGCCAAGTTAGATTTTCTTGACCAGAAAAAAAAGATCAGAAAGTGAAATAAGACAGTAATCTAAATGGTGTGTTACAGCTCAGTGGTTTGCTGGCAACACGACGTACAGGCTATTCACATGCATGGGGGTAGTTTCTGATCTGTGTGTACTTGGGAACTGGTGTCTATTGACGTCTCAAGATCTTTACTGCTTTCTCATCAGATGATGGATGTAGAAGAGAACATTTTTACCTGGAACCAGGTAGGCCTTGGGACATTTAATTGGCTCTTTAGTAGACACAGGTATTTTCAGAGGGCCCCAGGCATTCTCTTAACAGCTATTGAATACCACCTATTAGATGTGAGGTGCAGGGTGTACATTGGTGAATAATACAGACATGCCGGCTTGTAATCTGGTGGCTTTGGACCTGTCCTGTGTGAGAGAGGTGGAAATAATATATGCAGATATGTCAAATGCTTCATAAATGGTAAAGGCGTTTTTTTACTTACGTGGGAGTTGTGCCAGGAAAGCAGACATCAGGTTGGCAATGGAGGGACCATTTGAAGGCCTGAGGGTGTGAGCAGCCCGTGAAGCTTCCCTCCCGCTGTCTCTTTCCCTTCCCTGACTCTGGTTCAGACTCACGCTGGCAGTGACTCACCCTGGGAGGAAGGGAAGGACAAGAGGGACTTGTACATAAGAAGATGGGTTTAAAGTCTGTGGAGGGCAGTCCCTTCTGAAGCATTTCATCAGTTGGTGCGATGCTCTCTGGGGTCTGACATGCGCAGAGATGAGCTTTTTGTTATCTATGACCCAGCGGCTGTATGAGGATTTGGGGCTAGAGGCCAGTGGATAGAATTGGGCTCATTTCCCCTGATCTCCCACAGGAGCCCCTCTGAAGGCATGCCCGGGAGACGAAAGATAGAGCCTGCACCACCAACCAGAGCCCCGGAACTTGGTAGCCTGCTGGCTGGCCCCTCTGGCTGCGGCCTCACTGGTATCTCTGAGCCCTCACTGCCTTGGAGCCATCGCTTCACATGTTAAATGTTCCTTATCAAGGCTCTTATTTGAATGGTTCAGTGATAACATCTCCAAAGTGAAAAGTAGGGTCTCCACTTATGAGGATGTGATAAGTGAGTTCGAGGCAATTTCCCAGGGGAAGGATTTTGTCTCAGAGCATGAAAAAAAAAATATATATATATACTTTTTTAAAAAAAATTAATTAATTTATTTTTGGCCGTGTTGGGTCTTCGTTTCTGTGCGAGGGCTTTCTCTAGTTACGGCAAGCGGGGGCCACTCTTCATCACTTTGCGCGGGCCTCTCACTATCGCGACCTCTCTTGTTGCGGAGCACAGGCTCCAGACGCGCAGGCTCAGTAGTTGTGGCTCACGGGCCCAGCTGCTCCGCGGCATGTGGGATCTTCCCGGACCAGGGCTCGAACCCGTGTCCCCTGCATTGGCAGGCAGATTCTCAACCACTGCACCACCAGGGAAGCCCTATATATATTTTTAACATCTTTATTGGAGTATAATTGCTTTACAACGGTGTGTTAGTTTCTGCTGTATAACACAGTGAATCAACTATACATATACATATATCCCCATATCCCCTCCCTCTTGCATCTCCCTCCCAGCCTCCCTAGCCCACCCCTCTAGGTGGTCACGAAGCGCCCAATCCATCCTCAGTCAGAATACTTCTTTTATAAATTTATTTATTTATTTATTTATTTTTGGCTGTGTTGGGTCTCCGTTTCTGTGTAAGGACTTTCTCCAGTTGCGGCAAGCGGGGGCCACTCTTCATCGCGGTGTGCGGTCCTCTCACTATCGCGGCCTCTCTTGTTGCGGAGCACAAGCTCCAGACGCGCAGGCTCAGTAGTTGTGGCTCATGGGCCTAGCCGCTCCACGGCATGTGGGATCTTCCCGGACCGGGGCACGAACCCGTGTCCCCTGCATTGGCAGGCGGATTCCTAACCACTGCGCCACCAGGGAAGCCCCAGAATACTTCTTTTAAAGTTACCTTCTCAAACTCCTCCACTCCTGAGCCTCTTGCTAGCAGCAGACTCCCACGACGAGCTCCACCACTTCTGGGAGCAATCTTGTAGGCAAGCATAGGCGTTCTGCAAATTGCCATGAATTCTGAATAATAACTCTGGGGTGGGGTGGGGTGGGATGGGGGCTAGCTGACTGACTTGGAGGCATCTAGAGGTCATTTTTAAAAAGCATGTAAACGATGCAGTTGCTTTTCTGGGTGGAGAGATTTTTTTAAAAAATTTGATTGTAAAAATAACATAAAATTTACCATTTTAAACATTTTTAGGTGTGCAGTTCAGTAATGTTAAGTGTATTCACATCATTGTGCAACCGATGTCGAGAACTCTTTGCAACTTGCAAAACTGTATCCATTAAACAATTCCCCCATTGTGCCTCCTCTCAACCCCTGGCAACCACCCTTTTACTTTCTGTCTCTTTGAATTTGACTACTTAAGTGTCATAAAGTAGTATCAGTCTTGTGACTGGCTTATTTCACTTAACATAATGTCCTGAACGTTCATCCATGTTGTAGTATGTGTCAGAATTTCCTTCCTTTTTAAAGGCTGAATAATATTCCATTATATGTATATACCACATTTTCTTTATCCGTTCATCCATCAGTGGACATGTGGGTTGCTTCTACCTCCTGGCTATTGTGAACAGTGGTGTTAAACATGGGTATGCAAATATCTCTTTGAGATCCTGCTTTCACTTCTTTTGGATTTATATCCAGAAGTGGGATTGCTGGGTCATATGGTCATTCTATTTTTAATTTTTTGAGGAACCACTGTACTGTATTCTGTAGCAGCTGCACCATTTTATATTCTTACAAACAGTGCACGAGGGTTTCGATTTCTCTACATCCACGCTGGCACTTGTTATTTTCTGGTTTTTTTTGATAGTAGCCATCCTTGTGGATGTGAGGTGGTATCTCATTATAGTTGAACAATGCAGTTTTATTACTTTATACTTTATGTTGTAATCAATATATAAATTGGTACTAATCCAAACTAATAACAACTGTTGATTAAGTCTTCCAAATATTGTACCTTGCTTGACTTAACTCTCACTACCACTCTATGAGGAAGGTTCCATTTTTTTTTTTTTTTAATAAATTTATTTATTTATTTATTTTTGGCTGCATTGGGTCTTTGTTGCCCTGCTTGGGCTTTCTTTAGTGGCGGCAAGCGGGGGCCACTCTTCATTGCAGTGCGCAGGCTTCTCATTGTGGTGGCTTCTCTTGTTGCGGAGCACAGGCTCTAGGCACGTGGACTTCAGTAGTTGTGGCACACGGGCTTAGTTGCTCTGCAGCATGTGGGATCTTCCCAGACCAGGGCTCGAACCCGTGTCCCCTGCATTGGCAGGAGGATTCTTAACCACTGCGCCACCAGGGAAATCCCTGAGGAAGGTTCCATTTTACCCCATTTTACAGATGAGGATATTGAGGCTTGGAGACTTTGAGTAACTTACCCAAGATCATACAACTAGTAAAGGCTTACATCTGGATTTGAACCTGGCTGTCTGGCTTCCAGAGAATTCTCTGCCTCCTTTTTCCTAACTAACTAAGCTGTTTAAAATTCACATCCTGAGCTGACCCATATCACAAAAGGTATAATAGATAATGAGATCCTTCCTTGAGAATAGAGTTCCTTCATGGGCTCAGGAGTTGAAGATTCCAGAATAAGGCCCATGCCTCAGTCGTTATGGAAGTGTGTAAAGCCCAAAGCCAGGACTCTACAAATAGTGGCCAAGTCTCTTTAAGCCCTTGGCTTGTAAAAGACTCTGCTTTTTTGGCCTGAATTCCCCTAAGTCTTGAGTAAATAATAGAAAAAGTGAGGAAAGAGACACATAATTTTGAATATTTTTTCACGACACTATTCAACTCCTGAATTTGGTTTCTCTTCTGTGTGTGCATGTGTTAGGGGGAGGGGGATGTTGAGTTAATGAGCTATTATTGCATTAGAGGGTTTATTCTTAGAGCCCCTGGATTTTCTAGAAAGCCATGGAAGCATTGGAATGCCTGCCAACTTAAAAATAAATGTCAAGTACAGTCTTCCCTTGATATTCTCGGGGGATTGGTTCCAGGATCTCCCGCAGATACGAGAATCCTCGGATGCTCAAGTCCCTTGAATAAAATGGCGTAGTATTTGCATATAACCTATGCACATCCTCCTGTACACTTTAAATCGTCCCTAGATTACTTATAATACCTAATACAATGTAAATCGTGTGTAAATAGTTGTAAATACAATGTGAATGCTGTATGAATAGTTGCCAGTGCATGGCAAATTCAAGTTTTGCTTTTTGGAACTTTCTGGACGTTTCTTTTTTTTTTAAGTGGAAGCGAGTGTATTCCATAGGCAGAAAGTAGTCCCTCTCAGAAGGTGAGAGACTAGAAAATTAAAAAAAATTTTTTTTTGTTCCGTGTTTGGTTGAATCCGCGGGTGTGGAACCTGCAGATACAGAGGGCCGACCATACTTGGTTTATTTTTTGTTAATCTTTATCGTCTTTAATTGTGTTTTTTGATCAGGACTAATATTAGTCAATTTTCCTTTAGGGTGTTATTGAAGTGACTGCTGGCCACAATTCCCCATATCAGTTCTCATGTTTGTGTTGGATTATTGTGTTAACAAACGCTTCAAATTACATTAGGAAAAATACATTACGTTATTTCAAGCCAGGGGAGCAATTCCACACTCACATCTGCTAATCCTATCAGTAAATAATGGCGCAGGGCCAATGAAATTTGCAGGCCCACTCCTCACTCTTTGAGATGTTTTGTTTACAGTTGTCTTATTTTGGCACCATAAAATCAAGTCTCCGTTAAGAACTCAACTCACAGACTCGTCGCCTAAAACTTTTTTTTTTGTTTTAAACAAGACAGAAAAACCCATAATGTGTCGTTTCCTATCACAAAATCCTACACAGAGTTTGAAGGATGAGTTTTATGGTGTGTTCTGAAGATCATTGAACTGGGGAGTCTGAGAGAATTTGCCGTCTAGAAACAGCCTTTCCACTGGAGCTGGGGAAGGCAGGCCTCCTCGTCCCCATCCTGGGCTCAGACCTATCTTTATACTTATGCTGTGGATAATTTAGCCACCTTCTAACTGTGTGACACTTGGAACCCTTATCCATGACTTATAAAGGAGAATATCTGCCCTCATGGGACCTCTGCAAAGATTTAACAAGCTGAGGTGCATCAAGGACCTGGCATAATACGATTGTCATATGCCTTAAAGGACAGTTACTGTCATTAACAGTTGTTACGGGCTGAATTGAGACAGGATCTTTAAAGAGGTGATTGAGTTAAAATGAGGTCATATGGGTGGGCCCTAATCCAGTCAGACTAGTGTCTTTGTAAGAGGAAATTTGGACACACAAAGAGTCAGCAGAGGTCCGTGCTCATAGAGGAAAGACCATGTAAGGACACAGGGAGAAGGTGGCCGTCTGCAAGCTGAAGAGAGAGGCCTCAGAAGAAATCAACCCTTCCCTGACACCTTGATCTTAGACTTCTAGCCTCCAGAACAGTGAGACAATAAATGTCTGTTGTTTAAGCCCCCCAGTCAGTGGTATTTTTTATGGCAGTCCTAGCAAGCTCATACATGAGTTCATTCCTCTGATGTTGTCACAACTTCTTGAGTACCTTGTGAATGAAAAAAAGGTTCACATACTATTTTTTCTACAAATAGTTTCCTTGGAGTTTTCTTCTTTAGTTGTTTTCTGTGTTTTTCTAAGAGGGCCCGAAGTCTGTTGGCCTCCACTAACCTTTCCTCCTGTATGCTGATTTCTGTCTTCTTTGTCCCACTCTTTCTGAGGCCCTGGATCAGTGACGGGGTAAGATGGCGTGGAGAGGAGGAGGGCCAGGTGACAGCAAGCGTGCTGAAGCCAGCTCCTTGACAAGCCGTTTACTTTGTCCGCGGCCACTCTGCCCTGCATGAGCTGCTGGTGGGCATTTCCTGGGTCATTCTTCCTGTCCCCTACTTCGTGCCATCCTATGGCTCCAGGGACGTTGGACATCACGTTTCACCTTAATAGCGTCTCCATCTTTGTCGGCAGAGGGGTGCCCTCTCTCCCTCCTGGTCTGTGCATGGGTAAGATGTAAGATGTAAAATGTTTCCCTAAGCATATGTGTCCATTTTTATTTAAAAGGCTTTACTGCCAACCATTACTGGGAGACAAGCAGATAGAATGAAGAGTGACTAGATTTTAGGGAAATCTTCAACTGCCAGGGTGAGCTTCACTTCAGCCCAGTAAAAAGCCAGAGGAACAAAGGAATGTGCACATGGAGAATAGGGGTAGTGTTAGTGTCTCATGACCGCAGTAATCTACTGCGGAGTTCACAGGAGGGCCAGGCCTTCAAAGATGCTTTTGTTGGAAACTTCCCGAAGAGACCCTTTTCATTGAAGATTTCAGCAAGTTTCACTTCTGGGTTATCTGACTTGTCGGGAAGGGGTCTTCTTGGTTACTTGTGCAAGTCTTAATGATTTCCGAGAGCCCATTCAAGCGGATGTGGGGAGGATTCAGTTCAAAGGGCTGAATGCTTGAGTTAGCTATTGATTTTAATAGTCTTTTGCAGCTGATAACATGGTGAAAATTTTCTTTGAGAAAACTTCTAATAGTTTTTAGGTGGCTGGAGGAAGGGGTTATTTTTGTTAATATTCTTTACCAGCAGTAAGAAGAAAGAGGTGATTGAGTTTTGAATTTCTTCTCATGGTGTCTTTATCTTTTTAACCCCTTTTCAACATGGCCACCACTCTATTGCTCCGCAGCCTTCAATGGCTCACTATTGCCAGTCCTCATCCTTTTTTTTCCCCCAGGATTAGCTTAATTTAGGTCTCTCTGTCTGGTCCATGGTTCTTGTTTTTCAATTCACCTGGATCCCAAAGAATAGAGCAAGCACTTAACAAATGCTTGTTGGTGAATCTTTTCTGTGGGGAGGGAAGGAGTGTTAGGTTTTTTATCCTTTTCTTAGAGGCTGTTAGAGAAGCAGACAGTTTTTTTTCTCATTCTTTTTTTCATTGAAGTGCAGTTGATTTACAATATTATGTTAGTTTCAGGTGTACAGCAAAGTGATTCAGTTATATATATATTTTCAGATTATTTTTCATTATAGATTATTGTAAGATATTGAATATAATTCCTTGTGTTATATAGTAAATCCTTCTTGCTTATCTATTTTACGTATAGTAGTTTGTATCTGTTAATTCCTAACTCCTAACTTATCCTTCCCCCTCTCCCTTTCACCTTTGGTAACCGTAAGTTTGTTTCCTATGGAGAAGCAGGCAGTTTTTTTTTTTTTTTATGAATTTATTTATTTATTTTTGGCTGTGTTGGGTCTTCGTTTCTGTGCGAGGGCTTTCTCTAGTTGTGGCGAGCGGGGGCCACTCTTCATCGCGGTGCGCGGGCCTCTCACTATCGCGGCCTCTCTTGTTGCAGAGCACAGGCTCCAGACGCGCAGGCTCAGTAGTTGTGGCTCACGGGCCCAGTTGCTCCGCGGCATGTGGGATCTTCCCAGACCAGGGCTCGAACCCGTGTCCCCTGCATTGGCAGGCGGATTCTCAACCACTGCACCACCAGGGAAGCCCAAGCAGGCAGTTTTGATGTATTCCTCTGCACCGGCGCTTTCTGTAGAGGCCACTGGGGTGGGGATGAGGGTGAGGGGCAGGGGTGGGTATCTCTGAGCCTCAATCAGAGCTGGGGTGAAGCCTGTAACCAGCCATTGGAGCCTCAACAGTTGAGGTAGAAACACCTGTAGTCTCCTTCTGGTTCCTCACCTGAATGGGGTGGGAAGGGAGAAATTGGGGGAACCCCGTGTCCAGGTGCCTGGACTGTTCTTCGACCCTGCACCACCCCAAAGCCTGGAACAGCAATTGCTTGTTGGGTCATTAACTTTATGCAGCTCTGGGGCCAGACTCTGCATTCTTTAACCTTGGCTTCAGCAAGAAAACGTCAAGAGGGAAGATTTGGAGAAAATGTGCCCTGACAAATGGATACAGAACCATGCTGGTGGGTCATGACAGCTTTGTGAGTATAACGTAGTCGTTATTGTATAAATCAAATATACACTTAAGTCTGGACAGCAGGTAGCTCAATATTGGAGAATTCAGACCAAAAAAAAAAAAAAAAGACAGGAAGAGGAATCATCAAAAATAAGCATGGGTTCTCCGGGGCCTCCGACTGCCTCCTGCCATGGTCTAGGTCCTCAGCGCCCCCTCCTCTCATTCTGCCCCCCCTTTTCTCTTGTTATCATTTTCTGGGCATCCTCCCTGGCCACGAGGCTGCCACCGTAGGGTCTAGGGCATTCTCTGAGCCCCCTGTACCTGGTACAGGCAGCCTGGGGCCCAGCGGGGAAGCTCTCCATCAGTATTTTTTGATAGAGCTAAGTAAGATTCATATGGCTTTGCAGGATTTGATTGTGAACTTTTAATCCAACACCCCAGGTGACCCTTAAGCTCTTACTGTTTTTCCCTGTAGCTATCTTCTGAGATACATTTGCCAGGCCTTATTAATAGTTTGTTTTTTCCGCTTTGATTTATTAGATTAGAAGCTCCGTTCTTGACCTCCCCTCTCCTTGGGAGAAGTTCTTGCTTTGTCTCCATAAAACATTGCTGTTGGGCCTTTTCCTGGTTTATTACTTTGCATTAATACCTGGCAGTTTACATCTGAGCTCTCCTTTTATTTCCTTAATGTGTAATATTGCCTCCCTTTCGGAGGGCCTGGTGCTTGCTAAGGGTTTATTGGCCTCTTTTTTTTTTACATTAGGAGGTAAGGGTTTGGATTTATCAGTCCTAGCTTAGTGATAAGCGGCACAGAGAATTTGAAATGTTTGTTTTAAGCCACATGATTAGCAGGGGCAAAATGAACCAAGGATCCAGAAATGGATGAGAGAGGAAGAAGGTGAATGAACTTCTGATGTCTTCTGCCCGTTGTTGTCTTACTCATACAAGACTGATTTGTGTTTGGTGTGGTGTTTCTCTGTGAAGGGATAGAAAGGATTACATGAGCTAAGAGAGGAGCGTTCAACACGAAAGGGGTAGAGGAATAAAATGCCATGATGATTATGATGCTGGATTTATTGAAGTTGCAGGTATACTTTTCCCCACAAAACCTACTTTGGTAGAAGAATTACAAATCCCTTGCATTGTGGGTTTTCAGTTGGGTGACAAAGCTGCCAGTCATTTTTCACCCTAGGTTGGTGTGGGACTCACTCATCCACAGGCTTTTAGTTTCAATGCATGTGATTCTCCGCAGTAAAGAAGGAGAGGAATTGAACTATTGCAGCAGGCTGGCTGGCTAGTCTGGGACATTAGGGAATAAAATGGGGGGAGGTTCCTCAGGTTCTGGTCTCTGTAGGGTCCTGGGCGGGAAGGTAGGTTTGATCAAGGGGGTTGAATAGAGCCCTTTGATTCCATCCCTAGCACAGGGCCGGCATTCATTGTAGACAAGGGCCTGTTGGTAAGGATGCTTCATTCCTCTTGGAGTCCTTGAGGATTGCAAGGGCTCTGGGCTTCTCAGTCTTAGAGAGAGAGGGGCAGAAAAGTGGAGCAGCTTTTCAGAGCATTCTGGAATAAGACATGGGACCAGGTTCTGGGTATGGAGTAGAAAGATGCTCGAGATAGGACCCCTCCCACTGGCATTCATAGCTGGACCATGAGTCCATCTGTCTTTTGCAGGTTTCCTGCCCTTGACTGTAAAGCCCGCACCTAGGAGTTACCAGGGAAGGACAGGTGTTAGAGTGCATCCTGGGTGGATACATAGTGGGACCCTGGGATCCAGGAAGTAACGAGAGGGCAAACACCAGGTCCCTGGAGGCAAACACCCTAATTTTGCTAGGTAGTCTTGTGGAGGCACCGAATGGAAGGTGCTGGGCTCAGAGTACCTTTCTCCCTCTTGGGGAATGTGGTCTAGCGTTTGATGGTCAAATCCTCAGTTCCAGTCCTTGCCCGACCACAACTAGATCCTTGACCTTGAGCAAGTCATTTAAGCTTGCAGATACTCAACTGACCTGCAAAATGGGCTCAGGTTGGGATGGGGAGCACCCTTGTGGGCATTTGTGAGGATTAAATCAGCTCATGCAGGAAAAGCGCTCAGCCTCAGGGCCGGCCGTAACATCAGCCAGGAGGGAGTGAACTTGTAGTTATAGTTTGCACGTGTCGAGCTCCTTCAGGTGCCCCCAGATGCAGGAGGAAGGAGTCAACCTCCCTCTCAGAACACAGGGAAAGTCTTTTGTTTTTGGCCGTGCGGGGTCTTAGTTCCCTGGACCAGGGATTGAACCCACGTCCCCTGCAGTGGAAGCATGGAGCATGGAGTCTTAACCACTGGACCGCCAGGCAAGTCCCCAGGGTGAGTCTTAAGTGCCTTCCACCAAACCCTGGTGTCAGTCACTGAGGAATGTATTAATGCCGGTTTGGGTAAGGCACAGCTGTGAGCAAACACGTGACCTTCCCCTCTTCCCCTGACAGCACCTCCAGGACCTCAGCTGCTCTTTCCTATTCCTTCTACACGCATGGTTTTTACAACAGACTGGATTGGCCAGATAATTCAGTTAATGGAGATACACTTGTACCTGTTGATCGCTATGCAGCAAAACAGACAAAGACATGAGCCCCCAAACAGAGCTCATGTCTTCTCCCCAGATTGCTAGTCATTTAATTGGATGGAGATCATTTGATTAGTGAGTGGTAATTTCCATCTGCCCTGCAATCAGTCTTTGAACTTTTTAGCCACCACCCGCGGTGTGTGTGAGACAATTAACATGCGAGCTCTCTGGAAGGCAGCGGCCGGTGCTAAATTGGGCAGCTGACAGACGTTGTGCAATTCAAACCATCACATGCACCGATGAGGTGGAGAAGGGAGAGACCAAGGGGAGACATCGGGAAAGAGTTTGAAGGGAGTACAGCAACGCAAATGAAAAAATCTTCTGTTAGACTCCAAAAACTCCTGAGGCCCAGACCCCAGGAGAGCAGCTCCTTATATTGAATCAGGAAGATAAGGATCTTATCAGCGCTTCTCAAACTGGATTCAGGAGGTCTGGGGCAGGGCTGAGGAGTCTTTCTTTCTAACAAGCTCCCCGGTGGTGCTCCTGCTGCTGGTCTGAGGACCACCCTTGGTGTGGCCAGGTCTTAGATGATAGATTAGGCATTACCTACAGATCTGTATCATGTGACTAAAGGTGTTAGTTACAAGGGAGAAGGAACTGTGGGCGCACGGGACTAACACAAACGCCTTGCCAAACCTTCCCCGCGGTGGTGTAGTGGCATCGCATGGGCTGTGTTCAAACCCCACCTCTGTCGCTTCCTAGGTGTGCGACTTTGGTGTCTTAGTCTGTTTGGGCCGCTCTCACAGAACACCACAGACTGGGTAGCTTTTACACAGCAACTTTATTTCTCATAGTTTTGGAGGCTGGAAGTCTGAGATCAGGGTACCAGCATGGTCGGATGAGGGCCTTCATCTGATGGAAGGGGCTGGGGATCTTTCCTCACCTGATGTCCTCACCTGATGGAAGGGGCTGGGGATCTTTCTGGAGCCCCTTTTATGAGGGCGCTAATTCTATTCCTGAGAGTTCCACCGTATGATTTAGGCACCTCTAAAGGCCCCACCTCCTAATACCATCATCTTTGGGAGTTAGTATTTCAACATAATGAATTTTGGAGGGAAACATTCACACCATAAAACTTGGGCAGTCATTAACCCTCTCAGAGTCTCATTGCCCACCTGCAAATTGGGGATGGTAATTAGTACCCACCTTTATTTATTTATTAAATTTTTAAAAATGGAAGTATATGTATTATTTTCAGATTCTTTTCCATTATAGGTTATTACAAGATATTGACTGTAGTTCCCTGTGCTATACAATAGGTCCTTATTGTTTTATCTATTTTATATATAGTAGTGTGTATCTGTTAATCCCAAACTCCTAATTTATCCCCTCCCCCGATTTCCCCTTTGGTAACCATACATTTGTTTTCTATGTCTGTGGATCTATTTCTGTTTTGTAAATAAGTTCATTTGTATCATTTGTTTTTTTTAGATTCCACATATAAGTGATATCAAATGATATTTGTCTGACACTTCACTTAGTATGATAATCTCTAGGTCCATCCATGTTGCCGCAAATGGCATTATTTCATTCTTTGTTATGGCTGAGTAACCCACCTTTAAAAGTGTGTGTGCATTTAGGAATACAAGAGCAAATCTGTGTAAATGCTTACAACAGCTCCTGGCCCATACAAAGTAGCCAACAAGGTTCTTTCCATTCTCTCATCTGGGAGCACCTCTACTTAATTGGACTTGACCAGTGAGACTTTCGGCCTGTGGCCCTCTGTCCCCAGCACGTATTTCAGGACTGGGAAGCTGGCCTCCTCTCACCTGGTTCATGGCAGGGCTACCTTGATCCCTCCTGGGGATTCTGGCCACCATCAGCACATGGGACCCATTAGGACCTCTAACCCCTTTCTCTGTTTCAGGTACTGATGGGAAAAGCCAAAAAGAAGGGCTGTGACTGAATGGACGAGGATTTATGGGAAGAAAAAGAAAATCCTTGTAAGAAGAGAGAAAAAATATCATTGGGTAGATTCATGAATTAAAAGTGGTAAAACGCTTTTGGGCTCAACCTAGTGTTTTTGAGCTCAGAAAGCCCCTCGGTTGCTTTGCTGTAGGGCAGAGACTTGGTCATAGTAACTTGGTGTTTAACTCTAGGAATTGCAGGTCTGTTCCTGGGGCCAGGTGCCCCAGCAGTCCCGGCTTCTACTTACACCCTTGGGGGTGTTGGCTGAATATTAAAGTTGGTTCAGGAAAGTTCCCTTCAGATACAGGAAATAAAAAAGCAGCAAGATAGGGCCTCTGGGGTTCTTAAAAATGAGCCCAGTTCCCGTCCCACCGTAAGTGCTGGGTGTCCTGGAGCAAATTACTCTTGAGCTCTGAGCCTCAGTTTCCTCATCTGTAAGATAGAGTCTGTCAGGCTTCCTTGCAGCGTGGCTTGTGCTGGGGTGAAGGAGGTGGTGCACGCGTGTTGGATGCTCTCCGTAAATGTCAGCTGTGTCTTTCTGGCTCTTTTGAGTACCTTCGACTGAGCGAGCTGTCGTCAGGAAACGGTTCCGGCCCTCCGGCTGTCTTCCCTGGGGATACCCCATGCACTCAGGGCAGCAACCTCGCAATCAGTGTCTCGCTGCCGGAGAGTCAGCGGCTGGGAAGGAACCTCTCCAACGGGCCTGCGCTCGCACCGCATGCAGTTCTGCAGCTGTGGAAAGAGTCTCACGTGTGCGTCTCATTTCCCACGACTGCCCCTGGCTGGAGCAGCCCCGCCTCACCCGACTCCATCTGACTGTGCTAACGTAATTAGCGGCAGGTTTCCGCAGCACTTAAGACAGTCAGGCCCCGCGCGCGCTGCCTTCATTCCTGCCGAGTGCCACGCTGGAGGTGGGATGCGGCCGCGGTGGGCCCGGAGCCCCTGCTGGGGCCCGGTGTGTGGTTCATGCTGGTTGGATCAGACGGGACAGCCTGAGGACTCTCGGTAGGATTTGGTTTCTTTGAGTCAGTAGCACCTCTGGGTGGGGAGGGGGCCTGAGTCACTGACGAAGAGGGTAAAATCCTAGAATTGGGGGCCTTTTGAAATGTTCTGGTCTACTGCTTCCTAAAAACCAGTTCAGGGATGAAGTGCATAAGAATATCTTGAGAAGCTTATTAGAGAAGCTGATTCCGGGGCCCGGCGGGGGTGGGGGGCCTTGTGGGGAGGGCACCACCTAATCTGTATTTTTATTTATTTTTTTATAAATTTATTTTTGGCTGCGTTCGGTCTTCGTTGCTGCGCGCGGGCTTTCTCTAGTTGCGGCGAGCGGGGGCTACTCTTTGTTGCGGTGCGTGGGCTTCTCATTGCGGTGGCTTCTCTTGTTGCGGAGCACGGGCTCTAGGCGCGTGGGCTTCAGTAGCTGTGACTCACGGGCTCAGTAGCTGTGGCTCGTGGGCTCTAGAGCGCAGGCTCAGTAGTTGTGGCACACGGGCTTAGTTGCTTTGCGGCATGTGGGATCTTCCCCGACCAGGGCTTGAACCCATGTGCCCTGCACTGGCAGGCGGATTCTTAACCACTGCGCCACCAGGGAAGACCCTAATCTGTATTTTTCAAAACAACTTCCGGGTGATTCTCATACGCAGCGAGGTTTGGAGGAGCCGTGCTCTAGGTCAGCTTTTTTGGTGGTGGGGCTGGATGCAGAGGTGCAGATCTGATTCTGTCACTCCCAGCTTCACAGGGCAGGCAGTGACAGACCTAGAACCCAGTCCTTGGAACCCAGAGGTTCTTTTTTGGCTTACAGACCCCTAGGAGACAGACAGGCCTCTCATTTGTGCATACAAACTTCTACTCCGTGCCAGAAATTCAGCCCAGCAGAAAAGCATTCTCATCTAGCCAGTGGTTCTCAGCTGGGGGCTCTTTTGCTCTCCCAGGGGACATTGGATACAGCTGTAGATATTTTTGGTCATCATGACTTGGGGAGGAAGGGGGGTTATTATTGGTATCTAGTGGGTAGAAACCAGGGATGCTGCTAAACATCCTACACTGCACAGGACGGACCCCCACAGCAAAGAATTATTCAGCCCCAGATGTCAGGAGCGCTGAGGCTGAGAAACCGTGGTTTAGACAGATGCTTCTCTGACTTAACTGTGTACTCAGTCCTGATTTAGTAGGTCTGGGGAGCGGCCTGAGATTGTGCATTTCTTTTATTTTTTTATTTTTTAAAATTAATTAATTAATTATTTATTTATAGCTGTGTTGGGTCTTCGTTTCTGTGCGAGGGCTTTCTCTAGTTGCGGCGAGCGGGGGCCACTCTTCATCGCGGTGCGCGGGCCTCTCACTGTCGCGGCCTCTCTTGTTGCGGAGCACAGGCTCCAGACGCGCAGGCTCAGTAGTTGTGGCTCACGGGCCCAGTCGCTCCGCGGCATGTGGGATCTTCCCAGACCAGGGCTCGAACCCGTGTCCCCTGCATTGGCAGGCGGATTCTCAACCACTGCGCCACCAGGGAAGCCCAGATTGTGCATTTCTAATAAGCTCCTGGTCGATGTTGATGCTGCCCTTCTGGGGACCACTCTTTGTATAGAAAGTGTTTTTACAGCAGTTGATTTCAGGGTGACACTGATGTGGGTTGGAATCACAGCTCTGCTACTTAATTAGCTGTGTGACCTTGGGCAAGTTACTCAGCCTCTATACATTTAGGTTTATCCGTCTGTAAATTGGGGAGAAATATTACTTGGGCTCAAATGAGATGATATCTGTAAAGAAGTTGGCCTTGGCAAGCAGTCAATAAGTGCAGCTGTTATTTTCATTATTACCGTTGTTATTATTTGCTTAGCAGTTCAGCTTTATTTTTCCAGCATTTCATTATTTACCTACTTTGTGCCTAATGCTTTGCTAAAATAGGATTAGTTGGAAGGAGGCACAAATGATTATGTCTGTGATGGTGAATTATAAAGACAACTAGTGTCAATTTTCCTTGTAAGTCACTCCACCCTCTGGCACTGGGTGGGAAATTGAGGCTGGAATAAATGTAAAATCAACAGTGTTCTTCACATCCATGGAACACAGTTATACTACACTTGCTCATCAAAAGTGAGTATGGAGAGAATTTCCTAAAAATAAGGTGCTTGTTTTCTGAGTTTTCATTCTAATGACGGTTTTATGGGTAATAGGGAAACATCACAAGTGAACATAGATACCCAGTATCATCAGCTTTTGGAAATACCGAAGTCATCTAGTGTATGAGGATTTCAGAGCAGGTTTAGAGCATGGGGTTGATCTTTGTTCAAAGCCAGCATTACCACGTATTAGCCATGTGACCTGGGAGTTATTTAATATCTCAAAGCCTCAGTTTCCTCATCTCTAAAATGGGAGAAAAATTGTACCCACTTCTAGAGTTGAAATGAGGCTGATGTGAGATGAAGCATAAATTACCTGCTGACTGTGGACCAGTATTGTTCTAGGCCTGCAACTGAAGGTTGTCACTAGGAAGACTGTTTAAGAGTCAATGCATTAGAATCATGTGGGAAACTTACTATGTATGAATACAGCTTCTAGGGCCTCCCTCAGGTAGTCTAATTCATTAGGGCCAAGCTCAGGAACCTGCATTTCAAATAAGCAGCCCAGAGGATTCTGTACTGGTGTGCCACTTTGAGAAACGTAGTCCTAGTGCTGAGATTAGAGTGGTCACCTTTGGTACCATGGTGTTCGGCAGAGATGGAAAACACACAGGAAACCTGGCCAGGCAGAGGGGTAAGAGGACACAGTAACTCTTGCGAGTTGTTCTGACAGACTTTTTATTTTGGCAGAGGGTTATGCTTTCTTTGCCAAGCCGTCATTCATTACTTGGAAAGAGGAGGCAGAGTGGGGAGGGAAGAGGGGACAAATACAGCTGGCTGTCAGAACAGTTGACTTCCAAATGGGATAACCTCAAAGCCAGGCTTAAGCACTCCAGAAGCAAGAAGTGGAGGTGAGGGAGGTGAGAGCAGAGGCAGGTGCTGGAGGCATTTCTGCAGATTTCCTGGTAAAGGTGAAAAGATGATGCTGGAAAGCCTGGCAGGGGGTGAGCATGGGGAGGAGGGTGAGTGGAGAGGAAGCCCCTGTTGGCTCCAGGTGTGGGTGTTACCGAACTCAAACTTGGATCTGCTTGCCCGACACACAGCAAAGCCAATCTGCTGACACTGGTGGTGGTGAAGGAAAACACAGTGTTTACGGCAGGGTGCCAAGAAAGGAGAATGGGCAGCTTGTGCTCCAAGACTCGAGTTCCCTGATGGCTTTCAGGGAAGGGTTTTTAAAGGCAACATTTAGGGTGAGGGCTGCAGCCGTGGACCTTCTTCTGATTGATTGGTGGTGAGGTAACAGGGTGATGTTTCGGGAATCTCCATCATCAACCTTCTGGTTCCAACCAGTCTGGGGTCTCCATGCTTTCGGTCAGCAAGTAGTCATCATCTTCCACCACGTAGGGGTCTTAGTTTCTGCAGAACAACTCAAAGATATGCATCAGATTCTTATCCATATCCCTTCAGGAGGAACTGTGACTTTCTCTTGTCCTGATCATTAACTGCTTGAGTCTGCTTTTTGGAACTCAGATGGCCAAACAAAAAGCGGGGCGCCATGGAGCGGCTTTTGTACCCAGGAAGGCCCTGCAGGGTCCTACTTGGTTTCATTCCCCCCTTTTCTTTGATACTCCTCAATCCTGAGGGGAACAGGGATGGACAAGAAAGGGAATAAAGTTTTGGATAGAGAGGTTAATCATAAACTCAGCAGGGGAACTCGGTTTTAGGGGGACTCGCTTTCACTGGCCCCGAGGAGGCATCTTTGGAGGAAAAGGATCTGAGCTGTGACAATGCAATGCAGGGAAAGGTAGGGAGAGCTCAGGTGTTGCAGAGCTCCCAGGGAGAGCAGATGGTCCCCATCATGCCAGCACTAAATCAATGACTAGAGGGAGGTGAATGCCACCAATTAGCAGGATACCCAGGATCCCTCCTCCCAGCCTGGAGGCCCCACCTGGAGCCCAGGCAGAGCACTTTGCCTTCTGATAAAGATTCAACTCTCACTGCTTTATGGAGAGAAGTTATGGTGAATGAAATGGATAAGAGCAAAGACTATAGAGCCATTGCCTGCCTTCAAATTCCGGTTTTGCCACATACCAGCTGTGTAACCTTGATGAAGTTACTTCACTTCTTTTTGCCCCTGTTTCTCCATCTGTAAAATGGGGATGATGACAGTAGTACTCCACCAGTTATTGCTGTAATAATGCTGCCTAGCAAACAACCACTAAGCCTCAGTAGCACACGGTAATAACTGTTTATTGTTCACGCATCTGGTGGTTCAGAGGGCTCTGTGATCATAGCTGGCCTTGCTCACATGTCTGAGGGTCACTGATCCAGAATGGCCTTGGCTGGGATGAGTGAGGTGGTTGGACTCAGCTCCACACGTGTCTCTCATCCCCTGGCAGGGTTGCCAAGGCAAGTTCTCATGGATGTGACAGAGGTGCAAGAGACGGTGAGCCAGTCATGCAAGTGCTTTTAAATCCACTGTGGAATGTTAGCTCACATCCCATTGACCAAAGCAAGTCCCCTGGCCAAGCTCAGAGTCAGAACGTCGGGCAGAATGTGCTGCCCAGAATGGCATGCAGACTTCCACGGCCAAAGGAGTACCTCAGGGTGGGGTGAAGAAATGGGGCCATTTTGGTGACTTACCACAATTACTAACCTCACAGTTTCTTATACAGGCAAACCCTCGCTCACCCAATTATCATTCTTATGACGTAGGATGTATGATTTGTGTGTGTGTGTGTGTGTGTGGATATGATGATCATGTGAGAAAATGTGAGGGTGGCAGTGGAAAGTATCTCCTGTGATTGTTCATTTGATGGGACAGTCCTTCGAATAGCTGACCTACCATCATCACCACCACCACCTAAGGCACTACCAGAATTATCGTTGTCATCCTTTCTGCTCTTTGCCAGATCATCTCCTCTTGGCTAACGTTCCTAACCAGCTTCCCCCACACAAGTAATAGTACTCTACTATTTTGTGTTTTCTACATGCTTCTATTCTATCATAGTGTGTTTGAAGTCCAGTATTTGTTGATGGGTGTCTCTTTGCCCCTCTTTAAGAGGGTAGAAAACATGTCTCTGTGCCTTAGTATCTAGAAGAGAACCTTTCATATGCTATCAGTTAATACCAGTTGAGGAACTATTGACAGAGGAGTTTTACATCACTCTTGTGATACCCTTGTTCTAAGACCAAAGACTGTGGGAGAAGGCCCCCATGCTGCTATGGTTTCAGAGGCACATAATAAGAGTAGCATTCACAGGTGACACAGGACACTGGGTTCTGTGGATAGGTACATTTTAGGAAGCCCCAGAGCAAGTAAGGGCTCTTGATGCTTATAAATGGACTCTTCATGACTGCCTGTATTATATAAGGTAACACTAACTTCTGTAACAGAAATCACCAAGTCTCAGTAAATGAACCCAAGAAAAATTTCTCACGCAGAAGTCTAGAATGGGAGTTCCTGCTGGGACAGCTCTCCTCCATTTGGTGTTTCAGGGACCCAGCCTCCTTCCATCTTGTTGATCAGCCATTTTCAACCCAAGGCTCCCAAGGTCATTCTGAAGGTCATCTCCTTTTTATAGGCAACCAGGCAGAGGGATAAGGACATTGAGTTTACTGAACCAGGCCTGGAATCGGCTCCCATCACTTCGGCTCCCATTCTGCTGGCCAGAGCTTGGTCTCCATGGGGCAGAGAAATGTAGCTAGCTATATGTTCATTGTCTGTTTAGCAAGACCTCCCATGACAGTGTTTATGTAAGAGATGTGCAGCGTTCTTTTTTTTTTTTTTTTTTTTTAACACCTCTTCACTGTTAAGCCAATCTTAACCAAATCCTACTTCCATTTCATGTAACACTGGGTCTTGGTGTGCAGCCCTGTGACGAAATGAGGATCTTGGAACCAGGAAGGAGGGGTTGGAGATGTGAGCTGCTGTTTATGATTTATGATTGTTGCTCTGTGCCTTTCCCAGAACACAGTTAATTTTTAGGCTAAATGTTTATATGTGTGGTATTGCTGGCTGGCAGCTGCAGGGACACAGTGCCCAACTTGCTTGGTTTAAAGCCTTTGAGATCAGTGATAGCTGAATGTGCTTTTGGGAGCAGAATTTAGTCTGCAGGGAGTTAGTTGGTGACTATTGAATTTAGTGACTGCAGCTTCTTTCTCCTCGTCGTGGAAACATCGTTTGTACAGCATGTCTTCCGTAATCAATCTAAGCGAGGCATTAATGAGAGTCTCTTGTTCAGCAGACAAAGCTTTCTCTTTGTTGGGATTGAGATGCTCAGCTAATTTCCTGGGAGTGTATTTATGAGAAAGAAGGTGGTTTGTGATGCTTGCAAGTGTATACGTGAGATTCCTGTATTTTTTTTTTTTTTTTAAGGAAAAGTCAACAACCCATTGTGCTCTTGGAAAGTATTTTGGTAGCTTGTAATTTGAGGAATGTACCCACGCGAGTTCCTAGTTTTACGGATTTGGGAAATTTGTACACACTTTAAAATAGGTGGGGTGGAGGGGGAACGTTAAACACGGACATCTCACACTTGGAAGAACCTCTTGTGTTAGATGTGAAACTGCCATCAATCAAAGCATTATGGGAGATGAATTTTCTAGGCTTTGTGTGTGGAATTTCACTGACAAGAAGTTGGACAAAGTGCCAGAGAACGCTCGATTCCATCAGTCTCCACCCTCATGGAGTTTACAGCTTAAATTCCCTTCCCTCCGTAAAAGCAATTTTCATCGCTCCTGTTTAGTAATAACATCTCTTTCCCCTCCTCCCACTGTTCCCCTCACCTCGCCTCAGAAAAGCAGGTGCTCACTTCTTTTTATCGCTTAGGAAATTCTGTTTGTGGGTCCCATTTGTGGGGCTGGCCAGCAAAGCTTATTTGACATTTGGATATCAAGATGCCAGTTTCTGCCTTCCTGCTTTTTCTCAAAGAAGGGCTGTGCTGTATGTTATCATAGGATCTTGCCAGCGTTCTTCCAGGTCTCCTCTTTTTCAGTTAGTCTGAATCCACATCACGTTAGAGGAAGTACAGTAGACAGTCAGTGGTATAGTTGGGCCACGCATCATCGATTTCATGGCTTTGCATAGTTTGCTGAATGTTATGGTACCTTGTCTCAATGGTGAAATGGTTTTGAAAAGTAACACTCTGGAACTAATATGTTATGGTTGGTAAGTTTTCTAGTCAATGGAAGGGAATGAGCTTGGCCAGAGTCTGTGACCTTATGGGAATTATTTATCCTCGCTGAGCCTCAGTTGCTTCATTTAGAGACTAGGTCTACAAATGCTTTCCTTGTTAGGGTTGTTGGGAGAATGTATCTACAGTTCCTCAACTGTAATTAACATACATAGGACTCAGTGATCACTACTATTAATTATTATTATACACAAAATCACTATTGGTGAGAGATTTAAAAATAGCCATGGTGGAAATGAAATAGAATATCAGAAGCAGGGATTTTTCTGGTATGATTGTATTTTGTAATAGTCTACAGCATCCTTTGCAGAGACAAATCCATAGTAGCTGGTACCTTTGGTACCTATTATTTACAGATTCAATTCCACAAATGTTTATTATTTAGCACCTATGGTGTTTCAGTGCTATGCTGGGAGCTGTTCGGTTAAAAAGGTGGGACAGAGTTAACAAGGTAAGACAAGTGCTCTCCCTCTAAGACCTTATAGTTGGAATGACTCTATGCCCCAGTTTGCCATCGACAGTCCTGGTTTATTGTGGTTGTCTTGGCATAATTATTAATAGTGCCCCTTTCATTTCAAAGGTGTCCTGTTTTGGGAAGTCAATTATATGGTCACTAATATAGTCAGTTATTGAGACAGAGGGAGTTGCTTGAGAAGAGGACTATTGAAGTACTGAACAGGAAGGAGCACAGTGAAAGCTGTTCCTCCGTGAGTTGAACTCAGGCTAGAGGTAGAACCAGAGAGGAGGTGGCAGAGGGAAGGCATTTTGGAGCTAGATTAAGCGCTACCAGTGGGATTAACAGAAACCCAACTGGAGACGCCAAACCCAATCTAATCGAATTCCGGAGTGTGAAGAACCAGCCTCAGATGCTCAGGCTTTTTTTTTGTTTAGGTTTCATCCATCAGCAGGTCCCCATATTTTTTCATGGAGACCTTGACCATTAAGCTTTAACTTTTGCTTAAAGAATTCCCTAACAAAAGGAGGAAGGACATCTACTGCCTGTCCTTCAGATGCTGAGCTACGCTGAGTTATTGCCCTGGTTTTTATGGCCATTTCCTTTCTGATTCTAGGTAGGTACTCAGGTCTTGAGAGGTGAAGCCCAGGGTTAGTTTTGCATTTCCACCAGGGATTCAAAATAACCTGGTTCCTGAGTGGAGGGGGGGGCAAGGTAGTTAACCCTTCCTTGACACAATGTTTGAAATTGGAGGGCTTTGGTTTTTTTGTGCCACGTCTCACATGCACTGAGAAAACATTGGTTGCAATAGATTTGAGAAGCATTATAAGGTGATATATCCATCTGTCCAGAGGTTACTTCTAAGGCAATAATCATGTGGAATGCAGTTCAGACTTTTTGGATTTTGGATGTGAATTTTTTTTCCCCCGAGTGTTTGCCTTTGGTTTGAGTGTCTTAATTACCGTTCAGGGAACATTTAGGAAATTAAGGTGGAAATAGAGTCACGGCTGGCTTAGGTATTAAAGTATAACACTATGTGTTTTTTGTGGAGGCTTCACCTTTAGAATTCCTATTTGCCATCCTGGGCAGCACAACCAATTTTCTGTGTCGTTAACTTTTTCCTGTAACACCAAAGGGCGGGAGGCTGCTGGTATCCACATTTTCTTTCTCTGAGGCAAGTTGAACAACCATCAGTGCTGTGAGATGGGCTGCCCTCTTGATTTGGTATTTGTGTTTTGATACACGGATCTTTGCTGATTCTGGTGCTTACTTCACTGGAATGCTCCTGCTAATACTCTGAAACCAATAATGGCAGCCACTATGGAAAACAGTATGGAGGTTCCTTAAAAACTAAAAATAGTTACCATATGATCCAGCAATCCCACTCCTGGGCATATATCTGGAGATAACCATGGTTTGAAAAGATACATGTACCCCAGTGTTCATTGCAGTGCTGTTTACAATAGCCAAGACATGGGAGCAACCTAAACGTTTATAGACAGAAGACTGGATAAAGATGTGGTCACATACACAGTGGAATATTACTCAGCCATAAAAGAGAATGAAATAATGCCTTTTGCAGCAATATGGATGGACCTAGAGATGGTCATACTAAGTGAAGTAAGTCAAAGACAGATATCATATGATATCACTTATATGTGGAATCTAAAAAAATATATACAAATGAACATATTTACAAAACAGAAGCAGACTTACAGACACAGAGAACAAATTCATGGTTACCAAAGGGAAAAGGGCATGGAGGGAGGGATAAATTAGGAGTTGGGGATTAACAGGTACACACTACTATATATAAAATAGATAAACAACAAGGACCTACTATATAGCACAGGGAACTATATTTAATATCTTGTAATAACCTATAATGAAAAAGTATGTATATATGTATATAACGTATAACTGGATCACTTTGCTGTACACCTGAAACTAACACAATGTTGTAAATCAACTATACTTTAATTTAAAAAAATCAATAATGGATTGAGGTTTTTGTATCCATATTGGCAAGGATTTGTGACAGTCTGTTCCATGCGGAAAGAATCCTGGCAGTGGAGTCAGAAAGCTACGTTCTGTGACTTCAGGCCTCAGTTTCCTGAAGGTAAACTGAGGTAGAGAAGGATGTGAAGAACCACCCCTCCCAAGGTTGTCGTGAGGATGAATGAGATGATGATCGTGAAAGGACTCTGGGCCATCCCAAGGGTGTAATGTTTTAATGAATAAATCACCAAAATTCACAAAGACCTAGAACAAGGATGAGCAAACTGTGGCCCACATGCCAAATCTAGCCCGTCTCCTCTTTTCGCATAGCCCTCGAGCCAAGATCCTTTTCACATTTTAAAATAGTTGGGAAAAAAATCAAAGAATAATATTTCCTGATACATGAAAATTCCATGAAATTCAAATTGCCAGTGTTCTTAAATAAAATGTCACTGGAACTAAGTCCTGATCATTTGTTTACGGATCTTCGGTGGCTGCAAAATTTTGCATGACTGTGGCGGGGTTGAATAGTTGCTCCAGAGACAGAATGGTCTGCAAAGCTGAAAATGTTTGCCTGGCCCTTTACAGGAAAAAGTGTGCCAACCCCAGCCTAGAACAATGGTTCTCGTAGCAGGATGAACCAGGTTCTGCACAGAGATCTTTTCCCCTGATAATGCTAAAGCTTGGGGAAAGATGAAGCCCCCAGCTTCCTCAGGAAGGACTCTAAGCTAGATTGTTTGTTTGTTTGTTTGTTTGTTCATTCATTGTTTCTCCAAATATCTCTTGAGTGCCTGCCATGTGCCAGACACACTTTTGGGTGGTGAGGGAAAAGCAGTTAAGTGACACAGAAAAAGATCCCTGCCCTCATAGAGCTTACAATCTAATGGGAGGAATTAGATACTACACGGGTAAAAGTACCTGTCACGTCAGGGGGTGAACACTGCTCTGGGGGAAGGCTTGGATGGTCAGGAAATGTGAAAGAGGTGAGGTGTGAGCCCTGAACACACATGATGGGTTGGGGGCAATGAGGGCGAACTGCCCAGAAAGAGGGAAAAGCAAGCTGCAAAGCCTTGGGATGGAAGCACTGGGGAAAGTCAAGCAAAGCATGGTATGCACAGTGGGGTTGTGTGTTTATTTTCACCATTGGCCACAGAGCTTGGTAATCTGATTTATGGTCATGTTAAAATAGTATCTGTTGTCCTCTTCAGGCACATTAGAAAACAAGAAGGGAGACGATATAGTACAGTGGATAAGATTGGAAGTTCTGGGGCGGGGCTTCTTAACCTCTGCACTGTTGACACTGAGAGCCAAATAATTCTTTGCTGTCCTGTGCACTGTGGGATGGTTAGCAGTATTCCTGGCCTCTACCTACCGGATCCCAGTAGTAATCCCCCAGTCGTGACAACCAAAAATGTCTCCAAACAATATCACACGTCCGCTGGGGGCAAAATCACCCCCATTGAGAACAACTGCTCTGGGGTTAGGTTGCTTACCAGCTGTGTGACTTTTGACAAGTTACTTACCCTCTCTGGGCCTCAGTTGTATCATCTGTAGAGTGAAGGTAATACCTCCACCTGCCATCCTAGGGCTGTTGAGATGGTTAAAAGGGGAATGCACCCAGCACAGCATGGTGCTTGGTGTGGCCCAGGCCGTTGACAGATGTTAGCTGGGAGAGCACAGACCCTGGCTCTCACTTTTCTCTCATTCACCTTGTTCTTCAGCCGAGAGCACATTGTCTACCCATGGCCTAGTGAGAAGTGTATTTATATGATTTATGTGATTGGCTCAGATCCTTGTGTTAAAGTACAAGCCAGCAAAATGTCATCTTTTGTGCTTTTTTTCCTTTAATAATCACCATCCCTCCTGTGTGGCTGCCATTTGACAACTTCTCAATTGACCTGTGATGCAATGAGGTGGACACGATTTCTTCCACTTTTAGCAGTGGTCAGAAATGGAGGGCCTCCGAGCCAAGGAACACGCCCGAGGTCCCCGAGTCGAAGGGCGAGAAGCCCTAGCTCACGGTCATTGGTCATCGGGCTCTGGGTAGCCTGGCCAATGGGGTGTGAAAGGGGAGGCCGGTTGTGCAGTTAGGAAAAGGGAGAAGCCTTTGCACTATTCCTCTGTGGCTCTGCTGTTAACACATCCGTTTAAAAGGGCTTCTTTGCACCAGGGAGCCCCCAGGACACGCTGGCTGACTCATGTCACCCTTGGCCCTGCTATAGAATGACAGAGACCCCTGCTGTAAAGAGGAACGGCTGCCAGAGGAGTCGGCGGACACTGGGCAACCTGGCATTTTTGTCTCCCAGTCTGCTCAGGGCACCTAGAAGGGGCACGTGGGGAGAGCCTGAAGGATGTGCCTCTGTGAATCTGTGTCCGTGTTGGACTCATTTGGGCTTATTTCCTCCCCTGCACCTCCTCACCCGTGCCTGTGCTGGTCACGGGACAGAGTTCCTGTTGGTGCTTCCTTCTAGACTGTTAGATGGCCAAGGAAGGATGACTAATGTTTTGAGCACTTACGATGTGCTGGGAAGTGCTCTCTGTGCATTATCTTGTTTCACCCTCTTACTCCTCCCCATCAGGGCTCTTATCTCCACTCAGAGACCCGGAAGAGAGTTCCCAGGAGGTTAAGTAACTTTCCTGGGCTCAGCAGTTAAGTAATTTGGAGAAGCTGGAATTTGATCCCCACGATTTTTTTCTTTCACAAAATCTTGGACGCAACAGAAGGGGAGGCTGACGATTCTCCAAAGAAATTAAAATTGTACACCGAAGCTCGGTGCCTGGTGGGGTTCCTGGGCTCCACCCTCAAAGCCTTTCACCTGTCATTGAATCCACTTTTCAGTATGCATGTGGATGAGCCCCTTGAAGTCCGTCTCAGTGATGGACCCACAATGGATTGACATCCTTCTGGGGAGTTATTTTTAACAGTATCATAGTGTCTTCTTCCTTCTGCCCATCCTCTTCCTTCTGAAGCTTGTCAGATTTAAGGTTAGTTAGGAGAACCGGGGTGCATGAGGGAGACTTCCTGACCCCTGTCCCTGTCGTCATCCTTTATAGAGCACGCCTGGATGTGGGAGAATCCCCCCCCTGAGGGATCTCGTTTAAAAAGCAGATTGTGATTCCTTTGTAGGCCTGCCCTGGGGCTTGAGTCTGCGTTACAAATAAGCTCCAGGGTGATGTTGAGGCTGCGGTCCACTGCTCACACTGGGTAGCCAGATATATCAATAGATGATGGTGCTCTTGCCCCTACTGCAGAGGCTGAGCCAAATTCTTAGGAGTTTTGGCCCAGAAGAGACTCAGGAACCAGGCTCCAGGAAGAGTTCCATCTTTTAGCGGCACATGGAGTCAACGTGACGTGGTGTTACTTAAGTTGACTACTGATGAACCTGGTGAAATTAAACCAGACATTTTATAATTGGTCCCTTCTCTTAAGAGAGTAGCTAGCATTTTCTGAATACCTACTATGTGCTTTTACTTTTTTCCACTGAGTAGCACACTGGATCCCTGGACCTAAGGTCCCTCTGGCAATGAGAAATGCAACTCATTTCTAATAAGCTCCAGCTTTGAGTCAGCAAGCCTGCCATCGATTTGCATGCCAGGAGCCCGTGGGTAAGATTTAGGTTTTACGCACATTTTCATGCTGTATTTCCTTCATTCGTTATATGGGTTCTGAGGGAGCTGGCTTCTTGGAGGCCCAGTAAGGAATGTTAGGGAGCTTTGTCAATTGCCTCTGTGCCGGATTCACTTAGATTCTCATAAAGCCCCTGGAAAGGCCTTCACTCTCAGACCCCGTAACGTCTGTGCCTGGTGATCCGGGCAGCACTTAGGAGAGCCTGGGCAGACATGCCATCACTATCACTCTACCCCGGGCTTTCCCCTCGCTCTGTATATGGTGGCTTGTGTGAAGAAAATGGGAGACTAGAAAATCATTTACGTGTCACTTGCAGGATAAACACTTCAGGTAATGAGACAGGATTTGAGGACTTGAGGATTTGAGTGGGCAGGTGACTATAGCCAACCCTTCATTCCTTCTCTACAAAATAGTTAACATGCTGTCTGCCAAGCTGCCTCATGAATGTAGCATCCAGCTGGAGAGGTCGGGTGGGTTTATTTTTTTATCTGTGATCTGATATTAATTTGCCTTAAACAAAAGAAGTAATTTATGGTGTAATTCTGAGGCTTATGGTGTTTCTACTAAGTCCTTTCATCTTTTAAAAGATGGTGCTATGCATTTTAATAGAAACTATTGTTTTCTTAAAAGTCTTTTCTTTTTTTTAAATGCTTTCTTCTCTCTTCAATCAAATCATAGAGTTGGAGCTAATACTGTAGGAGCTTTGAGGCCCAGAGCTGCAAATCTTGAGGGGTGTGTGTGTGTTTCTTTCTTCATAACAGTACCAGCCATACAGAGAAGTGTGGCACGATACCTTTTGTGGACAAAAGCACTGTTTCTCTACCAGGGGATTTGAGCCTTCACAAATTGTACTCAGTTTGGGTTTTTGTGCCTGTGTATGATGCTTAGCCAGTCTATCAATTACAGACTTCCTTTAAGGAGTTTCCAGGAAACTCACTTACCATGAAGTTACAAATTAATGTTTTTCTAGTTTAATTACAGCAGTTTCGAAAGGAAGCACCTTTCAGACCATTATCTAAAGCCAGCTTCCTTTAAAATTAGAGGAGGGCACAGCGTGATAGATGGAAATCTGCCCTAGCCTGCTCACATTCACGCGTGCCTGGGGGCAGTCACGTGATGTGTTTTTGACCTTGGAGGAGAGGATTGTTGTTTTGGAGATCAGGGCTGGGGATATATGCAGAACAGTGAGTGGACCGCCTTTCTCTTAAGGCTGTCATCACACTTGTCCAATTGCAACTCTCTCTTTAGTAACCATCTCCCTGCCCTCCAGTGAAGTGACCCCAAGGAGCCCATTGTTACAGTCCTGGCTTGATGGATAATTACTGGTTATGAGGTTTGGTTTGACACCAGCATTTTGCATGATAGCCTGTTGGATTTGCTTGGCTCAAGTTGATATTTCCATTCATGTGAGGCTGCGGCGTGGAAGCACGGTTGCAGTGGGGTTTGCCAAGATGTGAACATTTCCTGTGCTGTAGCCGGACCAGGACAGCTGTCCTGAGAGCTGTTTCGGAAAAGCCTTCCCAGTTGGTTGCATTGAAGGTTCTTTGGCAGGTGTGGGGTTGACTTCTGAAGGATGATAGTCCGGTTTTCCTGGGAGACTACTTGCAGTGTGTGTGTGTGTGTGTGTGTGTGTGTGTGTGTGTGTGTGTGTGTGTGTGTGTGTGTGTGTGTGTGTGTGTGTGTGTGTGTGTGTGTGTGTGTGTGTGTGTGTGTGTGTGTGTGTGTGTGTGTGTGTGTGTGTGTGTGTGTGTGTGTGTGTGTGTGTATTTAGTATAAGAGGCCCCCACTAGGAGAGAAGGGGACTCTGTCAGAGTATAGGAGCTCCTTCTGTCCTTCCTAGCTGCTGGCATCGGAACAGGACAAGGGTGCAGATTTGTCTTCAGAGTCACTTGTCTTTCTGCACAGCCGTGCAACAGGCAGTGAGGGGGATGTAGTAGCAAAAAAACCAAAAAAACCTTATTGCTTATCAGCTGTAAGCCCTTAGAGTAGTCTCTGAAGTGCTGAGCATCAGTTCCTTTAATCTGTTATGTGGGTCTAATAATACCTGCTCTGCTTATCTCACATGGTCTTAAACATCCTGTAAGATACCAACAAGTAAATGCTTTATAAACCAAGAAGGAATAGATATGGGTCCGTTCAGTGAGAGGCAGTATAGCCTGATGGTTAGTGGAGATAACGTCAGCAGAGTAGTTGTAGTAGTTGTTAGTAATAAGAAGGGCTAGTTAGTTCATGGCTGGTAGTTAGGAGGAGTACTACCACTGCTACTACTTAGCCAATTGTGGGGTTTTTTGCTTTTTTTTTTTTTTTTTTTAAACTCTGAGTTTACTGTAAGACAGATGGTTCTGTCGCCTGACATTCCAAAGCACTTGAAGGAGATTCTTAGTTAGGGTGTACTAGTTTTGTTCCGAGATAGGATCTTTTTCCCGCGGCATGGCCCTGGCAGTGGACAGCTGTATGCATCGAGCCAGTGTGGCAAAGTCTTCTGTGGCTGGAGCTAAATCTGTCCTGGGCTCTGAGCATCAGAGGGGGAGGTTTTGAATTCCCTTGAGAGCCCTTGACCTTGGCTTGTCTCTGCTCAGGAAGTCAGACAATCTACTGCCCCTGGTACATGCGTCTCCCCTTGTGTTTTCTGGCCTTGGAGGCTGTGGGCCTTTAGTTTTGAAGTCAACTGCCTGATATTCCTTTGGAATATGTGAGTCGAGGGGGAAAGAGTTGGACATGTTCCGAATCTTGCTGGTGGACTTTTTTCATCTATTAAAGGAATCTTGGCATCATTTAATTAGACATCTTTTCCCCCCCAGTTGATTTGATTAAATAATAGTAGTCATAATAATAATAATGATAATAATATTGATCATAGTTGATCTCAGTGTCCCCTACCTCCAGTGTAGTTGCTCATATATATTTATTCAATGGGCAGTTGGACTTGGAGACCTACAGAGGAAGATTTGGAGATTTACCATTAGCTTCAAGTCTGGGGGGACTTTAAGGCAAACATTGTTTTTTTTTTTTTTTAATTGAAGTATAGTTGTTTTACAATGTTGTGTTAATTTCTGCTGTATACAGCCAAGTGCTTCAGTTATACATATACATATATATATGTACATTCTTCTTCTTCTTTTTTTTAAAGTTATTAAGCCCCAGGATGCTTTCCAAGAAAGGCTTTTTAAAAAAATAATTAATTAATTAATTAATTAATTTTATTTTTGGCTGTGTTGGGTCTTCGTTGCTGTGCACGGGCTTTCTCTAGTTGCAGTGAGCAGGGGCTACTCTTTGTTCCGGTGCACGGGCTTCTCATTGCGGTGGCTTCTCTTGTTGTGCAGCACGGGCTCTAGGTGCGCGGGCTTCAGTAGTTGTGGCTTGCGGGCTCTAGAGCTCAGGCTCAGTAGTTGTGGCGCACGGGCTTAGTTGCTCCACGGCATGTGGGATCTTCCTGGGCCAGGGCTCGAACCTGTGTCCCCTGCATTGGCAGGCAGATTCTTAACCACTGTGCCACCAGGGAAGCCCTATACATTCTTTTTTAAAATATTCTTTTCCATTATGGTTTATCACAGGATATTGCATATAGTTCCCTGTGCTATACAGTAGAACCTTGTTGTTTATCCATTCTATAAGTTTGTGTCTGCTAATGCCAAGCTCCCAATCCATCCCTCCCCCACCCCCTCCCCCTTGGCAACCACAGTCTGTTCTCTATGTCCGTGAGTCTGTTTCTGTTTCGTAGATAGGTTCATTTGTGTCATATTTTAGATTCCACGTGTAAGTGATATCATATGGTATTTGTCTTTCTCTTTCTGACTTACTTCACTTAGTATGATCATCTCTAGGTCCATCCATGTTGCTGCAAATGGCATTATTTCATTCTCTTTTTATGGCTGAGTAGTATTCCATTGTATATATGTACCACATCTTCTTTATCCATTCATCTGTCAATTGACATTTAGGTTGTTTCCCTGTCTTGGCTATTGTGAATAGTACTGCTATGAAGATTGGGGTGCATGTGTCTTTTTGAATTAGAGTTTTGTCTGGATATATGCCCAGGAGTGAGATTGCTGGATCATATGGTAACTCTATTTTTAGTTTTTTGAGGAACCTCCATACTGTTTTCCACAGTGGCTGCACCAACTTACATTTCCACCAACAGCATGGGAGGGTTCCCTTTTCTCCACATCCTTTCCAGCATTTGTTGTTTGTAGTTTTTAATGATGGCCATTCTGACTGGTGTGAGGTGGTAACTACTCACTGTAGTTTTGATTTGCATTTCTCTAATAATTAGTGATGTTGAGCATTTTTTCATGGCCTTGGCCATCTATCTGTAAGGCAGACGTTCTTTTTCTCTGGATTTCTACCCTTTCCTTTTCCTATGTAACCACTTTCTTCTTATCCACATGCATACGGCAGTGCATGTCTCCCACTGGTGAGCACCGCAATCCGATTTCAAGCAGGGTGGTTTTCTCCCTCCTACAGCTTTCCCGTGCTCAGAATCTTGGGAACACTCCCCCCCCACCCCACCCCCGACTGTCCTGCCGGCCTGGTGGCTACTGTGGTCTGGGTTTCATATGTTGTCAGAGCTGACAGGGGATTCAAAGATGGTCTCATACCACCTTTGCATTTTGGAAACCCAGGCCCAAAGTGAAGTGACTTGCCCAAGAACATTGAGTTAGTGGGGCAGCCAGATAGAAACCTTTGTCTCCTGACTCCTCCTAGCCCTGGCCTAATTCCAAGAAAGCAGGCTGTGACTTCTGCCCCGGAAGGTCCGGCAGAGATGATATCCTGGAGGACGATGTCCTGCATGGGGGTGTCAGAGTACCCCACTCTGCCCCTCTCAGGGACCTGGGTGACTCTGATTCTTTGGACACTGAGGGGAAATGGGCTTGGGTCTTCTCTACCGTCTGATTAAGATGCGGCTGTCCCTCCCCCAACCTGGGGAATGGTATCCTGTTTCCCTGCTGGTGGGCATTTTCTGCCTTTATCCCTCTCCTGGCTGCTGCATGGGATGCCCAGGCTGTGGCCTGCAGAGCTGCCCTGCAGGCGAATGGACTTGTTTGGCCCAGTTCCTGCTTGGTGGTAAAATCCCAGATAGGATCTTCACACCCTCCCTATGCCCAGAAAATTTGACTCTACTGAAGCTGATAAAATTGGGATGTCTGTCTCCACTAGCGTTGCTTTCTCAGTTTTATTAATCAATAATAGGAAATTAAGTCAAGAAGTTCCCTGAATCCGCACTAGCCTCTCAAATACTTTTATGGGCTCTATGTTCTGATACTCTCCCTGGCTCTTTTCCTCAGAAGATTTTTCTGTGCATCGTAGGAGCACAGAGCAGGCTTTCTTGGGAAAGCCTGGGAATTCATACCTCCTGGGCAAATCAGTATATATTTGCAGGTTCCGGATCGAATCTGCGGGTGGGTGAATCCGCAGGTACAGAACCCGCGGATACATAGGTCGACTGTAAGGTACTTGAGCATCTGGGGATTTTGACATCCATGGGCGTGGGTAAGGGTGCTCTGGAAGCAATTGCCTCAGAAACCGAGAGACGACTGTATTACGGTGAGGCCCAGTTTTCTTATCTGTAAATGGGTGTCTTGTGCCAGTCTTGAAGATGTCGTAAAGATTACTTGACATTATACTTTGTGTGGAATATGTCTCCCTCGGTGTTTGGTGCTTGGTGGGTCTACACATTGCGGTGGGTACTGTCCAGAGAGCCTTCACTCCAGAGTGATCTGTGTAGGCGTCTTGCAGGGGTTTTCAAGCAGGCTGGTCATCAGTTACCGGGGTGCTTTCAGACACTAGCACCCCCAGCACCAGATACCTGGGCCCCTCTAGACCACCCACTCATTCAAATTTCTAGAGGTGGGCCCTGCATTCCGTCATTTAAAAAGGCCCCCTAGTGCTTCTTTTGACCCTCAGCCATGTTTGGGAACCTCTGCAGGGTGGGTTTTTTTCTAATCATCTTTGACCAAGGCTATATGGTGGTGTGGTATAAATGATATGAGGGTTTAAATATTCTGGCCATGTATTGGTGTTAGATTTGGGCTCTGTTTTTCATAGCAGGTTATTTCGATGGGTTGGGACGTGTTGGGTGGGAAATGGGACAATTATAAGAAATTGTCTAGTAAGAGAAGATGTGATGCTTGACTAATTGGAAATGGATAATTTGCTCCTAAAAAGGCCTTTTTCATAACATGAAAGTCAACTGGATTGTCTCTATTCTGGTGCCCCTGGGTTCACTTGCTAGACACAGAGGTTTGTCTCTGAGATAAAAACTTTAAGATGGGGTCAGTCAGCTTGCAGTTTCCTATCTGTGTTGAGATGTGTGGGTGGAGTTTCTCCTCTGTCTCCCTTGCCCCTCCCCCCCACCCCCCACTCCTTCTCTCCCTCCTCCTCTGGCTGGCTGGGTGCTGGGAGAACTCTTAATCACCTCCTGCAGGACCTTGGTGCTTGTGGAGTCAAGGAAGCCAGCTTAAGTTCTGGCTCCAACCCTTAAATGGCTGGAAACTTCATAAAGATGGGAACTCTTCCCAGCTTGGAACTTAACCTGAGTATGGCCTGGCACTTATCGTGAGACCTTGAAATGTTTCTGTTGAGCAATGAGAAATATATCATGGTTGGATGTAAAACGTGCCCCTTTCCCTTTCCTGGTTCTATGACCTGAGACAAGAAATTGAACCTAATCAAGTGAGCTATGGTTCTCTTCCTGGTTAAAAGGGGTGTTCACATTCCTGTCCTTAGCTTTCCCAAATGAAATAGTATGTAAAGATGTTTTATAAAACCACAGAGCGGTGTCACCTCGTATAAGGAATGTAAGGAATGTTTCGTTGCTTGTTAGAACACTGGCATTTACTCAGAATTTTTGCTGATTGTTTGCCTGTTATTTCTGTTTTTAACATGGCAAATTATTTGTATGTTTCTTTTTTTTTTTTTTTTTGCTTTCTAGTGCCCTGGGAACCCTGCTGCACCCAGGCACTTTGAAGAAGGGTGTTCTGGGAATCTCACATGGGTCCCCACCCCCGCCCTGGCTATCTTTATAAGTCCATCTCCTGTGCTGTGTTGCTGGAGAGAGAGGATAGATGCCTGTGAGCCCTGGCTCTGACCAGCGGCCTCAGAGCTGCGGTGTTCACAGAAGCCAGAGGATTGTTTCTTTCTCTTTGTTCCTCAATCAGAATCAAGTGGCACTGCAGGACTTGTTTTCTGGAGTAGTTATTGACCCAAAGTGTCTTTCTTGTTACTAATTGTTGCTTCCCACTATGGTGACTGACGAATGGGAAGGACACAGGGAGAAGATGACGAATATGCTTTGGTGCCGACAAATGGGGCTGCCTTCCAGAAAAGTTATTTGCATTCAGCATGTGTTTAGTTAATGGGCAGTTATAGAGTGCAGTTGCTGGCATCTGTCTGCCTGTCCTTGGGGAAGGTCATAGATCGGAAGCAGCCCACGTTTGGTCCTACTGTCACTGTGCTAGTGGGCTCTGAAGCTGGGTCATTTGTTTATCTGAGTCCAGGTGGACTGTTGAAAAATATATGTTTGGCCAGAAACAATCTTAAACATACAAACAGAGGGAGAATAAGTTCCTTACAGATAATTTTCGTTTTTAAGCATTGGAATAAGCATCTCTTCGTCCGTCCACCCATGCATCCATCCATCCATCCATCCATCCTCCATTTTGGCAAATGGTTTTTAAGCATTACTCTGTGCGAGTCTGTGCTAGACTCTGGGGATAAGAAGTGACATAAGACATGATCCCTGTCTTCAAGGAACCAGCAGTTTGGGTGCAGGATGTTTTCCTAAATTTTAAGTCAAATTCTTATTCGACACATACCTATTTTTGTATTGTTTTGGTTCTCATCTCTTTTGAACAAAGAACGGCATGTAACCATTGTGACATTCTCACTTGTTTTTGTAAACCCAAGTTCTGGTTGGATTTCATGTTTTGCATAACTCTAAGCATAGTGTAAGTGCTTATATTATTAAACACAAAAAGAGGGAAGAAATCATAATCCAGAAAAAAAAGATCAAATCTTAGGACAGCAAAAATGTATTAAGGTACCCACTGGAATTCTTAAAAGCTTTTTAAAAAGCCTCATCATGTATAATATTCAAAATTGCTTTTTCAGCCTTGGGTAAACTTAAGTGCAAAACATCTTCTAAATATATTAAACTAGAAGGCCAGTTGGGTGGCAGAGAGTTCCGTCTTTCAAATTAGCACAGAGACATGCCATTACCATTAGTGATTCAGAGCATAGATTTGGAATCTGACCAACCTGGATTTGGATCTCCATTTTGCTGCTCTCTACCTGTGTGACCTTGGGCAAGTTTCTTAATCTCTCTGAGCCTCAGTTTCCCTCTTTGTAAAATGGGAATAGCGACAGTATTCACCTGAGAGAATTATTATGAGGCTGAAGTGAGAGCCGAGATTTGCCAAGTGCTTAGCACAGGCCTGGCCTGTAGTAAATGCCCTGGAAAGTCTAGCTATTTTGATGATTATTAGGAGAAAAGGGATTGGGGTGGTTCCAAATATGTATATATAAATCTGGGCAACTTGAGGTTTTAGCGGTGGAAATGAGATACGTGATGCCTTTTGGTTTTACACAGCTAACAATCCCCTGAGAAATATTAATGTAATGCTTCTCCTATAGCCCCTTTTTGCATCTTTGGTGTGACGGGCATGAACGGTGAGCTAGCTCTTTTTGCAGCTAAAGGGTTGGTGAGTGTTTGTGCATGTAGAGAGAGCAGGGAGGTGAGAGAGCTTTAAGCCTCTGAGCAGTGTCATAGATTTTCAGCCAACAGGCCTGAGCTCTTAGTGTATCATTCAGGTGGGTCACCTACTCAGGTGAAATTTCTGAAATTAATTTCCACAAATCAAAAGGCAATTGGTAATTGTAGCTGACGTATTTTTTAAAGGGCCAACTAGAAAGTTGGATTTTATAGTAACACTTGAGGCAAAGGGTTCGGTGTAGTGGAAACTTTTCACAAAAAGATAGTTTTCTTAAAAAAAAAAAAAAAAGAGAGAGGAGGGGGGTTTCTCTTGGTGTTCTGTCTTGTTTTTTTCCCATGGAAGGTAGTTCTATATACTGTTTATAGAGGCCTTGATCCTTTTTAAACTTTAAGGAGCACAATTGGCCTCCATGGTAATAAATCGAGAGCCATGTGGCGGCTCAGGGACCCTTAATTTATGTGCTTGACTTCTTCCCCCAAATCAGCTGCCTACTTCCTGGGATGGCGTACTTGATTGATGAGTTTCTGGCGTTTTCTGCTGCTGGGATGTCTTTTGAAGTTTCTCCTATGGGCCCTGAGGTTTGCCCCTGTGACGTGTTAATGGGTTTCCTGCCAGGGCTTTCTTTATTTGTAAGGGGCGCTTGTTATGGGGGCCTCAGAGGGGCAGCTGGGGACACCAGAGTTCTTGTTCTTCTGAAGGGTTCACTTTCAGGCATTGGGTCCCCAGGCTCCCAGCTTGTGTTTGGAAGACACTGCAGCATTGTTTTTATTCCTGTTCCCCAGACCACTGTTTGTTTAGCTTCTGGGGCCCCCCAGACCCTGGCAGGTATTGGTGCTGGGTGATCAGGCCCAGTCTGGGAACATGCTGGAACAGTGGGTCCAAGAAGAGAATCGAATCCACATGGATGGGAAAACTCCTCCCAGCAGAGGACAGCAGGGATTTACCCTGGGTAAGAAGAGATTGTGTCTTGAACAAAACAGCCAAGTTCCAGCTAAACACATGCCCGGGGTTGGTCCCTGCATTGTCTCTTCGGTGGCCTGCCTGCCTCGAGGCTCTCCCCAAATTCCATTCTCTTCATCACCAGCAGAGTACTCTTCATCCAGTGAAAACCTGTTTATGTCACTCTCCCCTTGCAGCTCCTTTCGTGGTGTTAGGGGTTGAATTGGGACCTCCTGAAATTCACATGCTGAAGTCCTAACCCGCAGGACCTCAGAATGTGACTGTATTTGGAGATGGAGTCTTTAAAAAGGTGATTAAGATAAAAGGAGGGCATACAGGTGGGCCCTAATCCAATCTGACTGGTGTCCTAATAAGAGATTAGGACACAGACATGCATGCTCCCAGAGGTAAGGCCGTGTGAACACACAGGGAGAAAGCAGCCGTCTACAAGCCAAGGAGAGAGGCCTCAGGAGAAACCAACCCTGCCACGACCTAGATCTTGGATTTTTAGCCTGCAGAACTGTGAGACAATACACTTCTGTGGTATAAGCCATCCAGTTGGTATTTTGTTATGGCAGCCCTACCAAACTCATACACACCGGCTACCTTTGACTTGGGGATAAATTTCCAGCCCCAAGGAATGTCACAGGAGGTCCTTTGTTTTCTGGCTTCTGTCTGCCTTTCTCCCCTGCCTGATGAACTATAGATCCTTCAGCTAAATTCAAGGGCTACCTGCCCTGTGAGGCCCTCTTAGCCCACCCCTCTCTGTCCCCACACACTTGGATCTCCCCCCAATACTCCTGCAGCACCAGCACTTACCTCAGCTACAGCTTTATCAATCACTCTGTGCTTGTCTGTTGTTTTGTCTCTTTCCCACATTAGATTCTGAGAACCTTGAGGGTATGGATTTTGTTTATCTCTTCTCCCTAACACGCAGCTCTGAGCCTGGTAGTTAGTCAACATTTACTGAATCAGTTAAGACATACTATTTTCTTAGGAAGCCCTCGTTCCCCAACCTTTGTACTGTGTTAGAAGAGTTGATAAACCTTGATTCTCTACGGAGTGTTGCTAGCTCCCCACAGGTATGTCCCCAGGTGGCAATGATAAAATCAGTGATTTTAGCTCGTGTTGATCGTGCACGTTCTGTATGCCAGATGAACGTGTACCTCATCTAACCATCCTGACACCCTTTCAAGTAAGCTTATCTTTGGATAAACTTGAGCCAACTTTCCCTAGAGGATGGTGTAGCCTTAGCTGTGAGCAAGAAGATCCGAATGTTAAAGGCTTCCAGGTCCTTCCTGGCAGGCCTTGGTACCCAAAGCAGAATTTTCTGAAGATGCTCAATCGCATAGCAAAATTTCAGTGAAACTGGTGAGAAAGTGAAACCTGCTTTAACTCACTCTTCATTTGAAAATGTAGGGAGGAATTGCTTTCAGTGAAAGCTCTGTTCACTAGAACTGTCATTAATTCCCTGGGCGCCCTGCCACTTGGGAGCTGGCTCTTCCTCCCCCTGCCACTTTTTGGATGTGGAAACTGAGACCTGGAGAAATTTCTGAGACTTTGTCAGGTCCTAAGAAAAGTTAGTGAGTGAACCAGCCTCTGTGCTGCTTTTCCTTTCAGATAGAATTTTAAATTCACTCCTCACTCTTGGTACTCTTGGAACTTTTTAGTTGTACTTGACTTTGAAAACTGGTGAAAGAAGAATGACGACTTAGCTGTTTTTCGATTGAGTGCACTTGACAGCATTTCCTTGTGCTGCTGTGTCCCCGGGACCGACTTTGCAATTCTTTCTGAATTGTACCACTGAGGGGAACCGCACGTACCTTTTGGAAGGGAAGTGAGAAGATTAAAGAAGTGTAGAAATGCAATAAGCCTGTCGCTGGGCTTAGAGGACCTCAGTCTAGCATTGAGAGACCCAACTTAGGTGAAGAAATAGCTGTGTCTGCAGCACTTCAGCAGCTTTCCTGTTTCACTGTAGTGCTCAGATCAGCCCTGCAGAGGAAATGAGATTTAAACGGAGAGGTGGCAGAGTCTCTAACTGAGCTTCCTTGAATCTGGGGAAGGAGACAAAGGGCAGGCTGATCCCCCAGAGACTGAAATGGCCAAGGGCAGCCAAGGAGTTGTGGCCACTCCCCCGTGGCTGGAGAGCTTAAGGCTGGCCTCAATCTTTGGAAGTTGGTCAGATCCCTTCCTTGGTTCAGGTTGACTGGTTTTGTGGCAGGGAGGTGTTATATATATGTATTTTTTTTTCTTTTTTATTGAAGTATAGTTTACAATGTTGTGTTAGTTTCAGGTGTGCAGCAAAGTGATTCAGTTTTATATATATGTGTTTTATCAGTTCAGCTGTTTTGAGAGGCTCAAAATAATAATTGCTTCAAAAAACTGAAAGTTAATTTCTCTCTGAAATATGGCCAGGGTAGAGGGGCCCAGGAGGCTTATAGAAGTCCCACAATGATCAGGGACTAAGCTCCTTTTACCTTGTTGCATTGCTATCCTTAATATGTGCCTTCTGTCTCATGGTCCAAGATGGCTGCTTTAGTTCCTGCCATCATTTTCTACATTCCAGCCAGGAAGGGGAAAAAGGAAGTGGAGGGTGTGGTCTGAAGTTTGCCCACTGTCTCATCCCGTTGGTGAGAGCTTAGTCATATGACCACATTATTCAAAAGTGAGCTAGGGAAATTTTAGTTTTTAGCTGGTACCTAACTAAAAGCTCTATTACTATGTAAAAAAGAGAGATTGGATATTAGGGAACGACTGGCAGTTTCTGTTCAAGAGTTAGGTGTTCAATAAATGTTAGTTATTATCACCACCACCACCGTCATTACCACAGTCATCACGGTCATCATTTCTGATCTTAGCCTATAAGATCATCCTCCATGAACTCATGTACTAATTTGCCCCTTATTTTCCATTTTAGACCATCTTAGCTTGTACTTTGTTCCATTGCACAATTTGTTCCCTGTGCATGTACTTCTGACCCCTTTTTATACCTAGAGGTTGGCAATGTAACTACAGCCCTCCAATATCTGTGTGACAGAAATTGATATTAAAGCTGGTGAAGACATTGACAATTTAGGAATAGGGGAGACTAGAGCATAAAATCTTAATAATCCATTTGGCAGCTTAATTAAAATATTGCAGGAAAAGTTGACGAAACGAAGAAAAAAGTCCAACTACCTTTAAATGTAGGTTAAGAATTTGTTTTATTTTTAACCACTTCCACTCACATGTTTGTGGGCCTGTACTGAAGATGCCTTGAATCTCCACGGAGTTCTTCTCATGGCATTAGTCTGGCTGTCCAGCCTCCTGACTCTCCTTTGGGGATTCCAAGATGCAACGGGCTCAAAATCCTTGTCCCTGGAAGGATGTGGAAGCCGAGTTTCTTTTAATTCAGAAGCACTTGAAATAAATGAGGGGATTTGTTCCATAGACCCTTATTCATGATTTAAATGCTCTGCAATAGTCTTTTCTGGTAGAGATGGTTCATTGAGAAATCACATGGACTTTGGACTCATTACAGCCTTGAGGAAGACGGATGCCACTTTCCTGCTATAAATCCCAGTGAGGCTAATTTAATGGAGCTCTGGCTAGCCTTCATGGTTTCCATGAGCCACATCTCACCTCCATCATTTGTCTCCTCCTTTAAAAAATACTGTGTCAGAAAGTGACATTTTTTCTCCTAGGAGGAATTGTGCCAAGATTATAACCTTGCTTCTTTCTACCAAGTCACTTATCTTTAAAGATGATGGGCCATGGAGACAAGGGACTGGGATATCTTCGGACAGAAGCATTGATGTCGTCGTCATTTTTTTTTACTCTCGCTCATCCTTTTCTCCTCTCAGCCCCCGTTGATGCTCCCTGAGAAATCTCTTGGTAATTCCTCTCCATTATATTCCTTCTGTTACTGTTCTAGTCAGGCCTTCAGCATCCCTTGCCAGGACTTTTGCAATAGTCTCCCAGTTTCCCTGCTTCCTGCCTCTCCCCCATCCCATGTGTGTTCTCCCAGCATAGATCTGGCTGGGTCACGTTCTTGGTTATAGATAGTCACTTCTTTCCATTGCAGTCAGTGGCAGGGAGTCAGCCTTCCTTGGCATGGGGTCCAAGGCCAGGCCATTATTATGGTTGTCTGCTAGCGTGTCAGTAACAGGCAGAATAGTTAGCATGATGGTAGGTATTCTTTTTTTTTTTAATATAAATTTATTTATTTATTTATTTTTGGCTGAGTTGGGTCTTCGTTGCTGGGTGCGGGCTTTCTCTAGTTGCGGCGAGCGGGGGCTACTCTTCGTTGCGGTGCGTGGGCTTCTCATTGCGGTGGCTTCTCTTGTTGCGGAGCACAGGCTCTAGGCATGCGGGCTTCAGTAGTTGTGGCTCGTGGGCTCTAGAGCGCAGGCTCAGTAGTTGTGGCACGGGCTCATTTGCTCTGTGGCATGTGGGATCTTCCCGGACCAGGGCTCGAACCTGTGTCCCCTGCATTGGCAGGCGGATTCTTAACCACTGCGTCACCAGGGAAGCCCGGTAGGTATTCTGTATAATCCTCTTTTACAGCAGAAGAAATGGAGGCTAGGGAGTTTAGGTAACCCATCTCATGACGCTTGCTAAAAAGTAGTGAAATCAGAATTGGTCTCCAGAACTGGTGCTCAAGCTTCACATCATGTGTTGGACTCATTTCTTTCTGGCCTTTCTCTGACCACCTCCTTTCCTCATGCCCTGGCTTCCAGCCCCACTGATCGCCTTTCACGCCTGTCTTGTTGCCGTGAACAGCAAGCCCTGGATGTTGGCCATGTCACCGTGTCTATGCCTTTGCCTTTGCAGTTCCTTCTGCCAAGAGTGCCTTCCCTTGCCTTTTTGACCAGCAGAGTTTTCCTTCAGGGTCTCGTTCACAGCCTCCTCTCTGAGGATTCACCCCTCCCCCTCCTGTTATGTAAATGAGCCAAAGATGGCCGCTGTGTATTGGCCCCAAGGTTTTTATTTCTCCACTGCAGGCTGAGACCCATGAGCTCAAAAACCTGCTGGTGCCAAATGCAAACTTCTACACATCCAATTGCTTTAAAAATAGGCCAGACAAGCAGATTTTTAGCCATTTAGGGTCTGTCTGCCTGCTTTGCATACCCCGTGAAACTGCACCCAGCATCTGTTGGTCGTTGGTAGGATGGAACTATGTGGTTCTGAAACCCCAAGCTGGCACTGCCCTTTGGAACTCTGTGACTCTAAGACTCCCCCCACTGCTGCTGAATGACATCCCTTAGACAAGTAAGCCTCCTCTGCAGTTCCTCTCCCCCGGGAGTTCCCTAGTCCCCCTCCCCTTCTGAATGGTGGACCCTGAGCCAAGCCTCTGGTTGGTCTCCTGCTGTGAGGGACATCCCTTCCCAGTAAAGCTTGTCGTGGGTCTCTCGTGTTCATATCTTTTTCCTTGATCAGCCCCCAAATCACTTGAACCCCTACACCCCCAAAAGATTTGATCACTCTTTTATGAGTTCCCATCATATTTTTGGAACCCGCCTCCGTTACTGTACTCATTGCATCCTGCCCCAGTTGGCCATGCATCACAGACCAGGAATGAAGGGATCCTAGGGGCCCTGAGTTCAGAACTGAAAGAAGTTTCACCCGTGAACATGATCGCGCTTTCCCATCATTATAGACCCATTTATTGTTTTGCACTTAATCACACTTCACCTTGACGTCCAGTATAAAAGTGTCGGTATTTTGTGAAATAGTAGGGGTAGGTCTCATGAGTTTAATTTTCCCTGATTCAGAAGAATTAATGACCATTGGAAATACATTGAGTAGGAAGGATGGCTAAAATTTAGAGCACTCTTCATCAAGTCTTATTTTGATGGTTGTGTGTGTCCCGCCCCCTCTTTTATCCGGTTGGCCAACAAAAACAGAATAAATAGAATAAATAAACAAGGGGGAGGGTTACTGGCATTACGAAAGGATTCTTAACAGGGTTCCTTCCCAGGTGTGCTCCCCTAAGACACTGAAGTGGTGGCTTGTGGATCGGTAAGGCTTGGTGGGGAGAATGGAAACGCAGGAGCCAGCGGCAAATGCCGAACAATATGCAGTGACGTGAAAGTGCTCTGAAATGGCCTGCAAGTCACATGCAGCTTTTCCAGAATAAGCCTTTTTTGGGTCTAGCTCACGTCCTGTTTATATAAATCTCCATCAGATTGGCCTAAGACTGGCAATATGAAGGCATTTCTTTTGCTTGCTTTCTTCTTTTATTTATTTTTTGATTTTAATTGTGCAGCAGTGTTTTCCTAGTTTTATTGAGAAATCATTGGCATACATCACTGTATAAGTTTAAGTTGTACAGCAGGATGGTTTGATTTACATATATTGTGAAACGATTACCACGACAGGTTTAGTTAACACCCATCATCCCATAGAGACAGAATAAAGAAAAAGAAAAAAAATTTCTCCTTGTGATGAGAACTTTTAGGATCTGTTCTCTTAACAACTTTCCTGTGTGTTCTACAGCAGTGTTAGCCATAGTCATGTCATATCCCTAGTACTTACTTATAACTGCAAGTTTGTACCTTTGGACCACCTTCCTCCAGTACATCCCCCCACCCCACCCAAGGCATTTCTTTAGAATGAAACTAAAATGTACTCTCCCCCCAACCCTTTAAATGGGATTAAAGTTACCCCATAATAAAAGGAAGGTCTTGGGTTAGTAGAAATGCTCTTTAAAAAAACAAAACAAAAACCCCCAAATCCTAAAATGTGGTTTTCTTGGCATTTGGCAGGGTTCATTTTGAAGAGCTGAGTTCTCTTTTCCTTCAGAATTATTAATGTAATAGTGATATAACTCTTTTGTTAATAAATTTATTTTATTTATTTATTTATTTTGGCTGCGTTGGGTCTTCATTGCTGCACGCGGGCTTTCTCTAGTGGCGGCAAGTGGGGCTACTCATCATTACGGTGCTCGGGCTTCTCATTGCGGTGGCTTCTCTTGTTGCGGAGCTTGGGCTCTAAGCACACGGGCTCAGTAGTTGTAGCACGTGGGCTCAGTAGTTGTGGCTCGTGGGCTCTAGAGCGCGGGCTCAGTAGTTGTGGTGCATGGGCTTAGCTGCTCCACGGCATGTGAGATCTTCCCGGACCAGGGCTCGAACCCGTGTCCCCTGCATTGGCAGCTGGATTCTTAACCACTGCGCCACCAGGGGAGTCCTATGATAGAACGTTTTAAGGGCAAATAAACTTATTGAGCCAATCAAGTTATTAAAAATTTCTGTGACCAGTTGGGTTTCTTAGTTGAGAGTATCTTATTAAGGAGGAAGAACAGCAAAATGAGGGTCCAGGGCTGTTCCTTTCATTCCTGTTTTCTTTGATGGCATAATAGACACCACACACGAAGACATCGGCCCTGAAACAGTGTGTGGTTTCCCTAGAGATTCTCAAGATTTAGCTTCTTAACTCTTCTTCCCTCAGAGCCAGGGAAATCGAGCAGGAGCACATTTCCGACAATATTTTTCCAAGTGGCAATTAGTCAGTTTGCGCTCACGGCTTCTCTTTAGTAATTTCCATTTCGCTGAACTTTTTGCTTAGTATGGAGTGACTTTTAAATTCGTTTTGATCACATTAGAAACACATACCTGAGGGTTGCGGGGTGGGTGGATTTCAGCTGATCGCGTGGAGGATATGAGAGAAACTGTTGTCATCTTTGTGTTTCCTTCCAGGAAGGAAGGCTTCCGGGGGGGTAGTCCAGTATTGGCTTTGCGTGGTTTCTGCAGTGCTCATCTCCAGTCTGCCAGATTAAAGAATGGGATGAATGCGTCGATTGATTTCTTGGGAGCTTTTGTTTTGATTATTTGCATACTGGCTTATTAAGTGCCGGCACATAAGGCCTAAGATTTTTTATTTTTATTTTATTAAGGAGCTCAATTATTCTTTGTTCATAGAAGCCACCCATCTTCATTAGGCAATTTAAGATGTGAATTATACACTTTTTAGAGAGTAGCTAATTAGGGTAAAACCTGACGCCTTTGCATTTCCATAAAACATCTTTCTGCAGCAAAGAAGAAGCGAGAAGACTACACCGTACTGAGTTGTAAATAGCTCCCACCACTTCTGGTGGGAGCTATTTCTTTTTGTAAGAAAACTTGTAAATGTGAAAAGATAGCACGTTATGCCTTCTCAGCCTCTTTTCAGAGGCTTCACTGCCCTTCGGAGTCTGTGGGCTCTTACAGCCCGGGGCTCTCTCCTTGACATCCCCATAGAGACTCCCTCATCCTCCTGGACTTCGGGGTGGATTGGGGGTAGGAAGACAGGAGTCTAACGATGTCAGAGTCTGACACTCTCTCCTGTTCAGGTGGCAGCTTGTCTTTGGGAGTGTCTGTCCTTGACGCTCCATGGGTCATCCTGCACTGGGTCTGAACTGCAGACTGTCTCAACACAATAGGATCTTAATGTCTGGGTGTTCTAATCTGCCCATCCCAACGAGGCCTGCATGTCCTTAAACCTCAGGGCCAGATCTCACACTGACTCTGCTGCATTCCAGAAACCATGTGGAATGTTTCTTACCTAGAGGAACATAAACCTTACATTGTGGGATGGAAGCATTTGAAAATATCTTCTCCTCTCCTATTGCCAAGGTGGCTCAATGTGCACTAAAATTAAATCCATATGGGTACGCTGAGCAGATGGGGAGCTTTGGAGGGGTTGGAAAGTACACTGCCTTATGTATCTGTGATGACACTCATTTACCCAGAGGAAACCTCAGAGTTATAAACCGGGGCATTATTGCCTAAACAGGATCATGTCTTCATTTATGGTGCTATAGAAAATTTAATTTATACATATACATATGAAAGAGATCTTAGCTCTGGATTCACTGTTAATAATCAGATTCATTTTAGAATCCCACATACAGTTAGATGGTGAAGGACAATTCTTTTTATTATATTACATTAACTTTCCTTTATGACATCTATTAGTTCAGCTATTTTCAGTGGTAGGTCAGCAATATTTAGAGGGGATGTACATTAGAAATGGGGGAGAGACTGTAATTTGATAAAGCATATCAATTCAATTTGTCATATATATATATATATATATATATATATATATATATATATATATATATATATATATATATATATATATATATATATATATATATATATATATAAAATGCAGAGAGTAAAGCTGGACAAGTCTTCTGGTGCAGTAGGGACCAGATGGGCTGGGAAGGCATCTTAGGGACATAGGTTCTGAAAGGCTGAGAAATGATGCCTTGGGGTTCATGAAAAATGATAGTGGGTACTTTCTCACATCCTTTTGGGCCAGAGTAAGACCATTTAATTTAAGTCTGGTGTTGGTGTCCATAAACCCTGGATGTAAGTCTAATGAGGCCAATCTCTCCTTCACATAGAGCGGTCCGTGAGTTTATGGCCTTTGTGGCTTGTTAAGGGCTCTTACTCAGACATGTGGTCTGAGGACCACCAGCATCACCGTTGTCAGGTATTAGAAATGCAGAATCTCAGGCCTCACCTGCCCATGTCGTGTCCTTGTATAAATTGCCTGCACCTTTGCTTCGCCGTCCTTCCCTGTTATCCACAGTAGCCCACCATGGATTACTTTCTTCCTTGGATGGCAAGGAGTCCAGATTTGGGATCATGACAACTGCACTTATCTTGGCTTTGCTGCTTGAAAGTCATGTCACATCTCTCTGCCTTGCTTTCCTCATCTATAAAGCGGAGAGAGCAGCAACGACCTCATAGGGATTTTTCAAGCATTAAGAAGAGAATATTTGTAAAATACTCATCCAAGAGCCAGGCAGATAGTACGTGGTGGTTATTAGTGCGGCAATGGTGATATTCATGTCATATTTCCCTTGCTGATGGTACGTACATGCCTTTGAAAGAGGCTTCCCGTCTGCTTCATCTTTGTTTTCTTCCGTGCCCCTTCTCTGTACCTGGAACCTATTTGATGGATGATGGAGTTGTTGTCTAGCACTAGCATTAAAATCCTTGGTCTTTGGAAAATTCAGTTTGAGTGAGAGATGGCAGTCCTGATAACTTTAACTCCACGGGGAGCATTCTAGAAGGCTACCTATTATGAGACAGCTCCTTTGCTGTCAGGTTCGGGCAAGTCCACGACTGCTCTTTGGGTGCATACCACATTGCACACAGGTGTGTGGAACGAAAAGGAGTCGTTGCTGAGAAAAGGCCAGCTCACAGTTTCCATCATCATGTCACTTTGGAATGAGATGGAAAATGAAGAGCCTGAATACATTTTAAATTGGCTTAAATTGCATATCAACTTAGGAAAATGTCATCTTGGAATGGGGTGTGGTTGTGAGACACAGAAGCTCTAAAACAACAGATCCTAGCATGGTGGGCTAGGGTTGACCATGGACACAGCCAACCAATCAGGTGGGACTTTTAATCACAGGCATCCCGAGGGCCCAGCATTGAATTAGCACTGGTCTTGCAATAGTCACATGGGCTTTTCATCATATTAGGGGATAATGAGGTCAAGTATTAACTGGTTGGGCTCTGAGGTCTAATGACCCGGCTTGAAATCTTAGCTCTGTCTTCTAGCAGCCGGATCACTGAATCTCACTAAATAGATGAATTTATGCCCTGCCTGGTCCCTGAGGTTTTGAGTTGGCTGATCAATAGACATTTAAAGAAATCTTTAAGAATGGCTATCATCAAAAAGTCTACAAACCATAAATGCTGGAGAGGGTGTGGAGAAAAGGGAACCCTCTTGCACTGTTGGTGGGAATGTAAATTGGTGCAGCCACTATGGAGAACAGTATGGAGGTTCCTTAAAAAACTAAAAATAGAGCTACCGTATGACCCAGCAATCCCACTCCTGGGTATATATACGGGAAAGACGAAAGCTCTAATTTGAAAAGATACATGCACCCCAGTGTTCATAGCAGCACTATTTACAAGAGCCAAGACATAGAAACAACCTAAATATCCATTGACAGATGAATGGATAAAGAAGATGTGTTACATATATACAATGGAATATTACTCAGACATAAAAAAGAATGAAATAATGCCATTTGCAGCAACATGGATGGCCCTAGAGATTTTCATACTAAGTGAAGTAAGTCAGACAGAGAAAGATACCATATGATACCACTTATATGTGGAATCTAAAAAATAATAAATACAAATGAACTTATTTACAAAACAGAAATAGACTCACAGATATAGAAAACAAACTTATGGTTTCCAAAGGGGATGGGGTGGGGGATAGATTGGCAGTATGGGGTTAACAGATGCACACTACCATATATGAAATAGATAACAAGGATATACTGTATAGCACAAGGAACTATATTCGATACCTTGTAATAAACTATAATGGAAAAGAATTATTAAAAAAGAATATCTATCTATATATATGTATAGCTGAACCACTTTGCTGTATACCTGAACTTAACACAGTATTGTAAATCAACTATACTTGAATAAAAAACCTTTTAAAGGCATTTTTAATTTTGGAGTAGCTTTAGATTTAGAGAATAGTTAGTACGGATAGTGAAGATAGTACAGAGTTTCCATATACCCCCGACCCAGTTTCCCCTATTAACATCTTATATTAGTGTGGTACACTTGTTATAACCAATGAACCTATATGGGTACATTATCATTAACTGAAGTCCGTATTTTATTGCGATTTCCTTAGTTTTTGCCTCATGTTGTTTTCCTGGTCCAGGATCCCATTCATGAGACCACATTACATTTAGTTGTCGTGTCTTCTTAGGCATGTGACTGTGACAGTTTCTCAGACATTCCTTGTTTTTGGTGATCCTGACCATTTTGAGGACTACTGATATTTTGTAGAATACCCCTCAGTTGGGATTTGTCTGATGTTTTTCTCATGAATTGACTGGGGTTTTGGGATTTGGGGAGGAAGACCACAGAGGTAAAGTGCCATTGTCCTCACATCATATCAAGGGTACATACACTCAACATGACTCATAACTGTGGATATTGACCTTGAGCACCTGGCCGAGCTAATGTTTGTCAAGTTAAAGTTTCTCCATTAGAGAGTTGTCTCCGCTCACCCGCCTTTCCATACTGTGTTCTCTGACAGGGAGTCATTATCTGTAGCCTATACTTAGGAGTATGTTCAAGAGAAGTTTGTTTGTTTGTTTGTTTGTTTGTTTTCCCATACCTTTATCCAGCACTTTCTACATCCCACATCTTATTAAAATCCACTCTATTTCTTTCCGCCACTAGGTTGTAATTTCCTTTATGGAAAGAAACATGGCTGATTTGTATAAACATTATAGGTCAGTTGGCCAGATTACTTGACATTTGGGATTTCCTGATTTCCAATCCTTGGTCTTTGGAAAATTCGGTTTGAGTGAGAGATAGCAGTCCTGATAACTTTAGCTTATATAATATTATATATATTATATAATATTACCCCAGTTCAGTATTATGGTATCCATCATCGGGACTCTTTACTGTCTGCATTTTGAGAAATGCTGATTTTTGAGTAATTGAGGCCTAAGGAGTTCACAATAATATCAATGAAAGCTCACACCTACACATACTTCTTATGTGCCAGACACAGTGTTAGCCTTTAACACATGCTAACTTTTTTACCCTATAAAGCAGCCGCTATTAATGTTCTCATTTTACAGATGAAAAAAGTGAGGCACAGAGAATTGTAATGCTCAGGGAAATACTGCCGCAGGTTGTACAGCTAGTAAACTACAGAGCTGGGCAAAGGAATTTGGAGAGCAAAAAGTTATCTGTGTGTTTGCTAACTGTCCTTCCCTGCTATCCACACTAGCCAATAACTCCAGTATCCCTGTCCTCCTGTGACAGCAGAGAGTCTAGGCTTTGGAGCAGAACAGCCCTTCGTTTATTCCTGGCTCCAGCACCTACCTGCTGTGTGACCTTGGGCAAGTTATTTCCCTTCTCTGTCTCTGCATTCATAAAATGCAGATAATAATAATATTGGTACCTCCCTGAGAGCTTTGATAAGATAATGCAAGTAAAGCATCAAACCTAGCATTTAGCATATATTACAAATACAACTGCCATGTTTTCTGAATTAAAAGTAGGGAAACACAGATGAAAAACTGTGTCAGTTTAGGGACGATAGATGAACTATTTAAAATAGGAATCATCTCCTAAAAGTAGGATGGCTGCCCAGTGGAATTATAAGATACTCACAAAGAAGGTGGAGGAGCTCAATGGTGGAAGCGACTGAGAAGCTGGGACAAGGCAGGACCTGTGTCGTTCGGGAGGGACGTATCTCAAGACCATCTCATATACCCCAAAATTGTCAGCCATAATAGCATAATACATAGTAAAGCATAAACTGAAAAACTTAAGTTATCTTTTCAGACTCTTAACAATTATCTAAATACAGGAGTAAAGGTCACAAATAACATTAATAAGTAAAGCTTGTCGTTAAAGTGACCTATGTTTTAAAATGTTATTGCAATTTAAGATCCATAAGAGGAATATAGATAGGTAGCATCTCAGATTTAGGGAAAGTCACCATTTTTAAGCTAAGGACCATCAGTTCCTAGACTTTTAAATTTTATCTTTGCTTCTATCAATAGCTCTGGCAGGCAGCTTTTCGGGGAGAGCCATATTTTTGCAAAGAAAGAATGAAAGGAAGAGAGACTGTGTCAGAGATAAGAAACCCCATGCCATCGCCAGGTGACCGGAGGCCACACTCCTGGCCTTTTCCACTGCCACCTGGATGCTCTTGACTCAGATTCGTGCCTCAGGAAAATCAGAAACAATTGACATGTCAACATGTCAAGGACCTTTGGGGAACGTTGCAAATGGGTAAACCACAGTGTTTGGTCTGGGAATGCCAAGTCTCCATCCTCTCTAATTACAAAGCTAATGAGAATTGGAGGCAAGGGCTGCAGATGGCCTGCAGTGGGCCAGGAAGAATTTTGATGCCCTAAAATGGCACATGTTTTCATCCTGGAAACATGGTCTTATCTATTCGTGTGTGTGTTGGATTGAAGCAGTGGAATGGAAATTGAACTGTACCTCTAAGATGTTGCTTCCTGAGTTAAGGTTGAAATCAGGTCAGAAAAATACTTTTTCATCTGCCATGTTTTGAGAGCAAAAGCAAAGAGTCAGTGGCAGAGCTTCTGAATGACTTTTAAAGGAAGACCTGGCATCCCTGAAGTATCCAATACACTAGCTTGTAAGAACAAGGATCAAAATGAGACACACAAATTTTTGTTCCACAGAATGTTTTCAGAGTAAGAAAAGGCTCTGGGATTATATCCAGCAGCACTTTTCGGTTTTGTTTTGTTTTGTTTTAAACACACACACACACACACACACACAGTTAAAAAGTTTTCATCTGCCCTGGTCATGCTGTCCTCCTTTGGTGATTAATTGTGAGTCTTTGGCTTTGTTCTATAGATGCCAAAGCTCTTGAAGGTGACGTACACAGAGTGGTATCAACCTACAGAGTGATTCCTCACAAGGCTGAGAAGTTAACATCTTAAATGACAATCTGTCTTAACATCCCTTTTGGGAGTTTCTTCTCAGTGTCTGCAAGACCCTTCCCATTCAAAGTGGTCCATGTTCAGGTGGGAATGTAAATTGATACAGCCACTTTGGAGAACAGTATGGAGGTTCCTTAAAAAACTAAAAATAGAACTACCATATGACCCAGCAATCCCACTATTGGGCATATACCCTGAGAAAACCATAATTCAAAAAGAAGCATGTACCACAATGTTCACTGCAGCACTATTTACAATAGCCAGGACATGGACGCAACCTAAGTGTCCGTCGACAGATGAATGGGTAAAGAAGATGTGGCACATATATACAATGGAATGTTACTCAGCCATAAAAAGAAACGAAATTGAGTTATTTGTAGTGAGGTGGATGGACCTAGAGTCTGTCATACAGAGTGAAGTAAGTCAGAAAGAGAAAAACAAATACCGTATGCTAATGCATATATATGGAATCTAAAAAAAAAAAAAAAAGGTTCTGACGAAACTAGGGGCAGGACAGGAATAAAGACGCAGACGTAGAGAATGGACTTGAGGACACGGGGAGAGGAAGGGTAAGCTGGGACGAAGTGAGAGAGTAGCATTGATATATATACACTACCAAATGTAAAATAGATAGCTAGTGGGAAACAGCTGCATGGCACAGAGATCAGCTCCGTGCTTTGTGACCACCTAGAGGGGTGGGATAAGGAGGGTGGGAGAAAGACGCAAGAGGAAGGGGTATGGTGATATATGTATACATATAGCTGATTCACTTTGTTATACAGCAGAAACTAACACAACATTGCAAAGCAATTATACTCCAATAAAGATGTTAAAAAAAAAAAGTGGTCCATGTTCAGCTTGCATATAAGTTCTGGGCAGTTCTTTCTTTTCACTGAAGCAAAAATAATGGTAGTGTTCTCTCTTTGATTTCTTAAACCTCCTTGTCTGACATTTATGAGGCAGTTCTCTTTAACATTTAAAAAATTTCCATGCTGGCCCAGTGGGTGTTCTGAAATAGAATTTTGGCCATTGCCTCTTCCTTTTGAATCCCTCTGCTGAGGCTGGGGTATTTACTCAGAATGCATGTGCTCAACATTTTGGAGACACTCTTCCTCTTTGCTCCATTTCCTGGGGGAATTGGGAAAACAGCTGAGAAAAGGGCAGTGAAAGTTATTTCAGGATAGCTAATCTGAAGGAAAGAAGTATCTTAGGAGTAAAGACCATCAGACAACCTGTTGTTAGACCATAACTAATCATTGGATAATAATGCATTTTAATTCCTAGCAATTCTCATGTCTATCATTCGAGATCTTGGATGTGAAGGATCAAGTTGGGATAACAAGTAATTTCATTTTTCCTTAACTGAGAAAAGTGAGGACTGCATTTTAAAATGGTAGTATAGAACATCGTGGAGAATATACTAACATTTGTCTTAAGATAATCCACATGCAGCTGCCATGAAAAACAGTATGGCGGAACCTCAAAACTTTGATGTAGAATTACCAGTGGAGTTCACTTCTGGGTATATACTCAAAAGAATTGGAAGCAGGGATTCAAACAGATATTTGTACACCGATATTTATAGCAGCATTATATACAGTAGCCAAATACTGGAAACAACCCAAATGTCCATTGACAAATGAATGGATAAGCAAAATGTGGTGTATCTGTGTGTAATGGAGTATTATTTACCCTTTAAGAGGAAGGAAATTCTGACACATGCTGTAGCATGGATGAACCTTGAAGATATTCCGATAAATGAAATGTCGGTTACAAAAGGACAGATACCATATGATTCCCCGTATGTGAAGTACCTAGAGTAGCCAGATTCATAGAGACAGAACATAGAATGTTGGCTACCTGGGGCTTGGGGGAGGAAGAGGAAACAGGGCGTTAGTGTTTAATAGGGACGGTTTCTCTTTGGGAAGTTGAGAAGGGTCTGCAGATAGCTGGCTGTGGTTGCACAACAATGTGGATGTACTTAAATGCCCTGAACTTTAAAATGATTAAAATGGTACATTTTATATTAGGTCTGCTTTACCAGGGTATGTAAAAAAAATATTCCACACATACCAGCACATGTACCCACTTGCCTTTTGGGGAGGACACACTGGAAACTGGTCCAGTGATTATATAAAACAGGCCAGGGCCTAGAAGCACAGTGTTCTGGCACACAGTGTATGTTCTGTGAATTCTTTCGAACAGACCGTGGTTGCCTAGGGCGGGTGGAGGGGAGGAGGGAAGACGTATTTTCATCAAAGGTATCCTTTCACGCCTTTTGGAATTTTCGGGTACTGTGCGGCTTCATTACTTATTCAAAAAATAAATTCACCCCTCAGATCCAGTGGCAGTGAGGGTGGTCCAGGGAGATGTAAGTTCACCTGAGAACATTTTGGGGCCATGGAAGGGTCATTGCCTTGTAGAACAGTTGACGATGGCACTCAGCCTCTGAGAGGTCCTCAGGGACAGAGGGCTGGGCAGGGGAGGATAGCTCTGTGTTTCAGTTTTTATGTGAGTGGGACAGGTGTTCTTCTCAATATGTCATAGTTCATGTGTTTTCATTTGTTCCTGGATGGGGGGGAGGGGCGTGGTGATCTCTTCTAGCCCTGGATGCCTTTAAATTTTTTCTGCAGAGGAATGTGGTCTTTCCCCCTACCCTCCCATCCCTCCTTCCTACTCTGGAATTGGCCCGGTCTTGCAGGAGCCCAGAAGTGTAAATCGAGAGAAATTAGTACATTTGGTTGAATCCTGCCTGATGTCCTTTATCTGTGTGTGGCCTCCTGAGACGCACAGTGACAGTCACCAAAGTCATCTGATACTTCCCCCTGCCACCTCTACCTCTCCCTCCCCCGCTCTAGTAACCTACAGATTCCACTCACCGGGGCTGATTATTGATCTTCTTCCCTTCGCTTACTGCGGGCACCAGTTAAGAAGTATGAAAAGAATGTCCACGTGTAGGATTTCTGAAAAGAACCTTCCTGATTCTGAAGAAGGTGTTGGCCAGCTAGCCTCTCTGGGCTAGTTTCTCAGAAAGTAATGAGCAGAGTTAAGGATATTAGAGAAAAGTGTAAACTGTTGGGAATGTGCCCCATGTCAGCATGGAAAAATGGACAGCTTTTGGGGGGAGGGAAGGGGAGAAAATTTGTTCTGCTGTTGTAGAAATCAGAAGTTTGAGCTGAAACAATGAACTGTGGTGGTCAGAATCCTTCCCTGGAGATAACAAATTAGGTACTGTCTTTTGGGTTTTTCAAAATAATAATAAAGGCCTTTCCAACCCCATCTGAATCACTACAGTAAATTTATATGGGGTGGATGCTGGCCTTCTCACAGCAGCCGTGCGGTTTAGAAGTTCACTGTCAGTTTGCCCTGTGGCTGGAACATGGGGAAGTGCTGTTTGGTTAGATCCGGATGCAGAATCCTTGTTCTGAGAAGCAGGAGGTGTCGGCAGTGGTACAGGGTCCTTCTTGTCTGGAAAGCGGGAATCCCTAGAGAGAGGCACAGATCCTGGCTGAGTATCCTTGCTGTTACCCCGCAGGGTGAGAGGGACCAAGGCAGATTTTGTTACAAATTGGAAAAAGAAATCCATTTATTGCCTTCTTAACTCCTCTGCCGTGTTGTGCATGTGAGGTTTAAGGACTATGCGCCACTGGCCCCTCGAGGGTAGGGGGCGGTCTCTCGGCTCTCCTGAGCTCTGGTGTTGTGACCCTTGGAATGTATCCATCATGTCAGTGTTGCTTTGTGGAGCTGGTCCAGGTTTCCTTCGCTGAATGAATGCGGACTGTGTTCCGAAGAAGGGCAGAGGGAGAAAAACCACCCTGAGTCAGGTTTTTGAGAATAACAGTCCTTGTCTCTGTCTGCTGGGTACACGCTTGGTTGATTGATTGAAAATCTAGAAACCTGGGCTTAAATATAGAACAAATGGATATTAAGATTTTTTTTTTTTTTTTGAGAGGGAAACTAATATTTGTTGAGTGGAAACTCAGTGTTCTAAACAGAATTTTTTGCATAGTTCTCCCAAGATCTAGGGAGGCAGATAATAATGAGTAACATTAATTACAAACAAAACTATGTGTCAGGCTCTCTTCTAAGTATTTTGTGTGTAAAATTTACAGATTACTCCTTTCAACAGTGTTCTGAGGGTAGATGCAAGAACTCAGGATGCTGAGACACATCAAGGTTAAGTGACTTGTTCAAGATTACACTTGGAAAGTGACAGAGCTGGGATTCGAACCCAGGTGTTCTGGCTCCAGAGCCCAAGCCTGAACTTACCCGCTTCCCTAGGGGTGAGGAGCCACATGTGACTTGCCCGAGGTCATCGGACTATAAGTGATCTGTTTTATTTCTCATTATTTCTGATTGATCGGGGTAGTGAAAAGTTTCGCTTTCCTTCCCAAGGTCTCCTTGGCTAGCATTAGTATAATGAGGATACTCTGAGCCACCCAGGGTGCCCATTTAGAAAGCTCAGGTTTTGCTTCAATGCATATTGAAAAAGGAATTGCAAGGCCACCCAAGAAAGAGGCGTGTGCAGCACTTGGAGATCTTTTTTTCCAGGATGGGGAACAGTTCTGTCACGTCAAGTCCCTACAGCTGCTTCACTCCAAGCACTTCTTTTCTCTCCTGGACAAAACCAAAACAAAGCCAAACAAAAAGTCCAGAGAGAAGTGGTGATTGGACTAGCCGTGTTCCCTTTGGATAGTTGGCACTTGCTCAGGGATTGAGCCCAAACTTGCCATGACAAATACAGCCCCAGGCTGTGCCTTTTCTAACAACATCCTCTAAAGCACTAGTTAAGCGGTGCTTAGATTTCCAAACCAGATAGATGCTTTTCTTTGCAGATCAGGATTTCTAAAGCTGGCGTATGTCATAGAGACACCAGAGCAACCAAGTAGAGAACTTACATTTTCTATTTATTGCTAATAAAGGACTCAAGTCTTTTGGCCACTCTAGCAAATACTGATGTTTTTTTCTCCTGCTGTGTCTAGGGAGAATAGTTTGTGGTGGGGATGCCAGTGGGGTTAGAATTTTCTGTGATGGGGGAGTAATTGGAATAGTACAAATCGTAAGATCTGTAAAAAGGAATGCAGCCCTAGCAAAGGGGGTGTGCAGTTACAGGCAGATGGGCCAAGGGGATGGTCTGATTGCCAAGTGGATTGGAGCCCAAGTCTAAAGGTTTTCAAGTAGGTAATTAGCAGAGGAAGGAGCCAAACGCAGGCCTGCTGGCGCCTGGAACAGCAAGATTTTCCGTTCAGGTTGGATAGTCTTAGAGCTGAGATGGGTGCATATCAGTTAACAAATGCAAGCGCCTGATATTATGTTCATGATTGGGAGCGGGGATCATAGAGGAATGAGCAAACAGGATTTCTATTCCTGAGCAACAGAAAGTCTTGGGCTGAAAGATAAATACATGCAGCAATGGAGAACAGTCCAAGGCAGATAATTAAGCAGTAGATTGCGTGCTTTGCTCCCAAGTGCTGGCATCTCTAGTTAGTGGTATACCTGACACAGCACAGGCTCTGGAGTCAGAATGTTTGGGTTTATATTCTGGCTACCCAGGCTGCGTGGCCTTGAGCAAATTAGTTCATCTTTGGGGGTGTCAATTTCCCTATCTATAAAATGAGAATAGTTCTAGTAGCTACCTCATGAAGTTGTTTTGAGGATTAAATGATTTTCTTCCTGGATAAAAAGAAAAAGGCCACTTACCCCTGCTTCTTGCTTTTGAACGCAGGCTCGATACCTAAAACTGCAGCAGCTCTCTCGTACACATGAGGCGATGAGCATGAGGGAGAAAGTTGATAACGTTGGGATCATTAATGACCCTGCTGGGCAGCCAGACCAATGCCTACCTCCAGACTCTGGACTCTCTCCATTTAAGAATGAACCACTGCTGGTTGAGGTTTCTGTTGTTTGTAGCCAAATGTATCTCAATTCATACAAATGTATTACGAGACTGTAAATTCACTGAAGGCAGGGCAATGACGTAATCACCTTTGAGTTCTCAAGGAGAATCTAACATAATACCCTGCATACAGTAGGTACTGAGTGGTTTATGAGGAAGATAGATGGTTGGAAAGAGGGGAAGGAGGCTGGTTGAAGTGGTATGCTGGTAAATGTTTAACTGTTAGCTCTCTGGGGGAAAAAGGTCCTGATTTGTAGCATTCGTCAGTTTCCGTGGTGTAAATATTTCCATCATGGCTGATTTCAAGCTACCGATGTAGCTTGAACTCAGTGATGGGGAGAGAGACACGTGTGATCAGCTCTTGTGAGCTGGTACAAACCAGCCCCAGCTCACCACTAGAGGGACAGAGGGGAAAAAGGAGGGAGAGAGAAAAGGGAAGGAAAGGTTTTATTAAAATTGATAATAGTAATAATGGTAATAATAATAGCACCTAAAATTGACTGAGAATTTACTCTGTGCCAGGTTCTGCTCTGAGTCGCTCCCAGGGGTCTTCTTTCTCCTCCTTGTCCTGAGCGGGGTCACATGATCTTTTCCAGCTACAAGAGAGACAGAGAAGAAAGAACACAGGGGAGTGGGCAATGCTATAAATCAATGGTCCCCAACCTTTTTGGCACCAGGGACTGGTTTCGTGGAAGACAATTTTTCCACGGGGGAGGCGGGGTGGGGGGAGAAGGTTCAGGCGGTAATGCGAGCGACGGGGAGCGGCAGATGAAGCTTTGCTCGCTCACCCCGCCGCTCACCTCCTGCTGTGCGGCCCAGTTCCTAACAAGCTGTGGACCGGTACTGGTCCAAGGCCCCGGGGATGGGGACCCCTGCTATAAATGGCTTAGACCATTCGTGTGTCATTCTCTAGAGGTGGGCTGCTTGCCTCTCTGAACGCAGGTAGGCATCTGTCAGTGATAAGGGACAGCTCTCGTATGGGCAGCCAAGAGTGTCCAAAAGGCAAGACTTTCCAAGCAGAATGGGATATTTTTCAAACTTCAAAACTGCCTTTTCTGCAAAGTTAACTAGCTCCATTATCATCAGAATTATAAAGTTCTCCCCTGCCTTCCTCCATCTCTGGATACTACTCCAGACATCATAAACTGACCTTGTCCTTCACAGTAGAACAGTTGGTTTTCTCAACCAAACAGGTACCAACACCAGTGATAAATGAGGTGGGAAGAAAAAAGATAACATGTGGATCGTCAAAACACGATTGCAGTAAAACATCCAGAAGAGAAAACAAGTGCTTCTGATGTGCTGACTCGCTGCATTTCATTTGGGCTGTGAAGTCCTGCGTGGGTTTGGGGTGGGGACCAGCTATGGCCAGAGCAAAGTGACGAGAATGATTGGGGTTCCTACTGCAGAATTCCTTCCTATGGGATCAGCTTCCTCCTTTATACATTCTCTGGGCAGACTGCTCATATCAGACTCCAGAGTTATCACTGTCCTCTGGCAGGTAGAAAATATAAAGGAAAATGCCAACATTGGGGTTATTGTTGGGGGGGAAAAAGGCAAGAACTAAAGGATATTCCTGTACTGTCTCCAGGATTTTTGCAGATTTTATATCTAGGTGTCAGTTTCTTAAAAAAAAGAATTACAAGTGATTTATCGGTTCCACCTCATCAGAGGCCCAGAGAGGGTGAGCAAAGGTGGGGAGGGAAGAGATGGGAGGAGATGAATGATTCTGCTTGGAGGACTTCTTGTGAGCTTAGGCTCTGCTGTGTATCTAGTGAACGTGAGAATGATGAAGCGCTCAAAGACCAGACCGTGCTTTTTTTTTTTTTTTAATAGATCTTTATTGGAGTATAATTGCTTCACAATACTGCGTTAGTTTCTGTTGTACAACAAAGTGAGTCAGCCATATGCATACATATGTCCCTATATCGCCTCCCTCTTGAGCCTACTTCCCATTCTCCCTCTCCCACCCCTCTAGGTCATCGCAAAGCACCAAGCTGATCTCCCTGTGCTATGCTGCTGCTTCCCAGTAGCTAACTATTTTACATTCGGAAGTGTGTATATGTCGATGCTACCCTCACTTCGCCCCAGCTTCCCCCTCCCACCCCGTGTCCTCAAGTCCATTCTCTATGTCTACATCTTTATTCCTGCCCTGCAACTAGGTTCATCAGTACCATTTTTTTTTTAAGATTCCACATATATGTGTAAGCATACAGTATTTGTTTTTCTCTTTCTGACTTACTTCACTCTGTATGACGAGTCTCTAGGTCCATCCACGTATCTACAAATGACCCAATTTTGTTCCTTTTTACGGCTGAGTAATATTCCATTTTATATATGTACCACATCTTCTTTATCCATTCGTCTGTCAGTGGACATTTAGGTTGCTTCCATGACCTGGCTATTGTAAATAGTGCTGCAGTGAACATTGGGGTGCATGTGTCTTTTTGAATTATGGTTTTCTCTGGGAATATGCCCAGTAGTGGGATTGCTGGGTCATATGGTAATTCTATTTTTAGTTTTTTAAAGAACCTCCATACTGCTCTCCATAGTGGCTATATCAATTTACATTCCCACCAACAATGCAAGAGGGTTCCTTTTTCTCCACACCCTCTCCAGCATTTGTTGTTTGTAGATTTTCTGATGATGCCCATTGTGACCGGTGTGAGGTGGTACCTCATTGTAGTTTTGATTTGCATTTCTCTAATAATTAGTGATGTTGAGCAGCTTTTCATGTGCCTTGTGGCCATCTGTATGTCTTCTTTGGAGAGATGTCTATTTAGGTCTTCTGCCCATTTTTTGATTGGGTTCTTTGTTTTTTGATATTGAGCTGCATGGGCTGTTTATATATTTTGAAGATTAATCCTTTGTCCATTGATTCATTTGCAAATATTTTCTCCCATTCTGAGGGTTGTCTTTTCGTTTTGTTTATAGTTTCCTTTGCTGTGTAAAAGCTTTTAAGTTTCATTAGGTCCCATTTGTTTATTTTTTTTTATTTCCATTACTCAAGGAGGTGAGTCAAAAAAGATCTTGCTATGATTTATGTCAAAGAGTGTTCTTTCTGTGTTTTCCTCTAAGAGTTTTATAGTAACCGGACTTACATTTAGGTCTTTAATCCATTTTGAGTTTATTTTTGTGTATGGTGTTAGAGAGTGTTCTAATTTCATTCATTTACATGTAGCTGTCCAGTTTTCCCAGCACCACTTACTGAAGAGGCTGTCTTTTCTCTACTGTATATCCTTGCCTCCTTTGTCACAGATTAGTTGACCATAGGTGCGTGTGTTTATCTCTGGGCTTTCTATCCTGTTCCATTTATCTGTATTTGTTTTTGTGTCAGTACCATATTGTCTTGATTACTGTAGCTTTGTAGTATAGTCTGAAGTCAGGGAGTCTGATTCCTCCAGCTCTGTTTTTTTTCCCTCAAGACTGCTTTGGCTATTCGGGGTCTTTTGTGTCTCCCTACAAATTTTAAGATTTTTTTGTTCTAGTTCTGTAAAAAATACCATTGGTAATTTGATAGGGATGCATTGAATCTGTAGATTGCTTTAGGTAGTATAGTCATTTTCACAATATTGATTCTTCCAATCCAAGAACATGGTATATCTCTCCATCTATTTGTGTCATCTTTGATTTCTTTCATCAGTGCCTTATAGTTTTCTGAGTACAGAAAATACAGTTTTCTTTTACATCCTTAGGTAGGTTTATTCCTAGGTATTTTATTCTTTTTGTTGCAGTGGTGAGTGGGATTGTTTCCTTAATTTCTCTTTCTGATCTTTTGTTGTTAGTGTATAGGAATGCAAGAGATTTCTGTGCATTAATTTTGTATCCTGCAACTTTACCAAATTCATTGATTAGCTCTAGTAGTTTTCTGGTGGCATCTTTAGGATTACCTATGTATAGTATCATGTCATCTGCAAACAGTGACAGTTTTACTTTTTCTTTTCCAGTTTGGATTCCTTTTATTTCTTTTTCTTCCCTGATTGCCATGGCTAGGACTTCCAAAACTATGTTGAATAAGAGTGGCGAGAGTGGACATCCTTGTCTTGTTCCTGATCTTAGAGGAAATGCTTTCAGTTTTTCACGATTGAGAATGATGTTTGCTGTGGGTTTGTCGTATATGGCCTTTATTATGTTGAGGTAGGTTCCCTCTATGCCCACTTTCTGGAGGGTTTTTATCATAAATGGGTGATGAATTTTGTCGAAAGCTTTTTCTGCATCTATTGAGATGATCACATGGTTTTTATTCTTCAATTTGTTAATATGGTGTATCACATTGATTGATTTGCGTGTATTGAAGAATCCTTGCATCCCTGGGATAAATCCCACTTGATCATGGTGTATGATCCTTTTAATACGTTGTTGGTTTCTGTTTGCTGGTATTTTGTTGAGGATTTTTGCATCTATATTCATCAGTGATAGTGGTCTGTAATTTTCTTTTTTTTTGTAATATCTTTGTCTGGTTTTGGTATCAGGGTGATGGTTGCCTCGTAGAATGAGTTTGGGAGTGTTCCTTCCTCTGCAGTTTTTTGGAAGAGTTTGAGAAGGATGGGTGTTAGTTCTTCTCTGAATGTTTCATAGAATTCACCTGTGAAGCCATCTGGTCCTGGGCTTTTGTTTGTTGGGAGATTTTTAATCACAGTTTCAATTTCATTACTTGTGATTGGTCTGTTCATATTTTCTATTTCTTCCTGGTTCAGTCTTGGAAGGTTATACCTTTCTAAGAATTTGTCCATTTCTTCCAGGTTGTCCATTTTATTGGCATAGAGTTGCTTGTAATAAACTCTTAGGATGCTTTGTATTTCTGCAGTGTCCGTTGTAACTTCTCCTTTTTTCATTTCTAATTCTATTGATTTGAGTCCTCTTCCTCTTTTTCTTGATGAGTCTGGCTAAAGGTTTGTCAATTTTATTTATCTTCTCAAAGAACCAGCTTTTAATTTTATTCACCTTTACTATTGTTTTCTTTGTTTCTATTTCATTTATTTCTGCTCTGGTCTTTATGATTTCTTTCCTTCTGCTAACTTTGGGTTTTGTTTGTTCTTCTTTCTCTTGTTCCTTTAGGTGTAACGTTAGATTGTTTATTTGAGCTTTTTCTTGTTTCTTGAGGTAGGATTATATTGCTATAAAATTCCCTCTCAGAACTGCTTTTGCTGCATTCCATAGGTTTTGGATCATCGTGTTTTCATTGTCATTTGTCTCTATGTATTTTTTGATTTCCTCTTTGATTCTTCAGTGATCTCTTGGTTATTTAGTAACGTATTGTTTAACCTCCATGTGTCTGTGTTTTTCACGTTTTTTCCCCTGTAATGGATTTCTAATTAGCGTTGTGGTTGGAAAAGATGCTTGATATGATTTCAGTTTTCTTACATTTACCAAGGCTTGATTTGTGACCCAAGATGTGATCTACCCTGTAGAATGTTCCCTGTACACTTGAGAAGAAAGTGTAATCTGCTGTTTTCGGATGGAATATCCTATAAATATCAATTAGATCTATCTGGTCTATTGTGTCATTTAAAGCTTGTGTTTCCTTATTAATTTTCTGTCTGGATGATCTGTCCATTAGTGTAAGTGAGGTGTTAAAGTCCCCCACTAATATTGTGTTACTTTTTATTTGCTCTTTTATAGCTGTTAGCATTTGCCTTGTGTATTGAGGTGCCCCTTTGTTGGGTGCATATATATTTATAATTGTAATATCTTCTTCTTGGTTTGATCCCTTGATCATTATGTAGTGTCCTTCCTTGTCTCTTGTAACATTCTTTATTTTAAAGTTTATTTTATCTGATATGAGTATTGCTACTCCAGCCTTCTTTTGATTTCCATTTGCATGGAATGTCTTTTTCCATCCCCTCACTGTCAGTCTGTATGTGTCCCTAGGTCTGAAGTGGGTCTCTTGTAGACAGCATATATATGGGTCTTGTTTTTGTATCCATTCAGCAAGCCTGTGTCTTTTGGTTGGAGCATTTAATCCATTCACATTTAAGGTAATTATCGATATGTATGTTCCTATTACCATTTTCTTAATTGTTATGGGTTTGTTTTTGTAGGTCCTTTTCTTCTCTTGTGTTTCCCACTTAGAGAAGTTCCTTTAGCATCTGTTGTAAAGCTGGTTTGGTGGTGCTGAATTCTCTTGCCCGTAAAGCTTTTGATTTCTCCATCGAATGTGAATGAGTTCCTTGCCGGGTAGAGTATTCTTGGTTGTAGGTTCTTCCCTTTCCTCACTTTAAATATATCATGCCACTCCCTTCTGGCTTGTAGAGTTTCTGCTGAGAAATCAGCTGTTAACCTTATGGGAGTTCCCTTGTATGTTATTTGTCATTTTTCCCTTGTTGCTTTCAGTAGTTTTTCTTTGTCTTTAATTTTTGTCAATTTGATTACTATGTGTCTCGGTGTGTTTCTCCTTGGTTATCCTGCTTTGGACTCTCTGTGCTTCCTGGACTTGGGTGGCTATTTCCTTTCCCACATTAGGGAAGTTTTCAACTATAATCTCTTCATATATTTTCTCAGGTCCTTTCTCTCTCTCTTCTCCTTCTGGGACCCCTATAATGCAAATGTTGTTGCATTTAATGTTGTCCCAGACGTCTCTTAGGCTGTCTTCATTTCTTTTCATTCTTTTTTCTTTATTCTATTCTGCGGCAGTGAATTCCACCGTTCTGTTTTCCAGGTCACTTATCCCTTCTTCTGCCTCAGTTATTCTGCCATTGATTCCTTCTAGTGTATTTTTCATTTCAGTTATTGTATTGTTCATCTCTGTTTGTTTGTTCTTTAATTCTTCTAGGTGTTTGTTCTTTAATTCTTCTAGGTCTTTGTTAAGCATTTCTTGCACCTTCTCGATCTTTGCCTCCATTCTTTTTCTGAGGTCCTGGATCATCTTCACTATCATTATTCTGAATTCTTTTTCTGGAAGGTTGCCTATCTCCACTTCATTTAGTTGTTTTTCTGGGGTTTTGTCTTGTTCCTTTATCTGGTACATAGTCCTCTGCCGTTTCATTTTGTCCATCTTTTTGTGAATGTGGTTTTCATTCAACAGGCTTCAGAATTGGTGTTCTTCTTTCTTCTGCTTGTATGCCCTCTGGTAGATCTGTTTTTCTCTTTCTGACTTACTTCATTCTGTATGACAGACCTTAGGTCCATCCACCTCACTACAGGTAACTCATATCCAAGAAACAAACAATCCTGTTAAAAAAATGAGCAAAAGACCTAAATAGACATTTCACCAAGGAAGACCTATGGATGGCCAAGAGGCACATGAAAAGATACTCAACATTACTAATTATCAGAGAAATGCAAATCAAAACTACAGTGAGGTATCACCAGACTGTGCTTTGCAATGAGGACTAACTTCAGCTGGAAGAAACATCTAGAAGAGCAGAGTTCAAAGAGGCTGTGATTTCTCAGCAGCCTGCAGGCTGTACACTGGGAGTCAGGGTTGATCCCTACCTGACCCCTTTGTTCCAGGGGAACCTTGGAGGAGGTATCAGTCTTTTGGGGCTTTTCCAGTGTTGAACCTACAACCACAGCAGAGGAGCAGTGTTGGTTCTTTGTTATTTATAGTGTTTTTCCTGGGTTGGCTGGCATCCTCTCATGAGGTCCATCCTGTTGTGTTATAAAGGCAGAATTCCTATAAATTAGACATCAGGATCTGGGGAAATGGTCATCCGCCAACTATTTTGACCTTTCTTTAAGCGGAATGGAAAATACGTTGTACTTTTACCCTGCTACGTGCATTGCCTTGTTCTTCTAAAGCAGAGGCTGGCTAACTTCTTAAAGGTCCAGGTATTAAACATCATCTTAGGCTTTGTGAACCATATGGTGTCTGTCACAACTTCTCAACTGTGCAGTTATAGAGCAAAAGCCATCTGTAGGTGCTAAGTGAATGAATGGGTGTGGCCGTCTTCCAGTAAAACTGCGTATTTACCAAAACAGGCAGCAGGAAGGGTTTGGTCTGTGGGCCATTGTTTGCCTGCTCTACTCCCCCTGCTGTATGGGGGGGTCTTAGATGGAGTGGAAGCCTCTCTCTTGCCAATATGGATGACCCTGCATTGCAAATGTCAATGTGTTATTATGCTACAAGACCCTTCCCCACTTGAGCTGAGAGTGGGAAATGAAAAGGGGACAGTAGACCCTCCCTTCTTGTCCCATTGATGGTGATGTGGCTAATCAAGGTGTGTGGAGGCAGAGAACATCTTCAGGCCACTTTAATGATGTCACTGCTCTTGTCTGGATGGTGAGCCGCCAGGGCTTGCAATGCGATGGTGTTAGTGTGTTTTGTGTTGGCTGGCTGGTTGGCCACCATTTAACTTTCTGCCTAGGACTTTGCTAAGACCTTCCTTCTCTTATTTCCTTCATCCTTCTAATAGTCTAGATAAAGAGGAAAATAAGGTGAGTGCTGACGACTTGACACATATGGTAGTTTAGTTCTCTGCAATTTTCAGGCTTTGGTCTTATTTCAAAGGCAACCTCCTCTACCATCTTGAAGTGTGGGTTGGGACTCACTGGCTTTTCCTTCTGGATGGGGGATGGCTGAAGAAAGGAAAGCAGTTTCCAGTTTTATAAATGTGATTTCCTTGATAGACTTCCAACAGGAAAAATTAACACACAGTTGCACACTGCACGAATCTATTTTCACATGAAGACCCAGAGGAGGTACACTGGGGTCAGGCTGATGTCTCATAGACCTACACATTCAGTGTTAAAATGTTCAAATGCTGGCAGCACAGTTCCATGTGGTGGGGTGCAGGGAGGTTGGCTGGTCTTGTACCTTGTGTCTGCTTGCTTTTGTACGCATGTATTGGTTGTAGATTGTTAGGAGTAGTTCAGCTTCAAGCGACAAAAGCCCTCCTCATGTTGCTGGAACCATCCAGTTTCAATCACTTTGAGGTCTTGCAAGAAGAAATAACATAACCTTACCCCCTCTTTTCTGGCTTACACTGTGCCATTGTAACTTAGATGGGTGCCCTCTCTGTGAAAATGCTGGATTAACATCTTTTGCTAATTACAGCTGATTTAACAGAGTGATTTACAGGTGATTTAACAGTGGGGAGGCTTCATGAGTGTGAAGAGTATTTTTAACCCAGCCATGTGGGTTTGATAACCATTTGCAGGTGAGTTATGGAATTTGGAGCTTCATGTGAGGCTGTGGGGAAGCAGTGGGAGGTGGAGGGGGACTGAGGCTGTGGAAGACTTGCATGTGGACAGCCGTTGGGTGATTTGATCCTGAAGTGGGTTGGTGGTCTCCTTCCACGCTCTGATGACAGTTGTCAGTTGGTCTGCTTTATAGGGTGTGAAATTGACACCCTCCCTGTTGTTTGGGATGGGGAGGCTGTCTGGGTGCAGTTATGGGTACAGGTGGAGTCAGAAACTTGATCTGCAGGGCATTTATTCAGTCAACAATCATTTTTCGAGTGCTGTAGACCAGTTTCTCCAATTTTCATGTGCATTCAACTTATCGGGTGATCTTGTTAAAATGCAGATCCTGACTCAGTAGGTCTGATTCAGTAGGTCTGGGGTTGGGCTGAGATTCTGCATCTCTAACAAGTTCCTGGTTGATGCTGGTGCAGGCACCACACCTGACTCGCGAGGCCAAAGCTCTGTGTCATTTTGGTGACATATGACAAGATGAAAACAAGCTTCTTCCCGCCTCGGTGTCTTACTTTCCCACCCACCCACCCACCCAGATGCTCCTTCCCTGGGTCTCTGCCTGGCTGTCTTCTTCCTTTCATTCAAGTCTCAGCAGCAGTGTCACCACCTTGGAGAGACTTGTTTCCTTTGATGGCCCAAATCTAAAGTAGCTCCCCATCTCTAAATTACCTCTTACATTTCTCTGAGATTATCTTGTTTCATATGTCTTTTCTGTCTGTCTCTGTGAGAAAATGAGCTCTAGGAGAGCCAAGCATGTGCATTTGGCTGTTTTGTTGACTCCTGTCTCGTCCTCCCATCCTCAGCTGTGCTGGCAGAATGCCTGGCACACAGTAGATGCTCAGTAAAATTTGTTGCGTGAAAGATCAGAAGTGCCATCTTTAAGGATCCCACCGGCTAGATGGAGAGACAGAAGAGTCAGTAACTAGTTGTGTCTGTGGTGTTAAGAAAGAGTGTAGGGAAAGAGTTATCGGTATAGAGTAGTGTGTCTTTAAAAAAATCTCTCTGGGCCTCAGTTTCTCATCAGTAAAATGAGCTTAAGTAGCAGTATCTCCCACATACATTTGTTGTAGGATTAAAAGAGATAATAGATATAAAACACTAAAACCCCAGTACCTGGCATAGAGTAGAGCCTGAAGCAATACCAGTTGTAATGATGAAAATGGTGAAGGTGGTGGTTATGGAGGGAAAGCCTGACTTTTCACTTTCCAAAGTGCCCTTTGAGCTCTCTTTCAAAAGGCAAGTAGTAATTCTTTAGGGCAGTATATTAGATACCAGTGCCATGTAACCAGTTGTCACAAATTCAGCAGCTTAAAACAACACACATTTATTATCTCCTAGCTTCTGTGGGTCAGGAGTATGGGCATGGCTTAGATGGGTCTTCTGCTTCAGGGTTTCTTTCAGGTCATGGTGAAGATGCCAGCCAGGGCTGTGGTGTCATCAGAAGGCACAACTGGGGAAGGATCCACTTCCAAGCTCACATGGTTGCAGGCAGGATTCAGTCCCTTGCAGCCTGTTGGATTCAGGGCCTCAGTTCCTTCCATCTGTTGGTTGGAGGCCTCCCTCAGTTCCTTGCCAGCGGGCATCTCCGTTGGGCAGCTCACAGTGTGGCAACTTGCTCCATCAAAGCCATCAAGGGAGAGAGTGATGGCCAAATAAAAGTTGTAATTTTGTGTGACGTAATCACAAAAGTGACATTTTTACTGTATTCTATTAATTAGTAGGAAGTTGCTAGGCTAGCCCTACTCAAGGGGGAAGGGAGATTACACAAGGCTATGACTGTCAGGATTTGGGGATCATTGGTGGTCATCTTAGAGTCTCTCCACCAAAGGCAACAAGAGGGAGCAAGACTGGGAGCAAGGATGCGTGGGCTCTGGTGCTGGCGCCGCTGCTCCTGGCAGTGAACGAGGGTATGTCCCTTGCTCTAGCCTTCCATTTCCTCTGCAGCACACAGTGAGCTGAGGCATTTTCACTTGGGTGCCAGGGAAGCTGGGGCTCCACAGAGGCGTCTCAGGGGCTGCTGGGGAGGGTAGAGGAGTTGGGAGGTGTACATTCCCTCCCCATCAGAGCAGCTTGGCTTCAACCTGTGTTCGAGATTGGCTCTTCTGTCCAAGGTTTTCTTTGAACAGAGACTTCCACGACTTAAAATCAGGTTGGAACCATTTGCACCAGCTGCCCTCGGAGGGCCCTCTTCTGCTGGCCCCATGTGGTTCTCTTAGGGTTCATAGTGGCTTGCGCCAAGACCAGAACTGTAGACCCTGAGCCAGTTAATGACATTGGCATCATTCTCCCATCCAGAATTACGGGAAAGAGGGACCTGAGGCTGCACTGGGGTGGGTGGGGAGGTGGGTTACTGAGTTATTGGAAGACCAGTTTCTAAGCCACAGTGGGTCCTGGTTTAGGAACTAACTGCTACTAACCAGCTGTGGGACCTCGGACCAGCCGCCCAGCCGCCCTGGGCCCAGGTGGAGGTTGGGCTGCATGATTTTGAAGCCCCTCCTGACCTTGCCTGGTAGGTAGGCTTCTATCTGATTGCTGTGTCCAGAAGCGTTAAAATTCATTGTCTTCCCGGGAGCCAACTCTCGCTCCATTAAACAGCTCGTCCCTGAGGCAGATGGAGCTGGCAGGGGGACTGTCCTTAAAAGCAACAGGTTGGGTGCTTGGCTGGCTGACAAAGGAAGTCTCTTGGGAGGCCCAGCCTCCCTGCTGCTCCCTGGGCAGGGGCTCTGGGCCCTCTCACAGCCTGAGGGGCGGGAGAGGGGCCCTGCCCTCTGGGAGAAGGGGTTCCTGAGTCGGGGAGGGGGGGAAGTGCTCCCAGAGGCAGACCCTGGAACACTTGACAGGGGTGGAGGACAATCCTGGGGTGAGCTCTGGAAGGACAAGAAAGACCTCCCAGGAATAGGAATTGTAGTAATATCAGCTGATGCTTTCCTGAATCTTCTGTCTGTGCTAGATAGTTACGTACACTATCAATAATACCGGGGATGACGTGGTGCCCCATTTTACAGAAGGAAGCAGACTCTGAGAGCTCAAGGGACCTGGCCCAGGTGACTCAGCCGGGAAGTGATGGAGCTGAGACTGGGAGCCAGGTTTGGTTTCAAAGCCCCCCCTCTTTCCATTGCCCCCAGTGAAAATATCATAAGAGGGATGCAAAAAGGGGTTCTAAGTCAGGTCACATTCACAGACAGGCACCTGGCGGTTAGGATTTGGACCGATCTTTTTGGGGGACACAGCTGAACCCACAATTGTGGGGATGCCTTTAAGGCGAGAATAGGCAGAAAGCGAGGGGTAGGGCTCACGCGTAGCTGGGACCCCTGAAGCTGGAGAGGCCAGCTCACAAAGGCTTTTGGACCCTGCTGAGGACTTTGGACTTAGTCCCGGACTAGGCACTGGGCAGGGTGGGGGGCATGGAGTGTGGGTGTGGATGGTCAGGGGGGCGTGGTGAGCGCTGGGAGGAGGGTGCATGGGACGAGGACAAGAAGGGTGTGATCTGGGGCCATCACGAGTCTTCTGTAAAACCCCTCAGGGAGAGACGAGCAGGGCCTGAACCCAGGCGTGGATGGAAGGGTGAGAGAGGAGGGGTGGGGGGTGACTGGGAATTGAGGTGGCCAAGTGGGCAGGGCTCGATCTTGAAGGCGAAGGGCAGGAGAGGAGGGAGTGTCTGTCGAGTGATTTGAAGGAGTCAGTCGAGGAGGGGGGACTTGCCCTAGAAGGAGCAGAGAGCATGGTGGGAGGAAAAGCACGCAGGAGAGGCACGGAAGCCTGGCCACTCCACCTCGTGGGCCTCGGATTCAGCTCCCAGAGAATGTGGGACCTGGCCTGGTTCATCTGAAAGGTGCCTTCCGGCTCTCACATTCCGAGGTTTCTGTGATTCTGAACCAGTGCAGGCTGCGGCAATCAGAGGAGGCTTCGTGGGGGAGGGGGTCTTGACTTGGGGGAGGATGTGGAGGGCGTTTCAGGGGTGGGGATGGCTGACACTGAGGCCCGGAGCTGAGCTGAGTGCTTTGATGAGCCCGGGCAGCAGCAGGGCCTGTCCTCCTGTCTCGGGTCGTGCAATTACTGTCCCTCATCAATATTTCAGTCTCCGCTTTCACAGAGCTCCTCCCTCTGCCTTTCACCTTTGTCAGCGGCCTCCGTAAATAAAAGGAAGAAGCGCCGCCGGCCCAGCCGGTGGGCCCGACAACAGAGGGGCTTCCCGGGCCCTTGAAGCCTTTGTGTTTGTTTGTGATTGGAGACAAATGAGACTTCTGGAAACTGAGCCCCCGGTCCCTTCACCTGCAAACTGGAGGCTGTCAGGCTTGTCGCCCCCCCCCCCCGTTCCTCAACTCCCCTCCCCACGGGTGTAAAATTAATTCTGTTGTGCCATCCTCCTTCACTCCCTTCAGACAGAAACTCTTCATCCCAAGCCCTCAGACACTGGGATCACCTCAAGTAGAGACCTTAGAGACTTTTCAGAAATTTTTTTTTTAATTAAAATTTAATTGACATTATCTAGTTTTTGTTTTCTTTTGTTTTGGCTGCTCCGGGTCTTAGTTGCGGCACGCATGCGGGATCTAGTTCCCTGACCAGGGATCCACCCCGGGCCCCCTGCATTGGGAGCTTGGAGTCTTAACCACTGGACTGCCAGGGAAGTCCCCAGAAATGGTTTTAACTGGTTGTCAGAGGCGGGGGTGGGCAGTAGGTGAAATGAGTGGAGGGGCTTCGAAGCTACAGGCTTCTAATTAAAAAACAAGTAAGTCATGGGGATGTTGTGAATAGCATGGCGACTGTAGTTGACAGTACTGTATTGCATATTTGACAGTTGCTGAGAGAGTAGATTTTCAAAGTTCTCATCACAAGAAAAAATATCTGTGACTGTGTGTGGGGATGGATGTTGACTTATTGTGGTGATCATTTTGCAACATAGAAAAATACTGAATCCTTATGCTGTACACCTGAAACTAATGTTATATCTCAGTTTAAAAAATAGAAACTAGTCATGTCAGTTTAAAAGTGGAAAAATTTTAAAAATAGTTTTAAGCTTCTGTGTAGGTGACTACTTTTGAAGCAGAATCCTCACCTACACGGCATAAAGAAACGCTGTGGTTCGATTTTCCGTCTGGGGTCAGTGCGGAACCCTTGTCTCCTGTAAGCGGAAGAGGCTATGCATCTGAGGGCAGAGCTTATGTCACACAGGTTTGGGCCCCCCCACTGGGAGCCAGGGCTTGTGGTTCCTCAGTGTCACGCAGTGGGGTGGGGCGGTGCTCCCAGAACACCGTTGGCACCCTCTCCTCTAGCACTGCTCGACTGGGACACCTCCCTGTAGCGTCTCCCTCTCTCAGCTGTGAACGCAGGGATAGGAACATTGCCTTGCTTGTTTTTAAATCTCTGTATGCTCAGAGCCTCATGTGGTAAGTATACAATAAATGTTGGTGGATACAGATTAATGTATCCAAGGCATTTTGCAAATACTTACTGAGCACCTGCTATGTGCCAGCCTCCCTTCCAGGCTCTAGAGATAAGAGCAGTGAACCAGATAGACAAAGCCTGCTCTCACGGAGCCTCCATTCCTGTGGGCAAGACACATTATCCGTGAATGAACACGTGGGATAAATGACATGATTTGGGGTGATGAGGAGCGCCATTCAAGCAGGGTTAGGGAACAGAGAGTGGGAAAGCTATTTTGGAAGGGATGGTTGAGGAAGGCCTCTCTGAAGAGGTGACTTTTGGGTAGGCACTTAGGGATGTGAAGGGGTGAGCCAGGTGAAATTCAAAGGGAAGAGTGTTGGTGGCAGAGGGAACACCAAGGATGAAGGCCCAGAGGTGGGGATGAGCTTGGCAGGTTAGGGGAATGGTGGCTGGAGTGGAGTGGGAGAGCTAGGCAAGGGCTAGATCATGCAGGCTCTTCAAGGTCAAGGTTGGCTTCATTTCCAGGAAGTCTTTTGACGCAGAGGATGACCCTGGGGGTTTCCTGGCAGTCTTCCATGTTGTCTACACAGAATAGAATCCGTTGGTAGAAACGGCTTTGTGGGGTGGCCCCTTGGGGGCCATATGTTCTCAAGAACAGTTATTTGAGATCCTACTACGGGGAGACACTGGGGCGGCAAGGACAAGGCGGACTCAGAGGAAGGAGTCTGTCTTCCAGAAGCTCTGTCCCGCAGGACTCAGGCTCCCTCCCTCCAGCCTACCCTCCTCCCTGCAGCTCCAGTGGGTGGCACACGCCAAAGTGGGCTGGGGCCTGGGTTTCCCCCGGTGGGCCTCCTGCGTGTGTCTGGGTGTTTCAGCATCACAACGTTCCCCTTTGCGGATTGGTCCATCTTGGGTATTAAATCTAGCATCCGGATGCTTAGGCTTGGATCCCAGCCCAGCCACTCTGTAGCTCCCGATCTGGTGCAGTGCCTGGAGCCACATGTGAAATACATAGATGTTGAAGGAACGGGTGAACAGCGTGTTGCTTTGGGCAAGTCACTGAATCTCCTGGTGTCTCAGTTTCTCATCTATAAAGCAGGGATAACAGAGGATTAAATGAGACAGTGCTTATGATAGGAGTCTGAGTCGCTGTGCCCAGTGTGTAGCAGGTGTGCAGAAAACATAACTGCTATTTTTATGACGTCGTTCCCGTCGTCCCTGACTGCTCAAGGCTTTCAGAGCCTAGTTTCCTTTCCACATTCACTCCCCATCATATCTCTTTTTCTCCCCAAGTCTGTGCAAGATGAGACTCAATGATCATTTGCCAATGTACTATTTTTCCCCCAATAAGACATTTGCCTTTTACCTCCAGGGGCCTCTGATGGTGGGACTTGAAGGTTCCTGGCTGCACATGGTGATAAAAGTCAGAACCAGCTACAGCTGTCTCTGAGCTGCCATCCTGGAAGAGACTCCAGAGACCACCTTGTGCAGCCCCCATATTTTTTAGGACATTAGTAACTTGCTTTCTGTATTGGACTGATATTCGGTATTCTAGGAGTCTGCAGGCAGCGTGGTAGGGGTGGGGAGATGTGAACGCGTGAGGATGCCAGGGCCCAGGGGAGGAACCGTGTGGTCCTGACATCACCTACCGGCGGTTAGAAGCCTGACTAATGAGGGCATTCTGCACTTGGTGATTTCTTGTTCTTGTCAGCGGCCCCTCGAGATCGGGCTGGTCTCCAGATCTTTTCAGAGATAAAGGAGCAGAGCGTAGTGTTCTTTCTTCAGCAACCGTCGCATCTCTCTCAGCCGGGCAAGCTGGCGGGAAATGGAAACTGGAGGCTGAGAAGTTCGGATGGAGACACCCAGACGATGTTTACTGAGTTTCTCTGAGCCATGGGATGGGCCACGTGGAAACCACCTTCTCCTTTCCTCGTGCCTCCTCTTTGTCTTCACTCCCTAGGGCCTGTCAACATTCCAGATCCTCCGGCCCTGCCCCACTGCAGCCCCTAGAGGTGTCTAGTCTGTGTTACTACAGCGTGGAAAGGACAGGGCTTGGAAGCCGTTCGCTGGCCGTGTGCCCGTCCCATGGAGTTAAACATCACGACTCTGGGCCTCGGTGTCACTGCTGTATGGGAATCTAGGATGTCCCGCACAGACGGGTCATGAGGCTTCAGGCTCCCCGTAAATTATTCTTTCTCCGTTGCCTCTCCCAAGGTCTGTCTCAAAATCCATAGACATCATTATTGTCACTTGTGTCGCCGTTCTCTTTTTCCTTAGTTGCATTGAGGGGAGTGGGGGTCTTTCTATAAAGTGAAAGCTGCTCATAATGGAAATCATTTTAGACCCTCACAGAAGTGATTATTGTGACTCAACAGCTGTGCAGAAATGCTGGGAAACCATTCCCCTTGTCCCACTGGGTCCCAGTGGAGGAGAAACTTGTGACCGCACCTTGGGGGCCTGTGCTCACAGGGAGCTTGTAGGAGTGGGTTTGGGAGGGATCTTCCCAACACAAACAGCACTTTTTTCTCTGTTTGCAGCAAGGGGATGGCTTTGAACCCATGAGTGTGGCCTTTATAACTCAATGCTCAGAGTGTTCGAACCAATAGGCCTTTAGAGATTCTAAAAGAACCCTCTGTTTGGGACTCAGTTCTAAGATCCTGAAAATCATCTATCAGGAGGGTCCTTTGAGCTGATCCAGGTACCAGCAAACACACCTCCCATCTCTCCTTAGTGTGACCACAGCAGACATCACCAGTAGATCCTAGCACTTTTCTCCACACTGAACTAGAATGGAGCCTTGGGATCCTCGCCCCACAGTGTCCAAGACTGAGAAACCCTATCCTATGCCTTTGCAGTTATAGAAATTGAGACCCAGAGCCTTACATATCCAGCTCAAGGCAGATCTCCTTGTTAGGTGGGCTAAAACATACACACACACAATGTTCATACACACATAAAGTTTATACGCATATAAAGTTTATATAAGCAGCTTTCATAATGTATAAACGCACATGTATGTGTGTGTGTGTGTGTGTGTGTATAATAATATATACATAAAACTTCTCCCCCTAGTTCTTTAAATCTGAGGACCGATTCACCAGAGGCAAAATTTGCTGACGTCCCTAAAGAATAAAGTGTCCCATCACTCCGATAAAATATCATAGCCACTTCAGTCAGCCACATTAAAGCTGCAAGAATCTTTAGGAAATTGAGCCTCGTGGGTCAGACAGACCACATTTTGTGGAACAGGCGAAATGCATCTGAGGTTGAGGGTGACTGACAAGTCGGGACATCTTTAGATAGGCAGGGAAGTGCAGTTACAGAATACCTTTGAGCTTCAATCAGATCTGGCAGAAAATTCAATCCTTTTTTAGAAGGCAGAGAAAGGTTTGTGTTAAATGGTGAGTTTCTCTTTGGGTAGAAAGGTGTTCCTTGGGTGCGTGGGACTTGTGTCACTGCCCTTCTTTCCCTGCCTCTTCCATTTCCTTGTGTCTCTTAAGATCCAGCTTCCTTCTCAGGGAAACTTTCCCTCTCCTGACAGCACCTCTAGTTACATTCCTGCTGAGATACACTGTCTTGTGTTCTGTTGTTCTGTCCTCAGTGAGATATTCCCAAGCTCCAGTTGGGCATGAGCTCTCTTGCAGATCTGCCTCCCCTCCTGAGGTATGGAGAGCGGTTCCAGGCCCACCGTGAGCTGTGTGGAAGGTTTAGAGGCTAAGCTGGTCCATGCATTTGTGGCTCCCCAGGGCAGGTCACTATAGGGAAGGACCAATGTGTCTGTTCCTTTCCACACCAGGGTTCACAGGCTGGGGCTGGGCCCTATCACCAGGGCTGCTATTTAGGGCTGGGGTCTCCTTGCTTTCCAGCCTCATGGATGCTTTGATGCTGACTGCATGCAAGAGCCAGGCTCTCCTCTCTCATTGCAGTTTACTGATGCTCTTCTGTCTTGGCAGCTCCCGTTGCCATGCAACAGCCAAAGGTACCGCGCCAGTGGGCCCCTCCCACTGTTTGTGCATCAGCCCTGCTGTCTGTCCCCCTTAGCTCTCAGTCCTGCTGCAGGATGGGGATGGAAGGACCTGGAGCAGCAAGCTGGGCCAATTTTAATTGAATTCTGCTTGCTACGCCTTCACTAATGATCTGTACATGAGCAACTTTGAACAGAGCTAAGATGGGGTGAGAGTGGCTAATGGCTGGTTGCCTAGTTGCTTCCTGGGACTTTGAATGTCATCTTGACGTTTTACAAATGTGACTCTTTGTTGCTGATGGGACCTGCCCTAGAAATACAGTGACAGCCTCACACTGTCATGCTTTGTTATTACTTACTATGTGTTTGTATTCACTTAAGCGTGAAGGCAATATTAGTTGCATTTTACAGAAACTAAATCTCAGAGAGGTTAAGTAACAGCCAAGATCACACAGCAAGTAAAAGCAGAACTGGGATTCAATCCCAGGCAGTGTGGTTTTATAGTTTGTGTTCTTAACCAGTATTCTATACTGCCTTTCTACTTATAAAAGTTGAAACCCACCCTAGGAGATTTTAAAAAGCTAATGACCTACTTTTAAAGGCAGTGCTGCCTTATGTATATAGCTACATTTATTAAGTACTTAATAAAGTAAGTACTTAAAACTGTGCTAGGCACTCTTTTAAGTGTTCTTATAATAGCTCATTAATCCCCACAACAGTCCTGAGAAGTATTACTATTATTCCTATTTTAGAGATGAGAAAACTGAGGCAGGTGGAGATTCAGTAACCAGTCCAAGGTCATAGAGCCAGGATGTGACAGAGCCCGAATTGGAACCCAGTAGTCTGATTCCATATTCTACACACATAAGTAAAACTACTAGTTTATAAAACAAAATAAGGCAAACTTCTTGACTTGGTGATTGTGGGGGAAGAAATTCTAGGGATAGAGAGGGATAGAAAACCCTCCGGGAGTTGCCATATTAGTTACTACAGCTCAGTCTATGAGACCCCTCATTTTTCAGAATGTTTTATATTCTGAATGAAAAAAAAAAAAAAAAAGCACATGACAAATACAACCCGTCAAATTTACTTAAAGGAACAATCATTAGGATTTGGGGGCGGTTTACTTAAAGACCAGTCTCCCTTATGTTCTCAATATTCTGTTATGAGCAGTTGCTTTTAAAATTTAGAGAAGAACTCAGAGGATGTCTGATTGCATTTTGTAATCTTCCTAACTCGTTGCTCGCAGCTGAGCACATCATAGGCACTTGGGAGCAGAGTGCACATGCTGGATTGATTGAAAATTGAAGTGTTATGTGTGGGATTAGAAGATAATGAAGTGGGGAGATTCCAGGCTAGGTATTTAGCGACCACATTTTTTGGGTGCCTCCAGGGTACCCGGGCTATACCTTATCCATCTATTCTCCCACTCGTGGATCATTGGGGGATAAATTACAGCATTGTCAGTGATGGTGGTGCAGGTAGTATTGGGGTGGTGCCATTGACCATGCGGTGCTGGGAGCCCCCAACACCTGGCTTTCCCTCTTGAAGGCCGACACTCCACGTAGCCATGTTGATTCTGCTTCATAATCTTAGTTTACAGTTGGCAGAGGAGGACAGGATTGCAAAAGAAACCCTTCGCAGTCAGCGCGCTTGGCCATCCCAGCAGCTCCGCTCCACATTCTGCCAAATTGCTAAATTCAGAAACGGTTAACAGTTTTGACATATCTGATAACCTACAAAACCGACATGTCCTGGGTTTGATCTTCCCATCTGTGTCAGAGGAGCATGAAATGAGCATGCGAGCCAGGCTGTGATGCAGCCCATTGGGGAGGATCTAAATTAAATCTGTGGCTCCCCTGCCGTCCCCCTACTCGACTGCTTTCCAGTCCCGTGTGCCCCCCACCCCACCCCTTCCTCCCAAAGGGTTAAGTTACACAAGAGCGGGGCCCAGGTGCCTGTTTCTCTCCTTCTCACCCTGTTTGTTCCTCTCCCCATCACTGTCTTCCTTGTTGATCTTATTGTCTAAGAGAAAGTTGACTCATTTGTAACATTTAAACCAGCCTCCCCCTCCCACTAGTAGGTGTGTGAGCAGCTGGGGGCTTTACCATCTGTGATCCTCCACACTTCCAGCAAATTCTCTTTCTACCTTTGTGGCGCTGTGCAACCAACCCAAGCTCCGTGCCTTCTCTGTGTCCCATCTACCCCCTCTCTCACACCAGGGATCAAGCTGGAGGGTGATGGGCGTGGGATGACCTCAAAAAAAATCCCACTCATTTCCTTCCTTCTAGAAAAATGTGCCAGGCATTTAGTGTTAGGGATAGAGAAGTGAGTACACAGGGTTTCTGCCCTCAAGGAGCTCATGCTTTTAGGAGGAAAGGCAACAATATGGGTGTTACTAATTGCTGCAGTTTATTGAGTGCTCAGGATGTACGACGCACCGTACTTTACCCAGATGATCTCATCTGATCCTCACAACAACCTTGTGAGCTTAGGAAGTCTTCTCATTTTATTTTATTTTTTATTTTTATTTTTGTTTTTTTGGCTTTAGGTAGTTTAATAAAAATTTGGGGACAGAATTTATTTCAACAGACGCACTGCTAGGCCCCAAATGGCCTTTTTATGGCCAGCATTGCTTTGACTGGTTAGGGTCTGGACCACACCATTGTCAGGGCCTTGGACGGCAGCCCATGGGGGTTGGGGGCAGAGCAGTGGGGTCTCCTCGTTGTGCCCCGTCTGCCCGAGCTTGAGTGGATATCATGAAGGTGAGAGAAGCAAGAGGGGCTGGGGACGGAAAGAGCCTCATTTTGGAACTTAACCTTTGCAGCAGATAATCCGCAGAGCTTTTGGTGTCTTTTCTTCGCTCCCCTTCTTTGCCCTTCCCCAGACACAGCCTTCTAGGAAAAACAGTAGGGAAGGGATAATGCTTGGCACCGTTGGGTGTGCAAAGCTCTGTACCCAGGCCGAACGTAGGCACAGAACGTTGGGCGACTAGGGGCAGGCGGGGTGCGTGGAGTCCCATATGCCCCGGAGCCCAAGGCCGGATGCGGTAACGGACAGGCACGTCCCGTTCCGGCTGCATCAGCCCGAAGCCGTACCTGCTGAGGTCAGACTCGGGCATCTCCACGTCCGGGCTGATCAGCTCCAGGTCACAGTGCGCCAGCACAAGGAGCACGAGTTGTTTGGTGCTGCGGGTGGCGTAACCCCTCCCCAGGCACTGGTTGTGCCCTGCTCCCCACGTTATGCTGTAGTTCTTCAGTCGCTTCCCATCCTTGCAAAAGTCTTTCTTCTCTGATCCGTCAGGGCTCAGGCGTCGGTCGTATTTAAATACCTCTGGGTCTGTGTAGATCTCCGGGTCCTTCTGGGGACTCAGGAAGGGGAAGAGGGGGAGGCGGTCGCCACATCGCAGGGTGAAGTCCCGCCCCTCTGCCACGGGCAAGGCCGGGTCCACCACGACCTCGCGGTGACGGCGGGTGCAGCGGTGAGCCTGAGGCTGTCACTCAGCACACTGTCCAGCGCAGGCACGCTGTCCAAAACCTTCTGTGGGAGGGCGGTCCTCTGCGAAATGGGCTGCTCTGCTCGCAGGAGAAGAGGCTCCAGCTCTCCACGGACAGCAGCCAGGGCCTCGGGGTTCTTGAGGAGGAAGAGCGGGAGCCGGAAGGCAGCAGGACCCACGTTCCCCTGCGTGGCCCAGAGCTGCAGCACCAGCCCGTGCCTGCATCTCCTCCGACACGCCCGTCTCCTCCAGCCATTTGCTCTGGTGGGCCCGAGTGGCCAGCCTGGCAGGGGACAGCAGCTTCCCCAGGTGACCTTCGACCCTGCACACCTGGTCCTTATCCCCCAGTGACAGGGAGCCACGTGCCAGTTTGGGGCGCAGCAGGTCGAGCTGGCGGAAGGCGTGGAAGCCGTCGGCTGAGTGGACGCGGTCCTGGGCCTGGCTCCCCCGGGCGTGCGCGCTGCCTCGACGCGGTGCAGAGTCAGGCAGCCGGCTCTGAGCGGGCGGCTGTAGGAGAATTCGAGGAGTCCCGTCTCGTGCCAGCCACTGCCTGCTTCCCTGGTGTCACCCAGCAGGACCGGGTGGAGGTTGGTTTACACGGCTGCCGTGCGCGCCTGGAGTTCTTTGTGGAGGAGAGTCGGTCTCATCTTGGACTTTGCGCCGCTGGGGCTGTAATGCGGAAGCTGCACGTCGAAAATCCTCTCCATGAGGAAGACGGCACAGGCGTGGAAGTCCCAACCTGGTGCGAGGCTCCCACACCACCATGTCATAGGAGTGTGGGTCCAGGAGGACAGTGGCATACCTGCCCCCCACCAGCACAGTAAAGATATCACCGTGCTTCTCCTTCATCCCAGTGAGGAAGCTGGCGGCATCTTTTCCAAACTCCAAAGCATAGCCCAACCGGGGGATACTGCCCAGGTCCGGCGGAGGCTCGCCAGGTCGCCTCTCTGTGAGCCAGCTTCTCCCGAAGGCTCCGTTTAAAGGCTGGCGCAGCCCAGGGCTGGCGGAGCCCAGCGTGCACCAGCCCTCTCCCAGCCCAGGTCTGAGCCCACAGACAGGACACGGGAGCGGCGGTTTTCACACAAGAGGCAGGAGGGCAGGGTGGTTACGAGCCTGACTTTAGCACCACACCTCCCGGCTTCAGATCCCAGCCATGCTTCTCGCTGGCCGTGTGACTTTGCTTCCCTACGCCTGCTTCCTCACCGCGTGCGCCGGCGGGTCAGCAGCAGCGCGGCCAGAAGACCGAAGACCACGGCCCAGGACGTGGCAGGGCCGGCGACCAGGCTGCGGCTGCGGAGCGCTGTCTTCTCATTTTAGAGATGAGAACTGGCAGGGATAGTAGGTAAATTGGCCAAGGTCACATGACTGGTAGGTGGTGGACTCGGTCCTCTGTCTTCAGAGGAGAAAAAATGCCATTATTTTTATTATTCATAATAACATTTATTGAATATCTACCACGTGCCATGTATCAGGTGCCTACATACGTGCTGTCTTTCAGTCTCTCTGAAATACTCCGAGGATGGTTTTATCAGACAGTCATGACTTGTCGAGGACAACACGGTAGCAAGTGGCAGCTTGGGACGGATACCAAAGTTGGTCTGATTCTAGAACTTCCAGACTCCTAGCCCCTGGGCGGTATCACCTCTCATTAGAGCAGTGCAAGGTTCACCATCAAACCAGCCACTTGTTAGAATGAAAGGAAGAGCTTTTAAACTTGGCTCCAGGCCCACAGGCATGAATGGGACCGTCTCAGGGTACCTGGGTTCCATGTTCACCCTGGCTGAGATGTACGATTCAGGCATCAAGTATTTTCCAGTGTGCCAGGCACTGTTGTTGCAGTGAGCAGGGCAGGGGGTCTCTTAGAGCTTGACGTTCAGGAGGGAGGGGACTGTGGTGAGGTCCCTTCAGGTCAGGGGGTCAGTGCTCTGAGGAAGACACACAGGATAATGGGATGAAAGGGATGCTGGAGAAGGCCTCCCTCAGGCGGGGCAACGGAGCTGCAGCCCGAGTGACAATCTGGGTGAAGAGGGTCTTGGCTGAAGCATAGAAAGTTCTGGAAGCAGGAACAGCTTGACCGTAGGAAGGAACAGAAATTCCTGGGTGTGTTCTGAGATCTCTGAGTGGTTCCGTGGGGCTGGAAGGTGACATCAGTGGGTGAGGTGGGATGCAGTCTGCAGACTGTCCTGCCTGAGGCACGGAGTCCCCACGTGGCTCCCTTCAGCAGGGTTGGAGGGCTTTCCGATAGAGTGGAGAAACTCACATCTGAAATAAAAGGGTTGGCTTCTCAAAGTCATGCTTGTCACCTCTAAGCCAAAGGGCCGTGATTTGTAATCACAGGGTGGATGGCACGCACAAGTTCTGGTCTTTTCTTAAATAATAGAAGTGTGAAAATGGTCGTCTGTTAGATTTGTTCCCTACCAAGCACCCCACGTGCAGCGTATTAATAAATACAATAAGAGTTAATATTTCTTAAGTGCTCCTTGTCTGTGTTCCAGTGGGTTGAGAGCTTTTCTTGCATTAGTCCCTTTAGTCCTCATGAGAGCTCTGTGAGCTTAGTACTCTTTTTATTCCCGTTTGAATGATATGGAAGCTGAGGTCTAGGGAGGTGAACTGTAAAGAGCCCAAGGCCACACAGTTGGGAGAACAGGGCCTGGAACCCCTGATGCAACAGCCCGAGGAGTCAGCCAGGGCAGGTACTATCAGGCCCATTTTACAGAGGGAGAAGACTGAGACATGGTCATGAAAAGGGTGTGGAAGAGAGTCGGGCCTGGAATCTGGGTGTTCTGGTTCTGGCGGAAGGTCCACTAGCCGTGGGGAAGGTGGTGGAACCACACACTCTACTTTGCCCAGACTTATTCAGGGATTCAAAGCCAAGGGCCTCCTTGAAGTTGGGAAAGAGCCCCTGGCAGCCTTCACTGGGGAGCAGTCCCCGTGGCCACACCCCTTTGGCTGATTCGAAAGCCCACGTAAGGGCTGCATCTGGTCCACCTACCCCCCCTGCTCAACCCTTTAATACACCCCAAGTGCCTCCAAATCACCTGGGACATTTTTTTTTTTTTTTTTTTTTAATAATTTCCTCCTCCTTTTAGCTACTTTTATTTTTATTTATTTATTTATTTTTGGTTGTGCTGGGTCTTCGGTTCGTGCGAGGGCTTTCTCTAGTTGCGGCAAGTGGGGGCCACTCTTCATCGCGGTGCGGGGACCGCTCTTCATCGCGGTGCGCGGGCCTTTCACTATCGCGGCCCCTCCCGTTGCGGGGCACAGGCTCCAGACGCGCAGGCTCAGCAGTTGTGGCTCACGGGCCCAGCCGCTCCGCGGCATGTGGGATCTTCCCAGACCAGGGCTCGAACCCGTGTCCCCTGCATTAGCAGGCAGATTCTCAACCACTGCGCCACCAGGGAAGCCCCCACCTGGGACATTTTTTAAAGGGCACATTCCTGGGCTTTGAGAGAGGCCTGTTGAATCAGGATCTTGGTCATGGGACCCTGGAATCTGCATTGACCTCCCCCCAGGCAGTCCTGAGGGGCGTTCAGGTTGGAGAACCGCTAGTCTAGGTCTCAGCACTGAGCCCTCTGGGAAGGGTGGAAATGGCTGTGGATTTACTCTAAGGCTCTAGGCATGATGCTGAAACAAATTTCGTGGTTACTTTGGCCAGGCGAGAGGCTATTATCCTCGGCCCCAGACGTTCCGGGGACAGGCTGGAAATAGCTTGCTGGCTGTTTCTATTTTGCATCAGTACGATTAGGTGTGTCGGGGGCTGCAGTCTAAGTCTTTTTTTTTTTTTTTTTTTTTTTTTTTTTGGTATCTTTAAAAAAAATTGTGGGGGCTTCCCTGGTGGCGCAGTGGTTGAGAATCTGCCTGCCAATGCAGGGGACAAGGGTTCGAGCCCTGGTCTGGGAAGATCCCACATGCCGCGGAGCGACTAGGCCCGTGAGCCACAATTGCTGAGCCTGCGCGACTGGAGCCTGTGCTCCGCAGCAGGAGAGGCTGCGATGGTGAGAGGCCCGCGCACCGCGATGAGGAGTGGCCCCCGCTTGCCACAACTAGAAGAAGGCCCTCGCACAGAAACGAAGACCCAACACAACCATAAATAAATAAATTAAAAAAAAAAAAAAAAAGAAATCGATTAAAAAAAAAATTGTGGTAAAATATACGTATCATAAAAGTGACCATTTTAACCATCTTCAGGTGTACGGTTCAGTGGCATGAAGTACATTCACATTGTTGGGCATGCAGCCCAATCCAGGGGGCTCCTTTTGGAACAGTCTAGGAGGGAAGGGCTGTGTACACATTAGGTGCTTAATAATTTCTTTCAGATGACAGTGGAGCAGCGGGGGTTATTGGGGTGATGGGGTAAATTCTTAAGCATTAAGTAAGCATCCCCGCTTCAGACTTTCTTGTGAGCCACTTAACCTCCGTCTGAGATGCTGGTGCAGGAGATGCTGGTGAGCTATGTTTAACGTTCAATTTCTATTTCTGGGCCAGGCAGGATGATGAGTTCATTGTCTGGTCAATGCCAAGGGCTGGTCGATGCCAAAGGCAACTTCCCCTGCCTCCCCCAGTTCCCCAGCAGAATAGAGGCTATCTCTGTAAAGAATCCAAGTTTCCCTCCTATGTGTGTGTCGCTAAGAGGCAACCCATGGTCACGACTGGGACTAGGGTTTCAAATGCTGCCGACTCAAGACTGATTGAGTTGAGAACCAAACAAATGGGCCTTTTTATATTTAAGAGGAGATTTTTTTTTTTTTTTTTTTTTTTTTTTTTTTTTTTACCGTGTGTCAACAAAAGATCTGTAGACCATCTTGTTATAAATTTCACACTGCTGACTTCATACGTATGAGAGCGCTCGCGACCCATTTACATTTTTTGGTGCATTTGGGTTCATTTCTGTGGTTACCACTCTGAGGAGGCCTACAAAAGCTGGCCTGTTCGGTGGTGGAGCGCGGTGCCAGTGGAATTTGGTGAGCCTCACAGCAGCGGAGGGGAGGGCGTTGGATCAGCACGTGGACTGAGTTACAGAAGGATTGAATTTTGCAGCTGGAAGGGATCTTCTATAGAGTAACCCCCCTGATTTAAAGATGAGGAAACTGAGACCCAGAGAAGGGGGTGGGTGCTTACCCAAGGTCACCCTGCTAGTGAGGAACCCAGCCCAACACGGGCCTCCTGGTCCCCAGCCCACTGACTTTCCACTGCATCAGACCTTTCTAGTTCTTGAACTCTGGCTTCCATTGACCGGTTGGCTTGCAATATTAAAAAAAAAAAACAAAACCTGAAGATAAGTTTTCCTGAATTGAGAAGTCTTTCCAAAATCATTTATAGATCATGTGCCTTCTCCATTTGCCTTTTCCTGTACTAGGGTAGAATCAATCTTTGCTCCTGGGCAGACGCTTCAGTTTCTTTCCTAAGATCTTTATCTTCCTGATTACGTTTTGGAACCCCCTGCCTCTGTTCTGATGAGAGCCCTGGGTGCCGTGGCTCTCTTTCCAGGATGGCAGCACAGCTGGTTTGAAAAGTGGAATATTGAGTCATCAGCTTTCTGGCGTGGCTTATCCTTTCCCAGAATTCTGAAGTCCCATCTGATGTTATTTAGTCACTGTCCTTTCAGTCTGGGAAATGATTCAGATATAAGCTACACAAAGAACTCAGCAGAGCCCTCTGTGATAGGGGTTCTCGAGGAGATGTGGAAAGCTGGCTCTATTGTTTGGACACCGACCATCGCTCGAGAGCCAGACCCCTCACATTCCCCAGTAAAAACTTCTAGGAAGATTCTGGGCTCTTGTGATGTATAATCGTCTCAGCTGCAAAATCAGATTAATTGATTGACTAAATATTGTGTTTATGGAGGACTTATTTTGTACTGACCCCACTCAAAGTAGGAGGTACAAAAAGGAATTTAACATGGTCTCTGACATAAGGAAGAAGCCATGAGTTGGTGCCCCGGTATCTCTTAAGGGGCTTTATTACATGCTTCTGTTTTCTTGTTAGCCTTAAAGAATCAGAGAAAGTTGCTAGAAGAACAACAAAGGGCACTATTGAGCCTTGAAGCTCAGTGAGGGCTGATCTATTCTCTTTCACCTCTGTGGTCCCAGGACAGTGTGTGGATGCTCAAAGAATATCTCTTTCCATGCACAACCCCTCCCCCGCCTTCTTAAAACAAACTTCCATAAAGGAGGCACCTTTTGTGCAGAGGGATAAGACTGAACCTGGGCCTGTATTACCTGGGTTTGAGTCTCTCTTCCACCACTGAGCTCTGTGCCCCTGAGCAAGTCACTTACGTCCCCGAGCCTCCGTTTCCTCATTGATAGAATGGAGACGCCATGATTCATCTTGGGACTGTGGGTGCATCACTGAAGCTCTCTGATCGGGGATTTCTCCTTTTTAAAACAAGAGGCAGTGAGGATGCGTGTGGAAGGCCACTGGAATAGGCAGACAGCTAAACAGGCATTCATTGTTATTCATCCCGTGTCAGGAATGGGCTGTTTTACTCTTTCATCTCCAGTGGAGTTTCAAGGGAATACTTCCATTCCAACACAGGTAACTTCTGATTGCCAGTGTGTTGGTGAATCCCCTGGGCTGCATCCCTGCCCACCCAGCCCCGATTCTGCTGCCGTGCTCACAAGACGCAAGGTCGTTTGAGTAACTTTTGAGGCCAAATGTAACTGGAGGTAAAATCTAAATGTTCAAGGATCCTGCTTAGCAGTCCCAGCCGACCAGAAGTGACATTTTGGATCACCTACTGCTTCTGAATGGCTTGGGTCACCACACCCTCAATTATCACCGGCAGTGATAATTGAGAGGCACATGGAATGGTTATTTACAAATGGTTATTTGTAATTGAAGACCACAGATAATGGTCACATAAGGTCAACCCTAAGTAATCAGTCCCTTTTATTTCTTCTTTTTTTTAAATTTTATTTATTTATTTATTTATGACTGCGTTGGGTCTTCATTGCTGTGCGCGGGCTTTCTCTAGTTGCATCGAGCAGGGGCTACTCTTTGTTGCGGTGCGCGGGCTTCTCATTGCAGTGGCTTGGCTTGTTGTGGAGTATGGGCTCTAGGGTGCGTGGGCTTCAGTAGTTGTAGCACGCGGGCTCAGTAGTTGTGGTTTGCGGACTCTACAGTGCAGGCTCAGTAGTTGTGGCGCACGGGCTTAGCTGCTCCGTGGCATGTGGGATCTTTCCGGACCAGGGCTCGAACCCGTGTCCCTTGCATTGGCAGGCGGATTCTTAACCACTGCGCCACCAGGGAAGCCCAGTCCCTTTTACTTCCGATAGACATTTGAAGAAAAGGCTTGAACATTGAATAAAACCATTTGCTTTTTGCTGTCACAGCCCTTCAGTTATTTCATTAAGGGATTGAAGCCAGAAATCATTTGTGACTTTTCCCCCATACATTATAGATTTTGGGGATAAAATATCTTTTGGGATTTCTGTTAACAAGAAGGAAGAGTCTAGGCTTAAGCAAGAGTATAAAAGAAAATTGAAACTAAAAATTGGTTTCTCGATTTGACTAAAGTTTCCAGTACAGTAAAGCCAAAAGCTTTGACTACATGCACGAGCCAGCATAGTAAAGGTCAGGATGTTAAAACAAAAAGTTTAATTACAAAAAAGTTTAATTACTTAAGTTTAAGTTCGACATTGGGCTGCCTGTTTCCAAATACCCTGAAGCTCAATTATGCTCATCATGAAAAGCATGTGTTGATGTTTATTGAGATCAGAAGGAAGTGAAAGGCCAAAGTGCTTCTGTTTCTATGGCCCTCCCACGTCTGTCCTGATTTCCCTCTCCGTGAAGTCACTCACCCGTGACCTTGGACATCCAGGAGCTTACTTCTCCCATCAGAACCTCTTAGAAGCAGGTGCTTCCTGCATCCTCACTCTTATGGACTTGTGTCCTGCTCCCAGGATGCTGACCTCCTTGACCTTCTGCTGGAGGAATAACCTCAGACTTGGTCAGATGGAGGACCACCTGGAAATCACCATGCTCTATTAATATTTTTGAGATATTAGTATTATATATCAATGTATGTATATATTCTAGTCATGTATATGTCAAGCATAACTGTGTCAAAGTTTATGGGAGAAAAGCTTGATAATTGAGAAAATTCGACCCCTATTTGTTTGCTTTTGATGTTGTGGTTTTTCAAACGTTTAGAAAGCTGGTTGTTATTTGATTTAGTGGCTTAACATTGGAGACGCTGTCTGGGATTTCTGGCCTCAAAAATTCTATCACCCTGAGGGCTAACATCTTTAGCCACTTTGCTCTACCCTCTGGCAGTGAAGTCCGGGCCGTTATTTGGAGGAGGGTTGGGTCTTATAATAAGGGGGTCTTTCTTGGTTCTGCTAAAGCCCACTACCCCGCTCTGCCCTGACACTCACAGGGTGTGGTGGCTTCCAGTGTTATTCAGGCCACTGGTGCAGGGACCTTGGCGTTGTGACGAATGGCTTGGGTACCGGGCTATCTCAGGGGGCTGCTTATCCTGGAGCTTCCTGCCTGCACCTGAGCGAGCCTTCTCTTTGGGGTCACCCTCAGAGGGTACAGGGCATTTTGATGCTGCAGCACTGTGTCGTTTGGACTTGAGGATATTTATCTTGGCTTGGAAAAGAAAGCATTAAGTTTGCAGTCAGGGGAGAGAGAGAAGGAGAGAGGAAGGGAGAAAGGCAGGGGGGGACACATTCCTTCCAGGGGTTTGGACTTTAAGATGAGGCGTGGGGATGGGGATAGGGATGAGGGGAGGCCCACAGGTCTGTGGAGGGAGTCAGGGATTGTCACCACCATCATCATCATCCTATCCTATCTTATCTAGTCGAAAAAGGCTATGATTGTAAGATGCCCCTCGATTTCAGAGAAGTTAAAAAACATGAAAATGACATGAATCATGGTTGGCAATGTTGGTGCTTTCATCTCACGTAATCCTCTTAATCTTAAAAGGCAAGTTCTCTCGTTCCCATCTTATCGGTGAGAAAACTGGGACACAGAACTTGCAGAAGATCACTCAGCTGGCTAGTGGAGGAGCTGAGATTGAAGGAGGTATTCTACCACCCTTAGGGCTAACATCTTTAGCCACTTTGCTCTACCCCCTGGCAATGAAGTCCGTGGTGTTTGAACACTTTGATGTCAACATTTTGACCCAGCTGTGTCAGACAGATATGTTAACTCCGTTCCATTACTTTTAGTAAGTAACTTAAATCTCACTGACATGTTTTCACGTTATTATTCTTAATAAGGGCTGGACCCAGGGTTGTGAAATGCTGCTTTCGGTGTGTTTCATGTCTGCTCTGCTCCTCCCCCTCTCCTACATCAGGTAGATCTCTGTTGATAACATTCAGATAATAAACACTTACCTGCTATACTAGTCTAGAGAATCTGTTAGTTACTGGCTGTGTGACTCTTTGCAGATACCTCTCTGCACTTGCTTCCTCGTCTGTAAAATAGGAATGATAACACTTAACGTTTCAGGATGGTAATGAGGAAGGGAAGGTTAAATAACGTTTACTGAAGTACCTGGCATTCGGCATGGTGTATAACAGGAACTGAAAATATGTTCAGCTTGTTCCTGTCCCCCTTCTCCCTGGGTCACTGGATAGTAGGTGGCCACAAGCCCTGAACCAGAAGCCTTTCTAACACACCTGGCCATGTCTCATACATGTAGACAAGCAAGTGGCTCTCACATCCCCTTGTAGCTGGAATCATTTGCAAACACCTTATTATTGTTTTACAGCTTTTTAATTTGCCTGCACAAATAGAGCCTGCCTGGCTGACTTTGAAGGAATTTTAATATCTAAACGCAGCCTGGACGTGTGTGCTGCACCCCAGGAGGGCATGCCTTCCTGCTTATCATGCCAGCAAGGATCTCGTGCATGACTTCCTTACTTTTCGGAGAAAGATGGGACTCTGTCTCTCCATATTGTCAGAAAGTTTTTTTTTTGTTTGAAAAAAAAAAAGTCTCAAAATGGGGAACATCTTCTTGGGGAAAATCGCTACGGTAGCTCAAGTCCTTTCTTGCCCCTCCTTGGGTTCATTCCCATCCCATTGCATGTCTTCGGAGGGACTGTGGAGTGAGGTTCAGCCTTGCATCTTGGATTCCCTAAGAGGGAGGGAGGGAGGGAGATGGGAAGTGTGGGAGTGTGTAATAGGATACAGCTGCAGTGGTCTTTTCCCTCTGACCATATTTCAAGAAGAATAACATTTGAAGCACAGTCTAGCTTCCCCCAAAGGCCACATGTGCCTTTTCTGCCCCCATCCTGAGCCTCCCCTTCACTCATTTTTGGGTCTTCTCCTGCACCTGCCTCATCCCTCCACTACTTGGTGGTGGCAACATAAATTACACTTCAGCAACTTATGGCCCTGAGACATCCAAAAATTAAGTGCTCTCATTTTTCAAAGTTCTATTGGGGAAGACTGTCCACATCAGTGGCTGCAGATAATTTTGGTGTCCTCTTTGAGAAAATTCCAGCTTTTTGTTTGGAATGTCTCTGGCTTTCCAGTAGCACCTTTAACACTGAGAGCTGATCTGGATCTAGTATTATATTGAAGCCATCATTTTTAAGTGGGAAAAATGATATACAACATAGAAGAAAGGCACGAGGCACTCTGACAATTGTTTTCATTTTTATATGTGTGTACATTTACCTAGCCAAGATCCTGATCCTCATAATATTATGAATTCTGCTGCTTTCACTTCAGCCTCTTTTCCATATCTTCATTATTGCTTTTAATAACAGTATCGTTTTTTTGAGTAGTGAATATACTGTGACTTGTTAATGATGTACCTAAGTGAACTATGATTTATGAAATTATTCCTCTGATCTTGGACGTCTTAGAGTGTTTACAGTTTTTTCCCATCAGAAGGGAAATATTATAGTAAACATCTTTGTGCATAAACCTGTTAGCTTCTGTTGAATTGTTCCCTTGGTGTAATTTCCCAAGAGGGAAATTGCTGGAGTTGAAGGCAGTAAACATCTTCACAGTTCCAGTGATGTAGCGCATATGGGGATATTTTTAAAATCAGTGTTCTCTCTGCTAGCGTCTTGTGCCAGAAACATGTCAGAAGAAAATAATACAAGTGAACAATTAAAAAGATAATTTCCATCTTCAACTCATCTAGACATATGGAAATGAAAATGCGGGTTTGCGTAGATGGGTGGCTGGCTGCCTTGGAAGGCTCCAGCTCTTTATTACTGTGACTGTGTCTTTCACTGTGGGAGACAATCTCTAGCTGTCTTGTGCTTCTGGAGAAAAGGTGTGCACGCTGTCTGTTCAACACCCCCGCTTCAGCATCCTGAACCTGCCTTACGCTCATTTGGAGCGGAATGGTTAGACCTCCATCATACGTCACCAACTGTGACGAGAGTTCCTCTCCCATTCGTGAAATAACCTAGTGTCCACAGATTAATATGTGTATATCATGTGTACAGCAGTGAGATTTTGGGTTGGAATAGACGAGGATTTTGAGGTGCTCTTTTGGGAGAGAGAAAAAGAAGGTACTGGACGTCAGGAATGGTTAGCTAATTATAGCTTATTGAGGACTTATCTCAGACCAGGTGCTGTTCCAAACACTTGACATGGATGAATTTATTTAGTCCTCATATCATCCCTACTAAGTAGGCATATCATTATCCCCATTTCACAGATGGGGTAACTGAGGCCAAGAGGTTATCTTGTCAGGGTCACACAGGACATGAACCCACGTGTATTCATTTCCTAGAGCTGCCATAACAGAAGGACCGCTGTGTGCGTCTGTCTGTGTCCTCCCTTCTTATAAGGACCAGTCATTGGATTTAGGACCCACTCTAATCCAGGACAACCTCTCTTAATTTAATAACGTCTGCAAAGACCCTATTTCTAAATAAGATTCCATTCTGAGGTTCTGAGGGGGACAGTATTCAGCCTACGACACTATGGGCAGGGTGGAGAAAAGGGAAAGAAAGCAGGAGCCCAGGCAGGAACAAGGTTTGACCAGGTGGCCCTGAGAGAGACACAGGATGGGCGAGAATCCCCTTGGGCCTTTGAAGAGGCTGTGTGGCCGGGAGCGAGTGGAGGAACCCTGTGCAAGAGATGGGGGTGCCCGGCACAGCCCGGCTGTATCAGCGTGAAATGATCCTGCCCGGAGCCAGCTAGCTTTGTGGGGATGGCTTTAAGGAGTAGGTTTGGGGTTAATGCCCTGCCATGCTTGAGTAGCTTGAGGAAGGGTTACCTAGAATAGTTCCCTTCTCAAGCAGCCGAGTTATTCATTACACCGTGTCTCTGAAGCTGTGGGGGAAGCCCAGAGGCAGACATAAATGTCTCCAGTCGTAAAATCAGACTTGGAGCACCAGCCACAGGGAAGAAAGTATTTTGGCATATTATCCGCGTCACTGCAAAATAAATTCATAAGCATTCCAAGAAAACCGCAGGGGAGAATGTAGAAATTCTCCAGCAGGCAAGGAAAGGTAAATGAAAATTAACTGTACCATGCCCATTAATTATTCCTTCCAGGTGTGTAGAATGTAATTAATATGATGCGGACCGCCGTGCTGTCTCTCTTGTTTTATTTAGGTGACCATAAAAGGTAATTTATAAGGGCTTTCCTAGGTTAACTGCCAATTTAAGTCCTTGGACTGTGTTTTTCCACAGGCTCTTAGGTTTCTCAACAGTAAAATTCATCCACCGCTGTAGGGGCTTTCAGGAATGTGTGGTGAGGTTTGGGTTGGGGGCTGCTCCTCTTCACCTGAGATGCTCAGTGTCTCCACCCTGAGACCAGCCCGAAGGTGCCAATTCCTGTTAATCCTCTGTTAATGTGAGCGTTTTCATGTCACTGAGTGTGACAGTCGTGTACAAGAGAAGCTTTTAAAGAACTTTAAGTTATAAATCTAGCAAGCTAGCCTTTAAGTTAAGAATCTTACTCTGCAACTCATAAATCTAGTAAATTTTAAGTTACATTTAGGATAGCCTCTGATTAATCATTGACCCTTGGACAAACTTCACCTTCTTTTAACGTTTTAAATTGCACTTAAAATCTCATATACTTAATGTCCTTTTTGAGTACTTCAGATGTCTGATTAACAAACAAATACTTAAATAATATAAATCTAATACCTCAATGATAAACATTAAGTTTCTTAAATGCTCCAAATGTTATATGTAAACGTAGAAGATTTCAACTTAAAATCTCAAGTCAAATAAATTGTTCAATTAAATCCTTCATATTGGTAAGGCAGGGTAACTCCTCCTACTTGAGTAGGTCAAAATCTTAAAAATATTAATCGTATGGGTTTTCTTCTTAAACATTTCTGTACTTATTTAAAATAATAGCCTTATTGAGATATAATTTACATATAAAATTCACTTACTTTAAGTGTAGAAGTCAGTGAATTTTAGTATGTTTGCAGAGTTCTACAACCATCACCACAATCTAATTTTAGAACATTTCCATCACCCTAAAAAGAACTTTTGCATCTATTTACTGTTCCTTGCCTCCCTACGCCCGGCCTTACACAACCACTAGCCTACTTTCTGTGTCTTTATATTTGCCTGTTTTGGACTTTTTTGGTACTTAATTTGAAATCATGCTGGGTTTTTAAGGAAGCAATTTTGATGTCTCAAACAATTTTGGGGTCACCTCCAGCAATTTTTGGGGTTACTGCCTCCGTGGCTGGAAGTGTCTTTGTGAGCCGACCCCCGGCTGGGGAGCTGAGCTCTGCCTCCGAGTGGGCGCTCTTGTAACCCTTGACCCAGACTCAAGTCACTTACTGCCTGATTCAAATGTCTCCCCACGGAAGACCAAACCCCACCTGGGGGCTTCATTCCATTCTGATTCCCTGCCCGCCCACTGGGCTCACTGCTCTAAGACCCAGTGAAAGTGGCAGCTGACTGCAGACCGTGGTGTCTCGCGCCAAGGCCACGGTTCTGAGGTCACGCCCGGCGAGCCACGCTCCTGTGACCGCCTAACGTCCTCACATCCCACTCATAGGCCACCAGTCACGGCACTCACCGAGCAGCCTCTTGGCCTATCTCGGGTTCACACTCCATGTCCCAGTGAGACAGCTTAGAAAGCAAAACCCCGGCAGGGACTCAACCAGATATTTGTACCTCCACGTTCATAGCAGCATTATTCACAGCAGCCAAAAGGCGGAGGCAACCCAGGTGTTCATCAGTGGCTGGATGGCTAAACAAAAATGTGGATATACATACGGTGGAATTTCATTCAGCCTTAGAGGGAGATTCTGACGTGCTACACCGTGGAAGAACCTTGAAGACATTACGCTAAGTGACATAAGCCAGACACATAAAGGACAAATACTGTTTGATTCCACTTATATGAAGTCCGTAGAGGAGTCAAACTCATAAAGACAGAAGGTACCATAGAATGGTGGTTGCTAGAGGAGAGGTGATAAGCGGGCAGGTGGGTCACGTGGGGCCTCCTGGGCCATAGAAAGGACTCTGGATTTTGTTCTAAGATGGTGGGAAGACTTCGGAGCAGAGAGGATGTTGTGAACTGGTTTATATTTTGAGAAGGTTATTCTGGCTGCTGATAGGGAGTAGGGTAGGGAGGCCAAGATGGCAGCAGGGAGACCAGTTAAGAGGACTTCGTCCTAGCCCCAGGGGCGGTGATGATGGCTCGGACCAGGTGTTAGGGACCAAGATGAGCTGATGGGGGGAGGGGGTGATGGCAGGTAAGGCACAGGAATTAAGAATGACTCCTGGCTGTTGAGTCTGCCCAGCTAGGTGCATAGTGGTGGTGTTTACCACAATGGGGAACATCGGGGAGAGGGACGTTTTAGGGGTGGAAGTCATGAGTTCTCCTTATCAGTGTTTATTGTGTTCAGCAACCCCAAGTTGAACCTAAACGAGCACTCTTATCCCTGACCTGATTCTTTCAAGATGTCTAAGTTGGGGAGTTTTAAACCGTGTCTCACGACCCATCGGTAGGTTGTAAAATCAATTTAATGAGTTGTACTAATATTAAAGAAAAATAGAAGAGAATAGAAAATATCAGAGCATCACGTGTAAACTGGGTTCAAAAGGAGAAAGGGACGAGGAACAGGAGTCAGGAGACCCTTGTTCTGGCCGTACCTCTGCCTCTAACGAGCCATGGGGCCTGGAGTGAGTCCCTTATGGCCCTGTGTCCATTGCCTCACCTGTGAAATGGGGCTGGGGTGAGGAGGGCTCCACTGGATTCACCCCATCCTCCCCCCTTTTCTCTCCTTCGACTCTTCCATGCTCTCTCAGTAGGCGGACCACAAACCGTACTGGCCAGAAAGGTCATTATTGAGCTTTGCTTCCTGCCATGTCTGTTGTTCAGTCAGAACCAATTCTGAGGGTGCTTTTCCCCAGCTGTACATACCCAGGCCCTTCACTGGTGTGGGGGTCATAGCACCAGCTGGTCTCTAAAGACCCTGCTTGTCCTAGATGTGCCTCTGTCTGTACTAACCTATCTGGTCGACAGCTGGCTGCACTTGGGCAGGGACCTTGTGCTTTTTGGAAGTTGGCACAACCCTCTGCTCTGGGCACGTTTTCACAGAAGGGCCAGGATCATCTAAAAGAGGGGGTGGTTTGATTGCCATGGATTTTGGTGAGTGTATGTGATAGCTGAGTTCTTCTCCCGGCAGGTAAGTGTTGTAATGTATACAGTATATTCTTCAAAGCCGAGTGTCAGAGTCCCTCAGTGGAAGGTTTCTATGTAGTAAATCTCCTGGCTTTTAGATGAAGCTGTGTTCTTTCTCTTCTTGTGTTATACCAAGCGCATTCACCTAATTCTTAGATTTGCACCCTTGACCTTCATCTCCGGAAAGTTTAATTCATTTTAGTTCTACAGCCACAGGTTAGACATCAGGAGCTTTGAGGAGCTTACAGTGAGTAGGAGGGAAGATTGACATGGGAATTAGCTATAGTAAGGGTTCAGATTAGTCCCAAGTCAAAACCCCAGATCCCTCATTATTCTAACTGCTTGTAGGGTGTCCAATAAGGAGAAGCAGATCTGGAGATGTTTTTGAATGGCTCTGGGATGTCCCTGTTGGAGGGACTGTGAGAAGGAAGGAATAGGAAGTTGGAAAATTGAAGTTTATTAATTAGGTATTAATGGCAGCTTAGGCTGAACCCGGCTCCCACCTCAGTGTTTGGGGCTCCTGAAAAGTCACCTGTGAACACAAGTGTGCTGAGTGTCTATAAAACACCTGAAGGTCCTGGTTAGCTGGAGAACACCGGGTCAATATTCAGGACTGCCTTTTTGCCTGGCCTCTTCCTGTCCTGAACGTCTGTGAGCTGTAACGTGTCTCATTTCAGAGGAGTAGGGGAAGCCTGCGGGGTTTGGATCCCAACTGAGCTACTCACTAGCTGTGTCATCTGGTAAATTCTTCAATCTCTCTGAGCCTCAGTTTCCTGGTCGTCAAAATGGATGTGATTCCACCTACCTCCAGGGTGGTTGTGAGGAGTAAAGGAGAGACAGTAAGACAGGCTAACGTTTATGGAGTGAGTGCTTGTCGAACTCATTTCAGGCACACGACAGATCCACGAGAACACATCATTCATTTTGCTTTATGTTTTTGTTTGTTTGTTTGTTTGTTTTAACCTCTTTGACTAAGAAGGCCAATGAAAGAATGTTGAGGAAGTTTGCTAGGAAAGAACATGCCAACTTCTTTTCTTTGTTCTTCTGTTATTAGTAAGTGGATTGGCCTGATACCTTTTAGCTGAAAAAAATCTCTTTGGTGAAACCCTCAGGTCACTTGACCTGTTGGTTTATTTTCATTCATTTGACACAAATGTGTGAGTATCTACTATGCACTAAGCACTCCCTTAGAGGGGAATAGAGAGGGGCAAATGAGGTAGCGTGGGGCTTGGCCGCCAGGGACCCGAGTTGGAGGGGACCAGCTAGCCTAGGGGAGGGCAAGCCTGGCCCTGCTCTCCCAGCCCTGCTGTGGGACCCTTGGCCATTCTGTGCCCTCCTGGGGCCCAGTTTTTTCCTCTGAAAATGAACAGGGGTGGTCAGATGGGGCTAAGAACCCCTCAGTCTCTAAACATGAGTTTTGATTTTTTTTTTTTTAATTTTTATTGGAGTATAGTTGGTTTACAATGTTGTGTTAGTTTCAGGTGTACAACAAAGTGAATCAGTTACACATATACATATATCCACTCTTTTTTAGATTCTTTTCCCATATCGGCCATTACAGAGTATTGAGTAAAGTTCCCTGTGCTATACAGTAGGTTCTTATTAGTTTTTTATTTTGTACATAGTAGTGTGTATATGTCAGTCCCAGTCTTCCAATTTATCTCTCCCTCCCCCTTACCCCCAGTAACCATAAGTTTGTTTTCTACATCTGTGTCTCTATTTCTGTTTTGTAGATAAGTTCACTTGTACCCTTTTTTTAGATTCCACATATAAGCGGTATTGTATGATATTTGTCTTTCTGTGTCTGACTTACTTCACTCAGTATGACAATCTCTAGGTCCATCCATGTTGCTGCAAATGGCATTATTTCATTCTTTTTTATGGCTGAGTAATATTCCATTGTTTATTATGTACCACATCTTCTTTATCCACTCTTCTGTCAATGGACATTTAGGTTGCTTCCGTGTCCTGGCTGTTGTAAATAGTGCTGCAATGAACATTGGGGTGCATGTATCTTTTCGAATTATGGTTTTCTCTGGATATAGGCCCAGGAGTGGGGTTGCTGGAGAGTTTTGATTCTTAATTCTTTGCAGACAATGAATGCTGAGGTCTGGGCCCATGGGTTCAAAGTGGCTCAGAGTCCTTGAGATAAAACTACATCACACAGACCTGCAGATTCCTCCTGAGCATTTAAAAAAATTTTAGCAGACCGTACCATAGTGTTTACAGGGTCTTGCTTACCTCTCTTTACCTCTCGGAGAACTCCTTAGGCTGGAGCCAGTTCTGAGCCAGAGTGTGATGTAGAATAGCCCTTGGAGCTTCATTGCTCTCCCACCCCTCCCCGCCCTTCCCTTTATTTTGCTCTCTCCTCCTCTGTTCTCCAGTTTGGAGTATTCCTTCCAGAGATCCAGCCACAAACCACATTCAAGTTCTAGTGTGAGCGAGTGCCTCAAAGGGGGTTTCTTCCTTTGCATTTTAAAAGGAGAGTGGTGGTCCCAAGGTCGATGCTGAACTCCGAAGGATGTGAGTTAATCCCTGAAGGCGAGGTTCACGTGTGCATCTGGTACAAGGTTGGCTTCTTCCCGCTGTGGGATTTCCTAACCTGATTCCCCCCAGTGGAATTTCAGGCCAGAGCCCTTGGGCGACTGGAATGAGAGGGTTTTGTTCTGAGAGCTTGCCCCTGAGGCCCGTGCTGGAGACCCCCCAGCTCTGCTTCCATATAGGGCTTTTTGGGGGGAGAGGGTCCCCATTTATAATAATGATGATTTTTACTATTACTATTATTTGTAGAAGGTATTTTCCACTTGAAAAACCTTTTCATCCCAACCTTTGGTAGTGGGTTGTAAACTGGGAAGAAATTGATGGAACACCTGTTTCACAGCCAAGTACTGCTTTTCCTTTCCCAGCCTCTCCTGGCCACATACTCTTCTCTCCCTCCTTCCCTCAATCCTGCTTAACCTCCACTCGGGTCCTCTGTTCCTCCACCCTTGCCCCTTATACCCAGGTCTTCTCTAGGGCTTTTTTAACCTGAGGTTCTCCAGGGAGACCTCCTGCTGTCCTGTGCTTAGAAATTAGGAACTTTGAGTCAGAAGGGACTCAGACATCTTCTGGTTTGACCTCGTCACCTGACCAAGGAGAAATCTGAGGCCCAGGGAGACCGTGTTCAAAGGGAGACGCTTCGTGTAGTGGCAGAGCTAGGAGATCAGGCCTCTGACTTTTCCCATGGACGGTTCTGGGTGCCAGGTCCCAGGTAATTTTACGTTTTCATTTAATTCCCACAACCACCCTAAGATTTAGGCATTATTGCTGCATTTTAACACTGAGTTTCAGAGATGAGGACATTGACCCAGGGTCCCAAGACTAACCTAGAACTTGAATCCGGTTCCGGTGGACTCCAGCGCCTGAACCTTCTCATTCCACAGGGTGCAGCTGGGTGACCATCTCATCCCGGTGTGCCTTTGGCACAGTGACGTCTGAAGCGGATGGGGGAGAGCTGTGATGTAGGGCCTTTCAGGGCGAGCTGTGGGTCCCACAGCTGAAAGCAGCATAGCCCGTCCTGACGGAATTGGCTCCCTCTCGGGGAGTCGGGTATCGCTTGCCCTTCTCCTGACTTGATGAGATTGACTCAGACACTGCCCCATTCCAACGCCCTTTTGACAGATGGGCTGGACCGTACTGGACCAGGGCACCAGCACGAATTGGTGCATTGGGAGAAAACACCTCTGTAACTGCATCACTGCTGTGCGCTTAGAGCGTACAGTGACAGAGGAAGCATGCCCAGGCTGTTAGCAAATGAAGGGATTTGAAAAGTGTCCGGAGTCCGCTGGGTGTTAGGGCTGTTTGGCCAGCGGGAGGAGTGGAGACCCATCTGGACTTGGGTGATTTAGTACAGAAGTGCCTCACCTCAAATCTTGAGGGAAGTGAGAGCACTGATTTTTGTGGTGGGAGCTCTAAGTGTAAATACATCTTTGCCTGCCTTTAGCGATAGCATGATAAGGTGATGAAGACCTCCGGTTCCGGAAACAACCTAGGTTTGAATTTACTACCTGCTCTGCCATTTGCTGGCTGTGTGACCTCGGGCAAGTTACGTAATCTCTCTGGGCTTCTGTTTCCTCAACAGTCAAATGGGAATAAATGCTATTATTCAGTATTTCTAACTTATAGGGTTTTGATGAGAATTAAATGAAGCAATGTAAAAAAAAGGCTTCGCCTCGAGTCAGGCATCAGGTACTTGGTAAATTCTCGATAAATGCTAGTTCTCATGATTATTATTATTAGCTAGTGCTGTATTTTATAAGACCTGAGTTCCAGCCCAGGCTCTGCCGCTGGCTGCTCTGGGGACCTTGGCAAATGCTTCAGCTCTCTGAGTTTCTTCTGTGAATTGAAGGAGCTGGACTGTAATCCAGCTGAGAATTCCGGTGCAGCAAAAGCAAGTTTCCACCCCGGATCCCACAGCGTTTTAGTTTTATGTCTTTAGACCCGAATTAACTGCACGGGCAGGGTCACAGGAAACCACTCAGGGAATGAGACGGGCTTCCCTCCTTTGTCACTCGGTAGCCTTCTGTCACCTGTTCTCAGCTGACTGGGAGTGGAGCGTCCACTTACGAGCATTCTCTTCATCATAGCGTGAAGCGGCAAGCGTGGGTGGCTTGGTTTTAATTTTAGCTTCATTCATGTATGTTGGAAAAGTGACGGTTCCTGACGTACAATGATCTGACCTACGATTTTTTAACTTTACGATGGCGTGAAATCGATACATATTCAGTGGAAACTGTACTTTGAATTTTGATCTTTTCCCCAGGCTAGGATATGTGATCTGATCCTCTCTGGGGCTGCTGGAGCTGCGGGGGCCCACAGACCCTGGTGAGCACGCGATCACCAGGATAAACAACCGATACGCTCATAGCCATCCTGCACCCAGACAGCCGCTCCGTTTTTCACTTTCAGTACCGTATTCAATAAATTACATGAGCTATTCAACACTTGATTATGAAATAGGCTTTGTGTTAGATGATTTTTCCCAACTGTAGGCTAATGTAAGTGTTCTGAGCATGTTTTAAGTACGCTAGGCTAAGCCATGCTGTTTGGTAGCTTAGGTGTATTAAGTGCATTTTCAGCTTAACAGTATTTTCAACTTACGATGGGTTTATTGAGACGTAATCTCATCCTAAGTCAAGGAAGATCTGTATACCCAACTGTTTCTGGGTCCAAGAAATCATACTGTGAATTGAACCTATTAGATTCTTATAAAATGGTCTTGCATTTCATTGATTTGAGTTTAGAAAGGAGAAAACAAGTGCTGTAGCTAAATAAAACTTGTGGTGGCAGGTGGGCAGTGGAAGGCCACCGTTAAATGTCCTCAGGGACTCCTTTCTTAGGGCTTTTGATCGTCAGACCTTTCATTTTCAAAGGAAAAAAATAACAGCAGCCTGTTGATACTGGCAGTTTCCTTTTTACATAGCAGGAAACAATCTGTCTGATGAGTGTAAAGGAAGCCTTAAATCCTAGATCATTCATGAACCTCTTTGAGTACCTACTGTGTGCCAAGCATCAGAGAAACAACATGGATAAGATGGAGAGGGTTTTTACCCCCCCTTACTTAACATCTGGCATATCCTAGGTGCTTAATAAAAATTTCAGTAAGAAAATGAATATGGGCAATAACTGTTAGTTAATAGTTTGGCTGTCACATCGCATCATTTTGATGACTCGTATAACACTGGGTTACATTTTAAATCACCTGTCCTAGAAGCGGTCAGCCAACCAGGTCTGGGGCCAGGAAGAAACTATTGAGATGGTGGACTTGACACCTGCCGTTGGTCCAGCATAGCAGCCGAGAGCATGGGCTGCCTATGTCAGAATCATGTCTTCATCTCTTCCTAGTCACGAGACCTAGGCGAGTTCCCTAACCTTACTGTGCCGCAGTGTTCCCATCTGTAAAGTGGGGACAGTAGTGGGCCCACCCCATAGGGTTGTTATGTGGATTAAATGTGTGCTCTGCTTGGTGCACTGTGGGTGCCCTCCAAATGTTAGCTGCCACCCTCTGCGTGTGGTGGTCACTCGACCTCCTGTGATGCATTAGGCACACAGGATAAATAAACCCATGTGCGTGATCGCTGGCCCTTCCTTTGCCTCCCAGGCCCTAGCAAGTAGGTCCTCACTGCTATCATTTGGGTATGAAAGAGCTCAGTCATCAGGTTGGAGTCTCAGCTTGGCAACTTTCTCCCTGCATGGCCTTGACCTTGGTCAAGTTCCTGAGGTTAAGGGAGGCTCAGAGAGGTTATCTGGAAAATACAGGTACTTCCTTTACTGTGTGAAGGATTATGCTGAGCCAAGTGCCCGGCACACAAGGCATACTCCATAAGTGGTGGGATTGTTATCAGCCCCATAAAAAGCACCCAAGGACCTGGCTTTTGTGGCCTGGGGTGCCGGAGCTGGTTCGTGGGGCACCCACTGAAGTCACGGGCTAGGCCTGCAGGAGTCCCCGAGGGCGGCCGGCCCTGGGAAAGGGCGCACACGGTCAAAGCATTTTAAAGGCCTTGTTGTAGAAAAACCAATTAAATAATACTGCCCCCCATAAAAGCTGACTTTTAATGGGTTCTGTGGTGGGGTTTTCTGCGTGGCGGTCTCGTAGCCATAGGTCTTGGGGAGACTGTCTGCCTCTATGGGGAGAGTTTAATCTTGCACGGTGTGGTCATAATTTTACAAGTTTTACGGCTGTTTTGTCTCCCCTGAAGTGTTGCTGTGTCCTTGTGCACTGAGGGCAACCTGCGTGCAGTTAACAGTTTACCTCGTTTTGGGTGGAAATGAAAAATGAAGTAATAAATTAAAAAAAAACACAACGTGGATTTTTCCCCTCTTGTGGAGACACCCGTGGAAGAACAAAGAACCAGTGTCTTCCCGGACCACTTACTCAGATTCTAATGGCTTTTATGTGTAGACATTTGCCCACAGGATCCCCTCCTCCCCAGAGAGGGCTGCAGGGCACGTCGGGTGTGTTTGGGGCTTGTACTGCCTACCCCAGGGCAGGGGTCAGCAAACGACAGCCCAGGGGCCACATCCAGCCCACCGCCTGTTTTTGTGAAATGATTGGGAAAAGAAAAATATCCAAAGAAGATTTCCTGACACGTAAGAATTACATGGACTTCAGCTTTCAGTGCCAGAAATGGAGCTGTATTGGCACATAATCCCGCCTGTTTGTTTGTGTGTTGTCTGGAGCTGCTTCTGCCCTGCCCCAGCTGAGCTGAGAAGTTTCCATATACTGTGTGGTGCAAAGCCAAATACTCCCTTGCCCTTTATGGAAAAGGTTGGCTGACCCTGCTCTAGGAGGCAAAGGAAGTGAGAGAAAACAGCTTCAAGTTCCTTGGAATTGATGATTTATTCTCAGGGTTTCCATGGGGCTCAAAGTGACGAGTCAAAGGAGAATAGCATGAGAAGGAGTCAGTTCTCCTGGAGACCTTCCAGAGGAATTGGCTGCTTGTGGAGATGGCTCTCCTCGCTATTCTGACCTCAGGTTGTCTTCTGAGCAGAGGGGCCTGAGTTATTCCCCTCCGGCCAGCCCTCCCCATCTGCCTGGCTTTCCTGTAAGACTCCCGAAGCCCGGCTTGAGGTCTGGTAACTTCTCATCAGCTCCCTTGATGGTTCGAGAATAAAGAAGTTTCCACCTTCCCTCCCAGGAGGCAAGCGCTTTTTGTCATAAGTTCTGTGCAGACCTAGTTGATGATCTCCAGTAGCTTCAGAAATTTGTAACAGACACTTTTTGGCCAGCCCCAGGCTTAAGCATTCTGCATATAGTAGTAACTCATTTAATCCTCACAACCAACGCAGGGAGTGAGGTCTTCTTCTCACCCCCATTTTACAGAGGAAGAAACAGGCACAGAAAGGTTAGGTATCTTGCTTAAGGTCACACAGCAGGTGTGAGGTAGAGCCAGGATCCAAACCCAGGCTGTCTGCTCAGGAGTGTCCTGCCTACTGCCACTACACTGGGGGGATTCTTTAGGCCTGTGAAAGGATCTGCTTTCCTTGTCCCCAACCCCCCCCCACCCCTACAATGTCATTCCACAGGAAAACGGCCTCTATATGAGAAGGAAGCACTCGTTGCTTCGTTAATTCATCCCTCCCTCCCTCCTCCTTCTCCCTCCCTCCCTTCAACAAATAATTGTCAGGCGGGTGACTATGTATTAAACTCTGTGCAAGGGGCTTCACGAGTGAGGGTGTTTTGTGAACAAGAGGAATGACAAAAGAATCTTTTTTCCTTTGAAAAACATTTCTTGGTATCCTCAAAGCTGTTGGGTTTTTGAGAAGTTCACTTAATTCCTCCTCTTTTATTCATTGTAAGTGCTCATCCTTACAATGAGAGCCATAAACCGTAAATCTCATCCAGAACCATAAACCCGCATCCTTTCTGCCTCAAGCTGATATCGTCATTAACAATAACCTAATGTACAAGAGGCTTTGGGGAGGCTGGCCCTCTGACTTACCCTGTGGGAAGAGCCCGCCTGGGGAAGGCCCTGCGCCATTCTCCCCCTCGACACCCCGGAAGAGGGCTCCCACAGGGGTGAACTCACCACCCAGCTCGGGAACCAGGAATAAGAGGTCATAACTGATTGTGGAGGGAGAAGGCTGCCGAATTTTAAAAATAGCACCAAGTCTGGCGTTGGTAGAACTCGCTCTCTTGGGACAACCGTTACAATGTCGTCTGCAAAAATTCAGTATTTTAGATGCCTGTCTTGTTTTCTGAAGGATTTGCTGGGCAGAATTTTCAGCATTATTTATGTCCTTCTGGGTGTGGACAAGCCTGAAGGCCAGGGAAGACCCATGGGCCCCCACGGCACCAGGCAAAGGATCAGCTCAGCCGGAAGCCTGTTCTCTCTCTTCCTTCCCCAACTGTTTCTTCTTCCCTCCTCTGTGCCCTTTTCTTGGTCAGACAGCAAACGTTTGTTGCTCATTTCTGATGAGCCTTCACTTTCTCTCCTCAGTCATGCGGAGGAACCCCTTCGGTGTGGACATCTGCTGCCGGAAGGGGTCCCGAAGCCCCCTGCAGGAACTCTACAACCCGACCCAGGTAAGCCCTGGAAACGTCCTTGCTTCTCGGCTTGGTCTCCATGTGTCCATTTTTTGGGGGGAGGAGAGGGATTGAAAGACTCCCAAATTCTGGTCTTTGGGGATTTGAAACTTCCCTCCACTGCCTGGCATTTTACCTTCAGTGGTTGCTTTCTTGGTCACCCTTTTGCTATAGTATGGCTCTGAAATTCTAGTGAGAGGTATTTAGAATGAGAGGAACAGCTTGGTAGAGTGCGGGGCTGAGCTTTCAGACCTGCCCAGGTTTTGGATCCCTGAGAGCCATACAGTTGCAGGTGCCAGCAAGGGGACTCTGAAGTTGCAGAGCCTGCCAGGCTGTGCGGTCTCCCCCTTGACACCCCCAAAGAAGGCTCACATGGGGGTGAACTCACCACCCAGCTCCCACATCTGGTTTTTAGAGCCCAACGATGTCCCCAAGAGTTGCACCTCACTGCGTCAGTTTGACAAGACTCCCTTGGGTGGGGAGACTTTTTGCTTAAGTGACTGTCACAGTAAGTTGGACTTGATTATGAAAAGAGTTCCTCTCTGAGCAAAATAAGCTCCAACCAAGGCAAAGTGCCCTCCATGGAAAGCTAGGAGCAAAGGGAGGAGGCCTGGTTGCCACGGTGATGGCCTTGTTGGTGTGTGTGGGTCTTGACGTGGGGACTCCAAGGCTGGTCCTTTTGCGGGAACATGAGTTAGCTTGTGATGCCAAGAACTGGTGAATGAACAACTAGTGGCCCATTAGCTGACCTTAGACAGCTGGTGAGAAAGGGGGGAAAATGTACTGCTTTGGCTGTAATCTTTGAGGTTTATTTTGTATCAAATTCTTGATTTAGTATTTCTGGGGACCAAGGTGCTTGTTAGAGGAAGAAGCTGCTTGGTTCCCCAAAAGTGATGAATTCCCAGAAGTCTTGCAAAGGGATGAGCCTGAGAACTTTCTGATTCCACATCTCTATCTTGTCTTTCACCCGTACTCCCGTCTGGAAAAATGGACTCCTGAGTTTGTGCAAAATGGGTGGCCTAACCGTGTTAGTTCACTCCCCTATCAGCTCACTGCTTTGGAGCTCAGTGTGATGAGGACAGATTCGCCAGGTAATTGCAAACTCAGATTGCCTGAGGCCTCCTTTACTGGGTTCTCTGGTGACGCAGCAGGGAATTTGTATTTTGTTTTGTTTTTGTTTTTTTTAAATTTTTATTGAAGTGTAGTTGATTTACAATGTTGTGTTAGTTTCAGGAATACCATAAAGTGATTCAGTTATACATATATATATATATATATATATATAAATATATATTCTTTTTTTTACATTCTCTTCCATTATAGATTATTACAAGATATCGAGTATAGTTCCCTGTGCTATATACAGTAGTTCCTTGTTGGTTATTTTGTATTTGGGTTTTGTTTGGTGCCCAAATAATCTGATTATTGCAGGCCAGTCTCCCAGCCTGTTCACGCATTGGTCTTAGGGAAGAGGATTTCTGGAAGGCCTTTGAAAACAACACATGCTATTGAGATGCAAAGCATCCCTCTCTTCTGTTGACATCCTCTGTTCTCAGATCATTTTCTACTTCAAAACCAAACCATTGAAGTGCTCCTGCTTTCCTGAGGAAATTTTACGGGCAGCATATGGGTGTCATGGGAGGAGCTATTTCTGAAGTAGATGCCCCTCTGGGCAGGAATTCCATGGACTGGGTCTGCGCCTGTCACTCTTGTGTCCCTGTAGTGGGTGGCCCCAAATATCTGTGACTGAAAGAACGAAAGTCCAGGTTTAAATTCCTACTTCAGCTCCAGCTGGTTGTGCAACCTTGCATACATGATGAGTCCTCTGTAGGGGTCAGCTCTCCCATCTCTCTGGAACATTGGGAGGATGAAATAATTCTGATGTGTCAGGGGCTATGTAAACATGATCCGTCATCACCACGGTCATGAGAATGGCTTCACTCGTGGAAACCTTGATTTTAGAGTCAGACCTGGGTTCGAAGCCTGGTCTCATTTATCAGCTGTGTGAGTGAGCACAAGACATGTAACCCCTCTGAGACTGCCTCTCTCCTTTATAACGCGGTGCTGACAATTCCTGCCTTGCAGCCTTCCGTGAAAAGATGTGCCTTGCTCAGTGCCTTTTATGGAGTTTGCTCATTCCCAGGTTCATTCATGCATTCACTTGTTCATTTCTTCACGCACTCTTACGAGTGCCCACTATGTGTAGCACAGTGCCAGGCACTGGCCACAGAAGGGTGAGCAAGGGCCTGTGTGTGGTTAGCCTTCCGTGTCTGGTTCTCCTTGTTATCCCAGAGCTGGCTTGAGTGGGTTATCTGGTGAGGGGGACCCTGCTTGGTCCATTTGTAAACCAATCAGAGGAGAGAGAACCTTCCTGGGTAGAGCTCATCCCTTCCATCCGGTGCTGTTGGGTTCAGATGCTCACTTAGAAGCCTAGGACCCGGGAGGGAAGATGGGGCTGGAGAGGCAGCTCTGGGAGCCATTTGTGAGAGCCTAGGTGGGTGAGTCATCAGCCTCCGTTGAGCACGCATGGGCAAGCTGTCTGGCCCCTTTTGCTGGTAACCAGGAAAATGTCCCTGCAGGAGGATCTCCCCGTTTCCTCGGGATGTTGTCCCGGGATGTTTTTTCTCAGGCTGGTTTCCTTTACAAGCTGCAATTATGTTCTCTTCCCACGCACGTTCCGTCGGTGGCGCTTCTCAGAGAAACCGTCTTGGTGATCTTTGGGGCTGCCGTGGGCCGGGGAGTTCAGAGGAGAGAAGGGAGCAGGAGTTTCTGTTGAGTTGAGTGGGGTTTTGTGTCCCTGAGACGTTAGCAAACATTGCATCCGTTGGGGCTTGGTTGTGGTTTCTCGTGTTCCCCTACCAGCCAAGCTGTGGAAGCCGCTAAGCCTGGATTGATGTTATCACAGAGGCAGATGACAAGCCCTGTAATTGCTAGAAACTGAACTGCTCCCGGAGATGCCGTTTCCCCATTTTATGTTGACTGGTGATTTGGGTTTGATATATAATGGTGAAAATAGGAACTGTTTATTTTAGATGATAAGAAAACCAACACAATGGCGAGAAGCACCATCTTAGTTACCAGGAACTGATACTGTAGGCCAGATGCTATCTAGATGCCTACAAACATCTCGTGGAGTGCTTGTATTAAGCCCCGTGCTAGGTAGTGCACCCCCATTTTATGTATGGGAGAACTGAGGCTGAGGAGGTTGTCACACAGCTTGTAAGAAGCAGAGTAAAGATTCAGATCCAGGACAAACTACAGATGCATTTATCTCCATGCTGTATTCACTGGCACCAGCAAAGTTCTCTTGGCAGGAATTACCCCATACAAAAAACAGAAGAGAGAGAGAGAGAGAGAAAAATCTTATCCAGATTTTCACTGGACAAACTCTTAAAAGCTCCCTTAGGAAAATTGGCTATAATCTGATTTTAGTGTCCAAGGTTTTCTTATTTTAGTGCCTCACAAACCCCTAACCATTAGAACAACAATTGGTGAAAAAGAAGTTTGTAGTTGATATTCTTAGAAAAACTGCACTCTGATGTCTTATAATTTTCCTGCTTCTCTGCTGTCTTCCTGGTCCCAAAATAAAACATAATTGCTGATCAGATCAGCTGGTGTCAAGTCACCGTAAGTTCAAGAGTTGCCAGCTGCATATTTGTGGGCCGAGCACATCTGTGGGCCGCCCGGCTCAGCTCAGACTGCAGGGCAGAGCTATGCCGTTAGCCATTAATAGGGCATAATTGCCCCTAAAATGCCAGCGAGGGTGAGTCCTGCCTCGCCCACCTCCCGGTCCTCCCGTGGGTTCCCTGAAATCTTCCCAGCATCACTCATGTGGTTCAGCCCTGCCCTGCCTGGTTCTTTCTTTAGCGTTTATACTTGCTCTGTGATTACCACGTTCTGAGAATACAGATACTTAGCCCAGGGGCTGACCAGGAACTCCTAAGTGCTGAGTCTAGGCGGTCTTCACTCACGTACCAGGGGCGTGCGGGCCTTCCTAGGGGCCTCTGAGGACCAGTCAATATAATATTTTGACCAGTCAACATTTTATTATAATAATAAAATTGGATCTTTATTGGTGCAATCTTCAGTGTGTTAAAAGTAAATTTACTTCTCCATAAGGTAGGCTCGAGGAGGAAGGATGGAGAGAGGGAGAGAAGGGAGGTAGGAAGGAAAGAAGGAAGGGAGAAAGAAAGGAAGAAAATTACTGTTCATTGAATGTATAATACACGTCAGTGACTCTTCTAGGTGTGACTCTTCTAGGTGTTTTCCACACGTATCTAATGGTATCTTCACAACAATCCTAAAATCTGATAGCCCCATTTTTCAGGTAAGTTAACTGAAGCTCAGAAGGACTGAGCAATTTACCAAGATCCCACAGTCCCTAAATGGTAGTGCCGGGTCTATCTGACCTGGCGAGATAGTGGGAGGGAAAGAGCCTATCCCGTTATCTTTCCCAGGGGGAAAAATGCTCCCTTGAGGTTCTTTTTCATGGTGACTCAAGCTGAGATCAGGGACATGCTCAGGATAGTTGTAAAATTCCCAAAGGCAGGGGCCAAGGCTCATGGAATGGTATGGAATGCACAGTAGATGTCCAATAAACAGTTGCAGATTTTTTCTTCTCACTGAACATGATATTTTTGGAGGGGCCTTTGTCTCCTGGCTGGAGCCAGACTAAGCAGGAGTCACCCCCAAGAACTCTGCTGTAGGATAGCACAGCTTGGTGACATTTGGAAGTTGGGGTCTTTGATTAAGTTTTAGATTGAAAAAAGCTTGAATTGTCCAAGGGAGGGTGGGGAACTCTTCTAGCTCCAACCTAAATAGTTTTCTGAGCAAGGCTTGCCAAGATTCGTTTTGTCTACAGATGTTCATAGGATAAACAGAGGAAAAAGACGTGGGGAAGAGAGGCATGTAGGTAATAGAACATGACAAGTGCTGTGTGATCGAAGCATTCTGAAAGGTTATGGGAGAATCAGGAGTGAGCAATTAACCCTTTGAGGCACAGGGCACAGTGCGAGGCTTTCTAGAGGAGGTGGCATTTGAGCCAGGCCTCTGAGGACACATCAGACTTCACTGGACAGAGAAGAGGGGACAGCCTCCCAGAGCGAAGGAACAGCAGGAGTGAGGTGCACAGGTGCGACGGTCCATGGCACGTTCAGAGAATGGTGAGGGGTTTGTAGCTGGCGTGAAAGAGCATGTTGGAAGCTGATTGGAGAGCAGGCAGGCAAGGCAGGTTGGTACCAGCTGGATAAGGCTCATTCGCCCTTCTGGAGGGTTTAGTCTTCAGCCACCGGCAGGTTGGTGGTCCCGAGGAGCCCCCTGGAGATGGTGTGCACCTTACAAACCAGCTGTTGCTTCTCACTTGGCCACTTGTTAGCTCCGGGGCTTCTCTAAGGAGGTCTGGCCCCTCCTGGCCGCAGCCTCCTCATCTGTAACATGAAGGGGTTGGACTGGACCCGTGCTTCTCAACACCTCCTGCACTCAGGAGCTTTGAAAAAATGACCAGTGCCCAGACCCCCAGAAATTCTGATTTTATTTGTTGGTCTGGGATAGGGCTGGGATGTCATTATTTTTCAGAGTTCCCTAGGTGATTCTGATGGGCAACCAGAGCTCAGAAGCACTGGGTTGGAGGTTCTGTAAGGGCCCCTCCAGTTTTAAAATCTTCGATTCTTTGATTCTTGCATAACCCATAACATGAAAAGCAACTCACAGCATGTGCATTGAGGTTGCTCTCTATCTTTCCTACTGTCTTTCTATATGAAGGCCCGTGTGAATCATTTGCACTCAGCCTCATCCACCAGGACACGGAGACCACGTTCCTTCCTGTGCTGCATGGGACAGAAGGTTGTTGCGTCAGTGCCCTGAGTGTTGGAGACTCGTTCTGTGAACAAACCCAAAAAGCGGAGCCCTAGGGCAGAATATTGGGTGGAGCCCTGTGTAAACGAAACTTGAGCCACTTAGCTCTTGATCCCATAAGAAGGAGAACCTAGACTTGTTCCAAGCCAGACATCAGGTGGGCGCTTCTGAAAGATCAGCTTCAGTCTCACAAATAAGCATGAAAGGGAGAAAGGGCTCTCTGCCTTGAGAATCGTTCAGGAAGAACAATGCTGAATGGCCGTGTCCACTGGGGAAGGCAAGAGAGAGCAGACATTGTACAGCCCCCAACTCTGATCAATTAATCCCTTCATTACCAACCACCTGGTAAATGACGAGTCCCTCTAATTATCTTGCAGTGACCCAACAGCTGTCTACCAGCCGAAGAGGGATTAATTGATTTAGTTGTGGACCGGCTCCTTATGCAAAGATATTACTTACTGTCAGCCTAGCAGAACGGCAGCTGGCTGGCAAAGATGAAATATTACATCAACTTGATCTTACATACAGCACTTGGGAGAATGCTTCATTATTAATTGCAAATTACAATAGATGAGCAGAGCCCATTGCAAAACCCGGGGACAATGGGCCGCCTTTTCCACTGTGGCCAGTGGCTTCATTATTCTTGAACCAGGGAAGGTGCCCTGGTCGGATTTCCAATCAAGCCTGGACAGATGGCGAATCTAGAGTCGGACGCAATTCGGGTTGGAAGAGATGATTGGATGCTGGAAGGAAGAGAGGGATCCCAGCCCAGGTGTATGACGTGGGGCAATTACTTAACCTCTCCAAGCCTCGATTTCCTTATCTGTAAAATAGGAGCATGATACCAGTCTTGTCTTGCAGGTTTGTGAGATTTAAAATCGTGTATGAAGAGCACCTAGGGTGGTGCCCAGGGCAGAGTTGGTGATAGTCAGTAGCCGTCAGTGATCTGGGTTGAGTTAGGTCACCTGGGACTTCTCTTAGGGGGTCTGGGACCATGCTTGGTCCCTGTCCTGCAGGCTCAGACATTTGGCAGGTGTGCACTTGAAATAATAATAATAAGATTATTTTGTTGAATAATAATAAGATAGATGATTTCCTCTTGCCTGGAAGCTACCAGCTATTCATCATGAGCACTACCTAAAAATTTTGATTTATGTTATGTGTCTGGTAGACTCAGTTATAGGGAAGCTTGCTGTGCTGATTTTTAAGGCCATGAGTGCCTCTGTGTGTGTGTGTGTGTGTGTGTGTGTGTGTGTGTGTGTGTGTGTGTATGTGTACACTCAACCCACATCCTGGAAAATGGGCGAATTCAGCTGTTAAGTTTTAAAGGTCTCCTGTGGTTGTGTCTGTCATACCCACAGCACGTAGCTAAGTGCCTCATTAATAGTTGTTAAATAAGACCATCTCTGGGCCGTGTTAATGCGAGGTCCACATTTCATTCAGGCTGTTTTTATAGGCAGTTTTTCTGTTTCTGGAAGCCTAATTTGACCCAGTATATTCAAATCTGGATAGCTCAGTGCTCTAATGGGGTTTTTCTGTGTCAGGCTGTGTGGATATAATCTGGCATATTTCAATGAGAGGAGGGCACTCAAGTGACAAAACAACCTCAGCAATTTCCAAATGGTAACACAGCTGTAAAATCTGCCATTTTTGGAAAGTTATTTCCTAAATTACCCTCAATTATAAGAGGTCTCTACATAATTTGATTTTTCTGTAAATTATACAACTCAGGGAGCTTCTCAGCCAACTGGATTTTAACCTTGTTGGAATGGGTAGAGCTGAGACAAAGCCCTGGCTTGCTCTCAAATTCTCTGTAGGAGAGACGGGGTGGGGGGATGGGGTGGGGTGGGCGTCAGCTTCCCCCCATCTGGCCTCCCTCTTGACCTGCAGGTCTGGTGGGGAGCAGGGTTTCCACCCTGCCTCCACCACAAATTACTGTGAACTCTGGGGCCAACAGCTGAACCTTTTCAAACCCTTCAGACCTTGTTTATAAAGTAGGAATAAAATACTAACTGTTCAGTTATTAAGGATTAAATTAGAATATATATAGCAAGTTCTGGGCATGTGGCAAGCTGCTCAGTCGATGCTGTTTTTTTAAATTCATATTAGCTCAGATGAAAACTCCTCCAGGAAGCTCCCCCTGATTCCCCCCCCCCGCCCCCCTCAAACTCAGGTTAAATGTCCTTCTAGAATGGTGCTGCCTACTCACAATATAATGTGACTTGTATATGCTATTCGAAATTTTCCAGCAACCACATTTAAAAAAGTAGAACAAAAACCAGGTGAAATTCATTTTAATAATATACTTTATTTAACCCAGTATAACCAAAGTATGATCATTGCTACGTGTAATCAATAAAAATATTAAGATATTTTGCACTCTTGTTTTTGTACTGAGTCTTTGACGTCCTGTGTATTTGACACAGCACATGTCACTTGGGGCTGGCCATACGTCACATGCTCAATGGCCACACGTGGCTGGTGACAGTCATACTGGACAGTGCAAGTCTGTCCTCACCCCCATGCCGATGTTTCCCTCGTGCGTGACACTTATGTGTTTGAAATGATCTCACTAGGCTTTGAGCCTCTCGAGGGCAAGGGCTGCGTCATTCATCTTGGTACCCTGTGGCCACTCCGGCCAGCCACAGAAAAGGAGCGCAGTAGGTGCTTGGCACTGAGCGAATCGCCTGTCCCTGGGCCTTGAGCAAGCCCGGTGTGTGGAGATCATGCTGAGGAGGCGACCAGGGCTTCGTGCCCCCAGAGACGCCGAGGCAGCCAACCACCAGGGCGGGAGGCTTGCTGGGGCCCAGTAGGTCCTTGGTCTGAAGAGGACGTCTCCACTCCAGGCTGAGGCCTGATGTTTCTCCTAAAAAACATCCTTCCAAAAGTCCAAGTGCAAGGACCATGGAAGGGCTGACACTTAGATAGATGCTGGTCATTTACACCTCAGCTTAGGTTTTGTTTGTTAGTTTTTCAGGGAGAGGTTTAATGCTGTGTGCACTCACGCACCAAAGCTGTTTTCACAAGCATAGAAGGTCTAACTGTGTATTTCCTCGAGGTCGATCCCAAGAGCGTGGGCTGTTTCGGATGTGGATGGAAGTAGGCAACACCACCAGATTCCAGAGGGCTCTGAGGGGCGTCGGTTTAATTAATTGTCCTTCTTAAACTTGCCGTTGTTGTAGGGCACCCAGTCCAGAATCAGCCGCCAGCCGGTGGCCCACACCAGTCCCACGGGGCCCATGGCGCCCCACACGCCCACCGTGGGCGTCCAGTTTCCGGCCAGCTCACGGTAGTGACGGCCCAGGAAGTTGCTCAGCATCACGGCGCTGTCCTAACTGCTCAGCTTCGGTTTCATAAGATTCTGTCTTGAGACGGGCGTGTGACAGTGTGGGGAGCGTGGAGAGAACAGGCACAGGGAACTGGATGCTTGAAAGAACTGGAGAAAGTGAGTCCCGGACTCAGAAGGAATGGCGGGAGGGTCGGGGAGGGGACTGCTGAATCCAGACCTCGCCCTTCCTCAGGACACAGCCCACATTCAGCCCTGTTTCCTCCTTCGCTCCCCTCCTCCCTCCTTCCCTCCCCTCCTCCCTCCTTCCCTCCCCTCCTCCCTCCTCCCCTCCCCTCCTCCCTCCTTCCCTCCTTCTTCCAGAGCAGGTGGCACAAGTAGGAACCCAGTAAAAATGCACTGAATGAAATGGAACTGAAATTCCTGGATGCCATCTTTCCTTCCCTCCCTTATTACATACCTACCGTATTCATTTCCCACGGCTGCCGTTAACAAAGGACCACAAACTAGGCGGCTTAAACCACGAAAATGTATCGTTTCCCATTTCTGGAAGCTGCGGGTCTGAGATCAAGGTGTTGGCAGGGTTGGTTCCTTCTGGGAGCCCGAGGAAGAATCTGTTACACGCCCCTTATCTAGCTTCTGGCAGGTCGCTGCTGATCTTCGGCTTTCCTTGTTCGTAGAAGTATCACCCCAGTCTCTGCCTTTGTTTTCATATGACGTTCTCCCTGTGTGTGTGTGTGTCTGTGTCCAAATCTCTCTTTTTCATAAGGACTCCAAACGTAGTGGATCAGGACCCACCTGCTCTAATAGGAGTTCATCTTAACTAATTACGTCTATAGTGACCCTCTTTCCAGATAAGGTCACCTTCTGAGGTACCGGGCCTAGGTTTTCAACATATGGATTGGGCAGGGGAGGGGTGGCGCAGTGCAACCAGTGACACCTGCTGTGTGTATGGCGCTGTGATGGATGCTGGGGCACTTAAGACAAGCAAGTCCTTGCCCTCTATTAGTTCATACTCTAGTGGGCAACTCAGACCAGTAAACTGACCATCACAAAACAAAGTTCTATTTGAGTTTGGTACTCGATGCTGGAGGAGCGTAGATGGACCAGGAAGTTAGACGAGGCGTGTGCACGTGGGAGTATGTGCTCCTGTGTTTGTGTAGCCTTTGTCACCCCGATTGAGCAAAGACACGGGAGGTGACACACAGAGGACCATCTGGTCCTGCCCTCCCCTGCATAAACACCAGCTAAGGGGAGAGGATGTCCTGACTCTCAAGGGACTGGAGCACCGTCCCTCCTGGGCGGGCACCCCATCCATGCCCCTCTGGTGAGGACCGACAGCCCAGGGATGCGTGAAAACTGGTTTGACCGTAGCTCCTGACTTCTAGAAAGGTCTGCAGCTCCAGTGTCTCCAGCTGATAGTCTGCTGTTCAGTATCTACATGACCACGCCAGAGGACACCGCCAGGTTGGCCCTGCTCCAGCCTTGGCAGGTGCAGAGCTGCTCTGGAAGGAAGCTGGAACAGGCCACAGGGGTGGGACGCCCAGGCCGACTCCGCTGCTGCCTAAAACGGCCTGTTGCAATGTTTCCTCCCCTTTGTCTTCTGTCAGGGGTTGAAAGCCACAAAATGGCCAGCATACAGTTCTGGCAGTCATTTGGACTCTTGGAGAAACCGCTCTGCCCGCCTGTTCCATCTCCAGCCCGTGCCCTACGGGATGTCCACAGATACGCCCACAGCTGTAACGGCGTCTCGCCAATGCAGGGCTTGGCTATGGAGAGCTCGGCCAGCTCACTGCTTGCTTGGATCCAGGCCTCACATCCTGTCCCAGTATTTGGGGAAAAGTTCTGAGAGAAAGGGGCATGTCTGAGGCCCTCCCTAGCCGTGGTTAAGAGCACGGGCCTTAGAACCAGCTGGAACCCCAGAGCCACCGCCTGCCAGCTGTGACTTGGGGAAGCTGCTTACCTTCTCTGTGCCTCAGGTTTTTCACCTGTAAAATGAGGATAATACATACTAGCATCTACCTCACAGGGTCCTTGTGAGGATTGAATTTGAATCCACAGAATGAGGCCGACATAGGTGTTCGCTGTTTGCTGTTATTGTTATTCAGGCACAAAAGCCAGAAAGGAGGAAATGATCCTGGGGACACGTGAGCAAGCTGAAGTTCAGATCACGTGGAAGGCAGGGCTCCACGTAGCTGGCTCATCTTCTACCTGTTAAAAGGGAACTCCGTCTTCTAGAGCAGAGGGTCTCTGTTTTGGCTGCACTTCAGAAGCAAAAAAGGAAATTTAAAACATCCACACATTCAACCCACTAAATCAGAATTTCTGGGGGTGTCGGTACTTTTTTAAAAGCTCCCAGTTGATTCCAGTGTGCAGCCCAGTTTGAGAACCACTTGCTCTGGCTTTTTTCCTACTCAAAGACAGGTCCGGGGACCAGCAGCCTTGGCATCACTTAGGAGCTTGTTAGAAATGCCTTGGCTCCCACCCCAGCCTGCTGAATGGAAACCTGCATTTTAACAGGGTCCCAGGTGGTCTGCAGCAGTGTTAACTGGAGAGGGCTCCTGAGAGAAGAGTCCACTCCCTGGGGGCTCCTAGAAGCAGCACCTGTCCGTGTATTAGATGACCAAGGACAGGGGGTACAGAGTCTGCATGGATTTCAGAGACAGAGGCCAAGAAGAGGTCCCTACCTTTCGTGGAGCCTGGCACGCTGTTGCTTTCTGGAAACTTAGAAGACACATGCTGTGTTTATGCTGCACGGGGTGCTTGTCAGGGGCAGGGAGCCAGAGTCCCGTGGTGGGCTAGATGGAAGGGCAGCCTCTCGGGTCCCCTGGATGCACTGAATGTTCATAACTGGCTCAACTTGGAGAAAAAAACGTGACTTTGAACGGGGACCCTGGAAGCGAAGGCCACTGTGATGCCTTTAAAAGGCCTCGTCCTTTCTGGGTGCTGAGTTCCTGGGGTGAAGGGGATTTGCTGGGTGAGGAGCTGAGCTCCCTTGGGTGGCCGCAGTCTGAGTTTGTTCTCCTCACGGTTTGGGCTGTTCCTGACCTCACGTTGTCAGGAAACAGGAAGGAGGCACCCAAGGTAGACCCTCCGTGCTCCCCTACCCCACTTCAGCCTTTACCTCCAAATGACATTTTGAGGTGTCACCCTCTCCCCTCACCCAACCCCCCACTGCCTCTAAATGCCAGGCGCAGCAGATCTCAAGCAATGGAGTTTAACGGGAATAGAATGGAATTCAGAGCCCAAAGTCCTAAGTTTAAATTTCTGCCTCTTTCTGCTTACTAGCAGTGTGATCTTGGTCAAGTATCTCAGAGTGGAAAATAATTTATTTAGTTTTAGCTGAAGAGGCCACATAGTATAGCAGTTAAAACTGGGGTTCTTGGAATCAGGCTTCCTGGGTTCAAATCCATACTTGCTGGCAGAGTAACCTTGGGTCATTTACCTAATCTCTGGGTACCTCAGTTTCTTTATCTGTAAAATGGGGAGAACAGCAGTCCCTACCTCTTTGGCTTGTTATGAAGATTTAATGAGTTGATTTGTGTCAAGTGCCTAGAACAGTAGCTGGAGGCACAGAGACAAGTATGTTAGTAAATATTCTTTTTTTACCTTTACATTTGCATATTTAAAACTTTCCACTGTTCTTTTCAAAAAAAATTGTTATCACAGTTTGGGTTCTAGTAAGTGACTTTTAAGAGAAGCTTCTCTTGCCCAGTGACGTTTATAGTTCCTCACATTCAAGCAACCTGTTGTTGCTTTTCAAATGCAGCAGTCCCCATTTTACAGATGGGGAAACTGAGGCACAGAGAGGCCTTATTGGCTTTTAAAGTAACACGTGCAGGGTCATCTGATCCAGTCAAGGAGTTGCAGAGCCACAAGTCAGCCTGTTGTTCTTGGGACCAGGCCACCTCCACCAGCTCAGCTGGCGTAGAGATTCGTTGACTACATGGGTGACCCGAACGCGTTTGATTCTCAATTCATTGGTCCTTAAAGTAGTGATGGAACCCCCTCCTCCCCGTGAGAACTTGTAAATGGGCTGGCTCCTGCCTGCCTTTGGTAGGTGGTGACCACGGCGCTCCAGGCACACCTGGGTGAAGGATGCTGCTTGGTCCTGGGGCCCCTTCTATCCCAGTGGGCAGGATGCGGTGAAGGGGAGCAAGGATGATGGGGCATCCTGTGCTGGCCACTTCTCTCCTGGCTTCTCAGTCTCCCCCAGAAACTCAGTCATCCCTCATGAGTCAGACAGAGCATCTTTAAACCAGGAGCAAGATTGCTCAGGCCAGAGATGGTACCTGAAATAGGCAAGTTACAGGAAGTGCTTCTGAGGGTTTAAGAGTTGGAAGATTGCTTCTTTGAGTTCTTCCCTGCCTAGGCACAGTGACCATCTGTAATTGTCTCCTCCATTCATTCTTCTTCTTTTTTTTTTTTTTAATAAATTTATTTTATTTATTTATTTATCTTTGGTTGAGTTGAGTCTTCGTTGCTGCGCATGGACTTTCTCTAGTTGCGGCGAGCGGGGGCTACTCTTCGTTGCGGTGCACGGGCTTCTCATTGCGGTGGCTTCTCTTGTTGTGGAGCACGGGCTCTAGGCGCGTGGGCTTCAGTATTTGTAGCACGCGGGCTCAGTAGTTGTGGCTTGCGGGCTCTAGAGTGCAGGCTCAGTAGTTGTGGCGCACGGGCTTAGTTGCTCTGCGGCATGTGGGATCTTCCCAGACCAGGGCTCGAACCCGTGTCCCCTGCATTGGCAGGCGGATTCTTAGCCACTGTGCCACCAGGGAAGCCCTCCATTCATTCTTGTCAGGAGTGGCCTGTTGCGTTCATCCCCCCGGGTCTGTGTTATGAGCCCAATGGAGACACTGTTTGGCGGCCTCTTGCCATCCTCTTGCCGTCCTCTTGCCAGAGCCCTGACCAAGAATCAGTGTTCAAATAGAAATCAGGATGATTCCAGGTCTCTTTCCTAATTAGCAGGAAGCACAGAGCCAGTGAAAGCAAACAGTCAGCTTGGTAAGGCCAGGGTGGGGGCTGCCCATTTGGGGAGGGGTTGGCCACACTGATTGGTAGATCCACTGGGCTTCTGTTGTGTCAGTTGGTTCCACAGCCTGGCACAGACCATGGCAGTAGTTGGCAGAGGGAATTATAGGCAAGGGTTAACTCATCCCCAAACCCCTTGATCACTAAGAGTAAAGAAGTAGGTAGACTCACACTAAGCCAGTGGTTTTTGCAGATGGAACATTCTGGGTTCGACTTTTCAAGAGCAGCCTGGAAGTCCATTAACAAGGGACACGTGTAATCTTTCAGAGGAACAAATTTGAATCAGAGGAAGCCAGTCCCTCAGCTCACAAGTGAGCCCAGCCATCCCCTCAGCACAGCAGCTTTGTAATTCTGTAATCATCATTCCCAAAGAACCTTCATTCTAGGACTGGTGGAGCCACTTGAAAATTTCATCTCATTTGGTAGGGAAATTGCATGCTAGCATGACATTTAGAAATGAGAAGGCTGTCTTGGGACCTGTCCCTCAAACGTATTTTGTCACCACATAGACTGGCTCACAAATGGTACCCCCCGCTTTCTCCCACGTGCTACGTTGGGTCTCTCTCATTCATAGGATGGTTAATCTCAGTTTAGCCTCTGGGCCTTCGCTCTCAGTAGGTTTTCCTTCATTTTACAGGATAGACGAGCTGGTGCCTGAAAAGAAATGTGACTTTTGAAAGGAATTGGCAGATACTACAGGAGTTCAGAGGCGGCTGATACCCAATTATTCACGGTCATGAGGGAAAGGGGTTGAATGAGAAATAGAAATCCACACGTAACCCAGACCTCTTGTTAATCAATAGCCTGCTCTTCCACCATGCCTTTAACCTTCTTGGGCTGATTCATGGCTCTCTTCAGAACTGAGATCCTGAGTGATCAGTACAAAAGAAGTAATTTACCAACCCCTTTCTTAATGAGGAGCATCGAGAGGAACTGAAATTCTTTTTTTTTTTTTAATGTATTATTATTACTGTTTTTGTTTTTCACTCAGAGTAAAGTGTCGTTTTTCTTGAGCAAGTGGCAAAATGAGCTTCTTCTGTGGGTTGGTTTGTTCATTGTTGTCTTATCGGAGAACAGCATATAACACAGTGATTTTCTTTTTTGCTAAAAAGAAAAAAATTATTGGGATTCAGGCCTAGAATGCTTTGAAATAAAAACCAGGAGCCAGGAGAAGGAGGGTCAATTGCAATTGATAATTGAGTCTCCTTCCCCAGGATTTTAGGGCATAACTCAATCCGAGGGGAAGGAATGATAAGTATCTTGTTGAGATAAAGCCTGGCCAAAAACAGCCCCTGGCAATTGCTGCCATTTGTTATCTGATTAATGCACAAGGTACAGTCTTTCCTGAGCCTAAGAACCCCTGCTTGTCTTTATCGGTTGCTCGTTGTTCCAATTGAACTTGCGAAATAGTAATGTCCAAACCCACTGCAAACCTTGGGAGGTGGTGGTGCTTCTGATCTCAAGCTTTATGCAGTAGGATCCTGCGGAACCCCACAGACCACAGCCAACAGTTTGGGGGCACCTTACTCAAGGCCTAGGGAAAGGATCCATTTGGGGAATAAAAGCCAAGCCTGACTCAGAGGTGAAGTGTGCAGCAGGAGCTGCTACACCCACTTACGGGAACCAGAGCAGACATCTGTTCTTCCTCTCTGGTACTGTCCTTGCCCTTGCCCTTGACCCAGGGTCATTTAAAACCCAGAGTCTGTAGTCACTCGCTTCCTAAACTGTGGTAGGCAGAATGGCCCCACAAAAGACATCCACATCCCAATCCCTGGAACCTGTGGCTGTGTTACCTTACAGGGCAGAAGGGACTTTGCTGGTGTGGTTAAGTGAAGGATTTTCGGATGGGAAAATTATCCTAGATTAGCTGGGTGAGTCCAGGGTAATCACAAGGGTGGTAAGAGGATCAGAGACAGAGTGGCAGATGGAGATGGGATGCTGATAGAAGCAGAGGTTAGGGTGCTGTGAGGATGGGGCTCCGTGCCAAGGAATGCATGTGGCCTCCAGAAGCTGGGAAAGGCACGAGAATGGATTCTCCCTTAGAGCCTCTGGAAAAAACTGTCAACACCTTAACTCTAGGACCTGTGACCTCCAGAACTGTAAGAGAATACATTGGTGTTGTCTTAAGCCACTGGTTTTGTGGTGATTGTTACAGCAGCAATAGGAAACTAACAAGCTCCCACCTACGTCCAGGGTCCGAGGGAAGCCTGGGAGATGCTGATGTCAGGAGAGCAGAATCTAGCAGCAGTAGTGTGAGTGTGAAAAGTGGCAGTAGTGATGATGAAGGTGCTGTGATGCTGCCTTCTTCAGAGGTTGTTTTGAGCATAAAGTGAGGTACCATGAAAATACCCAGTAAATCTAAATTGTGAACCAGCAACCCTGATTGGCCGAGGCACTGGCTCATCGTGGCTCATGGCCCTTCAGGGACAGGCCAAGCAGGTAGAGCCCAGATCCTTACGTTTGTAAGCGTCTCTTTTATGACCATATATACCACCTGAAATTCACATCAGAGCACATTTGTGTTGATGGGTTCCCATAGGTGGGAGTTACTACCACTGTGTTTAGTCAATATATTAAAAAAAAAGAAGAAGAAGAACTGAATACATATTGGGAGTTTGTGTTGTATTTGTCACGATTTTCCTTCACAATTATATAATACTTCCCGTGTTCTCTAAGTGCCTTCACAGGGGCTAGCTTCACTGAAACTCACAATTCTTTGAGGGTCGGCAGGGTAGGTATCATCTCCCGTGTTGTAGATGCCAAGAGAAGGAAGCTCCAAAGGCAAGCTCTTAATACACGACTGAGATGAGGCTAAACTTGAACATCTAGCCCAGAGAGGGGAGCAGATCATGCTGGTTAAGAGCAGACAGTCCTGCCAGTCACTAGCTGGGTGACCTTAGGCAAGTTACTTGACCTCTCTGTGCTTCAGTTTCCTATCCGTCAGTGTAGGGATAATCATAGTACATACCTCATAGGTTTGTTGTGAGGTCTAAGTGATCATAAAGCCATAAAATGCTTAGAGTGATGCCAGGCACATAGTAGGGTGTGTGATTGTGTCTCAACGGCCGCAGCACCAGCTACACAACCATAGCCAGAGTCAGCCGACTACATATTTCAGTGCCCACACTCCGTGATTGCCCACATACTACAAGCCAAAAGCATCCCAAACCATCCCGTTCTACTTGAACATTCCAAAGTGCTAAACTAAGTTGGTGCCTTAAGCTCTAGACCAGAGATCCACGAACGTTTTCCAGACAGTCAGAATTTTAGGTCTCTGTTGCAGTGACTCAACTCCGCCCTTGTAGTCTGAACGCAGCTGTTGACAATATGTAAATGAATGGACACGGCTGGATTTGGTCCACGGGCGACCGCTGCTTTAGACAATGCTGAGAGCCAGAAATCCCAAGTTCAAGTCCCAGCCTTCCCACCGTACAAGGGCGTTCTGGAGCAAGTCATGAAGACTCCCAGGACTCAGATCCTTCACCTCTAAAAATAGGAATCACAGTGGTGATTCTTTCAAGTGAATGGTGAGCCGATGAGAGCGTTTGTAAACTATAGAGGGCTGAGCCTAATTTGGTTATTAGTATTTTGTTGCTGATGTACAGTCGTGGTCCAGGCCACCTGTGGTGGATGAAGCATGCACGTGCACTTGGTAGAAAATGTTGGGTGTCGGCCGACCAGCTCTCCTGTCTGCAAATGCATGATGAAATCAGGAAAGGGCTATTTGATTTCAATTACATTCATCTTCTTTTGGGATATGAGAGGAGCACCAGCCTCTCAAAGCTTCCCTTTCCTGCCATGAGATATTTCTCAAGAAACAATGCTTTCATTTTAGCCCCAATTGATCTCCATTCTGGAAATTGCAAATGAGCAAAATGACCGTGATGAATGGGGGCTCGTGATGAATGGGGGCTCGTGATGAATGGGGGCTCGGGAGAAACACAATGCTCGGGCTCAATGTCTCAGGCTGGAGAAGGGAAACCTGGAGGCATTATCTGGGGAAGATGGGCGGGAAGTGAATTGCCGAGCTGAATTACAGGATGGTTGGTGAATAAATGCATTGTGCTGAGCAATTATGCATCTCATTAAGATGCCCTCAGTTTTGGCCCCAATACTACGGGAATTGTCAGAGCGATTATGTGCAAACCTCAATTTTGAGGTTTGAAAAGCGGTCAGCACATAATTGGCAGGAGAAGAAAAAGAAGGGAGATGGTTCGAAACAATAGGGATTAAATGGCTGTTGAAGCAAAGAAGACAGGGATGTGAAGAGGCACGTTGATCACTCAAGACTCAGTGTGTGTGGTCTCAGGGTCACACTCGGGCCACGTGGACCATGCATTTGGTGCCCTTAATAGGCCTTCTGGGAATCAAAGCGGTTTGCTCTGTAGAAAGTTTCAAGTGTGCTTGGGGCATGTTTATTGAATGAATGAATGACTGGTGCTGGCCACATGATTGTCAAATAAGTGAATGAAGGAGGGAAGGAATGAATGAACAAATTTATAAACCAATACTTCATATGAAATGAAATGATAATAGTACCTACCATTGTATGACTGGTGGGAGAATTAAATGGGAGAATGCATCTGAACCTGCAGCACAATGCCTGACAGTAGCAGGCACTCAGTTTCGGCTGGTACTGTTATTACGTTTCCGCATGTGTATTAGTCTGCTTGGACAGCCATAACAAGATGCCACAGACTGGGTGGCTTAAACAACAGACATTTATTTCTCAGTTCTGGAAGTCCAAGGTTAAGGTGCAGGCAAGGTTGATGTCTGGTGAGATCTCTCTTCCTGCCATGCAGACAGCTGCCTACATGCTATGTCCTCATGTGGCCTCTTCTCAGAGAGATCTCTGGGGTCTCTTCCTCTTCTTCTAAGGGCACCAATCCTGTTGGATTAGGGCCCCACCCTTATGACCTCATTTAAACTTAATTATCTCCTTAAAAGCCTTGTCTCCAATTATAGTCACACTGGGTGGGGGGAGTTAGGGCTTCAACATATGAATTTGGGGAGGGCACAGTTCTATAACACTCAGTAAAGAATCAAACCTTGCTTTTGCCTAACCCTGTCACTAAGCAGCTACACTGGAATAATCTTTTCCTGGGAAGAGGAATTGGAAATGTCCCAGTGTTCTGGAAAATTGGGTGGATTTCCCACAGCGTATGTCCTTCCACATGGGGGTGTCTGTCTCGTGCTCTTCAAAGACCCCAGCAGTCATCCTTTTACTCCCCACTGTTAGACAAATGGGCAACTCACTCATGCTTTTTTTTTCTTAAAAAAAGCAAAATACCTGAACTCTCTCTCTAAGGCTTCTGTAAAACACGTGCCCTGGGAGAGGAAATCGACCTCGTGAACCCACTATTCTGTGTTAGAGAGAGCACTAACTAGATCTCATTTCTTTTTCTATTTTCGTTTTCATCTCCAAATATGCCTGGAAGACAGTGAAAGCTCATTAATTTGAACCCTGCTCATTTAGAATATGTTACATTTCCTCCAAGTTCACCATGAAGTAGGAATTCGTGAAGCAAATTAATTGTGTGAACATAATTAGAAAAGACGAGTCGTGTAGAGCTGGGAGGTACCTGGAGGTGATCCAGTCCTTTCCCTTGGTGGCTTTTTCTTTTCAGATGAAGGAATTGAGGCCCAGCAGGCAGACCTGGCTCCTCCAAGCTCACACAGTGGGACTGTTTCCCTTCCTTTAGGACCCCAGCCTAATTCACGGAGTCTTGTTTGTTTGTGAAAGACACAGGCGCTTTACCACTATGGGTTCCTTTTACTATGTGGACTTCACATATTAAAAGTACATTTAAAAAAATATTCTGCATTTCAAGTTTTCCACTAATTATGACTGGCCTTCTCCCAAGTTAGTTTGAGCTATTTGGTGAGGTTTTATAGTTATTTAATAAGAAAAAGCTTTTTAAAAACCTTATAAAAGCTTCTGTACAATTCATTCTAACCAACACTCCCCCTTAAAATTATGTCACTAACAACTTCTTTTTAAAAGGCCAGAACTTTTGTCTATTCATGTTAACCTTAAAAGCAGCATTCACCGAACCCCTGAGAAACAAGAAGTGTAATACTTTCTAGGATTGGGGCAGAGCAAATGAAATTAATGCACGTGAAAGGGTTCTGTACATTTGGGAAGCATATACAAATGCTTTATGTTTTCCTTTATTGCCGTCTCTGGTCTGGGCAGCCCCCCAAAGAATGGTCGAAATACGTTTGTGGATGTAAAGGCAGAATTTCTGTGGAGATTCCCCAGGGAATGGGCTGTTTTTCCATGGGATTTAAACAAATAACTGAGATGCCTATTTATTTATTTAAATCAAACTGTAACTGCCACAAGGCCTGGAATGTTCTCACCAGCACATCAGCACGTCCTCTCCCTGGAGTCAGACCAATTAGGGCACCAGACAGCAATCAACAGATTATTTAGTGAGCGCAGGTTCAGAGTACCGGTGAGGTGGACAAAATTACAATGTGTTCCTTAGCCTTGGGACTTGAGGAATTCTCTGCACAGCCATGGTCAACAAGAGTGGAGCACTCCCAGTATTTGGGGGGGCTTCTAAATCTCTCCTTCTTGGATATTTAATGCATCTTTAACTCCATTTTGGAGATTGTGGAAGATGAAGGGTTATTCCCTTATTCGTAAGGCCAGTTCTGTACTTGGTAGGATGATGAGGGTGATGGTGATGGTGATGATGATATAGCGGCGGTGGTGGTGGTAATAACAGCAGTAGTAGTTGTCGTTAACATTTCTTGCACACTCACTCTGTGTACCAGGCACTGTTCTGGTGCTTTGCACACATTATTTGAATCATCACAACCCTGTAATGTAGAAACTCGGTTTGACAGATGATGATGACAAAGCCCAGAGAGGTTAAGAACTCGCCTTAGGTCACACAGCTGGCAAGTGACAGCAATGAGAAGTTAACCCTGGCCATCTCGTGCCCTCTCACTGCCTCCTGGCCTAGTGCTCTGTCTCCACCTGCCAAGGCTCTTAACGAGTCCCAGGACACACGCTGCTCCCATACGGTGACTCAGAGGCCCGGGAGCAATGTGTGTCAGGGCCCCGACATTAAGCCTGAGGTCAGGAGACAGGAGACAGGAGTTCTCTTTCTTAATCCCAAATGTCCAAATGTCCCATTTCTCCTGTGTTTCCTTTAGGGGGCCTTATCTTCAGTTGACAAGCGCTGACAGGTGGCCCCTCACCTCACAGAGCCAACTGACCACACGAGCCTAGTCTCTTTAGGGTTCAGTTTTTTGCATTCAGGAAAAGACAAAGGGCAAAAGATTTCTGTTTTCAGCTGCCAGGGTCACAGCATGGGCCTCTCAAAGCTTGCTGAATTTGGAAGCATTTCTGGTTTCCTTCTCAGAAAGCAGTAATTTGACTTTGGGCCACCGGTGCTCGGTGAAATGAGTTTGTTATCAAGGGTAATGTGTTGAGTTCCTCTGATGCAAGAGGATCAGCACCAGCTATAATGAGCAGCACCGTTTCAGTTGAGCTGGCTTCTCCCTCCCTCTTCAGTCTCATCTTGGGCCCCTCTTTCCCTTCCCAATCATTACAGGACCTGGTTCAGTTCCTCTGTTGTACTTGCTTCTTCCTGCCACTGGGCCTTTGCACATGCTGTTCCCACTGCCTAGAAAGCTTTCTCCTCTCCTCACCTCTACTTGGTTAACTCCTGCTCAGCCCTAGGACCTGTTACATGTTCCCTTAGCTCCTTTACTTCTCCTTTTAAGCCCTTTACCTATTGTAATTATTTTATTTTATTTTTGTTACTTAAGTGCCGTCTTCCCCGTTGGATGCTAAGGTCCATGCTGGCTGCCTCTGTGCCTGCTTTATGGCTAATGTAGTTCCTGAAACATGGTGGCTACTGGGTAGATGGGGTGAGAATGGGGTGCCCCAGTCTTCAAAAGAGCTGGGTCTTCTGGTCAGTCTATACAGTAACTCCTTTTCCATCCATCCCAGATCCCAGATCTAGAATGGCCGATAGAGAAGTGGTTAAGATGAGAACTCTAGACTCAGGCTGTCTGGGTTTGTATCCCAGCCTTGCCTCTTACTAGCTATATTTTTCTATTGCTGTGTAACAAATTACCACAAAGTTAGCATTTTACAGCAACACACATTTATTATCCCAGTTTCCACGGTACAGGAGTCTGGGCAGGCTCGGCTGGATGCTCTGCTCAGGGTCTCACCAGGCTGCAGTCCAGGTGTCGGCCAGGGCTACAGTCCATGTGAGGGTCAGGTCCCCTTCCAAGCTCTCGTGGTTATTGGCAGAATTCGTTTTCTTTTAGCTGTAGAAATCACAGCCACTTGGTTTTTCTAGGCCAGCAGGAGAGTCTCTCTGAGTTTAGAGAAAGTCTAAGCCCTCTTTAGAATGCTCAAAGAGGATGGGGCCCGATAAGGTCAGGCCCATCCAGCATCACTTCCTTTTAGATTAACACACAGTCAACTGATTAAGGACCTTAGCATCTGCAAAATCCTTTTGCCTTATAATGTAACGTAATCATGGAAGTGATATCGTATTCCCAGGTCCTTTCTGCGCTCAAGGGGAGAGGATTATAGAGGGCATCTATATCAGGGAGCCAGAAATCACAGGGACCATCTTAGAACTCTGACTATTAATCTAGCTGTGTGGCCTTGAGTAGGTTGCTTAACCTCTCTGTGCCACTGTTGCATCATCTATAAAGTAGGAATAATAGTAGCACCCACTTCATAGGGCCTGTTATGAAGATTAAATGAGTTAATTTATGTTAAACGCTTAAAACGATTCCTGGCAGGTGGTGAGTATTCAGTAAATGTTAGCCGTTACAACCATAAAGATGACGATAATCCTCAACCAAGCCAGTGGGATCCAAGGTTAAAAATCCAACCCACCAACTGGCTGGAAAATGAAACCTGAGAAGCCAGGCCGAAGGGGAAAGAAGAGACTGGAGACTGTCAATGAGCTTGGTAAATAGGCCATGCTAAAAGGAAAGCTGACAGCTTCCATGCCACGGGGCGAACACGGGTGAAGCAGATGGAAAGCTATATCAAATTACTAAAGCAAATTGGATATAAGTGGGTGCACGTGCCCACCATTTTAGTTCCTTTCATTAAAGCATCTCTTCTCAAGACAAAGAGCAATGTTACCTCTCCAGGAAGCTTAAAATCCCTTACATCAGGAATTTTAAAAAAAAATTTTTTTTTAAAGTCTTTATTGAATTTGTTACAATATTGCTTGTTTTATGTTTTGGTTTTTTTCTTTTTTTTGGCCGTGAGGCATGTGGGATTTTAGCTCCCCGATCAGGGATCGAACACGCACCCCTTGCATTGGAAGGCGAAGTCTTAACCACTGGACCACCAGGGAAGTCCCTACATCAGGAATTTAATCAAGGCGGACACCCCGAATGTGAATAGATGAACATAACTGGATATTTGGGCAACTTTTGTAAGCAGCTGCACCCCCAAATTTAGGTTTGACCTAAAGGAAGGCTTTCTCCTGAAACAGGATCCCAGTTGGTTCAGTTTAAAAATAAGGGTTCCTCGTCACCCCGGTGAGACCGACCACCACGTGAACCGGTACCGTGAGATGGGGCTGCCGGGAGGCTGCTGCGGAAACCTGCTCCGTGATGCCTGCGTTTTGCTGGGGAGCGTTAAGAACTGATCTGTTGCTCCGTCTGGGATGCTGTTAACCAAATGTGGGCAGACACAGCGAGGTGAGTCAACGAAGCAAGTTCACGCTGGCATATTTATGCATAGCGGCGGGCAGGGAGAGGAAGATGACGCAGCTTCTGTCTTTGGAAGGAAGTCACTTCACTGAAATCCCTCTCAGTTGGGTCACCCAGGGCAAGTCATTCACTCTCTTTAGATTGTGTGCTTTACATCTGTTAATTCAACTCAAGTACTATTGACGGTGGTGGTGGGCACCTCTGGCACTCTGCCGAGACCCCCTCGCATCCCCTTATGGTTTCCAGGCACCCATCCTGCAACTTCTACGTGCTTTGTTTCTTTTTTTTTTTAATTAATTAATTAATTTATTTTTGGCTGTGTTGGGTCTTCGTTGCTGCGCGTGGACTTTCTCTAGTTGCGGCAAGTGGGGTCTACTCTTCGTTGTGGCGCGCGGGCTTCTCATTGCGGTGGCTTCTCTTGCTGCGGAGCATGGGCTCTAGGCACACCGGCTTCAGTAGTTGTGGCACACGGGCTCAGTAGTTGTGGCTCGCGGGCTCTAGAGCGCAGGCTCAGTAGTTGTGGCTTGCGTGCTTACTTGCTCCACGGCATGTGGGATCTTCCCGGACCAGGGCTCGAACCCGTGTCCCCTGCATTGGCAGGCGGATTCTTAACCACTGCACCACCAGGGAAGTCCCTACATGCTTTGTTTCTAATGGCTGCACCTGCGACTTGTTTCTGAGGCTGCATTTGGGCTCCTGAAGTTGCTTCTTCCTATGCACAGAGATAGGGAAGAATCCAGGATTTACCTCTTCCTGGGCAGCCCTGAGCCCGGCTCCATCATCCCAAGGTGCGACAAACTCAGAAGAGTGAAGTTATGCTCCTGAGCTCCCCATGGGATCCAGTTTAAGACTGGCATTAAGCCTGAAATTACATCCTTGCTGGGCTTCTTCACTCCCCTGTCCTACTCCCAGGACCGGCAACATAATTTGTAGGGCTCCTTGTTAAAATATTATTAAAAATCAAGATCTCGGGGCTTCCCTGGTGGTGCAGTGGTTGAGAATCCGCCTGCCAATGCAGGGGACACGGGTTCGAGCCCTGGTCTGGGAAGATCCCACATGCCGCGGAGCAACTAGGCCCGTGAGCCACAGCTACTGAGCCTGCGCGTCTGGAGCCTGTGCTCCGCCACAAGAGAGGCCGCGATAGTGAGAGGCCCGCGCACCGCGATGAAGAGTGGCCCCCGCTTGCCGCAACTAGAGAAAGCCCTCGCACAGAAACGAAGACCCAACACAGCCAAAAATTATTAATTAATTAATTAATTTTAAAAAAAATCAAGATCTCAAGATGGTGACAGCAGAACGTTACACCCAGCATGAGACCCTTGTGATTGGCAGGCCCTGTGTGACGTCACAGGTAACACACCTGCGTAGCTGGCCCTGCCTGTTCCTTCCGCTTTCCTGGGAGCATCGCTTATTAAGTCACTTGCGCATGAATTCTTGTCTCGTGCTCTGCTCTGGATGGATTCTAAGATGCATACGGCACCAAGCCTTCCCTTGAGGAGCCGGGGGAAGACAGATGAAGGCACAGATCATTATATCACACGTCAGACCATGAGGCGAAGCCCGATCCTGGAGGTACCCGCAGTGAGCGATGTGGGGAGGAAAATGCTGTCTGTGAGTTCATGAAGGCTCCTGGGTCCAGGCCAGGATTCTTTCATCTGCCCTGGAAACATGCTGTGCGCCCCAAATGCTGGACAGATAGAATTGGGGTTGATGGTGTGGGAGAGGGAATAAGAGGTGACTTCAGAAAGGAGGCACAGCGTGAGCGACGGTGTAGAAGTAGGACCTCTGTTTATTGAGCAGGGGCCTACTGTGTCTGTGTGCTCAGTGCAGAAGGTTTGAATTTAAAATGACCCAATCCCTGCCCCCAGGTTGCTCCTGAGAAATGCTTACAATCAGCTCAAGTTGAATTCTGTGCAAGGGAAGTGCTAAGCTGAAGTGGGCGAGAGGAAGTACTAGTTATGAGAAGGAGTCTGGTCTTCCAAGAAATTACCATTAGTCATTATGAGTCCTAGAGATTCACATCAACGAAAATATTCCCTAACCATGAAATCTCAGGAATTGACAAGCTGTTGGGATTCATTTTGGGGGAGATGAGGGGAAGCCTCTGGAAACTACTCCATGTAATTGGTTGCCTAGTCCACTCAATTTGGTTCCCTAAGTCTAACTCATCAGTTTGCTCGGATGAAAGTGTTAAATCCTCTTCCAAGTTTGTTGAACTCTTATTTGAAATGATTCCAGGTCCCTGAGTTGCCCTTCAGCTGCATCCCAGCCTGGGCTGGGGTTGGTACTCTGCAGACAACACCCACTCTTTCCTGCTCCTCTCCAGGGAGCCCACAAACACCCTACCAGTTTCCCAGAACACTGAAGCAATTGTTGAAATGAAGGAGTCTCCACCACCGAAGCCAGGAAATGCAGGCACTGGCTGTGGTCCTCCCAGGGAGGGCAGGAAGGGGAGGTGGTGTTGAAATGCCCGTGGTTCTGTGGGGCCCTGGGAAACTCTTTATCATCGACTTTGTCAGACTGAGGCCATCCCTCATTTTTCACAGCATGCCTACGGGCAAGGCGGATGATAGCTCTCCCACTGGGAATAAGGGCATAAATGCCATAAAAGCCACGGGGCTTTGCCAGGAAGCGGAGGTGGGGACTTCTTCTGCTTTATGTTGTGCTGTTTTTCTAATACTTGAAATATTTAGTTGCTCCGATGTGAGCATCCAGTGATCACGGCTCATGATTCTTCCTTGGCAAATGTCCCATTTGGGGCAGTAAGTCACAATTTCTTCACTGCCTTCTATTAAGCAATTAAAAGAAGGCACAGATTATTCTTCTGGATATATATAATCAGATGGTTTTTAATTACTTAGTGGTGCTGGGAGAGGGAGAGAACAGTGAGGGGAAGAGCCTGACGGTTTCCTCTCTTCCTCTGCTGTCTTAATTTGGATTTATTTTTTTTCCCGAGGCTTCAAAAGCATCCTTGAACGTGGCTGTGCGCAGTGGGGCCCCTGCCAGCCTCAGGCCACATCTTAGGGTCCTATTTCCCAGGAGGTTTCTTCTAGCCCTTCTGACACTCCAGCGCCTCCTGTCACCTGACTGTTCCCTCTGCCTGTGGCATCCTCCGCAGTCTCAGATCCACTTACCGTGGCTTCCTCAGGAAAGCTTTCTCTGGTGCCCCCACCTAGCTTAGGTCCCCTCATCATAGGCTCTCACTGTGCCCTTTGCTTTTCTTTTATAGCACTTCATACTTCATTCATTCAACAAATCTTTATTGAATACCTACTATGTGGCAGGCTCTGTTCTAGGCACTAGTGACAGATCAGTGAACAAAACAGACACAAACCCCTGTCCTCATGGAGCTTGTATATTCTAAATTCATTGAGATTGTGATGATGAATAATTATTCGGCAGTTAGTTTATTGACGTGTCTTCCCCACTAGCCTGGGAGCTCCATGAGGACAGAGCCATATCTGCCTTGACCAGAGTCTTCATCCTGCCAAGGGCCATGTAGACATGCAGTAGGATCTCAGGGAACGCGAGGCGGCTTGTGATCTGATGCCTGCCCTTTGATCATCTCGGCTCCCCGAGGTGGTGGTGTCTTCCCTTGGAATCCAGACATCATCATGTGGAATTAGCTTCTCAGGAGTGGATTACAGCCCATGAGAGGGAATGTAAGGGAAGAGGAGTCAGCTCAGTCATGGGTCTTCCAGAACCCCGGGGGTCTCCTCTCTCTGTCCTCTGTGATGCACCCCACAAATCTATTTCAGCAACTTTGGTTTGAACCCACGACTGGCTGCTTCCTTCTGATCTGTCTTCACTTCAGGCATTAACCTCCTAAAAGCCCACCTGGAAACTTCCACTGAAAAATGCATCATCGCCTTCCTCAACAAGATGTGTTTGCTCCATTTATCTCATGGGGCGGTTTATGTGACCACGTGTTCATTATGCAGTCATTCATAACGTAAGGGAAGGGGCAGGGCCAGGACTGGACAGAGGCAAGCAAGGCTCCTGGGTTGCAAAAGGTCAGGCAGCGTTGACTGTCAGGGCTGGGCAAGTGCAGGGCAAGTGCAGGTGCACAGATCTGGCCCTGGGAGGGAGAGTAGGAGGGTATGTGGGTGTGAGTGAAGGCATGAAGGCATGAAGGCCCTTCTCTCTGGTGCAGCAGTGGAAGTGAAATCCTGCCTGGTCTCTATAGCTAACTCCACCCCCTTGTAGATTTCACTGATCACCAAAGCCTTTCATTAGGTGATCCCGACGCCAGATGTGAGCCCAGGGTAACACATTGAGGGGCCTTAACACAGCCTTTCCTGATTCCCCCCCACCATGTCTGTGCTTTGTATGTTGCAAAAGCCTGTGAAAGACAGTGTAAAGAAGGGAGAGGGCCAGAATCTCCACCTTTTCAGGAATAAAAAGTACATATTTCCTCTTAAATGATCATTTACAGGCCCCTTCCATCGCAAATGCTACTTGGTCACCTGGCGGCACGTGTCCAAGGCTTCTCATCTTTTAATACATGCCTAGACTCCTAAAAGGACTGTAATTGCCAGTTGTCTTACAAGCAATCATCTCATCACAGGGTGGTTTGGGAAGAGAGTTCAGGAGGCAAACAACGGCACGAACACCTGGCAAATCCAATTCAGCTGGATAATGTCTTTGAACCAGACGAAAAATGACTGCGTTGACGGCTCCGCGTTTCCAGACATTTGGTGGGTTGATATAGCCATAGGAAACGTCTATGGCCACATCTGCTGTCGCAGACCTTATCTGAGTGTTATGAATCCCATTTCTCACTTCTAGTCGGGGAAGAGTTCATCCGTGCGGGTTTCATCTGAGAAGTGAAGTAGGGAGCCCAGTGGTTGCAGATGTGGGGTCATGGCTCAGTAATCGCTAGTGGAGAAGCAACTGCTGCTGGTCAAGTCCTCTGTGTTCAACAGATCCCAGGCTAACACGTGACACGGCCTGGGCGAGCATCATTCCCATTTGGCCCCGTGGTGGTTTTCATTCCAGGCAGGATGGGCTGGACCAAATATAATTTAATAACTAATAATAATATAGCTAATGCTGATGGTGGGTTATGTGCTAAGAGCTTTACATGAAGTTCTATTATGGATTGTAACCGTGATCACCCCCATTTTACAGATGTAGTCACTGAGGTCGAGGGAGCTTGGTGACTGATCTCGGGTTGTGCAAGAGAGCATTGGTGGAGTCGGTATCCAAATCCAGGTCGTCGGCCATCCTATATCCTCATTTTTGTGCTGTTCAGTGTTCTCAGTGTTGACTTCTCCACCCAATCCTGCCACCTTCTTCTTTAACCAGACTGAGTTTCTCTCTGGCTCAACTAAACATCACGGGCCACCCCTTCCTTTCCAGAGGACAATGGAGGCCTGGAGAGTGGAGACCAAACCAGAGGAACATCCCAGGTCTTAGCCCTTTGCACAATTCTGCACGTTTGTTCTCTGTGTTCTCTCTGCCAGCTTGAGGTGCTCCTCTAAAAGTCCTTGGCCCTTTGGGCATGCTCCAGTATTCTCCATCTCTGTGGCACCTTTTATGGCCAATTCAGGTAAAAAGGCAAGAAGGAGCACCCTCTTTCCTTCTCTAACACTTGTTTTGTGTGTGTGTGCGCCATTTATTTAATTAGTGGCATTGTATAAGAATCTGAACCTGAATCTTGGTTCTGCCACTTACCAGCTGTGTGACCTTGGGCAAGTTACTTAACCTCTCTGTGCTTCACTTTCTTCATCTGTAGAATGATGGTGATATTAGCAGTAGGTGTGGAGTGAAGGTGAACCATATGCCTGGATTCGAACTACCATACTCCCTAATGGAGGTGGAATGGGAAAGGGTGATCAGCACCCAATGGCTGCTCAAGTTACCAGCACCTACCACTCTGGGGACACTCTTGGGGCGGGGGGTGGTTGGAATGGGGTGGAGCATGGTGTGAAGTTGGGGTTGGGGTGACATAGAAAACCAGCTGACACATCTGCCAGGAATCCCCTTCTATTGGCCTGGCCAGTTTGCAGAGAAAGAGCTGTGGGAATTTGTCTCCAGTTCCTTTACCTGTGTTGCTGTGATGGAAATCTCCACTGAATATGTGAGGGAAGAGTTTCTTTATCTGCACAGGTCCAGGTCCTGCAATTCCTTTTGTTCCCTGTAATGTTATTTTCTTTAGTTTTCAGCTTTTTTCCTCCCTTTTTTTCTAAAACCAGAAAGGTATCAGCAGTCTTCAAAGAGTGGTGGATTTGAGCTTAGCAAATCTCAAATATCAACGGCAGGCACAGATCCAAAGAGCTGTGTACATGCCTTTTCTCCTGGCACTCAAGCTGAGCATGTCTTTTCTAGAAATGTCAGTCTGGGAGTGGAAAGCTTGAAAATGTCAGTGTAAAGTGCATTTCCTGGTCTTGTTACTCTAGATGCACCTTGGCTTAGTGACTTTCAGGGACCGGGGTTCTCAGAGCTACATCTGGTTTCCCATGACCTTTATAGGAATTTTATGCGATCCTGGGGTCACTGGGACATGTGGCAGTAACTTCTGACTTTTGCACTTTGAGATACAGGTTTGGAGTCCCATATCCTATATCGCCATTTTTGGTATCAGTTGACACGGTTTGGACTATAGTAGGATATACTTGTATATTACAGTTTGAAAATTAATATGACAAAATATTTTAAAGCAGCTGGTCACAGCACAGAGATTGAATATTCATAGCATTATTCATAAAGGCTTTAAACTGGACACAATGCAAATGCCTACAAACGTGTGAATGGATATATAAAATGTGGTATATCCATGCAATGGAATACTACTGGGCAATTAAAAAGGAGCAAGTACTGATATATGCAATAACAAGGATGAATCTCAACAACATTATGCCAAGTGAAGGAAGCTGGACTCAAAAGACTACAAACTGTCTAATTCCATTGATATGAAATTCTAGAAAAAGCAAAGCTATGGTGATAGCAGATCAGTTGTTGCTTGGGGCTGGGGTGGGGCAATGATTGACTGCAAGGGGCAGGAGGGAACTTTTTGGAGGTGATGGGAGGATTTTAAAATTTGGATGTGGTTGTCCTTGCAGTTTTTAATATAATTTACATTCACTGAAACATCAATCTGTACACTTAAAATGGGTAAAATTTATTGTATGTAAGTTACAGCTCAATAAATTGGTAAAAATGATTTTTAAATGGCAAAAAAATATAATTGGAATGAACAACATGACCTAAAAATTGGGCAGAGGACATGCGAAGGCATTTCAGGAGAGAATACAAACGTCAATGAAAAGATGAAGGTGTCCAACCTCAATACTAATTTTTTTTAAAGGGGAAATTAAACAATGAATCTGGACACAGACCTTATGCCTTTCACAAAAATTAACTCAAAATGGATCACAGGCCTAAATGTTAAATGCAAAACTATAGAAGATAACTCCTAGAAGATAACATTGGAGAAAATCTAGGTGAACTTGGGTTTGGTGATGATAACCTTTTAGATACAATACCGAAAGCACAATCCATGAAAGAAAAAATTGATAGGTTGGACCTCATTAAAATTAAAAATTTCTGCTCTTCAAAAGACACTGAATGAAAAGACAAGCCACAGACTGGGAGAAAATATTTGTAAAACACATATCTGATAAAGAACTAGTTTTCAAAATATGCAGAAAACTCTTAAAATGCAACAGTAAGAATACAACTCAATAAGCATGTGAAAAGGTGCTCAACATCCTATCATTAGGGAATTGCAGATTAAAACAATAAAGAGATAGCACAACACACCTATTAGCATGTCTAAGATCAGTAACACTGACACCACCAAATGCTGGTGAGGATGTGGAGCAACAGGAACTCTCATTCCTCTCATTCATTACTGGTGGGAATGCAAAATGGTACAGCTACTTTGGAAGTTTCTTACAAAGCTAAACATACTCCTACCGTATGATCCAGCCGTTGTGCTTCTAGTTATTTATCCAGATACGCTGAAAACGTATGTCCATACAAAAACCTGCACATTGATGTTTATAGCAGCCTTATTCATAATTGCCAAAAGTTGGAAGCAACCAATGTGTCCTTCAGCAGGTGCACGGATAAACAAACTGTGGTACAGACAGACAATGGAATATTATTTAGCACTAATAAGAAACAAGCTATCAAGCCATGGAAACACATGGAGGAAACTTAAATGCGTATTACTAAGGCTGCATACTATATGATTCCAACTATATGACCTTCTGGAAAAGGCAAAACTATGGAGACAGTAGTAAGGATGGTTGCCAGGGGTTGGGGGGAGGGAGGGATGAATAGGCAGAGCACAGGGATTTTCAGGGCAGTGAAACTATTCTGTATGATATTGTAATGGTAGATACATGGCATTACACAGAGAGTGAGCCCTAATGTAAACTAGACATTGGTTAATAATAATGTATCAATATTAGCTTCTCAATTGTAACAAATGTACCACACCCATGAAAGATGTTAATTGTAGGAGAAGCTGGGAGTGAGGAGTGAGGGGGTAAATTAGACCTCTCTGTACTTTTTGCTCCATTTTTCCTGCAAACCTAAAACTGCTCAACGCTTCCCCCACCCCCCTCAAGTCTATTAATTTAATTAAAAAACAAAACAGTGGGCTGACCTTACTCACCTTCACACTGGCAAAAATGAAAAGGTGGATAGATGCTCCTCGGTGCCGGCCAGGGCATTCAGCCTCTGGAGGGCATGTTAGCAATGGGTAACAAAATGAAAAGTATGTAATGCCTTGAGCTGGCTTATTCCACTTCTGGGAGTTTGTCTTAAAGCAGTGGTTCTCAGCTGCCTAATGTCTGGACACAGTTTTGGTTGTCACGGGGAGTTGCCACTGGCATCTAACAGGTAGAGGCACCTAACAGGTGATGCTGCTAAACATCCTTTCCTGCGCAGGTCAGACCCCCCAACAGAGGGTTATCTAGCCCACATATCATTAGCGTCGCTGCTGAGAAACTCAATTGGGAAAGTGGGCAGGGACATAGATACTCATCTCAGTGGTTCACAGTAGTGAAAAATTAGAAATACCCAAAACATGATTCAGCAGAGATTAGTTAAATAAAAGACAATGTTATTCATACTGTGGAATCCTGTGCAGCCTTTAGAACAGCAGTGCAGAGCTACGATTTTAATATGAAAAAATGTTCATGAGACATTGTAAATGAGAAAAGATTACAGAGCAACACGCAGAGAATAATTCTGTCATTGTGAAGACAGAGTGTCTGTGCATTTCTTAAAACATCTGGGAAGATACCTACCAAAATCTCAAGCCTGTGTCTGAGTGGTTGGGATATAGGTGATTTTGACCCTCCAAAATTATTTTTGATATTTAGATTTTTTTTTTACAATGAACAGTTATTTTTTAATTAAAACAATAAAGCAAAAGTGCATTTTTTTTGAAATTAAAAAATTATGCAACTGGAAATGTAGTCAAGTTGGCTGAAGTTTTAAGGTTTATTTTCAACTATGACTTACATTTGAAAGTATTTTAAGGAATGAACTCCCATACCGATTAAGAGCCCACTACATGCCAGGTTTCAGTACATGTCATTTACTTCTCAAAAGATCCTGTTGAGTTGTTGTTCCTCAGCTCTGTTGTAGGCAGCAATGGGGTTATGCCCTGTGGTTTCCAAATCCCTTTCCTGCTCTACCACAGTAGGGTCTCTGCCACAGTGCATGGTAATGTGCTGATGTTGGATCATCAGTAATATGTTAGATTTTCTTCTTTATGTTTTTAAAAATCCCTAACACATGTAGGGGATTTCCATTTTGAGAATTCAGAGAACATTCCTAGAATTTCTATTCACACATACAAAAAAGTTTTCAGTACTGTTTTCTTTATTTGCTAACGACACTTGGAGAGCTTTTTCTTTTTTGGAAAGTTCCTTTATCTGGAATAGCTCATTCTAGATCAGGGATGGCAATGTGAGTTGTGCCGAGGAGTTGGGTTTGAGTCTCTTGAATGTATTTACTGGCTCCCATGAAGCAAAGACTTCACAGTTCCAACCCGGGGCGAGCAGGGAGCACATCACAACGTTCCCCGGCTGTCATCTCACAGTCAAGACACTCATACCTTATTCCCCTGGTACTGAGAGGAAGCAGTTTGAGTTTCCTTATTTCCCCTGGGGTTTGGGAGCTCAATTAACAAGGAAAGGGAACCCTTAAATGTCCTCAACTTTGCCACCTGCTAGGAGGCTGGTTTTCTTGGACGGTTTCTGCACGGGAGTTGTCTGGTGTAATTTGGAATGACTCACAGAATGGAGAACCATTTCATCTTGAGAGGAGAAGGCTTCCTCTCACTAATCACAGCCCTTACTGATGCTGAGAGGCTGTTGGGAAATGAGTCCTGCAGCCTCCACCCGACACTCACCAGAGCACACGCTCCTGAGTATCTGTTCAGAGAAGTTTCCAGACATCCCCAGGTGTTCCCTCCCTGCCCCTGACACACCTGGGCATTTCCTGCATCCTCCTGCTGTCTTTCATCTCAGATTGCCTTTAGACTCTCCACCCCTTAAAATTACATGCAACGACCTCCCCAGATATCACCCTCCCGCTGAGGTCTTTCCGTCCGTCCCCTTTTAAGTGGTTTTTTTTCTTGGTTCCATCCTTCATCAAGGACATTCTGTTTCCTGCCTCCAGTGTCTAATGGGTGGCCAGTCATCTCCCTTCAAATGCAGAGTAACTTCGCACAGCTGCCAGAAAGGCACACCTGTATCCCTGCAGCTGGCCTGGCACGGCCTGGGGATCCGGCCAGCGTCTGCCTTCCTGCCGGAAGAGTGTTCCTGCTTCGTGGTTTGGAGGCCCAGGGAGCAGCTCTGGGGAACAGGCTTGGAGTCTGGGTTGAAGTCCTGGTTCAAGCGTTTGGCAGCAAGCAGCGGGACCTTGCCCGTGGCACTGGCGCTCTGGACAGGGTAGTTCCGTCTCCAAGGGAAGCAGCAGGACTGGCCGGGTTGGGTGGGGAGGAACATCGGGGAACCCCAACCCAGGTCCCTGCCTTGAAAGTGGGGTTAAGGCTGCGCCCCCTGGGTGCCTGAGTCTGTGAGACAGTCTCGGGTCAGAGCCGAGAGGAGTAATTGCAGAGACGGGGCCTGGGCGTTGGAGTAGCCTGGCTTATCTGCGTGAATACCCGAGGACAGATCCATTGAAGCTGGGCTTATCGTACTTTCCAGTGAATAATAGTAGTTACTGTGGTTTGAGAGCCCTCACTGTGTGCCAGGTACTTGCAGTAACCCTCTGGGGCACGTACCCTGGTTATCATCCCCATTACACAGGTGAGGAAACTGAGGCTCAGAAAAGTTAAAGGAACTTGCGCAGCACAGAGCCAGGGGCTAGGCCAGGACTAGTGCTCAGGGCCTCCTGGCTTCTGCTTTGGAAGAGGTATTTGCCTTGGAAACTTGACCTGAGCTGGGGGAGGAGTGACCCACAGGTAGGGGTGGGTACCACACTTGTTTTTGCTTTGGCCTCTCCTGAGTTTGCTGTCTGTCTGCTCGAGCTCTGGAGGTGTGTCCCCAGACCCTGCTTTCCCCGAACTGGACCTGGCCTCCAAGGACCTGCAGCCCTCCACCCTGCCCTCCTCCTGGCTTAGCTGAAGACTAATCCCTCGTCCCATTAGGTGAGCCAAGACAAGATTAGGGCTTTATTAAAAGGAAATTAAACTAGGAAATGAAAGGATAAACAAATCCCCAACGAGAAAAGGCAACAGCAGCAGAGCAGATGAGTTTACAGAACCCAGTTCTTTATCCTCCAGGGCTGGACACCTCCCCACGCACCGTCCACCTCCTGTCTTCCCCGCCCTCGCCAGCTCTGCAGGTTGGCCGTGGTCAAGATGGCTGCACGGTGCTTTCAGCAGACGTGCTTCTCTAGGGGCCTGGGCGGTGGGGCCGTGGTCTCTAGCACCTTGCTCATGTCTGTCCCTCCTTTTGGCCCTTTTCTGAGTCTCACGTATAGAAAGCTCCTCCCTGGGGAATGGACCCAGGTATTGGCTTCTGTACATCTCACCCCCTCCATGGGGAGAAGCTGCATTTCCTACTCCTCTGTATCCCACGTCCCAAGGCCGTGGGTGGCCCACTCCGCCCACCTCTCTAGCCTCACTGTTCGTCCTCTCTGATCCTGCCCCACTGTTGTTTCTCTGTCACCTCAAGCTTCTAAAGGCCTCCACCTGTGCTCTTCTCTACCTACAGTGCTCTTCCCCCGCCACCTGTTTTCTTGCCCAACTCCTACTTTTTCTTTAGACCTTGTCTTAAATGTCTCTTCTCTGGAAGGCTTCCCCTGACCTGCCTTAACTAGGTTCCTCATGGCCTCTTGAAATCCTCCTTCACGGCACTCATCATAGTGGTAACTGGGGATTTCTTTCATGCCCATCTCGTCTGCCAGACTCTAAGCTCCTTGAAGGCCGGGGCCGATAGGTCCCACTCAGCCCTAAATCCCTAAGCCTGGCAATTACTATTTGGCTATTCAACCATTCACCTATTCAGTTATTCATTCAACAAATACTTCTTGAGTGTCTACTGTATACTGGGTGCCATGCTAGGTGCAAAGAATACAGCAATAAACAACACAAAGTGCCCACTGTCATAGCGCTTGCTGATCAGCCAAGCATTCTGTGGTTAGGAACATCTGTTTATTCTCACTGAGATGCTTCCAACAAGGAGAGTTACCAGCCAATGGACGGGCTGCCTCAGGTGGAGGTGAGCTCCCTGTCACAGGAAGCATTCAAGAAGAACCTGGGTGACCCATTGTCATGATGCTGCAAGTAGAGCCTCCTGAAGGTCCCGTTCACCTCCAAACTTCTTTGATTCTCTGAAGGACACCATGGGCTGGCTGCCGTTGTATAGGCGTCAAGCCACAGCCAGGCTGGACCTATAGGGAGGAAGCAAAATGAGATCAGGAAAAGGGCCCTGGGCAGCCTGCAAGGTAGACTTTGTCATCGTGTTTTCCTGGTGGAAGTAAAAAGGCTCCTCTTGAAAGCTGGAGCCAAACGTTTTCACTTTATGTAAAATAAATTTCCATTTAAAAAATATACCAGGAAAACTATTTTTTGAAGGTATACTTTATTTGGACAGATTATGAAAAGTGATCATTTTGGAAAACACAGAAAAACTTAAAAGAAAACTGGAAGGACTCTAATTTTTCTACCCAAAGATAATCATTGTAGACATTTACATTTACATTATTTTCTTACACTCTTCTTTGATAATATATAAACATACACAGTTTTTTAAAAAATGCGATTACATCTTTTTTTTAAAAAATAACTTTATTTATTTATTTATTTATTTTGGCTGTGTTGGGTCTTCATTTCTGTGCAAGGGCTTTCTCTAGTTGTGGCGAGCGGGGGCCACTCTTCATCGCGGTGCACGGGCCTCTCACTATCGTGGCCTCTCTTGTTGCAGAGCACAGGCTCCAGACACACAGGCTCAGTAGTTGTGGCTCACGGGCCTAGTTGCTCCGTGGCATGTGGGATCTTCCCAGACCAGGGCTCGAACCCGTGTCCCCTGCATTGGCAGGCAGATTCTCAACCACTGCGCCACCAGGGAAGCCCGCGATTACATCTTATATCTTGTTCTTTTCACTTAGTAGATTGTGAGCATTTTTTAGTTACCTAAATATTGTTCCAAATTAAGATTTTTACCTACTCTATGATGTTTCCATTTACGGGTTATCTATTGAGATCACCCCAAAGCTTAGTGGCTTAAAACAATAACAGTCATTATCTCTTACAATTTCCGTGGGCCAGGAATTGGAGAGTGGCTTGGCTGGGCAGTTGTGGTTTGGGGTCTCTGGTTTGGTTGCGGTCAGGTGTTGGCTGGGCCTGCAGTTATCAGAAGGCTGGACTAGAGCTGGAGGACCTGCTTCTAAGGTGGGTCACTCTCATGCTGGCAGGTGGTGCTTTCTTCATGGCCTTTCCGCTGGACTGCTTGAGTGTCCTCACAACATGGCAGCTGGCTTCCCCCCAGAGTGAATGGTCCCAGAGTGAGAATGGGCCAGGCAGAAGCCGTGTTTTTTCTACGACCTAGCCTTGGAGGTCACACAGGGTCATTTGGGTAGTATTCTCTTTGTCATACAGGTCAGCCCTGTCGTACTGGAGGACGTGAATACCGGGAGGGAGGATCACTGGGAGACACCATCAGACTGACTGACTACCACACCATCCTATTTCTCTAACCTCCACTTACTTAACCAATCCCCTGTTGCTGGGCATCTATATTATTTCCACTGTTTTGCTATTATATGGAACATACACTCCTGAAAGCCTCAGGCACCTGATGTTTTACAAGTGCCTCATCTGCATTTGGTTTCACTTTGTCCAGTCAGGGTTTCAAAGTCATTTGGGGCCTTACCCAAAGCTGGGCCCCCTTTGGACCACTCCCTTTAAGCATTGACATGATGACGATCCCCTGAGGGGATTGCCATGGTAATTCAGTGAATTAGCAAGGCCTGGCAGGAAAGAGAATCCAACTCAGGCTCTAATGAAGGAAGCACTTACAGAGATGTGAGCAGGGAAGGAAACTAATAAGATTAGAGGCACCCTGAGACTGGCCACCAGAGATAAGCCACTGCCACCCTGAGGCCTGAAGGGATGGGGCCACAGAACTGCCGGAACTGCGGTGCAAGCAGGGAAGGATATCTTCCCCTAATCTGTCTCCTCTGTCCATTCTCCAGTCTCCGTCTGTTTCTCTTTTTCTCTCTCTCTCTCTCTCCCTCCCCGCTCCGCAACCCCCCCCCCCCCGCCCCCGCTTTCCTCTCTCTCCTTCTGCTGGTTCCTCCTATTGGCCAAACTGAAATAGAGGTCAACCAATAGCCAGCATGGAGCCCAGTTGATGTGGTCCATGGGGTCAACCTACAGGTAAAGAAAAAAGCATGGGAAATGGATGGGAGGATGGAGAGAAGAGGGAACTAAGAATAACCAACTCACTGTTAGTATTTTTGGAACATCTGTAGGGTACAGAACAGAGGTAACTAACCCTGCCATAGTGTAGATGTGGGGTAATTTTTTAAAATTAATTTATTTATTTATTAATTTATTTTTGGCTGCTACTCTGCATTGTGGTTCGCGGGCTTCTCATTGTGTTGGCTTCTGTTGTTGCGGAGCACGGGCCCTAGGTGTGCGGGCCTCAGTAGTTGTGGCACGTGGGCTCAGCAGTTGTGGCTCGTGGGCTCTAGAGAACAGGCTCAGTAGTTGTGGCGCACGGGCCTAGTTGCCCCGTGGCATGTGGGATCTTCCCAGACCAGGGCTCGAACCAGTGTCTCCGGCACTGGCAGGCGGATTCTTAACCACTGCGCCTCCAGGGAAGCCCCGGGGGTAATTTTCTTGTTATTAATAATCATAACAGCAGTTTAGCCATAATGTGTTAAGTTTTTTCCATGTCCAGGGCAATGTATTACATTACAGGGCATTTTACACATGCTATTTCTAATCCTTATAGCCAATCTGTAGGGCACATGTTATTATGAGCCTTTTTCAGGCAAAGAAAAATGGGCTTGGAAAGGCTCAAGATCCTGCCTGAGGTTACAAGATGAGTAGCAGGGCTGGGATTGGACTCCAGTCTGCTTTACTCTAAACTCCAAATGCCTTCCTCTCTAGCAGCCTAGGCCAGCCCCACAGGGTGGACCGATGTGGTTTCTGCAAGAAGCCTTCCATGGCTTCTTCTAGAACAGAGCAGTACTTTTTTAAAAAAGAATAAACCTTTGAACACACCATCTCATCTGGACAGCTGCCCAGGAGCTGGAGTATCGTGTGTTTAGCAAATTATGAGTTTTGCGCCAGTGCATACAGAGTAGTCACGATCCCCCTTGGAATAACGGAGTGAGGAGTGCAGCACTCGGCATGGGAACTGACCTAACAGAGGTCGCCTTCGAGATCTTAGTAAATTACGGCGCTGAGGCTGCTGCTGGGCCAGGCGCACTGGCATCCCCTGAAAACAGCATCCTGGCAGCCCTGGGCACCCAGGAGGCACTCCGTCAATTACTTGGTTTTAGAAGAAAATTTTCCCCATGCTGCAGATGGATAGGTGTGAGGAGAATTGGAGGGAAGAGGGGTGGAGGTGGCGGTGAGGAAGAGAGAGGATGTAATGGCATTACTTCGCACTCAGCATTTTGCAATAATGAAAATTACCCACCCTGTCTTCAGTGCTGGACATGTGATCAGAAAAATTCAGGAACTTCCCTGCTTTGTCTTCAGGCACATCCTTGGGATTCTTGCCGCAAAGGAAGAGTGGCCGTGGTGACGTTGTGCTGGGGAGGTCACCTAGGTGGAGGAGGGGCTGGAGCTCTTGGGAGGACCTTAGCCCAACACTTTGGTCAGGGTGTCCTGGGGCTGCAGCCAGAACCTGGAGGGTTTGGGGGATTTGGTTTGCACTTCTCTTCCCAGGAGAGAATCTTCTATTTATACTTCAAACTCTAGGCGCCATGATTGAAATACCTAATCAACCCTGGGGTCATGAGACACCCGGTTAATCTTGCTAGTTGGAATCCAAGTTCATGCAGGGCGGTCTCTGGAAGGGTCACCAGAGCACTCTGCTTCCTGACGTTGGAGATGTAGGCACAGCATGGGGTGGGGGGTTGCAGTGGGGAGGAGGTGCTGATGGGGGTGGGAAGCCCATGTGTTCATGAAGTTTCCAGGCCAACAAAAAAGGGGGACCAGGTTCCCATCCAAGTCTTTGCCAGCCAGTGGGACAATTCATGGACTGGAATATGAAATTGAATTTGATCTGAGCCTACAATGTGGAAAGCATAGTAGTGCTTGGCGAACTGTGACCCAGGGTCCTGCGCTCAGTAGGTGCTCCCTCAGTCAGCATTGCTGAGAGCCTCACAGTGTAAGGGTGGATAAGAAGGGGGCCTTGGGAGCCAGACCACCTGGTCTGCGTCCCACGCCCGGTGATCCTGGGTAAGTCACAGATCACCGTAGCCCTAGCTGGTAGGGTTGTTACAAGGGTTAAATGACTTAGTACTTGTGAAGAGCTCAACACATAGTATGTGTTAGTCATTACTGTTCCTAGTTTTTAGCCCCATTTTCAAATAGATGGCCCTTTATACCTGGATTTTTCCAGGACCCCCTGACTGGTGGCCCCATTGCCAGTTCACCTCCTGGTCCAAAGCTATCCAGCATGACACCATCAGATTAATTTCTAAATTAGCTTAAAGCTTTGTGCTCATTGCTTATTTGCACTAAAATATTAATACTGAATGTAAGAGCCCTGATTTACAATTTGGCATCCGTTCATGGGAAAATGATCTGTGAGCTCACGCTGAAAAGAGTTCAACGTGAGCCAAGAAAGTGACACCCTGGTTTGTTCGGTTTGAACTGGAGGATGTTCGGGTACATATAATTTAATTATATGATCAAACATCTCCTCTGTTCAGGGCGCTGTGCTGTTCATCGTCACATATCTCAACAGGGCCACCTCCCACCCCCGCCAATATTTTTGAGAAGGGAAACACTTTAAACAAAAATATTAACTTGGGACCTTGGGACCTCAGATAAAGAGAATGGTTCCAGTTTGGGGTGGGGTGGGAGAAGCCTGGGCCCCTGCCCAGCCTTTCTCCTGTGAACCAGTCCTGTGCAGGCTTCCCCGGCCTCACCCGCTCCCAGGTCACTGCTTCTTTGTGCCGGTGGGAAAAGTGACTGGAAGTGCCCAGCCCAGGGCTATGCTGGGAGGTTTTGATGAGATAAACCCAGAGGCCATGACTCCCAGCCCAGTGGCCTTCTTTTTTTTTCTTAAGCCTTTTATTGCTCTTTGCTCCTTTTTTTTTTTTTTTTAATAGATCTTTATTGGAGTACAATTACTTCACAATACTGTGTTAGTTTCTGTTGCACAACAAAGGAATCAGCCATATGCACACACATGTCCCCATATCCCCTCCCTCTTGTCTTTGCTCCTTATTTTTTAAAAATCTTGTTGTTCCTATTGCCCTTGACTCCTCCCAATTCCAGCTCTTGCTAACTTGACCTAGTTTCTTATGCATTGGATCTTGCATCCAGAAGTTCCCGATAGGTGTTTGGGGGTTGGGGTGAGGGTGATATCTCCACGCTCCCTCTACCCAGTACAAAATTAATCTCTCTCACTCTCTCCCTCCCCGGCCCCCCCATCCTTCATCCCCCTGTCTCTTAAAATCCATGAGCAAGGCCACTGATTTCTGGATTTAATGATTAGGTGACATTAGACAAGGCCGGTAATGTCCCTCAGGCTCCGTTTCTTTATCTGCAGTGGAGGGATAAGCGTACCCACTTAGCCAGGCTGTGAGGCATAAAGGAAGTGTGGCCGAACCCAACACAATGTCAGGTCGCCTCCTTCCTGCCTATCCCAACTCTGAGAGAGTCATGAAAATGCAGAGGTTGGTGTGGGTTTTTTTGTTTTGTTTTGTTTTTTGGGGTGGGTTTTTTTTTTTTTTTTAGTGTTATTTTAACAGTCATTTACATTTTCGGTGCAATCGAACTTGCAGTTTGATTGAGAGGAGAAGAATGACCACCAAATAAACTAAAAATGGCCCTGGGCAATGACAGTAATTGTCGACAGCAGGATAATTGATCTCATTACACAAAGGAAGCAGCCTGCTGGGGAGCTGGGCCTGTCAGCCCCTGCAGGCAGCAGCTGACGCCGGGTCCCACGTCCTGGGGGGCTGCAAGAGGCCTGGAAGGTCCAAACAGGTGAGGGGACAGCAAGGGGGGCAGCCTGCCTACAGTAGGAAATAGTGCCATGTAGCCCGCAAACGATCACTGCTGTGTATCCTGCTGGGTTGTCTCCGGAGAACAGAAGGGAGCATTCAGGATAATTTAGAAAATATTTTACGACTGCTGTGTTTGCTCTTGACTCAATCAAGCCCAGTCCTGGTGGGGAAACTGTTAAATTCCTAAGACCCAAGACAGAGACATCATTTACAAAGCCAGTCCAGGAAGAGCTACCCTCTTCATCTTGGAAGCCCCGACATGGCTCCCAGGTGGAAGTGAGGCTGTGAGTTGGTGAGTCTTGTTGGTTTTGATCCTGAGCTGTATTCCTTTTCGGAAGCAGGTGCAAAGGGCCAGGGGCTGCCACCCTGCTCCGAAGGTGATTTCTACCCACGCTGTGGGCCAACCCACTTCACCCTGGGCCTGATGACCGCCCACTCCATCTAGGGAGGTTGTTTACCTCCTTTTTCAAAACATCGTGGTAAAAAAACACGTAACATAAAATTCACCCTCTTAGTCATTTCCAAGTTTACAGTTCAGTAGTGTTAAGTATATTCACATCGTTGTGCAACAGATCTCCAAACTTTTTTTCTTGCACATCAGACACTCTGTACCCCTCAAACAACAGCTCCCCATTTCCCCCTCCCCTGGCCCCTGGCAACCACCTTTCTGCCTCCTGTTTCTGAGTTTGAATACATTAGAAACCTTGTGTAAGTAGAATCATACAGTATTTATCTTTTGGTGACTGGCTTATTTCACTTAGCCTAATGTCCTCAAGGTGCATCCATGTTGTAGCATGCTACAGGATTTCTTTCTTTCTGAAGGCTGAATAATATTCCATTACATGTATATGCCACATTTTCCTTATCCATTCATCCATTAATGGATATTTGGGTTGCTTCCACCTGCATTTACACTTTTTAAACAAAGATTTCCTGAGCACCTACTTTGTGGCAGGTACCCTGTCAGCTGCCACCCCCAGCACCCCCTTTTCCATGTGCCAAACTGTATACGAATGGGAGGCACAGTGTATGTAAGCTAAGTCCAGTACCTGAGAAGAAAGAAAACTACATCTGCCTTTAAGTGAGAGCTAAATATGGACCACAACCACAGTAGCCCTATAATGTAACGACCCATGTTTATCGAGTCCCTACTATGTGCCAGGCCCTGGTCCGAGGTCTGTATTTGTGACATCATTTTACACCATCTCCTTTGATCATATCAACAGCCTTACAAACTAGGTACTACCATGATATCCAGGGAGGAAACAGGCTCAGAGAGATGAGGGGACACACCCAAGGCCATGTTGCAGGTAGCGACAGGATTAGGACCTAGGCGGTATGGCTCTGCACCTGCAATTCCTAAGTGGTGGGTGCATAGTTATACTGTGGAGTCAGGCCCAAGCAGTGAGGAGTGTCCCGAAAAAGCTTCCTGGGCAGTTCCCCTGCATAGCCTTGACCAGTCACCCCAGACCCTTGTCTCCACCCCTCTTCCCCCAAAAGAGTGTCAGGGACCTGCTGAAAAACCTCAAGAGGGTGCTGTATTTACCTCTCAATGTCCCTTGCACTTGCAGGGGGCCACGGTGCTGCTCCCGGGGCAGTGAACACACCCTCACCCTGCCCCATCGTCTGGAGCAAATCACGGAGGGGTGGTTTCCCAGTTGGCAGAAAGTAGTGGGGTGCCCTGTGAGGCCAGGGGGCGCCCAGTGTGCTGGGCCTCCTCTTTAGCCTTTTGCTGTCTTCATATGATAAGGTAAGGGGTGCCGGGTTTGCGACATTCATTCTATAATTATCGAGCACTTGATATATGCTCAGGGCTGGGGATGCGAGGATAATCTAGAAGACAAAGACCCTGGCTTCACGGAGGGAGCTTCTTTGAAGACTGCGACTGGAATTGTAAAGGAAGGAAGCTCTCTGGCTGCCCGCAGCACTGGACAAATTATTGGACAACTAACCCTCTGCCTTCAGAATGCTCCGGGTTTATCCTGGCGCTTAGTGGAACCCAAAGACTTTTCCATTGGCTCCTCCCTGTCAAGTTTTCTAAAAAGGCAGGAGTGTGAGAGAAGCTGCTTGTTTGTCACAACAGGATGGTGATGAGATCAACAGCAAGATGCCCGTAGGCTCAGTGGGAAATGGCCCAGGATACGGCAGCGGCAGCGTATGCAGCGGGTTATAAGATGGGAGATAACGCAGTGCGCTCCCGGCTGGGGTACAGCGTCCTGGCTCCCGGGTTCCCCACGGGCATGACACCCTGCACAGAGGAGGGGTCTGCCCGGCGGGGAAGCTTCCTTCACCATTCCTGTGGGGGCTAGACCTCCTGTGTACCTCCTGCCCCCAGCCCAAGGCTCTTTAGAGATTTTGGTCTGTTCACTCACCAGGAGCAAGGAGTTGGTGCCAGATGACCCCAGCACGTTGCCCAAACTGGGTGATACAGGTCCCTTCCAGAAGGATGCTGGTGAACTTGATAACCATGCATCCCCTCCATCCTTACTTCCTGTTAATCTCCACTGCTAGCTTCCCCCAGATGTAGACCTCATCATCGGACCACCAGCCCCTCCTTCTTCAGAATGGAGATGATCACGGCACCTCCCCTGTGAGGACTGAGTGAAATCTATGTGAAATATTTGACACAGTGTCTGGGAAATAAGGAACACGCCATTAACTCTCATTTCTCTTGGCCTTTGCCTACTAGCACGTGTGTTTTGGGTCTTTCTCTCTGTCTACTCCTTCATGAAATTCTAGGGCATGCTCAGAAGTTGCGGGGAGGAGGCTGCAGTTATGCCCAGTAACAGTTGATGGAAATGGCAGGGGGCTTTGTGGAGTCGACAGGAAAGGTTTCTGCGTGCCCTACTTTGGGTGGTGGTGGGGTGAGCATCTTTGCAGAGCTTGGAGCAGACTTCCAGCTCTCAGCACAAATCCCCCCACCCTTGGAGCTGGAGCAGCAAGAAGGTATTTTCCACTCTGTGGCATTTCTTTTAATTCTTTCCTGATTGATTTAGGGGATGTCAGTGTGGAGGCAGCTCTGCCCCTCCAGCCTCAGCAGGATGTTGAAAGATGGATTCCTTCTGTTTTCACTCCCTTGAAGACCCATCAAGCCTTTACCCTGAACCCCAGGCTGGAGGATGAAGGGCCGTGCCTGTGGCGGGACAGAAGGGAAAACTGTCTTCTTGTGACTCCTCTACGATGTGCGTGGGGAGCAGGAGCCCCTCCCAAGGCTGAGACAGGTGTGTGGCAGGCAGGGGACTCCTTCTCAGTTTCCACAGCCAGAGGTCACTAGCAAACATCAGGCTGCCTTGCCTCACTTCTTGTTGCTCAGATAGAATATACTGGAGGATCAGCATCACAGATAAACTGTTCTGTGAAGTGGATAAGAGATTTGGGTAAAAAGAAGAGTGGAAATGTAATTGTCTTGAACCCTAGAAGCTCAATTGGGTTAGAAAATTCCAGGGTGTAATGGAGATGCTGTTAAACCTGTTAAATCACTGTGGGCCCATTCAGATATGAGTTACAGAGACCTCACTATAGTGGCTTATATAAATTAAGAGGTTTTTTTGGTCCCTTGTCATGAGAAGTGCAGAGTTAGAGTTGCTCTCTGGTCAGGAAATTTCCCTTGTGGTTGCAAGATGGCTGCTGTAGCTCCAGTTATCACGTCTGAATTCCAGGCAGCAGAAAGGAGATGGGGATGCAAGACCAAGGGGCAGTGCCTAGAGCTAGAAAGCAAAGCTTTCTGAAAAAAGTCCAGAAGATTTCTGGTTACAGTTCATTGGGCAGAACTATGTCAGGTGGTCATCACGAGGGAGGTCAGGAAATTTACTATCCACTCCCAATAAAATCAGGTTCTCTTTAGGGACTTCCCTGGTGGTCCAGTGGTAAAGAATCTGCCTTCCAATGCAGGGGTTGCGGGTTTGATCCCTGGTCAGGGAACTAAGATCCCACATGCCACAGGGCAGCTAAGCCCGTGCGCCACAACTACTGAACTCGTGCACCTCAACTAGAGAGCCCATGCGCCACAACTAGAGAGAGAAAACCCGCACACCACAACTAGAGAGAAGCCCGCGTGCCACAACGAAGAGCCCACGCTGCAACGAATGATCCTGCACGCCTCAACAAAAGTCCCGCATGCCTCAACAGATGTCCCGCGTGCCTCAACTAAGACCCGATGCAGCCAAAAAAAAAAAAAAAAATCAGGTTGTCTTTGGTAAGGAACAGAGAGGGAGTAAATAATTAACATTCCTACTATAGTACTTCTCTTGAATTAAACCAAATCCTGCCCCTTTTAATAACCTCCACCCAACTTTCCTCATTTTTTCTGTTCATCTCCTATCCTTTGTTTAAGTCGAGCTTGAGACTCCCCAGCACTGAGACGCAAGTGGTCAGTCTGGGACTGAGGTCCAGGGTCTGTCTTCAGACCAAAGATAGTATGTACCCTGACCTCACCACAGCAGACAGTTTGTCTCAAGTGGCCACAGTCACTGTTTAGATCCACCTCCACCATTGAGAGTCAGGATGCACGTTGTGACCCGTCCTTGGCCTCCATGGAATTTGAACTCCAGGACCTCCTCAGCCCCAGGCTCACTACAGTCAGTCTAACTGATGCACAAGTGGTCCCTGCCAGCTTTGCTCCGGGGGGCATTGGAATGTTGCCCCCAGCCAGTGAGTTATAGAGTAACACACACCCACAAACCATCTTCATACTCACAGGGGGTTTTGGGGGGGTGGAGGAGGAGACAGTAGAGGAGAAAGGAAGGTCAAGTCCTTATTTATTGTCTTTCTGTTCAACAAGCGTTTATTGACCCTTTCTAGAGGCTACAGAGGTGACCCAGCCCAAGTCCCTGCCTCTTGCTCATAAAAGTTCGTACAAAAGGTTTCACTGTTTCTGATATATGGAGTTCTTTGCAAAAGGACCGCATGCTGGGAAAGACCTATAGACATTGCCTAATCAAACTTCTTTTTTTTTTTTTTTTTAAATTGATGAAGAAAGGAAGCAAGTGTGGCTCAGGGAAAGTGAGTTACATAGGCCCACACAGCTTGTGAAGCTTCTAGAGCCCAGTCCCAGCCCTGGGTCTCTGCATAGTCAGTCCGGCCCTGTGGTACCACATTGATTTGTTTTGCCAGTTACATAACAATCTAGTGGACCACATTCTCTGTGCTAGGAAGCATCCATAATTCACAATCTGCAGGTCTTTCTCATCTCTGGGAGAGAAACAAAAAGAGTAAACTTCGAGGGTTTCACATCCTTCACCTAAAATGACCATTCGTCCACATTTTACATTATTTTCAGTTATCTGCATTTTCTTCTAATACAAGACTCACTATGTTCGGTTAATTCTCCCAGGAGAAAGGCACGATTGATTAGGAACTAAGAAGCTGTTCATGGAGAGCAACGTGAGGTCTTTTAGGAACCCGTCCCTCACGCAGGAGTTTTCAGGATGGAGAATTGATCCGGGAGTCCCAGTGCCTTCTTTCTTGCGTGACAGATGAGAAAAACCCCTCAGAATCATTTGCAGGCTGGCCCCCCAACCCCATGTTCTGTCTGCGAGCAGCATGTGAGAAATAATGCACGTCGCATTTCACAGCTTGGAAAATTAGCAATAATTGTCTCAAATTGCTGGGCTTTGGGAAGAAAAAGAAGGAGAGAAAATTCCAGTGCCTCGTATGTTTGAATCACCAGGGCATTGTGGCGCTGGCCACCTGAGCAGCTTCTGCCACCTTCCCCCTCGGTTGCTGCAAGCTCAGGCCTTGGATGGACGTCTGTGCATTTTGGAGGGTCCGAGGGCCCCTTTGGAGTGTGCTGGGAACATGCGGAGGGAGAACGTCGCTCAATGAGCCACTGTGTCTGCCTTGGCTCAGGCGGGAGTGCGGTGTCCAAGGGAGCCTGGGCCCGAATAAAGACACACTTTATTTCCCTTTCAGTTGACAGAGGGGGATTTTGAAGGTAGCAGGGGAAACAGAGTGAGCAGTGTTCAGGGACGCAGCCCACCTTCCTGGGTAGTTTTCCACTGCCACGTCCCCACCGAAGCAAGCTGGCCCAGGAGACTGAGATTTTACAAGCACGCCGTGTGGACTGGGGCTGCACACTGATCTGGAGGCCCTTTGGCAGCGCCCCCATCTGCAGCATTGCTTGGTCAAGGGGATGAGGAAGATGTGTATCTGCAAGTGATTTAGTTTCCTGCAGCTGCCATGGCAAAGTACCAGAGGGGGCAGCTTAGATGATGGATATTATTGTCTCCCAGTTCTGGAGGCCAGAAGTCCAAGATCAAGGTGTGGGCAGGGCTGGTTCTTTGTCAGGGCTGTGAGAGCAGGAGCTGTCCCAGGCTCTCTCCTTGGTTGATAGATGACCTTCTTCATGTTCACACGGCGTTCTCCCTGTGCAGCTGTCTGTTCACAAATTTCCTCTTCTTATACAGACACCGACCATATTGGATTAGGGTCCTTCCTAATGACCTCATTCTAACTTGATTACCTCTATAAAGACCCTATCTCCAAATAAGATTACTTTCTGAGGTACTGGGGGTTAGGACTCCAACATATGAATTTTGGAAAAACACACACAATTCAACCCACAGCAGCATGTACCTTATATTCCATCTTGTTTATCTGAAGATAGGGAAGCAGCTGTGGGGCCCGTTACTCTGGCATTTCATTGTGGATTGATGATTGGCCCTTTTTCTCTGCCTTCTTCTTCCATCTTCCTCCTTCCGGGCATACCTGTCAGAAACCCCCAGCATCTGAGCCCTGTTTATACCGCAAGAACTAGAGCTACTCCTTACTGATTGCTTCTTCGAGTACCAAGCAAGGTGCTGGGTACTTTGTATTAACTCGTGTAATCCTCATGATGACCCTTGAGGTCGGCTCTGTTATCCCCACTGTATAGACAAGGGAACTGAGGCACAGGAAGGCCAAGTAACTTACCCAAGGTCACACAGCTAATCAGTGGTAGAGCCAAGATGTGAACCCAGGCCATTTGGTTGCAGAAGGTGCATTATAAACTACTTCCACTTTACTTAACAGACTTCAGTATTCAACATGAAGCCCTTCATAGCTTCCATGCTCAAGAATTGGGGTATTGTGATGGGTGAGAGCACAGGCTCTGGGTTCTGCGTCTGTGTGCCATTATTTACCAGCAGTGTGACTTTGGCAAGTGATGGAAACTCTCTGTGTCTGACTTTTGTCATCTGTAAAATGGGGATGACACTCTCATAGGGTTGTTTGGGGAAGATCACGTGAGTGACTGGCATATGGTAACTGCTTAATAACTATTATTATTGATGATAACATTATCTCCCCACCTCGTTCTCCATCTTTACAGTCCAGAGCAGTGCTGTGCAGTGTGGTAGCCCCAAGCCCCAGGTGGTTATTGAGCGCTTGAAATATGGCTAGTGTGAACCGAGATGTGCTGTAAGGGTTAAATACACAACAGAATTTGAAGGTTCAGCACCTCTCCCACCTAATGTAAGTTATCTCATTAACAATTCTATATTGATTATACATTGAAGTGATACAGTTTTAGATATATTGGGTTAACTAAAATACATTATTAAAAATAATTTGTTTTATTTTACTTTTTTAATGCGGCTACTAGAAAATGTAAACTGGCATGTGTCACTCACATTGTACTTCTGTTGGACAGTATTGGTCTAGACCGTAGACTGTAATCTCCAGGGGCCACATCTGTTTTGTTTACTGCTGTATCCTAGCATCTTGCTCAGATCCTGGCCTTATAGGAGATGCTCAAATATATGGTTGTTGATGCAGTTTTGATTATACAGAGGTTCTGTTCTTAGCACCAGATAGGTCTGTAGGGTACCAAGCCCAGAATGGGGAAAGCCCTGAGTTCCCAAAGCTTGGAGAAGCCCTGTAGCCTGGAGTTTCTAGCTCACCCTTGGACTTGCCCAAGCTGGCCTCCCACTGAATGGCTAGGTTTGATGGCCAGGTCTCCGCCTCTCGTGAGGTAGCCTCGCTATTCAGCCCAAGGGAAAACACGGCTGTGGAAGTCTCTTCTATTTTCAGAGAAACCGATTTTGCATAGAGGACATGAAAGCTCACTTTGTCAGCCAAAGGAGGCCCATGAAAGAGGTCACTGTACACAGTGAGCAGGAGAGAAAGGCCTGAAGGAAATTTCCACCAGGTTTGAGGTCCTCTCCTGGACTTGGCATCTCAGATTGAGCCTTATGAAGATAGAAGATTTCATCTTTCTGACTCTGTCCCTCCTCCACATCCCCTTCTTCACAAAGTGAACCCCAAAGCCAGCCCTCATAAGGGGTGTGTATCTGACATTCCCCTCTGACCTCACATCTGTGGGAACTGACGTTATCTCCACCCACGGTCCTGACAGATCCCAAGATTTGAGGCTACTGAGTGAACGAGCCAGGGGAGGAATTTCAGTCAAAGAATGCTGGAGCTGGAAGGGGTCTGAGGGACAGGTCCAGTCTCTTCTATCTTGGATTTCCATGGTTCTTATCCTTCCCATTACATCTCTGCTGCTAGGGAGGGCTTGGCACACAGGAGACGTGAACCCACATGACCTCGTCCGGAGCTTGACCTGGTCCACTTTCTCCTCCCGCCACGAGCCCGGGCTTTTCTCATTCACTCTTCTGAGGGTGATGTGACAGAGTTTATATGCACATTGATTCCCCTGTACCCAAGTCCTGATGTGGCTTTGTTTGAGTCGTGTGTTTTGGAGCAACTGACAACTTCTCTGAGAGTTGGTTTCTTCTGTTAACATGGAAATAGTAGCACCTGCCCAGCTTGTTGCTGGGGTTAAATGAGATAGTATGTAAATAGCAGCAGGCAGTGCCCAGAACGTGGTAGACATGAGCGACCCTTCTCTACTGGTTCCTAAGGGTTTGCTCTTCCGTCTCTCCCTGCTCCGCCTCCTGATTCATGGCAGCTTCCTCTGACCAGGGCAGGTGAGAGTCGGTGAAGGCTGGTCTCTACCGCACACAGGATTTTCACCCCAACTGAATGGCCGCTAATGAAGCGTTCTCTTCCGTGGCACATCGGAAACTTGGAGGAGGTATTCTGGAAGTTGGAGATTATTAGTACTCCTACCTCCTTGCTTTTCAGAAGCCACCTGTTCCTTCTCTTTGTGTCAGGATTAGAGCAAGGAATCTTGGCAAAGAGGAGACGTTGCTTTTGATTAAACATCCTGAGCCTCATTTCCCATTTTGGAATGACTCAGTGAGCTCCATCTGGGTGTAGAAGGGGAGCAGGAAGTCATTTTTACATGAAATATAAACTCAGATGGTCCCAGGGGTTATTAATTAAAGTGAAGGCTTTGCATTGCCTAGATGGCAGCCGGCACGTAGTAGGATCTTAGTGTGTGTTGATTTCTTGTCCTTGGTGTGGTCCCTGAAGCAGGTCGTAAAGGAAAGGAAAAAGGTTGGAGCCCTCGACCTGGGTTCAGGGGGCAGCACAGACTCTCGTTAGCAGTGTGCCCTTGAGCAAGCCACTTTCCATCTCTGAGTCCCTGGGAATTTTCATCTTAAAAACTGGGAATAACTGCAACTCTGTCTACTTCACCCAGTGGTTATGAAGACTGAGTAGCTAAATGAAAGTATTCTGTAATGGCAACACAGAATATTAGTTCCCCATCCTTAATTATGGTGGTTAATGATAATACTTGTACCTCTTTGATTTGATTTGGGTAAATATTTGTCAATTCCCAGTCGTGATTCAAACTAGATTTTTTTCAAATGATACAGTTTCTAGACCATTTCCCAACCAATTGTCAACCACGTTTGCTTTCTAGCAGCAGAAACTTAGGTGTCTTTCATCTTTTATTCCTTTCTGCCTGATCCATAGGCAATCCCCTGCTCACCAAGGTACCAGATGGGAGATCAGGAGTGCTTTTGAAAAGAAAGAAAAAGCTCTTTGAAACACTGCTGATATAGGATGTTTATTTAATTTCAGAGGAGGAGGTGGCTGGTTTTGTTTTTTAGGTGTAATGCAAGTAGAGTTTATTGCTACTTGAGTTTTCAACTGGTTTACTAATATTTTTTATAGCTTCTTATTTTAATGTTTGCAGGTCCCCAGATGCTGGGATTTACTGACATCCGTGAAGGGATTGAGAAATGATTTAGTTGAAACAGCAAAACTGGAGGCATTGTATGAATTAGAGATTGTGCCGTGGAACCCACTCTGGAGTCACAGATTTGTTTAGCGTGATCTGTGTTCTGCAGCTGTTCCTCACCAAGTCACAGGAAAAACAAATATCAACTGTTCCGCCAGCAGAGCGGTGGGGTGGGGGGGGTACCCAATGGATTGGGGTGAGACCTCTAGAGAGCATCCGATGGGGGCTGGCAGTCTGGTCTGGGTTAGGTCAGCAGGAGTGGGCTTCCCTCTCTTAATCCACTCTGCCCTCACTTCTGTGTGAGTCCAGTGAGGTTTACCTACATGGATGGAGGGGAAGATGGACACGTGATCCTTACATCATATCAGAGCAGCTATGGGACTTCTACAAACAGATTGACCCTCCTCCGTCCGCTGGGGTAGAATCCCTCTAGCGTTTCTTCCGACCTCACGATTCTCTGTTGAATCTGCGATTTTGCTGAGGCTGATTTCTGTGGGTTGGTCTTGCTGTTACTTCTTCTCTGGCACAGAGATTTTTTGCAGGTTTTTTTTTTTTTTTTTAATGTGATGTGGAAAAATACACACAAGGGAAACACGCAATTGAACCAATAACATCATAACCTCTTTCCACTGATCCATGTAACTTACATTCCTTTTTTTTTTTTAATTTTTATTTATTTATTTATTTATTTTTGGCTGTGTTGGGTCTTCGTCTCTGTGCGAGGGCTTTCTCTAGTTGTGGCAAGCGGGGGCCACTCTTCATCGCGGTGCACGGTCCTCTCACTATCGCGGCCTCTCTTGTTGCGGAGCACAGGCTCCAGACGCGCAGGCTCAGTAATTGTGGCTCACGGGCCTAGTTGCTCCGCGGCATGTGGGATCTTCCCAGACCAGGGCTCGAACCCGTGTCCCCTGCATTGACAGACAGATTCTCAACCGCTGCGCCACCAGGGAAGCCCTGCAGTTTTTTAAATGATTATTTTTTATGATATGAAAGAAAGACTTGTTTATAACAGAAAATTTAGAAAATACATACAAGTCAAAATGAATAAACTAGAAATTGCCAGCAAATCCATCATCTAGAGATAATCATTGTTATCAGTTTGGATAAATACCCTTCCACTTTTTTCTCTGGTATACCTCTGTATATTTTTAAAAAATGGACACACATAGCCTACATTGCTTGGTAACCTGTTTTATTCACTGGTCCTTTTTTTTTTTGGTCCTTTTTGAGCAGTTTTCCTCCATAATAGGCGACGGCCTCTCTTAGACTGCTGTTCAAAGGAGCTTATTCACACTGACCCTAATAAACAAATATCTGGCTGGGAATCGTTTGCCCAAGTGCCCTTGCAGAAATGTGAGATTGCTGCAGCGACGCATTTCTCTTTGGGTTGCTTCAGTGTCATATTGAGGGCACTGACATAATACAGAAGCCCATCCCCCTTTCTTTAGCCCATTTAAGGTACCATTCTTTTTTTTTTTAAATATTTATTTATTTGGTTGTGTGAGGTCTTAGTTGCGGCGGGCAGGCTCCTCAGTTGTGGCAGGCAAGCTCCTTAGTTGCGGCTCACAAGCTCCTTAGTTGTGGCTCTCCAGCTCCTTAGTTGCAGCACGCAGGTTCCTTATTTGTGGCATGCAAACTCTTAGTTGCAGCGTGCATGTGGGATCTAGTTCCCTGACCAGGGATTGAACCCGGGACCCCTGCATTGGGAGCGTGGAGTCTTATACACTGCGCCACCAGGGAAATCCCTAAGGTACCATTCTTAACAAGTTCATAAGGGTGACTTATTTTGTTCCCTTTCTTTCTTCCTTCTATCCATCCATCCATCCATCCATCCAATGTATTGAGCAACTAGGCTGTGCCAGGCATTGTGTTTGGTAATAAGGATGCAGAGTTGTATGATCCAGGCCCCTGCCCACCAGGAGTTATCGGTATCCACCCAGAACTTCCATCTGCCCTGGACGTGAGATGGTAACCTCCATCTGATTTCTCCATCATGAAATTGATCAATTCCAAACAGATATCATGCAGAAAGCTGGGGCTATGACAGGTAATTCCTCCTTTACAATGGAGGCATCTCAAGGGTAGAAACTCTGTATTGCTTCTTTTCTATAAACCCCTAAATGCTGACTACACCTATAGCCTAATACTCAGTGGGACCACAAGATGAATATTAGAGCGGACTGAAGTGGCAGCAACATTTTTAAAAAACCGTTTCTCACTACAACTATTATGTATCTCATATATCAAAGAAGAATGAGGATTTTTGATTCTTTTTTTTTATTCTTTTTTTATTTTAACATCTTTATTAGAGTATAATTGCTTTACAATGGTGTGTTAGTTTCTGCTTTATAACAAAGTGAATCAGTTATACATATACATATATCCTCATATCTCCTCCCTCTTGCGTCTCCCTCCCACCCTCCCTATCCCACCCCTCTAGGTGATCACAAAGCACAGAGCTGATCTCCCTCTGCTATGCGGCTGCTTCCCACTAGCTATCTATTTTACGTTTGGTAGTGTACATATGTCCATGCCACTCTCTCACTTTGTCCCAGCTTACCCTCCCCACTCCCCGTATCCTCAAGTCCATTCTCTAGTAGGTCTGCATCTTTATTCCCATCTTGCACCTAGGTTCTTCTGACCATTTTTTTTTTCTTAGATTCCATATATATGTGTTAGCATACAGTATTTGTTTTTCTCTTTCTGACTTACTTCACTCTGTATGACAGTCTCTAGGTCCATCAACCTCACTACAATAACTCAGTTTTGTTCCTTTTTATGGCTGAGTAATATTCCATTGTATATATGTGCCACATCTTCTTTATCCATTCATCTGTTGATGGACACTTAGGTTGCTTCCATGTCCTGGCTATTGTAAATAGAGCTGCAATGAACATTTTGGTACATGACTCTTTTTGAATTATGGTTTTCTTAGGGTATATGCCCAGTAGTGGGATTGCTGGGTCGTACGGTAGTTTTATTTGTTTTTTAAGGAACCTCCATACTGTTCTCCATAGTGGCTGTATCAATTTACATTCCCACCAACAGTGCAAGAGGGTTCCCTTTTCTCCACACCCTCTCCAGCATTTATTGTTTGTAGATTTTTTGATGATGGCCATTCTGACCGGTGTGAGATGATATCTCATTGTAGTTTTGATTTGCATTTCTGTAATGATTAATGATGTTGAGCATTCTTTCACGTGTTCTTTTTTTAAGTGTGGCCTTCTTAGGTCTTGGAGACACAGCAAGGCTATTCTATTTAGATTTAGACAATATTCCCCTCCCTCATTGTGTGTTCTAGAGAAGCATGGCTTTCTGTAAAAAGGTAAAATTTGTTTTTGCCAGTAAAATATACCTCAGAGCCCAGCAACAGCATTCAGCAGGAGGAAGTACCTCGCTGGACGCCGGCGGCAGTTCCTGTAAAATGGTACAAGTGTGAACAGCCTCCACTCCCCCTGTCAGACAGAGTAGGCTGCGTTTTTTCCAGGGAAGTGGGGTTGTTTTTTTTTTTTATGATGCCATTTCCACTTCCTAAGACCGCTGTAGATTTATAGGGAAATAATTCTTCCAGTGGGCCTTGTGACATCCTTAAGTTTTACATGTGCCACTTATGAAATTGCTAGAACCATTCCATGCAAACATTTCCATGTCACCAACCTAGGCCCCTTTATTACATTTATGCAACTACACTGTGTGTGGTTTTTTAAAGATACCGAAATATTTTTAATAACCCCAACGCTGAGGCAAACCTTGGAGGTTAATTATATTAACGAATGTGGTCGACACCCTTGCTATTGAGAAAGAAACAGACAGTGGCTCCTGGCCCTGCCTGAGAGCTGCAGACACATCTTCCACTTAGCATAGAGCAGGAAGTTCCTCCACAAGCCCTCTCATCTTCACTTTCCCCTCCCTGCTGTCATCTCTCTAGGTAGTCTGGCCACTCTTGAGTTGATTGCAGATGTATGGGAAAAGCCTGAATCTGAGGTCTGGCTCTGTCTGCCCAATTTGTTAGCTGTGTGGCTTTGGTTAAGTTACTGTCCTCCACTGGGCTTATTTTTACATCTGTAAAAGGCTGTAATAATAACATTCATCTCAGGATTTGGGGGAAAATGGAGCTTTGGGAGGGGAGCAAGAGGCAGTATAGGAAGAAAAGAAGGAAATAATACCACCTTACCATCATTTAAAAATGTATCATCATCTGGAAGACTCTCATTTCAAACTGTGCCATCAACGTGGAGGTAGTTGCGCGTGGAAGTTACAAGTGCAGGTTCTGGGGTCATGCTGCCTAGGTGTTTGGCAAGTGTATCAGTGTGTGGCTTTGGGCAAGTTGTGTATCCTCTTTGTGCCTCCATCTCCTCTCTGTAAATTTGGGGTAATAAGAGTAACTATTCACGGAGTCATTCTGACCATTAGCTTAGGTAATCAATCTGCAGTGCTGTGCCTAGTGTCTGGCCCATGTATGGTCAATAGATGTAAGGAGTAGCCTTCCTAATTTTTAACTTTTTTCTGCCTATCTCCACTTGTAAATTTGAAACAAAAATTTATAATTTTTCTCTGGATACAGAGCAAATATCCACTTTATGTGTTTTTTCCCCCTTCGTTGTTTCATTCCATCCTTCCTTCCTCCCTTCTTTCTTAGCATATTTAGACCAACATATGTAGAACTGACATTGGGATACTTTAAATAGCTACCAGTTTCAAGTTCTGTTTAAGTAGGGGTTAAACATGTATTTTGTATTATGAAATTGTGGCAAGTGTAGCTTCTCTCTCACTGAAGAACACCTGAACTATTTTCCTCAGACTTTCCAAACAATTGAACTTTGGATGGAGGCAAGAATCGAGAAATTTAATAAAAGAAGTTTGGGGTTTCTTTTATCCAAAAGGCAATACAGAAGATCAGGGGCTACTGTGAAACATGGGCAGCCTCTTGCAGCCCCCTCTGCCTTGAGTTCTGCCTTGCCAAAGCAAGATTTTATTAAGATGAGACTATCCAATTTCCTTCTGTTGTTCTTGGGACTCTGCATTTTTGTAACCATTTGCATCTGTCTGCATGTTGAATTCTAGAGGGTGTGATTACGGACAAATAAAATGGGATGGAATAATAGGGGCATCTTGCTACACTGGTATTCAAATTCAGTATTCAAGGCTCATCACGCCTGAAATACAGATTTTGCTCTGAAATACAATGGATGGCCAACAAATGTTTCTTGATTAAACAAAGAAGGAAAGAAAGGAAAAGGAGGAGGAGAGGGAAGGGAGAGAAGGAGGCGCAGATAGGAGCATCCAATATGTAGAGGTAGGTTGGGGTCAGAGAGGTGGGGAGCGGTGTGATAACCCCCGTGTCCACAGTTCTACGGTCCTATGTGTGGTGGGGTCTGGAGAGAGCCAGAACGATAAGTTGTTGCCCCATCCTGTTCTCCAAAACTATGCCAAGGGTAGCTGGCAAGGACTCTCTCTTGGTCATATTCCTCCTGCCTGGCAAATAGTAGGTGCCTTAAAAATACTTGTTGAATGAAACATTCCCTTAACCTGACGGCTACTTAATAAACATAGCCATTTCCATTTACAGAACTTGCACTAAATGATGCAACTGTATTTTGAGAGGCGAGTGGTCCTGACTCGTCTGCAAGAATCGTTCGGTTTAGTGCATTTGGTCCAGCAGAGACTCCGGTTCTTAATAGTCATTTGACTTGAACTGTTGACTGCAAACATTAAGGTTCTTCTAGCCTCTCTCATAAAATGTTGACAGCATCTTGGTGCCACGGAGGTCTGCAGGTGTCCACCTCCCTGGCCACTATTTTTGTAATAAAATGTGAGAGTCATGCAGCCTCAGCCCCCACGACTTGGTGTTCTATCTCCCATGGGTCCTCCAGCTCTCAGATTACACGCCTAGGCTGTGTCTTCCACAGGTTTTGCTCGAACATGGATGTAGCTCTAGATAAATGTTATACGTTAATAACACATATGCTTTCAAAAACTCTGGCCCTTGGAGTTTCATGCCAGCCCTTACCTTGCATCTCAATCAAGGACAGAATTTCGCCCTTTGTTGGGAAGGGGCCCAGTGGAGACAGGGCACCGTGCGACAGTGGCCCTGATCTCTTTATCCATGTCTCCATACAGAGCAGGATGTTGAAACTAGAAGGGACTCTAGCATTCATCCAGCCTCTGCTTCCTTTTCTCATTTATCACCTTGGGCAGCCATGAACTCCCCTGGGCCTCAATTTCCTCATCTGTAAAGCAGGGGTAGTAATGGTCCTACCTTAAAGGTTGTGAGGATTGAAGGAGGCATGTCAGCTTCTTAGCACTGCCTGAGGGCCCAGGTGATATTGGTTATTGTTGTCACACATTCAGATTGCCTGGAGGGCCTTTCCACCACTTGAGACGCCCAGACCTACTGAATCAGAATCTCTGGAGGTGAGGACCCAGGAGTTCGTATTTTTTTAAATCCCCAGAGATAATTTGCGTGTTCAGCCGCAGTTGAAAGTACTGATTCTAAAAGAGCTGGATTCATGGGGTATTCTCTTCGGGAGGCGGTGTAGCCAGTATAGCTTCTCACAGAAGCTAGAGTCAGAATATTTGGGTTCCAACCCCAGCACACCTCCTTCTGCCCCCCAAAACCATTGGCCATTGACCTTGAGCCAGTGACTTAACGTTGCTGGAAGTCAGTTTACTCAAGAAAAGAGGACAATATTAGCACCCCTCGTAGGGTCATATAGGGATTAAATGAGATAATATTATGTCAGTCTTATAAGTACCCCAGTAAATGGTAAGCACTTTACACATATTAAATCATTTAATCTTCATAACAACCCTAGGTGGTAGGTACTGTTATTGCCCACATTTTACATATGTGGAGACAGAGACACGGAGCACTTATGTAACTGCTCTAAGGTCACAGGTGTTTGAACCCACTCCCAAGATGCCGTGCTCGTGATGCGCTGTCAGCCGAGCCAGTGGATCCCGCTAGATGGCCTGTGATTGCCTGGTCCAGGACAGCAGCTGACCACACGAGCAGGGGCAGCGTACGTTCTCGTACATTCTCCATAGTGATGTTTATCTCATCTGGGGCTAGAGATCAGCTGTGTGGTGCAGCCGGGAAGAGGCTTCCCAGGTCCTTCCCGGTATCTTGCCTGGGAACATTTACTGTGCGCCTGGGGTGGTCGGCAGTAATTCGTACCAGTCTGATGGCAGCAGCCCCCAGAGAAGTAGGGGTCATGGCAGAAAAGGCAGAAGCTCACCCCAAACCTGTGCTTTTCAGAGGGTGGTGGATTGTGGGGATTTCTAGCCCTCCATGAACTGTCCTCCTTTTTGGAGCCAGTACAGTTGTCTTCCTGTAAGAACAGAGAAGCCCCAGGCAACGCTGGGTTTCAGAAATGAAGGCATCCTCAAACAGCCCTGGCAGCCCTGCCATTTCTCTCTTCCATTTTCACGAGCGAGGATGACTTCCCGCAGGAACCAGGGGGGTCCCCAGCTCCAGCGCGCCTTAGGCGCACAGCCCTCTGCAAGCAGCAAACCTGCACAATTGCCGCTGTCTCCTGCCAGCCAGCTGGGCTGAGTGTTCCTGGGCACCCGAGCCTTTTCCTCCCCCCTCCCCCCTCCCCCCTCCCCCCTCCCCACTTCCCACTTCTCCTGCCCCTCTCGCTCCAAACCCTCCTGAATGTTCCATTCTAAACAGCCACAATCAGGAGCCTGTTCCTGTTCTGGGAGAAAGAGCAGCATGAAGGCTTTTAAACTTGCTGGGTAATTTAAGGTATTTATCGCTATTTGGAGAACTTTGCTTGTTTTGAATCCTTTCCCCCTCCGGCTTTCAGAAATGGTGCAAGTGATTTTTTTTTTTTTCCTCTCTCTGAAAAGGATGCTTCTGGGTCCTTTCACTGCCCCCGAGGCTGGATTCTGAATGCAGCCTCCAGACCTGGGTGCATTAGCTGAGGTTTTGTTCATTCTTCATGCAGGCTGGCCATAAACATTCACAGGCGCCTCCCCGGTCCAGGCCAGACTCCTGTTTGCAGACTGCTCCCCGTTTCCACACCGGACTTCGAGGGTTTCCAGCACATGCAACAGCAACCTTGGAGGTCAGGGAGCATGCCTGACCTTTGCATCCAGGTTGACCCTGAGGTCAAGCCATGCTCTGCCAAAGAGCACTGTGACCCTGGGCACAGTTCTCAGCTTCTCCAGAACTTTTGTTTTTCATGCGTAGAAAGAGTATGATAACAGCGCCTACCTTATTGCTCTGGAAGTCGGACAACCTGGGTTCAAATCCCAGCTCCGCCACTTCCTCATGCTGTGGTCTAGGCGTCTCTATTTTGTGAGTTAACTTTAAGTTCGGAATAACAGGGAATCCTCAAAAGGGAGTGAGAACTAACTGGGTTAATGCACACAGAGTGCTAGTGCCTGGTACTTAGAAAGGGCTTGATGAAACCAATGGTGGTTGAGAGAGAAAGAGAGAAAACACACACACGCACACACACACACACACACACACACACCCTTCCGTAGCAAGAGGCACTTGATAAATCTAACTCTCTCCCTCCCTCCTTACCTCAAACCTGAGCAAGCCAAGAGCTGGACAGCAGCAGAAGTTTGCCAAGAAGTTGGAAGAGTCTGGACTCTCCACTCAGCTTCCTGAAGGTCTTACTCACCTGATAGGAAGAGGAAGGAGAAGGGTGTCCCCTCCCCAGGTGCACTCTAGCTGGAACAGTCCACAGAAAGTCCCGTGGTCTGCTGACTACCCTCTGTCCTTGAGATGCTAAGGGAGGTCCTCTCTAGGGGACCCACAGCAGAAACGGTGCTCAAAACCAAGGCTCAACATCTACAAGGAACGTCTGCTCCCTCGGACAGAGTGGTCCTTCCTCCTTCCTCCCTTTTCCATTCATGTCCCTCCACGAAGTGCTTCCATCTCCCCCGTGTCCCCAACTCAACCCTCTTCATGGATCACACACACACACACCACACTCCCGGCTTAGTGTTTCTGCTGCTTCCTTTTCAGTTACTTTGATTTCCCATGTGTGGATTACCCAAAAAACAACAATGGTTTTCCTGACCTGCCTTCTGAAGGTGATGGGCAAATGTGAGCCCTAAGACCGTGTATGGAGATGAAAAGATAATCACCAGATTGGAAGGTTTGAATTAAAACAGAGGCAAATGGCGAGTCGTATCTTTTCTCATTAACACGGGGTGGGGGCAGGTGATCTTTCTTCTGCAGCTTCATTACATCTAGTCTGTTGTTCTGCATCCCCTCCTCCTGGAAGCCTCCTGTGATCTCCACTCTGATCAGGTACTACAGTTTTGTCCTGCCGGGAGCCTAACCAAGGGATTCAGGGGGGAGGGGGGGCCGGGGGGCAGGTCACAGCCAGGCTGCTTGATTGACATCTTGACCCTGCAAGTGATTTGTTCTGCCTTGGCTTCCTCATTTGCAGAATGGAGCCATTATTAGCCCCTATTTTGTGGGTGGTTAGGAATATTCAGTGAGGCGATCCATATAAAATATTTAGACTGTCTGGCCACCTATCATTACTATTATTATTATTATCATGATTTTCATCACAGAAGCACTTATTAGACTGGACCGTAATCAATGATTTACTCATCTGCTTCCTTCCCCTGAGGGTCTGGCAGCAAATTAAGAGCCAGAACAGTATCCTATTCAACTCCAGGGAACAGTGGTCATGGAGAAAAGGCCACTGTTACAAGCAAGGTGATAATTTGTTTCCAGAAGACTCCTTTACTTCCAGAAACCCTCCCTTTAACTTATGATTTGATATTTAGACATTTCACTCAAACAATTTTGTTCTCTTCTCTCTCTCTCCTCTCTTTCTTCCATATTGCACAAAGTAAGAGGAGTCTTTTCAACAGCCCAGAGGATGCCCTCTGTGTCCCTTATAGTTGTGTGGCAGCGGGAACCCTGAAGCTGGCCAACTGGGCAGTGACTCAGCGATTTCCTCCCTGTAACTAGGGTCACTGCCAGCATCTCTTCTGATTGGTCAGGGACCATGTCATACTGGTTAGAAAATAGTATTTTAATTATCAGCCTTGGAGGAAAGAATGCTCAGATTTCTGCTCTGATTCGAGATATTTTTTGATACAATTTAGGGCAGCCCAGATTTTTGATCTTGGCTGTGAGACTGCCAGGGCGGTACAAGGGCAGTTGTTTCCGGATGGACGGTGAACAAGGCACGTGCATGGTACCTACAGGCTCCCCAAGGCTCATGTGGTCCACACAGTGGGATGGAAACTGCAGGAATGAGGGGGCCGTGGAACAGTTTCCAAGGTTGGCTCTAGCACGTGGAGTAACAGCTCATAGGAGTGACATGTACAACTCCGCCCTGTCCCCGCTATCCGGCTATCTAGTTGCAGGTGACCGTGCGGAGAAAGGTGGGGAAGAGCAGCTCGCTCCGGAAATGGAGAATAAAAAAGCTGTTGCTTTCGGCCTCCTGGCAAATTCTGCTAAAATACTACGGTGAATGAGAAACTTTAAAGGAAAAACACTTTATGAGATATCATGTGATTTGCGTCCATGGATGCTGTGAGCAAGTGTTTCTGCGACCTGGCCGCCTGCCCGGCCCTGGCCTTCTTCAGTAGGAGAACGTGTGAGTGGGGTTGGCTTCAGACCCTAGTCCGCCCGTTCTACCTCCAAATAGACCTCGGGAGGAATAACCTCCCAAGCGGGCAAGACGACCCCCTGTGATGGGCGGCTCCGTGCACGGCTGGGAGCGCACGCACTGCCAGCGGCTCTCCTGGCTGGGAAACTGGCTCGTTATATCGACTGCGCATCTCCGCCTGCAGCTTCCAGACGGGGAGCCTCCCCCGCTCTCCCACGCCCCTCACTCGGCGCCGTCCCCTCCGCTGCGTCCACCCAGACACCCAGGCCTGAACCAGAGCCTCAACTCCTGATGCGGAGTCTTACCTTCCCGGCTGCTTGCCTCAGGCTGCCGTGACCAGCGACCACAAACCAGGTGGCTTAAAACAACCGAAATTTATTCGCTGTCAGTTCTAGAGGCCAGAACTATGCTCCCTCTGGAGGCTTTAGGGGAGAATTCACTTTGCCTTTCCCAACTGCTGGTGGTTCCTGGCTTCCGGGGCCTAGGGCCTCATCTCTGTCCATCCTCACGTTGCCACCTCCTCCTCTGTCTCTTACAAAGACATTTATCATTGGATTTAGGGTTCACGCTGGTGATCAAGGATGGTCTCATCTCAAGAGCCTTAACTTTATCACGTTGCAAAGAGCCTTTTTCCAAATCATGCAGAGGTTCCAAGAATTTGGATGTGGGTATATTTTGGAGGGGGGCACATTCAGTGCAGGTCACCTCTTAATGGAAAGGTTAGTTATATGGATTAACACTGACTTGAGGTTTTCTATGATGCGCCTAAAGCATTTTCTCAAGAATAAACATCTGGTGATATCTATTTCCAGCTGTTTGACAGATTACTGAACCTCTTTGGACCTGTTTCTTCACCTGTAAAATGGGAATAATAATCATAGCCCCTACCCATAGACTTGTTGTGAGGATTAAATGAATTCACACAAGTGCAATGCTTTGAGTGCCATCTGGTGCATAGCAAGTGCTGTCTAAATATTAGCCATTTTTATGGTGATTATCATCATGGCATTGTAATCACTATTGGAACCTACATCACACAATGAGACTTTCCTAGACCGCTCATTTTGTTTTATTTTACTTTTAAAGTCTTTATTAAGTTTGTTACAATACTGCTTCTGTTTTATGTTTTGGTTATTTGGCCCCAAGGCATGTGGGATCTTAGCTCCCTGACCAGGGATCGAACCCGCACCCCCTGCCTTGGAAGGTGAAATCTTAACCACTGGACCACCGGGGAAGTCCCTAGACTGCTCATTTTACATTTAGTGTATTCTTCTAATGTGCTGGCCTTTTATGTCTCGACTTCTTGGAATTTGTTGCTGTGTGACCTTGGACAAGTTCCTTAATCTCTCTGAGTCTGTTAGAATGTCCCCCCTGGCGAGGCTGCTAAAAGATTAAAAACAGTCAGTCGTGTGACACATGGTTTACATCAATCCACGTTGGCTGAACAGTGAAAAAACAGCATGTGTACAGTTTGCGGCTACTTCACAAACACTGGTGGCTTCTTTCTTCCCTGCCTGTGTCTTTCCTGCTGCTTGGATTTTCTCTGCTGTCAGCTCTCCCCAGCCTGTAGTGAATGGCTTGCAGTTAGTTTTAGTCAGTTTCCTCCTCTGAGCCTAATTTTTCTTCAGTTTCCAGCACAAGCAAGGCTGTGCATTCCAGGCTGCTGTCCCTGAGCAGTTTCTTGCTGGCACATTTGGGGAGGAAGTTCATCAATATCTAAGCAAATCAGAACTGTTCTATTCGTTAAAAGATTTTCAGGTAAATTCTAACTTGGTGTGCCTGAAACTCCTAACCTTTCATGAAAATGCTGCATCGTCCCCCTCAGTGGTCTGTCACAGTGGGCAGGAACCAGATCATAAATCCTACAAGAGCTAATATTTCTATAGTACACCCACTCTTCCATCACCCTGGCTCTGCCAGGCACTGTCCTCAGCACTTTACTTTCCATCCTCCCATCCTAATGATGAAGGTCCTGTTACGATCCCCATTTTACAAATGAGGAAAGAAAGGGGTGGGATAGGGAGGGTGGGAGGGAGACACAAGAGGGAGGAGATATGGGGATATATGTATACATATAGCTGATTCACTTTGTTTTAAAGCAGAAACTAACACACCATTGTGAAGCAGTTATACTCCAATAAAGCTGTTAAAAGAAAAAAAAAAGAAATGAGGCCCAAAGAGTTTCAGTAACTTCAGTAACTTCTGGAATTCGAACCTAGGCCCTTGGAGTTCAGCAGCTGGATTTGAGCCCCTCATTAAATGTCTGCAACAGTTTCTAGGAGGCACAGAGTTCCATAAATGTTTTATAGAATTAATTGAATGTTGAATGGCTTTTCCTATTAACTGAGGGACCTCAGTCTTTGCTAGCAAACTAGAACATTTTCTTTGCCCCCCTGGCTTGAGAGTAGTGCAGATTTTTCTCTTTTTGGTTTTCCCATCTACACTATAATGCCCTCGTCTTCATACTTGTGCATGGTATGAAAGGATGCATATTGAAAAGGATGGTTTTTCAGTCTCGAATGCTGTGTGACCTGGGCAAGCCACATCACCTCTCTGAGCCTTAGTTTTTGGGGGTTAATAACATTTAACACATTAAATATGCTAATGTGTATAAAGTGCCAGGCGCGACATCAAGTCTCAGTATACAGTAACTTGAAAAGTAAAATAAAAAATACTTTGCATTTTTCTGAAGGAAGGTATTGTATAGCTCTCAAGATGTATTTTAAACTATACTTGCTTAGATAAATCTTATACAGATATCTCTATTATAATAGCATATGTTTTTAGTGGCGATCACTCTAATGTTATGTATATTGAACATTCTGGCCAAAAAGTTTATGAAGAAATACTTTTAAAATTGAATGAGAAATGGCTGATGATAATCATCATTATGTATGAAACAGAATCATTTACCACTGAGGTAGATCTAATTAAGAAACGATAATAGACATCAATTATTTCAGCTTCTCGGCGGGAGCTGTGAACGTTCACGTGCTTCCTCTGTAACATGAAGCATGGTCTCAAATTGCCTCGCTTGGAGCCTGGCCCTTTTCCACCTGGATGATGAAGAGTTCTGGCTTTCCAATCTTTGTTTTTCTTCTCTCTTTTTCTCTTTGCTGTGTATATCAGTAGGATGTATTACTACCTTCAGGATCCAAGAAGTTGACTGGGACCAGGAGTAATAGTAGCAGTAATAATACTAACAGGAACAACTGCTGTTCTGAGCTGAGTGCTTACTAAGTGCCAGGCATCCTGCGTTAGCGACTGAAGAACTGCCAGCTCTGAGATCAGACTCCTGGTCCTAAGCCATGTACTTGACTGAGCAAGGTACTGCTCTGTGCCTCGGCTTTCTCTCCTGTAGAGTGACATTCATAACATCACACTTCTGACGGGGTTGTTTTGAGGTTTAAGTGGGATAATATGTTTTGTACGTAGCACGCTATCTGGCAAGCTGTAAGCGCTTGGTGATGTTAATTACTGTTAATGCCTTAAAGAACTTTCTGGTGGAGGTGGCTGTGGAACTCGGGCTCAGAGAGGCTTGGGGGCTGGCTCAGGGTCACGTGTACATTAGTGGGGGTTGGGGGGCGGGCTCAAGCCCAGCTCTGCCTCCGGCGGCGGGGCTCACATCCTGTACCCTCACACATCTCAGCCTGTCATCATGGGTGGTGTTGTCTGCACAAGAGGGAAACTGCTCAGTGATTCCTGTTTCTACATCAGTTTGATTTTTGAGCCATTATCTTTTTTTTTTTTTTTAAATTATTTATTTATTTATTTATTTATTTATTTATGGTTGTGTTGGGTCTTCGTTTCTGTGCGAGGGCTTTCTCTAGTTGCGGCAAGCGGGGGCCACTCTTCATCACGGTGCGCGGGCCTTTCACTATCGCGGCCTCTCTTGTTGCCGAGCACAGGCTCCAGACGCGCAGGCTCAGTAATTGTGGCTCACGGGCCTAGTCGCTCCGCGGCATGTGGGATCTTCCCAGACCAGGGCTCGAACCCGTGTCCCCTGCATTGGCAGGCAGATTCTCAACCACTGCGCCACCAGGGAAGCCCGAGCCATTATCTTACTTGGGCAGGAGACCGACCGGCCTTTGGTTTGTGGACGGTGTATTAGCTTGCTGTCCCAAATTATCACAAATTAGGGGCTTAAAACAATACAGGCGTATTATTTTACATTCTGAGATGGGTCTGATGGGGCTAAAATCAAGTTGTCAGCAACTCTGAGTTCCTTCTGGAGGATCTAGGGGAGAATCTGTCCCTTGCGTTTCCCAGCTTCTAGAAGCTGCCTGCGTTCCTTGGCTGGTGGCCACATCATTCCAACCTCTGCTTCTGCTGTCACATCTCCTCTGACTCTAAGCCTCCTGCCTCCATCTTATAAGGACCCATGTGATCATCAGCTGAATAATCCAGGATAATCTTTCCAACCCAAGATCCTTACATCGGCAGAGTCTCTTTTTGCCACCTGAGGTCACACACTCACAGGTCCCAGGATGAGGGCGTGGACTCTTTGGGGGGGCCATCGTTCTGCCTACCACAGATGCTTCTCCTCATCTTGCCTCCGTCCTGGCCATGTTCTCCTTTCTCGAGCTGCTGTGTGGTGTTGGCTTTAGGGCACGGTGGATTTAGCCCTAATCCCTGGCCCCTCTCTTTACTGCCCTGTGAGCCCAGGCCAAGCGTTTCATTTCTTTGTGCCCCATCTTCTCCCTTCCTCATCTGAAAAGTAAAAGCTTCAGCACCCGTTCTGCGGGGCCAGTAAGAGCACAAAATGAAGTAATGTGTGTAAAATGCCTGGTCCTAATTGGCTCTCAAAAATGGGAACCATTATTCTCATGAAGATTACTTGCAAATTATTTTTAATGCTCTTGTAGCAACAAACAGAGCCCAGTGTCCTGGTAAAAATGAACAAGGGTCTTAGCGTGCAGGTCAAGGGGTCCCTGATAATGGCCTACAAAAAGCAGAAAAAAATCCCAGCCTGGTTCCCACTCACCAGAACTGGACTTGGTTGGGAACAAAAGGGTTATTCAGCTGACCAGATGATAGGTGTGAACCAGAAGGGGACGGGGAGCCAGGATTAGCTTGTCCAACAGTATTTTATTGTGAAGGCTGCAGATCAAGGCAGTCTTTTGTAACAGCGTTTATATTAAAAGAGGCACAAGATATTTTACGGCCCCTATCGAGGCCCAGAGCCTAAATAGCAACCCTGTTTGATCAGCCTTTCATAGGTTATATTATGTTTCCAGGAGGAATTGGGTATAAATCTTTCAAGGTGTCCATGTGAAAGTGGGAGGAACCACTGGGAATCTGAGGGGAGTAAAACAGAGAGAAAGCAAGGGAAGTCCAGGCCCTCTGAGCTGTCACAGAATTTCAGACATGGGGCGTGGCCACCTTGGGTACCGTGTTGCCAAAAGGTGGGCAGTTGGAGGTTGGGAGGCAAAGGGAAAGTGAAATCTTTGTTTCCTGAGGAGCCTTCTTTCTCTGCCAACCTCATCTCATATCACCCTGCCCACTAGGCACGTCCCTCAAACTTATTCCCACCGTGGGACTTGGGCGGTGGCCATTCCACTCTTGGAGCACACATCCCCATGGACCTCCATGTGGTTGGCTCCTTTCTGTCAAGTCTCAAATGAAATTTCACCTCCCCCAAGAGGCCTTCCATCCTCCAATCACTCCTTGTTTCATTGCCTTGTTGTATTGTCTTCACAGCACTTATCACCATCAGAAATGGTCTTGCTCATTTATTTGTTTGTCTGGTGTCTGTCTCACCGCCTCCGGAATATAACCTCTAAGGGAACAGGGATCTTGGCTGTTATCTCCCGCCATCACCCAGTGCTGGGACATTGCCGCACACACGGAGGGGTATTTATGATAATAATCGCTGGCACGTAGCACTTATTTTATGCCTCATCCCTTTCGAAACTAATTCATTTAATTCCTCTCAACTCATCCATTTCACAGATGAGGAAACTTGAGACATAGTTTGATAAATGGAATAAGTCAAATTAATTGACTCTTCAGCCGTATTCCAGGTATGACCGAATTAATTTAGTAACTATCAGTTTTCGATAGTCATTCTGTGTAACAGAACACCCCATTTCTTCCTGATGATTGTCAAGGGCGCCACGGAACATAAAGAACAGAGTGGGAGCTAGAGACTGCATTTTATATTTTCAGAGAGTTGCTGCGCACGTTAATTGAGCATCTACCCTGTGTCAGGCATTCTGCTACATTTTATCTTATTTTATTTATTTGCTGGGATTCAGTCTCCATCATTGGGTGCATTTTATTTTTAAGTACACAAAGTCCTGGGAAGTACAGCATTGCCCTGTTTTGTCCAGTTTGGGAAACAGAAACCTGAGGGAGGTTGAACACCTCACGCCCACACGGTCTCTGTTCTATTTTTATTTCTCCCGAGATTCTCCAGATAAAGTCTCGACCCCACAGCAGAGCACTTCGGACATGGTAGATACTCCATAAGTGTTGGCTGAATGAGTGAATGGGGGAAAGGACACCAACCAACCTGCGAGGGCAGATGAGGAAACTGAAATTACTATCTTCATCTTCCAGACAAGGAAACTGAAATTCAGGGAGATTCAGGTCAATGTCACCCAGCTAGTCAATGAGTTAAGATTCAATTCCAGACATTTCCAACTCCTCCAGCCAGTGCAGCCTCCATGAATGGGGTTCAGGACCCACAGCATCTCCTCTGCAGTCTAGAGGCAAGGGGGGATGATAGTCTACATGTAGCTTGGGACACCCTGGGAAGCTGCCCACTCAGGACCAGAGTCACCCGGGAGCACTGCCGGGTCCCCTTTGAGTGGAGCTCTGGGATCTGTGTTCTGCACTGGCCTCTGCCCTGTGCGTGGCTCGGGGAGGAGGGGTTGAGAATAGAGGGAGCCCTCAAAGCAAAGCCATCCTGCCTGGGGGTTTTCCATGGATGGTGAGGCCAGGCCTGCGTGGATGATGAGTGGGATTCGTGGCTTGGCCAGAGCGTGGCAGCCAAGCCCGGCTGCAGGGACATCCGGCACTGACACCTGCCATAGTGGGAGCGGGCACCTTGCATCTCTATGGAAACCACCCTTGCATCATTGACAACAGAGCGCGGGAAAAGGTGAAACAGAGCCCTGCCCTGCGGAAAGTCGTAGCTTCCAGAAGTGCAGCCAGAATCCTTGCCAACTCCTTATGGGCTCCGTGGCTCTCTTCCAGGATATCCACTGTGGCCCTGTAAATACAGGTACACTTCCTGAACAGTGTCGCTCAGGATACCAGCTGTACTATTCAGGGTTGTCCAGAGAAACAGAACCACTAGGATGTCTGTATGTATGTATATGGAAAGAGATCTATTACGAGGAATTGGGTCCCGTGATTATGGAGGCTGACAAGGCCCAAGATCCGCAGGCTTGAAACCCAGGAGAGCCAAGATGTTTCAGTTTGAAAGGCCAGAAAAATCTGATGATCCTTTCTGGGAGGGTCAGCCTTTTTGTGCTATTCAGGCCTTCAACTGATTGAATGAGGCCCACCCACATTGGGGAAGGCAATCTGCTGCTTTAGTCAGGCTATTGATTCAAACGTTAATCTCATCCAGAAGCACCCTCATGGACACACCTAGAAAAACCTTTGACTGAATGTCTAGGCACCCCGTGGCCCAGTCAAGTTGACACATAAAATTAATCATCACACCAGCCTAGTAAGACATCCCGCCACCCTCCAGAGTTTCTGGAAGAGTTGGGAAGTACTACCTCCTATAGTCCTTGGTAATTCAAAGAGCACCCTTGGATGCCAAAGGTCCTGATAAGTCCTGCAATGAAAGGAAACCTGTTTCCATCTGGGTGGGATTGGGTAAAGGAGCAAGAGTATCAGACAAGCTTCCTAAAGGAAATGTCACCTGAGAGGGATGTTGAGGACTAAACAGGTGTTTCTCTGACTGAGATGTCTAGGTTGAAGTAGCAGCGTCCATAATATCCTGTTGGCTTTTCCCTGCCTAAATGTACGCGGCAGCAGCATTTGTTATATGTTTTAGTTCTGTCCTTGGTGACAAGAAACCCTCGCTGACCACCAGACACAAGTGGGTCAGTGATTCCAGTAGACTCCTGCTTACCCCAATGTTGGAAACCCCAGTGATGTCTTGGCCCAGATCTTGGTACTAAAGGTTGCCATCTCTCTGGAGTTTATGGTCTTGTTTTTCACCACAGTGACTTTGAGAAAGGGAGAGACAGAGACAGACTAGAGTTAATAATGGTGGCCTCTCTATGGTCTAAAAGTTTAACCCTTATGCTCTCTGATTTTTCACGTGAAGCCACCTCGTTAGGGAACGAAAGCTGACCTGTGGCCTAGATGCGTGATCCCAGCGGCAGCAGCGTGATGTAGCGAAAGTGCAGAGAATCGGGTTCTGGATTTGAATGCTGCTCCTGACCCTAACCAGCTGGCTGCTGGGGCCACAGCGGTCAGTCCCTGAGTACCAACCCTGCGCCAGCGCCACCAGGCCAGTGCCTGGCACGCCCCATGCCTCCATCTCCAAATTGATCTAACGGGGATAAGCTCCCTGCCTTCATGGACAGGTGTGAATCCGCTTGAAGGATGTGCTGTGTACCTTGGAGGGGCAGCTGACCTTCGGCAGGAAAGAAGGGAGTGGAAGAGGGAGAGAGGAGGGTCATGAGCAGATCAGGGGTGGAGGTGGATTGTGGGGGGGACAGCAGAGCATCCTTAAGAGCAGGGGTTGACGCCTCCTGGCTCAAAGCGGAGCCCTGCCCGGCGGCGAGGGATGACTCAGCAGACAGGCAGGTCCCATACTGAGGCTTCAGCAAAGCGGAGCCCTGCCGGCGAGGGATGACTCAGCAGACAGGCAGGTCCAATACTGAGGCTTCAGCAAAGCGGAGAACGCGTTCCGCACCCCCACTTCCCAAGAAGAGAGAGAGAGAGAGAGAGAAATTCTTGATATTTATAAAAAATCATCAGTGTAGTCGTCATGCGGAAAATCAGAAATGGGTTGGACGTTATGGTGTAACCTTGTTTTCACTCCCAGTCATATTTGAGAGGGGGCCTGTGGGTTTTGTCAGGACTCAAGGCTGCTGGAGGTCTAAATCCAGCTGTGGCTGCACTGAGCGATTTTCATGGAACTGCTGGGAGCAACTCAGTGAGTCAAAGTAAGTCATTCAGAACATGTGGCCCAGGCTCATTTTCCTCAGGAGGTGGTAAGATACTGTGAGATTCTCCTGCCACCTACCCCAGACCTTATAACTTCGGTGGGGTCCATCCTTGATTTTCGGTGGGACACCACACTATCACCACCCCACCCCCAAGGGAACATTTTTTTAAATTATTATTTGAATGGTTTTATTTGACATTTGAATCTCTTTCATTGCTGTATCCCTTGGCACATTGGTGGACAGTTAGTAGAAGCTTAGTAGCCATTTGTTGGATGAATGAAGGAAGAAGTGAGTGAATGAATGAATGTGTGAGTGCATGCGTTGACATCTATGGGAAAATGCATTCCTATAGGATATTCACCCCTGGATTCAGTTCCATCACGCTGGTGTTTCTTAGCCATGGAACCCAAGCTGGAGAGGCAGCCTGGAGAGGCCTGGAGTCCTGCCAATCTGGTGGATTAGCAGAAGGCCAGAGAGGAGAAAGAACGTTCCCACAATGGTTGGCACTTGACTGTAAGTGGACACTGCTGGCAGAAGACCAGTCTGCAGTGGAAACGAGGGAGAAGCCAGGAGACGCGGCAGAAGCTAGAGGAGGGCAGGGCTGCAGATCCCCAAGCTGATGGCATTATTGGCAAGAAAGGACTCTTTCTGCAAAACTGTGTCCAGACCCATGGGTGTGCCTCCTTTCCAAAGGAGCCCTTCATTTTCTTTCTTTCTTGAAGGATTATAGGATAAATAGGAATTGGTAGGAAATACAAATAGACCGGTGAGTGGGTGGGTGGATGGGTGGATGAATGGATGGATGGATGAATGGGTGGGTGGGTAGATGGGCATCAACATGGGACATTATAAAGAGCGTTGGTCTTGAACGGCAAAGCTAACAGCCTATTCCCTCCCCAGGCCCAATTCTGCCATCTGTAAAAAGAGAACAGTAAACCCTGGCCCTCCCTAGCTCCAAGGGCCATCAGAAAGCTCAAAATAAAAGCCAGACACCTTTGTTCAGTCCTGGTGCTCCGCAGCTGTAAGGAATTATTAGCCGGGTCACCTCTTCCCCTCCAAAGACTGCCTGTCATCCCCCACGTTGCAAATATATTATGATTAAAATGCAGGAGTAAGTCAGAATCCTAGTAAACTCTGTGATCACTTTGGAACCCCTCCAGCAAACTCTGCGTGGATTTTTCTTTCCTCCTCTCAGCTCCCAAGCTACTTTTCTTATGTTGGAGGTTGCCAAGCTTTTATGGCTATTTGGCTATCTTATCCATGCAGATGCTTAGCTTTAATTTATGCTGAAATAAATCTGCAAAACCTCATCTGTCTTGTTGTTCTAGAAGCATCAGGTGTAAGGCCTAAAAAAAAATCCTAATATATGGTCTCTGAAAGAGCTGAGGTGCGATCTGCCTGCTTGTTATTCAGTTTGGTTTGAAATTCTTCTTTTCTATCCCTTGATATTTATATATAAGCAAATTAGGTTGTTTGGTATAAAAAAAACTTATTTTATGACTCTTAATATGTAGGCTTGTCTCAAGTCACTTAGAGTGCTTTGTATTGAGAAAAACTAAGCTGTGATTTATCATCCAGTGATAAAATCTGAATGCCCCTTTTCCATTTTTAAACATTAATCATTAAGACATAATATGTTGAGTCAGCGACCAGGGATTCAAACACTAATTTGCTGTGTGACCTCAGACAAGTCTCTCAGCCTAGCTGAGCTCCGTTGAACACCTGCTTGGAGGACTACTTTGAGGATTAAATGTGAAACTGTATGTGGGGTGCTTGGCGTATAATAGCACTTAGTAAATGCTATTAGGTAGCACCATTGTTGTGGTCGTGCTGATGCAGAATTTCGGGTGAGAGATCAGGCCCAGACTTCCCTTTAGAGCAAAAGTCAGGTCAAAATAACAGTTCCTGGTGCTAATCCCCTGCTCTCCGTCTGTGTATTCATTCCCTGATAACCTGAATTGATTTGCGCCCTTACTCTTGTGCTATCTGGGGATTTCTCAGACTTATGCTCTGGTGTTTTCTGATGGCTGCAGAAATTCATTCAAAACATTTCTACACAGCGATTCCATAGGGTTGACCTGACTTTTCCTAAAAGTCAAATGAACAGCAGCTCAACCTGTCTCACCATGCTCCAGGGCTTGGCTGGCCGTTCCCCAGGTGCCAGACTGTGGGACAGCCATTCTCTAAGAGACAGTCCTCTGCATTTCCTAGCTCACCCAGGGGCAGAAGACCCTAAAGACCAGGTAGCTGATGGATGATTCCTGTCATAACGTATAGGAAACTTGATTCTGGTACATACTAGGCCCACACAAATTCAGTTCCTATATGTCACTCTCTATGGGCTCTTTTTTTTTTTTTTTAATTTTTATTGGAGTATAGTTGATTTACACTGTTGTGTTAGTTTCTGCTGTACAGCAAAGTGAATCAGTTATACATATACATATATGCACTCTTTTTTAGATTCTTTTCCCATATGGGTCATTACAGAGTACTGAGTAGAGTTCCCTGTGCTATACAGTAGGTTCTTATTAGTTATCTATTTTATATATAGTAGTGGGTATATGTCAACCCCAGTCTCCCAATTTATCCCTCCCCCCTTTCCCCCTTGGTAACCATAAGTTTGTTTTCTACATCTGTGTCTCTGTTTCTATTTTGTAAATAATTTCATTTGTACTATTTTTTTAGATTCCACATATAAGCGATATCATATGATACTTGTCTTTGTCTGACTCTATGGGCTCTTGATTTAGAATTTTAGGTCTGGACAAGGCTTGCAGTTGTGGAGACTACTACATTTTAAGGCTTTCTATTGTGAATTGGTTTCCCTCTGTCCGTCTGTAGGGTTGGATTGAGACTTGTTTGTGTGTGGGTCCCAACTTACAAGGCACATGGTCCTTCTCATATATGGATGCCACAAACCTACAGTTAATGCAGCAACCTCTCTGGATGTTGCCAGGTACCAAGAGGGGTTGTGATAGAGCCTAGGGTTCAGGAGTTGCATTGGAAAGCCAGCAGGGCCCAGGCCAGTCACCAGCACTTCTGGGGCCATCATTTTCGCACCAAGTGTTTTATGACTTGTCATCTTCTCACTTGGGTGTTCAAGCCAATGGTTGCTGACTGAATTCTCAAAAGCACCTTGCACATTAGAGGTACTAAGTAAATGTATATAAATCCTAGATAGCACAGCAGTAATCATGACTCATAATAATGGCTTGCACTTACTGGGCACTTACTGTGTACCACACTATGCCAAATGCTTTACTTGGATTATCTCATTTTACCCTCCAACCATCCCATTAAGTAGATGCTGTGAGATCCCCATTTTACAGATGAAGAAGCTGAGGCCAAAGAGAACTTTGGCTTCAGAACTCACCCACAGTCACAGCTAGAAAGCAGGGGCAAGGCTTTGATCCCAGGGTGGCCTTTAGACAACTTCTGGAAGTGGACAGATGCTTTGAGGTGAGATGGGAGGATGTGGATACCAAGGTCAGTTGAGCTCAAAATTCCTTTCAAGGAAATGGACTTTTCTGCCCAGAACTGTCATATGCCAGACAGCACCCAAGAAAAATTTTCTTCGCAGCTTTAGATTTGAGATTGAGAAATAACTCAGATGCAGTCTTCTGGTCCACGAGCCACTGTCATCACACCGCAACCACATTTCCTCCTGTTTATTGCTGGTGGGTAGGGGTGGGGTTGTCGTTCTGTATTTCCTGCTCGCAGCCAGTACGTGGAGGGATAGGAGTTCACACTTGAGTTTGGCAACAGTGTGGTCATGTTTTCTGTGTGTCACTTCCCAGCATGGCGTCTGACGGGCCTTATAATTCTCGGAAAACACAAAGGTGTGTGGTTATCTCCGTGTCTGTAAACTGGGGACCCTGTGTGGCTTTAAGGCTGTCACGGCAGAGGAGAACCTTGGAGAGCCGTGGCTCCCATCCTTCCATTTTGCAAATGAGATGCAAGCATTCAGGTGACTCTTCTGCTGGGCTTTTTTTTTTTTTTTTTTAATTATTTATTTATTTACTTATTTATGGCTGTGTTGGGTCTTCGTTTCTGTGCGAGGGCTTTCTCTAGTTGCAGCGAGCGGGGGCCACTCTTCATCGCGGTGGGCGGGCCTCTCACTATCGTGGCCTCTCTTGTTGCGGAGCACAGGCTCCAGACGCGCAGGCTCAGTAATTGTGGCTCACGGGCCTAGTTGCTCCGTGGCATGTGGGATCTTCCCAGACCAGGGCTCGAACCCGTGTCCCCTGCATTGGCAGGCAGATTCTCAACCACTGTGCCACCAGGGAAGCCCTCTGCTGGGCTTTAACTGTGGATGAAACGGTTTGCTGTTAGAAAAGCGGGTTCGGAGAAATTGCTGGCGCTCTCGTCCTGGTCCTTGATTTGGCCCCAGCCAAACTTCCTCCCTCCCCAACCTGCAAACTCAGGGCCGCAAATCAGTTGCTGCCCCTACAGCAAACATGCTTCCTTCAGCTAGCATCACAGCGGAAGCTCCGTCTGCTTCTGAAGGCGGGGCCGGTGACTGTCCTAGCCCATGTCGAGCAGACCCGTGAGAGCCTCGTCTCTGTGCTGTGTCCTGCTTAAGACTGGGGCAAGACTCACCCACAGGAAGCTAAGTGGGCCTAGTCCGTTCATGATTCATTTAACAACCTTTTCTGGAGCACTCGCTCTGATTACGTGATGAATAACAGTAACTATATTTATTTGATATGCTTCTCTGTGCTTGGCACTGTGATAAGTGCTGTCTAACATCAGTGCCCGAGACATCCCAAGGCTGGAGTGGGCTGGGGAGACACCCGGCCTGTAACATGGGGGAGAGGTTTGGGCCACCCTGGGAGAGGCAAAGCCCCAGGAAGACCATCATCGGGAAGACACAGGCCAGCAGAGGCACCATCTGTGTCCAGCTGTGTCCCTGCCCCCAGCTCTGCCCCTGCACGGGCTTTCCCAACCCTCTCTCCCGAGAAGGTCTCTCTCTCTCCACCTCTCTTTACCATCCCCCCCCCGACCCCCATACATACCACTTTCACAAAATCCTACCGTATATTTCTGATTTAATACCACTGTGCAGAAATCACAATTTAGGTCACAACTGGGTAGATTCCGTGTGGGAAGCTGGATGAGTCTGTTCGAAGTTCTCGAGAGCATTTTTAATTTGGCTAAGAGTGATTACCTCCCCATTCAGGTGGGCTCAACTCTTGGGGGACTCAGGTGAAGATTTAAATATAAATGATTCCCATGTAGCCACAGGAAATCAATTGAGCAGAGAGAGGACTGGAAAGAAAGAGCAAGCAAGATTTAGTTTTCATTAAAATAACATGGTGCCTATAAATAAGGTGAGAATCGGTTAATAGCTTTCTATTCAAGGGGAGTTGGCATTCCAGAGATTATGTATGGCGGGCCTTGAAAATCGAGACATTCCTTTCTAGTCACATCTTTTGTGCATTCTGAGGGTTGAATCACTTTATTTGTAGTTTTCTTTTCAATTAGCTAAAACTATTGTTACTTTTTTTTTTTTTTTCTTTATGTTCACTATTGTTTCCTCTTGGGTAGGAATAAAAGTTGACCTTTAACTTGTGAAAAAGGGAAGTATTAAAACCAACATCCAAAGCCTTCTTCTGGCCAGTCATGGAGCAAACAGTGAGAAACAGCCTGCTTTGAAAGAGAGAGGAGTATCTTGGAAAATTTCCCCAAGCATAAAGAGGCCTCACCAAGATATTCATTGTGGTCCTAGGCACCGTTTATAATAGGGGATTGTTCAGATAGCTAAATAAACTGTGTTCTATGCAAACTATGAACTACGATGCAACAACTGGGAAGAACAAGGTAGATCTAATCTAATAAAAGTCATATCCTACTGTTGAAGAAAAAAAGCAAGTAGCTAAAAAATTCTTTCAGTCCAATACCATATACCATAAGACAATTGCAGTATATTTTCTGTGGGCACGCTTACGATAGAGGCATAGGAATGTACAGAAAATAGTCTGGGAGGACTTTAATCAAACTGAAAGCAGTGCCTACATCTAGAAAGGTAAGAGGGGACCAGGAATGACGTGTGGAGGTACACCCTCCTTGGTCCTTGGAGCGGCAAGCCGGAGGACGAAGCTGTTGGCCTGAACGCTCCCTGACCAGCTCTGTGAAGCTGGACCTTGAGGTTGGCTTTGCCCCGCCTCTGAGGTCGGGCGTTGTTCATCCAGGCAGTGTGTGTGGCAGTCTACCAGGACAAGACATGTGTTACTCATCGGGGATTCAGTGTGACCAATGACAACAGCTCAATCCTTATGTAGTACCTGCAGTTTGTCAGGGACTGTTCTAAGTGTTTTATGTATATTAGCTCATTGGATCCTCACAACAAACCTATGATGTAAACACTATTATTATTTCCGTTTTACAGAGGAGGAAATTGAGACACAGAGAAGTTAAGTGATTTATCCATTGTCACGCCGCTAGAAAGTGGAAGAACTCTGATTTGACCCCAAAGCTGTACACTTAAGCTCCTATTCAGTACATAGGATGGCAATGTGATTTATCCTCCAAACTGGGATGCTTGTGAGAATGAAAGGGGCATCATTCATACTTATACAGGTCAACAGGCCTGAGCTGGGGCCATCCCAGGCAAACCGGGATGTGTGATCACCTAAATGGCACTGTTTCTTGCCCCTGACAGACTGGCGCCTGCCCTCGTAGAGTCTGGGGCTCAGGGCGTGGGAGACGAGAAAGTGCCAGCGCTAATGCAGTATGCCACGTGCCAGCATGTGTGGGTTACAGAGGGCTGGGGAAAAAATGGTGGCACAGAGTAAGGCCGCTAATTTGGTCTCTGGGAATCAAAGAGGGCTTCCTGGAGGAAGGGGCAACTCCACTGATACTGATGGATGAGGAGTTCGCCAGGCAGAGCCTAGTGTGTTGTGGTGAGAGCTGACCTTGGAGGGATAGCAAGGCCTGGGTCTAGAGAGGACGTCTCTGGCTCTGGCCTCAGGCACACCCCTAGGCTCTGGGACCTCAAATAAAATAAGATGTAGTTTATATCAGGGGTCTGGAGACATTTTCTTAAAGGTCCAGATAGTAAACATTGTAGGCTCTGTGGGCCAAGAGGCAAAATTGAGGATATTGTGTGGGAACTTATATAACCATGTAAGTGTAATCATTTAAAATATGAAAATCATTCTTAGCCCTAGGACCAAAGAAAAGGGGCAGCTGATTGGATTTGGCCCTGGGTGGTTATGCCACATTTACCGTCTTGCCCAGGTTTAACTGGCATATCTATTTGTCAGAAAGCTTTGCCGTGTATTATATAGACGGTGGTGTAGTATCAAGGACATGACACAGCTGAAAATCTAAAGACCCGCCCGCGCACCATGATGAAGAGTGACCCCTGCTTGCCACAACTAGAGAAAGCCCTCGCACAGAAACGAAGACCCAACACAGCAATAAATAAATTAATTAATTAAAAAAAAAATCTAAAGACCCGTCAGCCCTGTGTTCAAGCTCATCTCTGCACCCACGCAGCAGCCGTGAGGCTCTGACAAGCCTCTAACCCTCCCCGAATCTCAGTTTCCTAAACCTGTAAAATACAGATGATAACCCCCTACTTCCCAAGGCTGCTTTGAAGACCCAGTGAGAATCCACTGGTTAGATCCCCTTTCCTCTTATTCAACACTCATCACACACTTATTCTGTGCCAGGCAGTGCCCCAGGCTCTGAGAGATCAGAGCTATACCTGGTAGCCAGGACACTATTCACAGGTACTTTGTGAGTCTGTTTTTGGTGGTCATTTCCGAGCAATATCTGGACCCGTGGTCAGGAGCACAAGCCCCTGTCCTGATGCCGCCGTGGTGGAGGGAATGAATGTGATGTAGGATGTGCCTTCACCAGAGTCGCCAGCCAGGGTTCTACCTGGGATCATGTTTACTTCAATAAAATGAAGCCTGAATGTGACAGAATGGGTGTGAGGTTCTTTGAACTCCTGGGATAAAAAGACTGAGATGTCACCAAAGCCTTCATCTCTGGCATCAGTCCTGGGGTGAGTGGGGAGTGATTAAAGCCCACTGGTGTCTTCCTTTTGCCTCAGAACTTTCTGCCCTCTATGTGCACTTAGTCAGAACGATTTTTCAGGTCTCAGCTTTGATGTGGGAATTAGAGTTCCCCGGGCCTGAGTCAGATTCCAGGCCCCCGCGCCGCAGAAGTCGGGAGCTTCCACTTGGCTGAGAGAGTTCCCACCAGACCCTTTGTTGGGTGGGAGACAAAGCAGCCAGAGAAGATTCTGGAAATTGTTGGTCCTTGAATCAGCTCTTGGGAAATTGCAACAGCGAAGGGGATGGGGAGTTCTTTGGAGATAGATGAGCTGCCCTCAGATCCTGGCATTGTCACTTAGCAGTAAGTTGTGTAAACTTGAGCAGGTAACAGGACTGCTTTGAACCTCAGTTTTGCCCAACTGTAAAAGGGACATGGTATGGCCTGTCCACCTGGTTTGCCGTGAGGACTAACTAGTGAAAATTGCTAACGGTTAGTGAGCACTTCTTATGTGCCAGCTACTGTGCTAAGGGCTCAACTCTTCAAGATGCTATGAGGTGAAGGTACTGAGCAGAGAGGTGCCATGTCTGCTCCAGGAACCTAGGCAGTTCTGTTCCAGAATCAACATCCTTAATCATTAGGTGACATTGCCCCATTAAGAGAGAGAAAACTCATGAAAACGGAAACACAGTTCTCAAACACACGTATGTGTATGTGTGTGTATGTGGACATGTAGTTCCACTTCTTGAGCAAGCATTTCCTGAGCACCTACTCTGCAAAGCCCTGGAGACATAAAAGAGACTAAGGCACCGTTCCTGGCAGAAAAGGGAGCTCCAGGCAGCTACTTCAGTCTTGTTTCGGAACTAGTGATAAGAACGCTTCCTTGCGCTCAATTCTACCCCTCCTGTGCTTTACCTTACTATTAAATCATTTTAAAAGTTCTTTTCCCCCAGAGCACTTGGCCAGAAGTGGGGGAAGGCATCCACTGTGCAGAAGCAGTCCTTGTGTGTCCCATCACAGTTCTCCTTTCTTGTGCACACCCGGTGTTGCCACATACAGGGGTGACTTGGATGTGACACTTGGCTGTGCAGTCATGTTCCTGGACTGCTGGGAACAGTGGGAGAGCCTGGGAGGTGCTGACGGGATGAATAACATTAGTGGAGGTGTACATGTACGGAGGTCCTTGTGTAAATAAATGATGTGACCCCCCCCCCACCCTCTTTTGGCAGTGGTGCAGGGCTGAGAAAGGGACACGTGGGAAAGGAGTTTATTTTGCCTTTGCCAGAGCAGTCATTCTGAGTGTATACAAAACAGTAGACCCCAGGGGCACCTCTAGGTATGTTAAATCACCATCTGCACCCCCTTTGTGTGAAGACCCTAGTTGGTAGGGCTCACAGAACGGTTTCTCAAGTCTCCTGCTTGGTTCCCACCCACTCTACCTTTTTTCTCCTTCCCGCTCTCCCTCTCTCTCTCTCTCTCTCTCTCTCTCTCTCTTTCTTTCTTTTCTTTTTCTCAATTTGGAAAATCTTTGAAGATAAAGCAAGTGATATAATAAACACTCTTTTACTCACCATCCCAAATTAACAAATATAGCATTTTGGCGTCTTCGCTTCAGCTCTTTTATAGGTCTGCCATATAATAGAAGTAAATCGTCATCAACGTAGAAATCTCTTTTGAACTTCCTCTTCATCTCCCTCCTCTCAACCTCATATTATGAATATACTATGTAAATCCCAGTCTGTGTTTTCACACTTTAACTTCTACTGTGTGTAGCCGTATACAATATACAGTATAGCTATGTGTGTCCACAGTTCGTATAGGTACTATTATCCTGAATATATTATTCTTCAGTTTGCCTGTTCCACTCAACCTTGTGTTTTGAGGTTCAGCCCCATGGATCTCTTAGTTTAATTGCTGTATCGTTATCCTTCATGTGACCATACCACATTTTATTTATCCGTCTCTCTATAGATAGAAACATGGGTTGCTTCCAATTTTGCGTCATTAGAAACAGCACTGATTTGGACATTCTGGTGCATGTCCACCTCCAGATGCACAAGTGCAAGAGTTTCCCTGCAGTCTGTGTGTCAAGACACCCACCAGCAGTGGGCGAGGGCTCCTGTTTCCCTGTATCCTCCCAGCCACTTGCTTTGGCAGATGTGTTGCATTTCTTACCAAATGAATGGCCTCTCTATTGAAAAAATTGTAAAATAAGGAAAAAACTGAGGAGCTGGCGCAGAAGTGTCATCAGCCTGCCCACGAAGAGGAATGCTTTGTAAATCCCAGGATTCAGCATCTTCCTTCCGCGGGGCTCTTAGACATTCTGGCTTCGTGAGCCTCTTCTCTTTTTCCTGGGACTTTTCAGCCTCTAGCACAACAACATCGCATATTGGCTTTAGCCAAGTGAAGGGTGACTCCCTACAGCAATTTCACCAACTCTGGATTTTCTTCCTCTGGGTCATTTGAAAACATCTGTGCTTCATCTCCCATCTGCTGTCAGCACTTGGTCCAAGTCTCATTACCCGCCTCTCAGCTGGACAGCTGCCCCTCGATCTCACTGGCTTCCCGGCTTCAACACCCGCCCCACCCCCTTTTAAGACTGCCGTTCATTTCCTACAATCATTTATCAACCCATTTATTCATCCATCATTGACTGAAGGCCTGCTATGTGCAACCCTGTAACTACAGTTATGGCTCCTGTTACCTGCTGGACCGAATCCAAATGCCTTAGCCTGGCCTTCAAGGCATTTCTCCGTCCCAGCTCCAGCCCCTTTCCCCAGCATCCTTTCCACCTTCTCCACCCCAGGCATCCAGTCTCTTGCCCACAGTTCTCCGAACACTCATGACAGTGTTCTCTCTCCCTCTGCCAAGGTTCCTGGTCTCCACCTGTTAAACGCTTTGTGGTCGCTTGAGGCTCAGCTCAATTCCTGTCTGAGGAGCTTTCCCAGTGCTCTGAGGCAGAACTGATCTTTTCCCTCCTATGTTCCCATAGAGCTTTGCACATCATTACCCATCTTATCTTGCCGGCTACTGTGCACCCTCTTCCAGAGCATGACCCATCCTCATTCACCTCTGTAGCCTCAGGGCTGAGGGCCATGTCTGGCATACAGAAGGTGCTTGATTAAAGCTTTTAATGAATGTCTCCCAACTCCTTCATTGCTGCACTTACCAGTTCAGCACAGGTACCACTGCCACCCAACTGTCCGTTATTTGTTAAGGAAGTTTTCTGTTGAGCAAATTAGTGCTGGAGACATGATTGAAGGTTTGTTTAATCTTAAGAAAATTAATTAGCTTTTAAAGAGTTTAACGTAGTGTGTGCCAATGACTGTTTTTAATCAGGACATCTTATCTAAAGCAAGCACTCTTTTGCGTTTACTCTGTTTTTCACAGTAATTCTACTGAATGTTATCAAACGTTGTCTTTAATTCAGATTTTGCTAATTCAGATCAAGCTCGTCCTAGTCCTTATGAATTAGAGAAGAGTCCTCACTTGCTATCTGGTCAATCCCTATTAGGCACCGTAAATGACCGGGCTGCATTTCAGAAGCTCACTGTGGTCGGTCTAAAGTGAGATGTGCTGTAAGTGTAAAATACACACTGAATTTCAAAGACTTGGTACCCTCGAAAAGGAAAATCCCTCGTTAATATTTGTCAAATATTAATGACATATTACAGCAATTATATTTTGGATCTACTGAGTTAAATAAATTGTTGATTTCACCTGTTCCTTTTTACTCTTGATGTGGCTGCTAGAACACTGTAAAGTACAAGCGTGGCTTGCATTACGTCTCTGTGGGACGGCGCTGGTCTGGATTGTTGGGTCACGGAGAACATGGTGCTTGCCTCCCGGTAAATTTCAGATAGTCGGTGTTCATTAAGTGTCTGTTGGATGGATGAATGAATGAATGAATGAGGTTGATCACTAACACGTGGCTTCTTCTTATCTACTGTGGGACCTCAGACAAGCTGTTTCACTTCCCTGGGCCTCAAGTTTTCTCATGTGTAAAATAAGCAGAGTAACCGGAGCCCTGTTATCTGCTTGCAGTTAGATCTCTTCAGTGATTTGGAAAAAGGATTTTAGTTCTCTACTTCCAGGGACTGCAAAACATTGCTCAGTGGGTGCAGGAAATAATGGTGTCCCCAGCTTACTGAGTGGTGAGGTGAGAAGCCTCACTGGGAACCCTCTATAATTTCATCTTCTATTGCAGCCCTTCCCAGATTGCCTCTTGGTCTCACTTAGAACCAGGAATAGTCTTGCTGCAATGCCCATCTTTCTTACAGCTGTCCCCACATAACTTCTGGAATTTATTATTCATTTTTATCCCATCACACATAATTGATGACTCAACTCTAGCACTATCAGATTAAACATCAGTGAGGTTGTTTTCCCGCTCCTACATTTGCACTGAAAATTATATATTCATGCGGCCATGTGGTGGTCAAAAGGGCAATTAACAAAGTCAGATCATCTAGGTTCAAATCCCTCCCCCTGCATCTTACTGGTTATGTAACTTTGGGCAAGTTAACCCAGTACCTAATTTTCCTCATCTGTAAAATGGGGAAAATGCTAATAATTAACTCATGTAAGATGGAGAGGGTTACATGAAAATAATGTATGCAAAGCAATTAGCACAATTAGTACCTGGCACCTGGTAATATATTATTGTATATAATTAATTATATATCATAATTCATATATATATGATTATGCTATTGATTTCATTTTCAAAACCTTTATTCCATACCCACGCTGGGCCAGACATTATTGGGATATGGCCCCATATTCCAGAGAGAGAAAGTTTTCCCCCCATTATAGCAGCTTTTAGGGAAGATGGCATAGCAAAAAGATTAAGGGGGTAAGCAGTCATGAGATTCAAAAAGGAAGAGTCAGAGGAGCTGGCCAGGCAAAATGTAACAAGAACAACAACAACAATAGTAATAGTAATGCTAAATGCCTTCCATAGTCTAGTCCCATTACACGTTCGTTACACGTGTGGTCTCATGTCATCTTTATAACGACTCCATTTGACACATGGAGAAGCTGAGTCTCAAAGGCCGAATCCAAGGTTGACCTACCACCAAGTGAATCCAAACTCAGGTCTTTCTGCCCACAAGTCCTCTGCTGCTTCTACCACCTCCAGTTCTCTCCATTCAAGTGATGGGATCATTTCTTCTGATGTGTCTGAAAATCCTCTTTTCCTATAAGAAGACATTTTCCTCCCCAACATTCTTGAAAACCAGGCAAAAACAAATCACTGAGGTTGAAACCAGAAGACTGCCACTTTCTGTGAAGCGTGCCCCTCAGGCACACCGTGGGTGGGCTGTCCTTGTAGAATAAGAGGGGTCTGGTGATGATTAAAGCTGGGATGGTGGGCTGAGCTACCTGGGTGAACGGAGCTCCCTATCATGCAGGAGTCTGGCAGAGGCTCAAGGTGCAGCATTCAGGAATGGTCAGCATTTTGAGAGACCGGCGAGGTCCCTCCAGGTGAGACTTCAGGATGGGAAGTCAGGGATGGAGCAGGAAATTAGACTGGAAGCCGGGACCTGGGCCGCCCCAGGCCCGGTCTGCATGATCAGTTCTGGTGAGAGTGGGCAGGGAAGGTGGAGCCTGACGCCCACTGCGGTACTGGGACATGGCAGAGGCACAGCCATGTGACCCTGACCACAGACTGTCCTGTGGTTCCCTCCCCCAGCCCTGGGCTCCAGTGCTTCTCCAGGCCGACGTCTCCCGGGGTTGGGTCAGGGTGGACTCAGCAGACGCTCACTCCTGGTAGCCAGGCTGGGCTGGGGCGGGCAGGACTCACAGGTTCACGTGCTGCACCAAGCACATGGTCACGTGGGTGCCAAGCTCACCGTGGATTCTAAAACGTCCACCTTTTATTCGTTCGACAAGCAGGCTGAGAAATTCTTCTCTCTTCCATTTTCAGAGATCCTTGGAGAGAGTTTCTCCACCTTGGGTAAGTCACGATAGCGTCTCCTTTGCCTGCCATTTACAAGTTGTCTGTGGCCCACTTCAAAGACACCCTAATGCCAGCACCTTCTAGGCGCTCGATAAATAATAATTGCTAACAGTTGGGGAGTGCTTCACTCTGTGACAGACATTGTTCTAGATCATGCTCTGTACTATTTCACTGAATCCTCTCAGCAATTCTGTGAGAGTTCACAGCAGTCCTGATTTATAGAGGTGGAAACTGAGGCACACAGAGGTTGAGTCCTTTGCCCAAAGTCACGCAGTTAGCGAGGTCAGAAACCCAGGGGGCCCTGAACCTGAGCTCTGAACGCAGACACGAAGCTGCAGACCTATGGGATGGGTGTTGGAGAACTGAGCCCAGGTGATTCCTCAGGGTCCATCAGGAAGCTTCGGGAAGGGCTCAGACAGCCCTTCGTGCCAGCCGGTCGAATGCCCTCCAGCCCACTGCAGCGGGTCATCTCCCTCCCCTTCTCCCTCAGCTCCTCCTCCGAATCGTCCCTGCCCCCAGCAGTGTCTTAAAACATGTTGGAAACATTAACTGGTCCCCTGCTATCCGTCCTCGCTGGCGTTGGCTCAGACAGTGCAGTTTAGATATCTTTCCAAGGGCAGACAGCGGGTCAGTGAGAGTCGATAATGGATTCCAGCAGATTGGACACCGTTCAGATGGAACGCGAGCCTGGCGTCCACCTCCTCCTCGTGTACCAGCAGCGGCTGGGCGCTGCCCCCAGGGAGGGGCCTGGGCCCCGGGGCGCCTGGGGGGCTCAGCAGGCGGGTGGTCAGGGCTGATCTCCTGGCCGCTCAGGCTCTCTCGGCGTCTTCCCTTGTCAACGTGCCCTCCCGTGCCTGCTGGTTCTTGGAAACTCGCAGGGCTGGGGCTGTCTTTTTGTTCCTGGCTGCATTCACTGCAACAGTGCCAGCCCATAGTAGGTGCACAATAGGGTATTTGTTGAATGAAGCATCGGTAGTTCCTGTTCAGAGCATTATTTGGCTGACACATGGGCCCCCTGGGCTCCAGTCTTGTCTCCCCATCTGCTTCTTGGATGTCTTCATGGGACATTGCACATTTAACATGCCAGGAGCTGCCGAAAGCCGCTCAGCTCACACCTCCCACCTTGGCGCCTGGTAGCCCCCTCCTTCCAGCTGCTCAGGGCAGAATCCTCAGAGCCCATGTGGACACCCTCTTTTTTCATGCCACACGTTCAGCCAAGACACAGTTGCTCTCAGCTCTGCCTTCAAAACAGACCAGGAAGGCAGTGGCTGTCAGACAGTGCTGTCTCTTTCCTACAGTCTCACCTGGACTATCCTTGCTTCCAACCTTTTCCCCACCAAAGAACATTCTAATGCTCTAGCCAGAGCTGTTCTAGAACGTAAGTCAGATCACGTCACTCCTGCACTCACACCTCCGCCTCACTGTGAAGGCCCAGGTCCTCCCCGAGGCCTAGGAGGCCTGGCGCTCACCACCCCGTTCCTTCCAGGCTCCCTGTGCTTCCTCAAACATGCCAGGCACACGCCCAACTGGCCTTTGTCTTGCTTCCCCAGATACACTCGTGGTTAGCTTCTGAGGAATCACTTGTGTTGCTTTGAGGATTAATGAGTTAACATGTGAAAAGCATTTAGGACAGTGCCTGGCTCATTAGCTTTTAGTTACTGCTGCGTTCTTATCGTGGATCTTCGGGGCCTAATTCATAGCAGACACTCAGGTTGGTCAATGGGCTACATGTCCAGGGCCTGGCCCAGTGCCTGGCACCAAGTGGGAACTCAAAGGTTTGTTGAACTAAAAATGTAGAGGGGAGGCAGTGCACACCCCGCCTGGTACAGGCCATGAGAACTGAACAGTTTGAGAAACAGTTGGGAGCCCATCATTTCTGTGTCCTCTGAGGCAAAATCTCCTGCCTGCCCTCACTGCTCCACCAGCCTGGGGAACTACCCCTGCTTGGGTCCCTTCCCCAGGGCCTAACCCTTACTTCCTGGCTCCAAGCTCAGATATCAGGAAAGCCAGGGATAAGGTCTCCTGGCAGGAATTGAACCCCTGACCAAGCTTATGGGGTGCCTGAGACCGTGGGGAGAGGGAGCAGGTGACCAGATGGAGGTGGCTTCCCCTGCAGAGATGATCCCTTTGTGCTGGGCTTCACTACCCTCACCTTGGGCGCTCAGGTTCTGCCCAAGCATTCTGGGAATTGCTGCTGGTCAGGGAAGGGGGGCGTTGGGACCTTCTGCCTCGGCTGTCACCGCTTCTGGCCTTTCCTTTCTTGACCCCTCCACTGGAAGCTTTTGCGCCAAAGAGTCTGAAGATGAAGGCTGTGGCCCGAGTCTCTCTTGGTCTCTCTCCAGGGCAGAAAAACCTTGTGAATCTGCTCTCTGTTTAGAGTAGCTTCTAATTTGAAGCAGCTGCTGTCCCCAAGCAAAACCACTCTGTTGGTGTCCCAGAACGCCAGCCTTCGGAGGTCTCCCCTGGTTAATTCGACCTTGGCTGTTTGTTCCTGAGGTACAGAGGGAAATGGAAGGTTGTTGTGTCCCCTCCCAGGGCCCCCTTGTCCCCTAGGACCACCCCGAGAGGCACGCAGAGCTGCACGCCCAGCTTCAACTGCGGGGCACCCGGTAGGGGGTATTCAGTGCATGAGAGTTTCTGCCTGTTTATGTTCCATGTGCCCCAGTGTGTTGGAAAAGAAAACGCATGGAAACTGCTTATAAATAAAACTACACCATGAAACTGCCCTCCTACTCGGAGGGGCTGACCCAGCTGTTTGTCAGAGAAGCATCTCTGCTGCTGATGAACAACACGCCCTTTTTAGGCAAAACAAAGAACAGCGCTCTGTGCCCACGGAGCTTGCTTTTGGAAGGATCTTGGTTTGGGTCATCTGGTTTATGCAACATTCTTTTTTTTTTTAATTTTATTGAAGTATTGTTGGTCTACAATGTTGTGTTAACTTCTGCTGTGGAACAAAGTGACTCAGTTATACATATATGTATTCTTGTTCATATTCTTTTCCATTATGGTTTATCACAGGATACTGAATATAGTTCCCTGTGCTCTACAGTAGGACCTTGGTATCTATCCATCCTATAGATAATAGTTTGCTTCTGCTAGTCCCAAACTTGCAGTCCTTCCCTTCCCCCTCTCACCTCCCCCTTGGCAATCACAAGTCTGTTCTCTATGTCTGTGAGTCTGTTTTTGTTTTGTAGATATGTTCATTTGTGTTGTAGTTTAGATTCCACATATAAGTGATATCCTATGGTATTTGTCTTTCTCTTTCTGACTTACTTCGCTTAGTATGCAACATTCTTCTTTTGTGAGTGAAAGCATCATGGTGGGTTTGAAGTCAGGGAGACCCAGGTTTCAGCTCCAAATCCATCACTTACTCACTGCATTTATTACGTCTCTCTGAGCCTTTATCTTACATCTCTAAAATGGGAATGATAATACACACCTTGCACAATTTCTGAGAGCACTAGAGACCATGTTGGTACAGAGCCCAGAGCATAGCAGGTGCTCAGTAAATGGGAGTGTTATTCATTGACCCATGCAACAGCTATTTATTTTGAGCACCAGTTGTATACTAGTTAGGGAATAAAAGTGGCCCTTGTAGAATTAACATTCTAGATGAGGAGCCAGATAACCAGATAAACAAGTCAAATAGGTAAGTCAGGAGGGAGAGTTGCATTTTAAATAGTGTGGGCAGGGAAGGCTTGCTGAATAGATGGCATTTAAGCAAGAATCTAAGGCAGAGAGGGAGCTGACCACGCAGACAGCCCTGGAGAAGCAATGCCAGCCTCGAGGGGGAGGCTTGCCCACCATCTTTGCTGCTTTTGACGTGAGCTTTCCTACACGTGTTCTCTGAGCCCCATTGCCTGGCCTTCTGCCCCTTCATTTCTGAGCCTTATTGAGCGATCGAACCACCCTCCACAAGACTGACTGTGTCTTCAGGGAGTTTGTCTTAATAACAGAATTAATCAGACCAAACGTTTTTTTTTTTTAACATTTTTATTGGAGTATAATTGCTTTACAATGGTGTGTTAGTTTCTGCTGTATAACAAAGTGAATCAGCTATACATATACATATATCCCCATATCTCCTCCCTCTTGTGTCTCCCTCCCACCCTCCCTATCCCACCCCTCTAGGTGGTCACAAAGCACAGAGCTGATCTCCCTGTGCTATGCAGCTGCTTCCCACTAGCTATCTGTTTTACATTTGGTAGTGTATATATGTCCGTGCCACTCTCTCACTTCGTCCCAGTTACCTTTCCCCCTCCCCATGTCCTCAAGTCCATTCTCTACGTCTGCGTGTAAGTCAGAAGGAGAAAAACAAATACCGTATGCTAACACATATATATGGAATCCAAATGTTATTTTGAAATGTTCCAGGGAAAGAATGACTATGAGCCAGTGTAGGGCTGCCAAATTTTTATGTGGAGTACTTGGGGCAACATGCAGCTGAAAGGCGAGGGGAGAGCAGGGCTGGGGAGCGACAGACAGAATCGTGACTGGTTTCTGAATCAAGGTCAGTTTCTAACCTTTGACAGTGGAGACTGGAGACAAAATACAGGATAGCCTTTCTCCCCTGCCTCTTGCCATGGCCAGCTCCTTTTCATCACTCAGGTCACCTCCTCCGGGAAGTCCTCTCTGAGCAGCCACTGAATTACCTTCAGAGATATTGTCGCCACCTGACATTATCTTAAGTGTTTTGGGGTTTGTGGTTTATTTTCTCCTTTAGAATGAAAGTGCCAGGAGGGCAGGAAACTTGTTTCCCAAGAACCTAGACAAGTAGTTGGCACATAGTAACCGCTCTATGTTTGGTAAATGGATGGATGAAATTGCTTTATATAGAGCTGGGGGAGGAATCACTGTAGACCAGTGTTTTTCAAACTGCAGGTTATGTCCCATTAGTGGGTTGCGACATCAGTTTAGCTGGCGTTTAAAAAAATGAAATAGAAAAGAATTTAAAATATCAGAGTGCATTACACATGGTAAGGGTCAGTATTGTTTTAAGAAAAATATATACATGCATGTACATATATCCCATATATATGCAATGACATACTTTATTTCTCACTGTGGAGTAGTCAGAAAAGTTTGAAACTCAGCAGTGAATTCTAAGTTTTCTCAGGCTCCATCTTCAAAAGGCACATTCTTCCCTCAGAGACTGTAAACGTAGTTACATAAAGTTTACATTTTGGGGCCCCAGAGTCGGACTTTAAGAAAAGATTCCTTTGTTTCCTATTAACTGAAAAAAATGAATAACTTTCTGCTGTAGCGGGGACCCAATCTCCTAAGTCTCTCCTGACATGCATGGGGTTATTTACACACTCGCACACCCCATATACACAGTCACGCAGATACACACCCAACAACATACAAGCACACACCGACACATACACACATGCACCCAGACACGTACACGCTCTATACACACACAAGCACACATTCGTACACACAGACATGAACACACAGTAATACTCACAAATATATATCTATAGATACAAACACACCTGTACACAGTGACACACAGATACAGCCCCATTCATGCATCCACGGACACAGAAACGACCTAAACAGACACCGTTATAAATATGCGCATGCGTGCACACACATACACTTATATCCACACAGGAACATCCTTACTTGTTCCATTTTGTGCACGGTGCCCCCCTTCACCGTGGAGACTCCCGGGCCATTTTCAGACGGGCACTCAGGCAGGGGCACCCGCAGAGCCCAGCCTGCCCCTGACCAGCGTCCACGGGTAGTCAGGCTGGGCGAGTCCACCGGCTTTGCAGGGACAGACTTGCATTTGAACTCCCGCTGACTGGCTGAGTGACCTGGGTCAGAATCCTCCATCTCACAGAGCCTGATCCCTCACCTGGGGACTGGGGTAGGTCACACCTGCTTCCCAGGGGTCGGGAGGCAGTGGAACGAGCTGAGAGCGGGCATGGCGTACTCGCCAGCTGCCCAGCAGGAGCGTCAGGACCCGCTGTGCCCCTCTCACTGTGTGATGTCGGACCAGCTCCCTGGCCCATGTTTCTTTTGTAACAAGGGGATATCGCCTCTCCGGCAGAATCCTTGAGAGGAGGAACTAAGATCTGCAAGAGGATGCGGGCACAGTGGCTGACGAAGCTTGTCACGCACTCTATCCCCCAAGGCTGCATCTTCCCCCGTACCCCATCCAGCCCACACCACCCCGTGCTGTCCTCTGGGACCACACAGAAGCCAGGCTGGGCTCTCCCTGGAAAACCACTCTCTCTGCCATTTAAAGATCCTCCTTTGAAATAACATCTGTAACTTTTGGGATGGATCCACTCTCACTCCTGCATTATAAAGAGCAGCTTCCCCGTCTCCCGGAAGGCTCTGGTATGAGGATCCCATGTTACCTGCATCGGGGCCCCCTGGGGTCTCCCTGGGGCACATCAGTTGAAAAGATTGTGTCATTTTCACCTTCATAGTTTCATGGCCTCTGGCCACAGGGGAGGAGATGACAAGAGTCGTGAATGTAGGGAAAGAGAAAGGTCACCAGGATGGAGTGGGATGGCGGTCCTGGTCCAAGGACAAGGCACGTCCCAACAGAGCAGCCAGGATGGGGAGAAACAATGCATCCCAGATATTTTCTGCCTTACATTTTGCCTCCAGAACAATACAGAGCAGCAGGTGTCAGTGACAAAGAAACTGAAAAACGAAGAAATGCATAAAACGTAAGCAGAAAGCAGCAGAGTTTGTCTGCCACCTGGCACTGCCTCCTGGCCATCCCAAGCCCAAGTCCGTGTGTGGGGAGCCCGTGAACTGCGCTGCCCACAGACCCGCCACGCGCCCCCGTGGGCTCCACGGCATACTCTCTGCTTCCCTCTGTCATCAGCCAACAAATGAATGTTTGCTGAGTCTCTGAGATATGCCTGGCTCACGCCACGCGCCTTTGGGGACGGGAAAGTGAAGGAGACAGGCACCGCCCCCACAGAGGTTTTCAGATGTTATCTGAATTGTGACACTGCCACTGCCAGGCATGCTGGGAGATTTGTTTCTCTGCCAGTTCAGGGCAGAGCTGGGGAGGCTGAGTGAATTGGTTCAAACAAAGTGGTTAACTGGGCACATCTCATTTAATCCTTACCACTTCCCTCGGAGGAAGGGGCTGTCAAAGAACCCAGGAAGTTGCAGGGCTGGGATGTCTGGTCAGCGTGTATGGTTCTTTCATTTAGAAGCCAGTCACAGAGAACCACATACTGTATGATTCCATTTGTGTGAAATGTCCAGAATCGGCAAATCCATAGAGGCAGAAAGTAGTTTAATGATTGCTTAGGGCTGGGGGGGCCAGGGGCTGGGGGGTGATAGCTAAGGAGAGCGCTGATAGGTACAGGGTTTCTTTTTGAGGTAATGAAAAGGTCCTAAAATGAATCGTGATGATGGATGTCCAACTCTGTGAATATTGAAACCCATTGAACAGGACACTTGAAATGGGCGAGTTGTATGGCATGCGAATTTTATTTCAAAAAAGCGAGTTTTCGATTTTTCATTTAAAGTCGAGCCCTCTCCCTCCCACTCAGCTGGCCTGCTGCTGCAGCTGGGGAACAGCTGGGTCAGGTTCTGCTCTCTCTCTGCCTTGAGCTTTTAAGTGAGGGGGGCGGGAGGAGTGGGAAAGATGCAAGAAGATTCTTGCACGAATTACGCAGTCTTGAGTTGGCCTTGTCTCTCTCTAGACCCAGCAGATGCTTCCAGCAGGGTCTCTCTTTCGTGGGTTGTTTGGAGACTTCTCTGTCCCTAAGGATCTCTCACCTTCATCTTCCATAACGAGGCTCTATTCCAGTTTGTTGCTGCCACCTCGTTTCTCAGGATTGGGAATTCCATAGTTACCATGCAGGTGGCCTATGCATGGTATGGGTACCATGCAAGGGATGAGCCTTGAGGGCCCTCCTTGAGTGGGACCCCCGTCTGGTCCTTGGGAAGCCACATCCATCTCTTCCCTGATGAAGTCTGAGAGGGCGGGCTGCTCTCCAGTTCAGCAAGCGTTATTTGTTGTCAAAGCTGCTAGGAAGTGGCAGATTTGAGCCTCAGACATTGGGTAGATGTGGCCCCATAAATGGTGGGGAGGCACATATATTAAATTCTTTGGTGATTTCCAAGCCCCCCTCCCTCAATTTAAGATGAAGGGGGAAACCTCCCAGCCCTCTCACTTGGGTGTGTTTGCAGGTGGGATTTTGGCTCTTCAACGGCTCTCTCCGGTAAACCACTCTAAAATCTCTTTCCCATCTCCTAAAACTCCACTCTTTTGTGTTGACGTGGGCAAGGCTGGGTGGGATTGTGGGTCGGGTTAAGAGTTGGGCCACTCAGCACTTGGTGCCTCCTTTGCAAAGTCTACCTATAGTCCGGTACGTGCTTTGTATTGAGCCACCTTATGTATCATGTAGCTTCGTGCTTCATTGGAAGCTTCCATTTCAATATCCTGATGCAATTATAAAATATTTGCAGGGGAGGGAGATCATATTCTCACATCTTCCCTGGAGCAGCCGTGTCGTGTTCAGTAAAACCATATTCATGCCAAGTTGAGCTTGTCCACTGCATACATTTCCTGAGATGCCCCATAAATGCTTTTTAAAGATGTTCCTCGTCAAACGGTGCCTGAAGTTTCCAAATGGATTTGGTTTTTTTCACTTGTTTATGGATGAGCTTTCGTTTGTAGGAGGTCCCAGTATTTTCTTGCCCCACCGAGACACCATTTGAATAGGTTATATATCCAAATAAATTGCAAACGCTTTTAAGAAAAGTAGAAAGTTGATGTTGCGGAATTACACTGGAGTTTTGATCTGTTTGCTGGCACATTTATCCTGAAGCTTCTGGCGAGGATGTCACAAGAAGACAGTAGAAAACAGCATTAGAAATTATCCTCCCTTTTCTTCCTCTGTAAATAAACAGCCAGGCTCATTTTTTTTTTAACGCCCTTAGTGTTGATTTTACAGTTAATCTTGGGAAGGACCCAAGGACAACATCAGCCAGTTTATAATTGAATCCAAATTTGGGGGTGGAGGGCGGTGGCGGAAGTGGGAAAGAAGTTTATTCTCTTCTCAGCCACGTGTCATTTTTTAAGCAGTGCCTTCAAGGGTGAATTTAAAAGGGACTTCAGAGGGCAAAGTCGAGTTGGCATCCAGACTCTTTGCAGATGAGGGATGCTTTTGGAAACAACTTTAAAAGGAAACAACTAAAACGCAGAACCTTGTTAAAAACCTTGCGTCGCTTGGTTCTGAGTTCATCTTAGGCTCAGGATCTGACCCGTTTGACCCGTCTCTCTCCAACAAGGAAAAATGAGAAGCCACCATAGATGGAAAAATCTTCCTTGAAACTTCAGCGTGGTCTACCTGAAGTTTCACCAGGTCTACCTGGTGCTTTCTCTGACCCCAAAAAGTTAACTTTATGGGAGGGACAGGATGGTGGGCACCAGACGTAGGTAGGAAAGGAATATCTCAGGGAAAGCTGAGTCTCCTTGGAAATGTGTTGATTGGGTGTGAGGGTAAATGAAGGTTGGGCTGGGTGGGGTCGGGAATGAGTTGTTAGGATGGAAAAGTCACACCGAGAGCTTCTATTTATCAAGCGCTCACTCTGTATAAGGCACTGTGTGAGCATTTTACACAAATGGTCTCATCTGGTTTCTTTGAGGTCAGTACTGTTATTACTCTCATTTTACACCTGAGGAAACTGAGGCACAGAGGAGCCCAGCTTCCCCCAAGGTCCACAGCCAGCTGAGAGGTAAAACTAGGATTTGGAGGCTGCTTTCACAGCCCCTCTTTTACTCACCTTCCCTGTTGAGGTAAGAAGCAAAAGGAACAGATGATATCTTTTGATTGTGTATTTACTGTGTGCCTGATATAAAGCCTCTCACACCAACCTCACCTCTTATCTCTACTTCCTCTTCACAGATGAGGAAATTAGGACCCAGAGAGGTTAGGTAACATGTCCAAGGTCACACAGCTAGAAGGTAGTGGAGCTGAGATAAAAATCCAGGTCTGTCTGGTTCCAAAGCCCACACAGCCACCTTCTCCCAGAGCCACTGAATTCCGGAGCCCTGGGGAAAAGTTTTTGGTGTGAAGATAGCTGGGCAAGTCTACAATGATCCGCTGTTAACCCTCAGAACTCGTGGCCCGGAGGAATCCTGGTTAGCCAGAGCCTGGTGCCCTCCACAGTCCCTCTGACACTGCATGTACATTCTTTAAGCTGACGTCATCATTCTTTAATCCTCTCCTCTCTCCTCACCAGCACAAACGGCCTTTTCCCCTGGGCTGAATGGATGGGGGCCGTTTCTCTCATTTTATGGGGTGATGCGAATCTGAGCTCTGCGCAGCGTGGCCGGGTACTTCTCATCAGCCCTGAGGGCAGGGGTTTGTTATTTTAGGGGACAGTCTTCTATTGTTCTGTGCAAGCACGCCCTGATTCCCTTCCTACCTCCTGCTATAGGACCCCAAGATAAATAAGAAAGTGCGCTCGCTAAAGGACCCCAGCCCTTCATTCCTGCGGCTGAGCTGTGAGGACCCAGGGAGAAGGCATTCTTAGGTTCTCCCGGGAGCCACGGAGCTCAAATTGTGCCTTGTCAACCAGCCTGGCCACGCTGTTCTGGGCACTCAGCCTCTTCAAACACAGGCCAGACTGTGGTTATTTCCAACCCAGGCCCCCTCGGAATTCCAGCAGGTATTGGAGGACATGGCCAAGCCGCATTTATTCTGCGTGGGCATTTGACACGGCCTGGCTTTCTAATACTCTTTAGCCAAGACGACAGTGGGTGCGTGCGTATCTGTGAGGTGGAGCCCTCCCAGGTGGAAATCAGCTGGGCTAAGACAGCATCCTGCGAACGTGGCTGTTCACCTGCTCTTGCCCACTCTGAGCTCTACAGGTAAACCTGCAAACCCAGGTAGGAGACACCTCCTCCAGGTGCACATGGCCAGACGCAAAGGGACTTTTCCGTTCAATTGTGCGTGAGGATAAGAGAACCGCACCCACACTCTGTGCGGTTTACTCTACAAGGGTGTCTAATGGCAGGTAAAGGGCATGTGACGAAGTGGACCCCTGGTTGTGCGACCTCCTCCCTGGGGAGCCCTGCAGATGAAGGACATCCTCTGGACCACGTCTCAGTTTGTCCCATGTGGCTGATTCCCTGAGGACTAGTCTCACTGGGGGCGTTTGTTTCCTGTTCAAGGCCATTCTTCCCCACCTCCCCTTGATGCTGCAGTGTGGGGTCTCTCGTCGCAGGGATGGCTAACAGGTTTCCTCCACGCCCTCACCTCTGCCTCAGCAGAGGCTGCCCGGAGAACCCAGTTGGAATGGCGGGCGAGGCTGGATGGTAGACACGTTGGGTGCATTTTTGCCAGCCTGCCGTGAGTGGGCCCTTTGTGGTCCTTCTGGCAGCGGGTTCTCCTTGGGGTCAGGATGCTGTGCTGTTTGGGGAAGCTGGGCAGAAAGAGCTGCTTCCAAGTCTCCCCGACCTGTTATGTGCCGACAAGATGCCTAGTGGGCAGCACCTTGGCCCCCTGCCTCCCCCGAAGGATGTCTTGGAACACTGCGATTTGGCCGTCCCCAGTCCAGTATCGTGGGGCTGTGCACACTCACTGATGTTTATATACATTCTGAAAGGTCAAACCAAGCACACGAAGAAGGAGCTCAAAGAGGGACCCCTCAGGGGAGCCCCCATCCCTGTGAGCAAACTGACCCAAGTCCCCATTGCGAGGCAGCCTCCTTTTTGGGGGGCGCTTCCTCTTGCCTCGCCCACAAATGCTAGAGGATGAGGACTTTGGGGCCCCGGGGGAAAGGCCCCAGCCTGGGAGGTGGCAGAGCCGAGTGCAAAGCCTCATCTGCTCTCGGGTAGCTCTGGGCCTCGGGCAGTTTCACCCTCTGCACACGGTGGCTGTCTTCCCTGCCTTTGCTCCCTGTCTGGGCTGGGCTGAAGTCAGAGGGGCCGAGGGATGAATGGTAAAGGGCGTGAAGATAGAAAAGGTGCTTGATAAACGTCAGGCATCGGGTTTGCTTTGATGATGATGGTGATAATAATGCAGATGGTGGCGACAACGATCCTGAGCTCAGCCGGACATGGTACTGTTTGATATTTGACCTGGAGCGACATCCAAAAGTGAGCCTTGGTGGTGGTGAGGACGCTCCCTAGTCCACGGTCTGTGTGCCAGCACAGCACGCAGTTTAGATACAGCCTAGCAGAGTGATGGGGAGGCTGCCTGGGTTCCAGATCTGAATCCACTACCACCCAGCTCTGGGACCTGGGGCACGTCACTCATTCTCTCTGTGCCTGAGTCTCTCCATCTGTAAAATGGGCATGATGGCAGTACCTCCCTCGTAGAGTCCTCGGTTTCGAAGACCGTGGGCTAGCACTGGAGACCTAGTGTTCCAATCCAGACCGTGTATAAGCTCGGAGTATCTGAGCTAGAGGCAGAGTTGTGAGAAGAGCCCAGTCTGAAGTCCTGGGTGTGAATCCTGCCCAGGCCCTTGGCTTGCCAGCCCCTGGGCGAGTTCTGGACCGTCTGGGAGCCTTAGAGTCCTCGTCTGTAAAATAGAGACAGTACCGGTCGCTTCTCTCAGAGCCATCATGGGGATTTAAATAGGACTCTTCCTGACGTAAACGCAGCTCACGCTGAGTCTGTGGTCATTAGGAGCCAGCTGCCCAGCAAAACACTTTATATTGTCTCACGTAAGCCTCCCTGATCCCATCAGGCAGGTACTTTTTTTTTAGCATCTACAAAACATGGTTTTATTTTTATTTTATTTTTTTAAAACTTTTACTGGAGTAGAGTTGATTTACAATGTTGTGTTATTTTCTGCTGTACAGCAGAGTGAATCAGCTCTACATATACATATATCCACTCTTTTTTAGATTCTTTTCCCATATAGGTCATTACAGAGTATGGAGAAGAGTTCCCTGTGCTATATAGCAGGTCCCCATTAGTTACGTATTTTATATATAGTAGTGCCCAATCTTCCGATTTATCCCTCCCCCGCCCCTCCCTCCCACCCCGGCAGGTACTATTATTGTTCCTTACTTTATGGATGTGGAAACTCAGGCCCCAAGAGGTTAAGGAGCGGCGTGTTGGAGGGGCACATCGAGGGGTGCTGCCGCCCCTCCAGGCTCCCAGGGCAGCCTCCATACACAGCAGCCCCCTCCCAACTCTGCGGCGGCACCTGTGGCTCACCTCCCCCTCCCCCCAGCAGGAAGCCTCGCCATCTCGCTGCCTCCACCCCTTGGGGAATATTGCGCAGGGATGAATGGGTCTGGGATTGCAGGCTGTTGCTGGAATAAATGAGCTCATGTGTGTCGTGCCTGTCTCTTGCTGAGTGAGCGTCAGCCTATGAATTCTCGATGAGCTTACCCAATGGACAGTAATATTGGATCAGCGTTTAAATGGACAGCCTGTGTGCGCTGAGAATGAACAGTCAGTAAAGGCCTGTTGCCTGTCGGCTGGCTTGCCCTGCTCGGGCTCAGGCGTGGAGTCCCTGCCAAGCCTGGAGAAAGGTGCGGCCCCAGCCCCAGGCTCCAGTGGATCTGGTGGTGCTTATTCTGCACAGGGGGTGCCAAGGGCTCTGGGACACTATTTAGCATTTACTTTCACTCCCACCTTCTCAAAATCACCGGCACCTGCTCTAAATGGGGGCTTGTCATTCTCTAGGCCAGAGGGACATCTTGGGGACCACGGTCATACCTACATCTTCTCTGGGACGATCCCCATCCCCTGTCGTTTTAAATGCAAACTAGAAGAGTATATAAAACTGCTTGGATTCCAAATCTGGTCCACCACCGCCCAGCTCTGTGCCTCAATTCCCTCATCTGTAAAATGGGGGTGATAACCAGTGCCCCAGTACCTCCCTCATGAGTGCTTGTGAGGATTGAATGAGTTAATATATGCAAAGGGCTGGCACAGTGCCATGCACATATTAGGCTCCATAAAAGTGTTTCTATGATCATCCTCTGTAAATACCTGTTAGAGATCAGTGTCCACTCTTGTCTTTGAGCTCCATGAGGGCAGGGGGCCTGTCTGTCCTGTTCACCGCTGTGTCCCCAGGACCTAGTGCCAGGTCTGACATAGGGCAAGTTCTCAGAAGGTATCTGCTAAAAGGGTGAGTGAATACATGTAAACAATACTGCTCCAAGTGTAAGAGGGGGTGGGATGGTAAGAGTGGTCTCTGGATGCTCCTGAGCCCTTTAGGGGTTCACAGGCCTAGAAGGAAACGTCTGTGACTGTATTAATTTCCTATGGCTGCTACAGCAGATTACTTACAAACTTTGTGACTTAAAACAACACAAATTTACATCTTACAATTCTGGACGTCAGAAGTGTGATGTGGGTCCCACTTGGCTAAAATGAGGGGATTTTAGCTTCTAAGGGCCCCCTGCATTCCTTGGCTCATGGCCCCCTGCCATCTTCAGAGCCAGCAACAAGCCTTTCCCACATTGCATAACTCTGATATTGACTCGATATTGACTCTTACCTCTTCCCCGTTTAAAGGACCCTTGTGATTATATTGGGCCCACCTGGATAATCCAGGACACTCTCCTTAAAGTCAGATGATTAGCAGCTTTAATTCCACCAGCTACCTTAATTTCTTCCCCCTTTGCCAGGTAACAAAACATATTCACAAGTTCCAGGGATTAGGATGTGGACATTTACGGGACTATTCTTCTGCCTACCACAGGGACTTTCACTTATTCAGGAGGCTAGGAAAGCTAAGGTAGAGACTCTCTAACTGCCCCAAACCATTTTTAGAGGATCAAGGTCTTAGAATCAGCACCTCTTTCACAGTAGCTCCTCCTGAAATTCATGACTCCAGACTGTGCTGTGGTGGTTCTCTGGAGCTGGTGGTAGGTGCCAGTAAAACCAGCCTTAATAAAGGATCATAGCCCAGAATCAGAATCAGGAAATGTTCAGGGAGCCCCTCCCGTGTGCCAGCATTAGTTGCACTTAGCAGCATTCCTGCTATTCTAAGCCAGTCTTTATGAGCACTTACTATGGGAAAGGCACTCTCCCAGGCATGGGATGCCCGTTATCTCACTGAGTTCTCATGACAGGCCCTTAAGGTAGGTGGGTAGTTGTCATCCCCACTTGACAGATGAGGAAACCATAGCACAGAGAGGTTTAGTGATTTGCCCAAGGTCACACAGCTCATCAGTGGCAGAGCTGGGATTTGAACCCAGAGAGTTGGACTCTAGAACACTGCTCTCCCCTAGTTTGCTCTCCTGCTTCTCTACCATTCACATGCACACACATCATCTCATTTCAGTTGCACAACCGCCCCATGAGGGGAGGGTTTCTTTTTAATCCCCATTGCTAAGATTAGGAAACCGAGGCCAAGAATGATTGCCTGGCCAGCCCAGCCTTACTCAGCTGCTTAGTGCCCTGCTTAGGCTGTTTCTCCGCATCAGGCTGCCTCATCATGTGTTACTGATAAAGAATTAATTTAGAAAAATGAATGTTTTCACAATACTCTCCACCCACCTAGTCCCTTTCAGGAGTGTTGGCTATTTTTAGTCCCGCCCCTCCTCCCTACAGGTAAGTAATCACAGCTATTTAGAGGGAGAATTGGATGGCATTTCCCGCCTGCCAGCCAGGACTTTCATTTAGTGCTGGTCTGAAGATTGCAACGGGCAGGCAGATGTGACGCTTGAAAGAGTACGCACGGCTGGTCTCCCAGGATCTCCTTAATGAAAAATTTCAATCCTGTGGACGAGAGTGGAGCAGACACAGCCATCATTACTACCTGTGTCTAAATTAAACAAGACAAGGGAGGCTCTTGAGAAAAAAGGCAGAAGTTACTGCGGGCTGAAAGAACAAGCTGCGGGAGGTACGCTCCTGTCAGGAAAGGTTCTCTGACTTTCCAAGGTGCATGGAACGCCAACGCATTTCTCCCTTGGAGAATCAACATCCACTGAGGTCGAGGGCACAAAATGGGCACAGCTGTGCCTGCGGCCTCCTCGTCTTCTTGTCCTCTGGCTCCACCAGGGTGAGCTGCAGGCCTGGCCCCAGGACTCTGACTTGGCTGCCGTGGTTCCAGAATGGGGGGACCCCAGTGCCAGACCACCCCCCCCCGCCGATGCACTGTCTTCTAGACCCTCCATTTGGCCCCCTGGATGACAACCTGAGATCCAAAGTGGCCCAGTGCATTTGTTCTAGAAATCAACATGCCAGCTGTCACTTTTGCTGTACAAATACATTCATCCAGTGACTCCTTGCCCACCATTATTCATTCATTCTCTCTCTCTCTCTGTCTCTCTCTGACACACACACACGCACACGCACACGCACACGCACACACACACACGCACACGCACACGCACACGCACGCACGCACACACACACACACACACACACACACACACACACACACACTCTGCTGGCTGCAGTCTGGCAGGAATATAGGCTTCCTGCCATTAATTGGAGCCTCCTGACTACAGACGCAGCATAACAGTCTATTCATATTTCTTTTTTAATTCCAAGAAATGCTGCTCTAGCTAATACCTACTTCACGGCAAATGGCTGGTTGGCATATCAGCACTTTTCAAGTTGTAAACACCCCCTTTGAGCTGGGACTCCTCGTTTCTTTGAAGTGTTCTTCTGAGTGAAGAGTTACTGAGTGGCCAGCAGGCCCGGGGGCGGGAGGCACAGAGGGTGAGCTGCCCGGAGAAGTGGCCGGCACCGGGAGATACTCAGGGAGGTGGGCGGCCAGGGCTGATCCACGGGCTCCGCTCTTTCCAGAAGCTCCAGGAACCGGGGGCACCCAAGCCACTTGCTACACGGCAATGCCGGTCACAGCTTTCTTTGCCGGGCACCCATTTCCTGGCGTAAAAGTGCAAATGGTTTAGGAATTGGTCCCCTGCTCCGTAGCTTCTCGAAAGCAATCCCTCTCTCCAGACCTCCTCTGCCTTCCAGGCTCTTCTACACTTTTGAGTCTGAGGCTGGTTTTTATAAACATGTCGCTTTTTGTAAATTGAGTGAGTGGACTTTCCTGGTTCCGTAAGCATTGCTGGAGGCATCCGGGGCCCCAGGAAACACACTTCCTCCTGAAACGTACCCCCAGAGCAGGCAGGATGGCACTCAGAGTACCGTACCAGCTGTCATTTCCTGAGGACCTACTGTGTGCCGGGCATTTTACCCACACGATCTGATTCTCTTCTACGTAGTGGATAACATGACTTTGCCCTTTTCTCTGCTACGGAAGACGGAACCGAGGAAGGGTTGGTGAGCTCATCCGTGGCTTCACGATTCTGAGAGGCAGAGCCAGGACTTATGATGTCAAACTAGGACAAGCACTTGAGCTAAGTTTCTGGGGACTTGGGCAGCCGTCACTGCCCTGTTTTTGAGATGTTTGTCTTCAGTTCTGTCCCCATTGCTCCCCGAGGGCTGTGACTCAGACTCTGGTCCTGCAGGCCCCTCGCCAGGTTCGCCTGCCCTGCACTTCCCCCATCCATCAGGACGCGGGGTCCCGGGCCTGGGCAGCAGCTACGCTCACCCCATTGGCTGGGCGAGTCTGCCCCTGGTCTCCCCAGGACCCACTTGCCCTGAAGATGAATTGTCACAGCCTCTAATTTCGAACAGTATGAAGTGCCATGGTCAGCGCCAGGACTGAACAAAGCCAGCAGATGCTTGGCCTTTGAGGGAGGAGAACACTGCGAGCTCTCCTTCGTCTTCCTTTTGATTTGCTATTCAATTAAGAAAGAAAAAAAAACTGGAGAGGATCAGTGAGTAGAAATCTAATTGGAAAAAAAACAGAACCAGTTTCCACAAACAGGAAGTGTGGTGTCCGTGAGCTGGTCGGATGCTGCTTCGTGGCTTTTTAAAACGACAGTGCATGTTCTAGACCCAGTGTGCATCTCCTCTTGCCTCCCTTCATGAGCCTGGGTTCTTAGGCTTAGTTTCCCGGGGGTCAGAAGAACAGGGCTGAGCATCAAGGATGCGGGGCGACATCTTCTGCCCTCTGCTCTTCCCGCCACTTTCGCTTCCTTGGTCGTACCATCCACCTACTCATGTCTTCTTGGGAAATGTTTGCTTGCAAAGGGTAGAACTCCACCCAGTGCTGTTAAAACAAAAAAGGAATTTATTGGAGCAGCAAACCCTGGGGCAGGAAGGGCATTTAGGTTTGCACCTGGCCCCCACCCCATTGGGCATCAAGGGATCAAGGATTAGACTGTGACTCTCCAGCGGTCTCTCTGGCCCTTGAGTCTCTGCCACTGCTGATTTCTTTGTCTCTACATCTCTCTCTCCCCCTCTCCCACTCTCCCTCCTTCCCTCCCTCCCTCCCTCCTTCTCTCTCTCTCATATACAGACCATGTAGCCACCTTAAAAGGGTGCCTTCAGCCTACAGCCTTCATTTCCATATGGTCCACTGCCCACCACCAGCTTACCCGGTCCCTCTGATCTTTAGCACCACATTCATGAGACAGAGCATATGTTGGTCCATGTCTCTCTCTGTGCCTCAGTTTCTGTAAAGATAGGGATACTAATAGTACCCATGTCTAGAATTTCCGTGAGGATGAAACGAGTTAGTGTTGCCTAACTGAAACTCAGATGAGTATAACTCTGTACCTGGTACATAATTAGTGCTCAAAACTTGTGGTTGTTACTGCTGTCCTTTCTATTATTCAGTGGTCCTTGTGTAAAGAGTCATGTGGTCAGATGTTTTCCAAACTGTCTCAAAGAGAAAACAACCGGCATAGAAAAAAAGTTTTTCTCTTGAAGAACTAATATGAGTACTTGATAAGTAAGATCTTTGTGAGATATTTTATAACGTTCAAAGTACTGCCACGTACACATTTCATTTGATTGCCCTAATATTCTGTGGTTTTGTTAAGACTGTTCAGTAAGGGAGGAAACTGAGGTGTTGAGAGGTTACAGTATTGTCTGCGGGTATGTGGTCTGTGAGTGACAGAGCCTCAATTCACATCCGGTCTCAACTCTAAATCCTGTGTGTTTTCAACTTTATCAGAGGTGGAAGGTTTCATAAACATCATATTTCCCTTTATACCTTGGCCGCTAGGAAGCTCAAGCTAAGTGTGAGGCCCACATTCAGCACTCTCCTAACCATGGTTGTTAGTATATTTCTTATACTGTATTGTCATCAAGTGCAGTACTTAGATATGGTAGATTGGCTTTTGCATACGTGCATCTATTGCAAGTAGATAAATCATGTCCTCCAATGCATTCAAAAGTGATGAGGATGAATTTAACTTCTAGAACACTGTGGTTTCTGTTTGTGGGAGAGGACAGGTTCTGGTGGACGTAGCCTGGACCCTCTGCCTTCCTGTGATTTGAGTCTCTTTTCCAGCCTCCATGTCAGGGGTCTTTGCCCATCTCTTTCCAAAGTAAAAAGGGTCCCTTCCTCCTCCCCAGGCTCTCTCTCTCTGCTCCCCTCTGATACCTGGGGTGCGGGGGTGTGGGGCTGCTTTTCTCAAAGGCCCTGGCAGTGACACATGGTCAAAAGTTAGCTGAGACCTTTCTGAGGCTGAGATGGGGACAGCATCTTTCCAGAGCTGTAATCAGGGTCAGCTCCTTAAAGATTTTAAACTTGCCACGAACAAACTAAAGTGTATTACAGGAAGGGTTGATGTGTGTCTGGGCGGAGTCTAATGGTTTTCTTGGATTTTGTCCCCTAGTTCTCAAGGGAGGTGATGCTGGGGTACCCAGTCGGACATCTCACACAAGATTCTAATTTCTTCCAGAGTTCCTCTTCCCCTAGACAAGAGCCAGACATACCTGGCCTGAGTCCTGACTCCGGCCCTCTGCAACCTCCCTGAACCTCAGTTTCCCCATCTGTAACATGAGGGTAGTGTCACCTCCCGCAGGAATTGTGGTAGCAGCCAGCAGTGTTAATAACACTGATAACAAGGGCAGCTGGCACTCGGAGAAGACTTTACCGTGGGTGTGAGAATACAAGCTAATGCTTCTTGAATGCTCACCATATCCCAAATGCAGTGGTAAGCACTCTGTGTATTTTAACTCATTAACGTCTCAACAGCTGAGGAGAAAACAGAGAGGTCAACAATTTGCCCAGAGTCACACAGCAAATACATGGCAGAGGCAGGACTCCAAGATGAGTGGAAGACACTAGCTCAGACCACGGCATGCAGTGGGTTTCTCTGCCCTTCCCCAGGGACCGTGAGGCCAGCAGCCTGTTTCCCTTGTGGAATAATGCCTGCCGGCAGGGCGGTCAATACCTCCCCTTGTTCCTCTTTCTCTGACTGCCTTCCACCCTCTGCTCTTCATTTTTTTTTTTTTTCTTCTGTAAAAACCCAGCCTTGGCCTTAGCAGGCTGCGCAAGGGACTGATTTTGCAGCGGAGGTGAGCTGGTGAGCATTTCTGCTGCCTCTTGGGGCCTGGTCTTTCCGAGGGAGCCGGTTTACAGTTGTTTGAAACACAGGTGCTTGGTTTACAAAACCCAAGGTTGTTAGTCGATGAAATGCTCATCTCCCACCAAACAAGGTGGGGTTCAGACCCTTTGGGCTTGGGGGCAGTTCCCTCCTTAGAGCACCTGCACGGTTCCAGGGCCCCAGCTCCCCTGGGAGGGATGGAGACACCCCACTGGCTCAGCAGGTGGCCCAAGGGCATCTGACCCGAGAATGCAAAGGTGTTTGTCTGACTCTCCCTTTAAATTTTCTTTAGTTTTGCCAAATCAGTCCTCTTTTTAATCTAGATGAATCCTCTCCCCCAAATTCTACGAACAGACTTCCCGACACACCCATCCAGTGGGGCTTTGTCTTCTGAGCACCACCTCAGGGTGGTGGGGCAAGTCTGCGTGGTCCCCAGAGGCCCATAGAACCGGTGAATGGATTATCTTTCCTACTGCTTTGCTGCCGCCATCTTGAATAATCAAGATGCAACTGGCCAACAGAGGTCTCTTCAGCCTTTAAGTCATCAAGCCCTTTTGTCCATCCCTTAACCAGTGAAGTAGGATTGGCGAGAACAGTGCCTGTGATAAAGGCATTGCTCAGCGAGGCCTCTGTCACCCAGAGGACAGGACAGAAAACAAATATGCCCCCTTCCCACGTGGCAGAGAGAAATAGTTGCATATTTCCTAAGGGGTTCTTAGTGTCTCATCTAGAATCCTTAGCAAAATATGTAACCAGACCCTGTTTCATCCTTTGCTCTAGGTCCAGCTTCAAAGTTCAAAGGAGATTTTGTCCTTTTCATTATCTGACAAACCATGTAGAAGTTAGGTTTTGGGTGGTCTCTGCTAACCAGCAGAGACCATATTGTACGTCCCTTGGGTGCAGAATCCAAGCTTGAAGTAGACACTGGACCTGCCCCTCCGGGTGTTCTAGGAGAAAACCAAGGCAGCTGGATTAAAATGGAATTCTAAGGGGCTTTTAATTAAAAGGCTGTGGTATAGACCAGAGGCCAGGGTTTGGTACCTGCTGTGAAACTAAAAATGGACCATTTCCACAAAGCAAATGGGAGAATCCCAGTGATGATGGGTCACTGGGAGTTGGAAAACAAGAGAGGCCACACACATCTGCCTTCCCATCTCCACATACCCCGCCCCACCCCCCAGACAAAGGAGTTCAGCAACCCTGCTCCAGAATGGGTTTTTCTGGAAAGGGCAATCCAGGTATACTGGTGTAATGGTCTAGGGTGGGGTGTGCTAGGATTTGAAGTGCCTCAAAGTCTACTATAAACCTGCTGTGGGGCTGAGACATTAGAGTGTAATCTCTCAAGATGTTTCTAGACACGTGTTTTAACTGGACTTAGATATGTGTGATTAGAATCCACTGCCTAATGAACCCGTGAGCCAGGTTGGAGATAGCTGAACAATCTCACAGCTGTCTAGCAGAACTCAGGGCCCTGAAAGACTAGGATATGGGACAGATAAATCTGGGTAGATGGATTAGGGAAGATATTAGGGACAAGTCTAGAACATGTCAGATAGTTTAATTAGGAAGGATGATTTTGCCCATTTGGCAGTTTTGTCCAGTCCACCACTGTAGGTGTAGGTCACCACTGTAATTTTGAACTGGTAGGTCTCTAGGAATCTAGGAGGAAACAGGTATTTATTTGGTCTCCCCCCAAGTGATGATGTAGTCATGGCAATGACAAATTACATGATCAGAACCTTCTAAAAGGGATGGTACCTACTCCTGGCCCATCACTGGGGGTTCCTAATATCTTGATTGATCAAATTTTGTGTTATACCCCTCAGGGTCCTACACTCCAGACCCTTTAAGGTCAACCTTGCTCCTGGTGCATCCCATTCAACCCATTGAGGAGCAATAGGTGGGTTAACCTAGCTGAGAGTTGACCTCAAGGCTGGGGAAATGGTCTTTCTGCCCAGGTGACTGAAGTTACATCAATCCAAACAGAAATTCGCTCCTCCAAGCCCAACAATGCAGGGCTCTGGAGCCAACAAGAGGGCTGGTGTGGGAGTGGATGGGCTCCAGGAGCGCAGGGCTCTCAGGAAGCAGGTTCCTCACACCCTGGTGTGGTGTCTTGGATGGTGGTGGAGTGGAGGTGATGAGACTGGACCGATCAGTCCGCCACCCAACACACTCCCAATGTTCCTCAGTGCTTGTTGAATGAATGAAGAAGCCGATGTGCCTTTATAATCATGTTTAGACAGAAATCTACACTCAGAACCCAAGGAGGAAATCTTTTGTCCTCCAGTCTCCTTCATTCAGTCTCATTCAGTAGGTATTTACTGAGCATCTATTACGTGCCAGGCAGGGTGTAGGTGTAGCGGTGAACACACAAACAAGTTCCTTGACCGCATACAGCTTGTAGAGGACAAGCAGATGGTCGTAGAATCATGAGAAGTGCTGGGAAGGAGGAGGAGCACAGGGGCCCTCACCTGCTCAAGAAAGTCCTCCCAAGAAGCGACAATTTAATCTCTGCCTGACAGGTGAGTTAGGGGTCAGCTGGCAAAGGGGAGAGAGAAGTGGATCCAGTGCCTTCTGGCAGGTGGTCGGGTAAAATCCAGTATTGAAAGAGCTGATGATGGCCTCTAGACATAGCATGATTTTAGAAAACAACAACAATAATAATAATGGCTGCGATTTCTCACTGCTCTCCATCAAGAGAATCTTTACCTCCCTTTCACAGGCTGTGGCTTTAATTGGGTGAGTGGTTCCTTTAGAAATAATTAGAGATTGTAATCAGTCACTACTCAGAAGTCTTGCAGGAACTCATTTGCAAGTCTCTTCAGGCTTGGCCTTAAAACTTCCCTAAAGCTGTGAGGACATGTCAGTCAAAGCCCCTGAGAAACCATGCTGGATTTCAGACTAAAAGAGAAGAGGAAGTCAGACGTGCCTGCAGTCAGCAGACACACCAGCACACACCATTTCTTAGTCTCGGTTCAGAAGCCTCTGGAATAATCAAACGGTCTTCAACTCCAAACTCCTTTTAAAAAAAAAAAAAAAAAAAAGGGAAGAGTCCTGAGGTTAGTTTGCCTCGGCTGTGAGTTTGTTGTCTTTAAGAAGCAAGGAGTTGGAGTTGGAATGGGAATCTCAGACACAAGCCACCCATCCCTCTGAGGTTAGCGTAGATTTCAGGGTCACCTCACCTGTGCTTTAAAACTAGTCTGTCTTAGTGCTGTGCATTTTGCAGTGTCCCTGTGGCAAGTGCTGGCTACAGTGTGCTACTGTCCCCCTGGTTCAACTCAACATTAGAGACCCCTGAAGTTCTGTCCCCAGTGACTTGAACATCCAGAGGCCCCATCCCTGCCCAGGAAAGCTTGCTCCCCTCCCGGTCCCTCCCCTGCCCTACTTGCTGGAGGGGATGGGGGAGAGGATAAAGGGGCAATGGGCACTGAGGAAGGCGGTGGGCAGAAAGGGACAAGGTAGACAGCCAGCATCTTTCTCCCTCAAGGGCCAGTTAAAGCAATACCATCCTTACTTTTGGTTGATTGTTGGAAGGGAAAATGTGGCTTACAAAACAGTGGAATCACAATTAAAACGTAAGGACGAAGCTGGAAAAATACACCAAAACGTGAAAAATAATTATCTCTGGTGAATGGGAGTTTGGGGGATTTTTATTTTCCTCTTATCATTTACCTCTAATTATTACTTTTAGTTTCTAGAATTGTTTTAAATATTATAGCAAGAAAGAAAAAAAGAGAGACTGAAACAGAGACATGGAGGCCAAGACAAGGTGGCAGAGACACAGACACACGGCTGGAATGACCACTAGACCAGGGCAGTCTAAACTTGCCTCCTCTCCGACTTCCTCTGTCACCTTGAACTAGCGGCTCTTTGAACTTCAGCTTCCTCTTCTGTGCAGTCGTGCCTGTGACTCCTGTCTAGACCATCTTATCAGTTGTTGTGATGCTCAAGGGAGAGGATGTAAGGGGACCTGGTAAATTATGAGAGATTGTGTATATGAAGAGGATTGCTTTTATCCAGTAATTAGGTGCTGAGGATTTAAACAGTGTTTCTTCACAGGTGATTTACGGGAATGATTTGTTAAGAATGCAGATTCCTGGGCAAAGATTGGATCCCTGGCACAGATTGAATCTCTGAGAACGGGGTGGGGGTTGGAATTTGCATTTTTAACAGGCACATACGTGCCCCTTCACCTGCCCTGCGGATTCTTGTGTTCGTTGAAGTTTGAGATCCAGGCGTTTAAGGGAAACAGCATCATAGCAGGAACATGAGAAATGGATGTGCAGGCCCATACAGTGTGCATGATTAAAGTGTGTGCTTGTACGTTTAGAGGAAGCTCGTGACGCTGGGGAAGGGAGATCTACAAAGGGTAGGTCAGATTCAGAAAGGCTAGGAGGACAGGAGGTGTGGGACATCTGGCTGGGGGGTGCCTGGGGAGCAGGGGCACAGAGGTAGGTGGGGATGTCCTCTCCTTTCCTGGTCTTCCTCTCTGCATATGTGTATCAGGCTGCTGGGGTGATTTTGCACTCTCTGGTCCCTGATCTCCACCTGCCCCCATGACTGGGGGCTCTAAGTAGCACTGGGCTGGCTGTACAAGCTGGCACCTGGTTCCCTAACCCACTGGGCTGGCTGGTGTCAGATGCCAGCAGGGCCAGTCCAGAAACAAAGGCAGCACCAGGGCCTGCCTCTCGGGCCTTGGATGAACGGGTCTGCTCCCAGTAGACTCTGAAAACTCCTCTGCTCCCCCTACAGTTCCTTCACTTGTTCCTTTGAGAGGCAGCATGGCGCCGTGGCCAGCACACTCAGGAGCCACGTGCCTGGCTTGGAATCCTGTCTCTGCCGCTCGCTTGCTCGCTGTGTGACCTGAGACCAGTTACGTAACCTCTCTGTTCATGCAGCCTCTTGTCTCAGAGGGCTGTCATAAGGATTTTCACTGAGATAACCCTCACGAAAGCCTTGTCACAGGGCTTGGCACATAGGGAGGGTTCCATGCCTGTTAGCTACTGATAACAGTTATCAGCTGTTCACCCGATAACCGTTTATGGAGCATCTACCATACTAGGTACAGAGGAGGGACCAGAAGCCGAGCTCATGGTCTGGGGCCTGAACAGGTGTGAAACAGCTTCCTGTGACATGGTGCGATAACAGCAGCATGTCCAGGACACAGGTGTCACAAAGCAGCTGCCTCATCAATTGGTCCAGAGGAGGAGACACTTGGATTTGGCCTTGAAACAAAAGGGGGCAGAATGCGGGGGCAGCATCCCACGGAGAGGGAAGAGCTGTGAAAAGCCCCGTCTAGGGTGTGACATCCTCACTCATTGTCTGCTCTGCTTGCAAAGAAATGAGACAGGAGGACCTCTTGATCGCTTACCCTCTGTCTCACAAGAGGCCAACAGTTGAATCCAAGGCCACCTTGGAGCAGGCAGAAGATGCAGCAGTTCCCTAGAAGGACTCTCCTGGCTCCTGGGTTATAGCTGCCAGAAGAGTCCCAGCCTGGCAGGCACCCCGTCCCAGCCGTGGGGTAATTAGCCTCTCAGAAGCACCTCTGCAGCGTCCCAACGTTAATGCCAGTACAAGGATGAGCATCTGCCACTGACCCGCGGCAGCTCTCAGCGTCCTTCTGAGCATGGCCCTCTGCTATCCGCTTCCAAGCCGTCTTCCTGGGGCCAGTTTTTGCTGCCTGCCCCCTTTCATCCTGTTTGTGCCTTGACTTTGGCCATCTCCTCCAGCATTCCAAGCCAAAGAGCACAAACTAACCAGAACCTTCCTTGGAGGGCTGGTTTGCTGCTCTCATGGGCTTTGGAAGAGTGGAGGGTGGACATACCCGTCACCCAGACTCAGCTGACCCCCGCCTGTAAACAAGTGCAGCCCAAACAGTTACTCCCCCGCCAGTAAACCAAACAGGAAGTTCAATCCATAAGCAAACCAAAGCCCGAAGGAGTGTGCTAAAGAGATTTCATTATTTCCCAGTGTGTGTGGGCCGGTGGCTCTCTCCTACACTCAGACCTTGGAGGGTGAGCCCTGCTTGGGTCAGAAGTGTCAAGAAAACAGATCTAAAGGGAGGCTTTTCCTGGTTTTGTTTGGGGCGGGATGGGGAGCAGAGGATGGGGGGAATCTGGTACCTCCTGTCCTGTAAATGGGCTTTCAAGCTGTCACTCTGAGGCCACATTTTATTATAGAAGAGCGAGCAAGCTGGTGTGAACCCCTGTATCCCTCCCTGCCGGCCCCAAGACTCAGGCCCAGAACTGGACCTCTCTGAGTTTCAGTGTTCTCATCTGTCAATCAGAGATGCTCTTACCCACCTCTCAGGGTTGAGGAAGGGACTCGGGAAATACACCAGATTTCTAGCCCTAAGGAAAGATTTCTGAAATGTTAGTTCCCTCCCCTCCCCTTCTCTAGGATGATGTCCCGGCCCGAGTGTAATGATTCCAGAATGTGGTTTTGAATGAAACCGTGGCTTTCCCCAAGGAGCGTTCATTCACCAAGTAGTTTTGAGCGCGGCCTGGCGCTGTGCGGGCACGAGGAGCCAGCTGTGGGGCCTGCCCCCGTGGTCTGAGAGCCAGGCAGGTACAACGGTCTTTGCTGGAGTGTTTGGTGATTGTAGGTCTGCCTCTCCATCCTGGCTCTGGCCTAGGGCTGGAGAAGGGGGAGCCAGCTCCGCAGCTATGCTCCGTCCCTTCAAGGAGATAATGGGACTGCTGGTGGCCAGAAGTTGTGTTCTGGTGGCACCTCATGTATCGGGGGTCAGGGAGTGTTGGGTCATATCCATGCCCTGTATGGCCTCCTGGGATCAGTGACTTCCTGGTGTGGACCAGGCTGTGGCTATAGCATGTTCTGTGTTGGCCCACGTGCTGGAAGCCAGCAGGGCTTTTCCTGTACACGTGCAGACTGTGGAACAATGGAAAGCAATGATACCTGTTATTCTAAGGACCTTCGAGCCCTGACCGGGTCCCGGAAGGAGATCTAGACTATGGCATGTTTTCATGGCTGTTTTAACCCCAGGGGCATTTGTATGCGGCCTGAAAACCAAATCACTGGACTTTCACTTACTTTAAAAAAATTCATCTCTCACATTTGAAATCAACCCTCTTACAACATCTCTCAGTTCCCCCCCATCTCTTTTCCGTTCTCCAAACGCACCGTCCAAGGGGTCAGGGATGGGAGAGACTCCAGGATGGGGGATGGGCAAGAGTATCTGGCACCTGTGTTACTAGATAATAAAACACCTCTTGGTGTTGTACCGGCTGAAATCACCCGGTCCCATTGTCCCTCAAGTCAAGGTGTTGGGATCAAACGTGAGCTCGGTCAGGTAAATCCCATTCATATCGGTGTCACGGTGTCCCGGAGGCATTTGCTGAATCCGGGAGGTTGACGTCATCTATCAATACCCTTGGTCTCCAGCGTCTCTTTGGCTGCCTCCTTCCCAGCTTGCTAATCATTTACGAGACCAGATGGCAGAACAAATGGTGATTTATTTTGCAGGGACATGAAGAATTGGAAACTAACTTTCTTTCTAGAATGAAATATTTATTAAGCATTTTTTAAGCCCTTATTTCCGGACACATCGTCCACAAAGAGGGCATCAGCCCTGTGCTTTGAACTTGACATGTACCATCTTGTTTAAACCTCCTTGTGCACTCTTGTGTAGTAGGTGTTTCCAGCCCCGTTAGAGGTGGGGAAGCTGAGGCCCAGACCAGTTAAGTGACTTGTTCCGGGTCACACAGCTGGGATTCCCACCCCCGCCCCTCTAAAGTGTGTGCCTCTTCCACGATGCTGTGCTGTCATCAGGCTCTTTAACTAGAAGATGATGTAGGTGAGAAGTGTCTTGCACATAAGTATAGAGGGCACGAGGCCAGACTTTGATTTTTGCTTGATGTAAGATGTCCAGATCACACAGGGAAACGATCTCCAAATCGATTCAAGATTGCCTAGTGGAATGGAAGAAAGAGGAAAGGGGACATTTATAAAGCCTTTGTGGATGTCACAGACTGTGGATGTCAAGAAAGGGCCTTGCCTGCTGTGGGGACATCTTCAAACCCAGAGAGTTCCTCAGTGCCCACTCCTGCACCCCAAGCCTGCCCACCAAGCAGGACTGAGCCTGAGCTGGGGTCACTTGGTGGTAATAGCAGGTGGTAATTAGCACATGCTGTGTTTCAGGCATTCTTCTGAGCGCTTTACCTATTCTGTGAGGTTGGTTCGACTGCTATTCCCACCTAACAGATGAGGAAACTGAGGCACAGAGAGGTAAAGTAACTTGCCCAGGGTCACACAGCTAACCAAGTGGCAGAGCTATGACTCAAACCCAGGGAGATTGGCTCTTATCTACACTGGCTCTGAGGGGAGGAACTCTGCATTTTGAGACTTGAAGTTAGGAGGAGAGACGGGCTTTGGGGAGGAGAGACCGGCTTGGGGGTGGAGTGGGGAAGGAGGTTCTTTGAAAAGCAAGCTGGGGTGATTTGAGCTGGGGATGCCGAGGTGGCTGCTCTCCAGCGCCACCCCTGGTGAGGATGAAGGACTGAGTAAATGTTCGTGGGTGGGAATGTAGGCTTGGCCCCTCCCTGCCCCTCCAGCTCTCTCTGCAGCCTTTGGCTGGGCCCAGCTCCTGGGAAGAATGCTGCAGGGCTCTCCCTGTGCCAGCAGCTCCCAAGACAAACGGAGGGGAGGGCTGGGAGGGCTGGGAGGGCCTGTCTGCGTAGTGGTACCTGGTGAGCGCTGCCGTCAGGAGGGACACAGGGCATGCTTGTTCAGACCCGGCTGGCAGAGAGGTCAATGACTTCACACTTGTCTACAGAAGTGGATGTGCCTTTCTGTTATTCCTATTATTTTAATTTTTTTAAATTTCAAAGCAGTTGGAAATACTTAACTGCTGGAGGAAAATCCAGCCCCAAAATCCAGAAAGAGGGTGGTTGGTCTCAGGATCTGATGTTGGTTCTGCCCAGGAGAGAGGTCCCTGCTGAGGGGCCAGTAATTCCAGGCCCTGTGTAGGCATGTGGTGGATGGCGTTCATTTCCCTTTCACCCACGACCCATTTGACAGAAACAGAAACTGAGGCTCAGAGAGGTTGACTTGTCCAAGGTCACGTGGCAGACAAGGGGTAGGGTTTAGACCCGGGAGTTCAACCCAAGCACCTGCTCGGTCCTCCCCACCCTGGTTGTGAGTACAGATGTAGGTGGAAAGTGGGATGGACTGCAGTACTCTAGTCCCATATTTCTTACTCTGCCAGGAGCAAGGGTGAGGGTGTTGGCTCATTGCACCCTTCACCCCATGGGATCGAATGTGTCATGTTACATAAGAGCTTAGAACAGTGCTTGTGTTAGAACAGCACTCAAAAAACTCAGCTCTTCTGGTGGTGCTGTTGGCTCTGCTGTTAACAAGAGCAACGGTGATGACGATAGTAACCCTATGTGCTGTAAGAGAGGTAAATCCGGGTCCCTGGGGGACACCAGGAAGAGGGCGTACCCAACTGATCTGGGATGGGGGTGAGGGTGGTCATCGTTTTGGAGGAAGGGAGGTTTGAAAGCCCACCGCAGTTAGCACGAAGAGTGGGAAATCGGAGGAGGTGAAAGGAGTGAGGCTTTGGGTCTGCACAGATCCCTGCGCAAGGAAACGCAGCACTTCCGGAGAAGCCGCAGTGGCGGGCGTGCCCACCGGGCGACAGGGCCGGGGCACGTGGGTCCTGAGTCCAGGCTCAGGAGTCTGAACTCCCCGAGGAAGGCAGTAGAGACTCGTTGGGGGCTTAAAGCGCAGGAACAGCGGAGTCCGAGCTGTGTTCAGAGGGACTGATCTGGTCAGGATGGGCCCCGGGCTTGGAGCGTCGGGAGCCATCCAGGCTAGAGGGGATGTGGTTTGCGCCAAGGCTGCCAGGATGGGGAGACGGGGCTGGGCTGCGAGGACCTGATGTCCGGGCGTCTGGCAGGGCACTGGGCACACAGCAGTGCCGTTCCCAGAGGCGAGGACGCGGAAGAGGCAGGTGACAGCCACCTTCAGGTATTTGGAGGTTGAGATTCCTGCGGGACGTTCCCGGGGCAACCACCTGTGGGAAGGTGAGACCATGCTTCCTGCTTCCCCATGAATCCCACCTTCTCCAAAGCCTTCCCCTACAAAACGGCAACCCTTGTGTCCCTAAAAGGCCTGGGGAAGGAGCATTCCACGCGGAAGCGACAGGAAGTTCAACCACCCTGAGATGAAATGAGTGCGCCCGGTTCAGTGGAAGGAGGAAGGAAGCGGGATGGACGATGGAGGACGGGAAGGAGGGAGGGAGTGTTGCCAAATCTGGCTCCCTGTGCACCGATGTCGAATAGAAATACGGAGACAGAAAACTGGAAGACAAGAAATAGAGAGGCTTTTTCTTTTCTTTGCCAGGCCAAGGGAAGACACAGTAGGCTAACGCCTCAAGAACTGCGCCCCCCTCCTTGGGGAATCAGAGAAGATTTTATATGGGGGGCTCGCAGTCCGGGGTATGTGATAAGGATCAAAGTAGTGAAGGTCTTGCATTTCTTTTCTTCTGCAAATTCATGGCCAAAGCTGGCATCAGGCGGCTCAGCAACCGGCTCTGGTGTCCCTGAAGTTATCGGCCCCGTGACCTTCTTTCTGAAATGAAGAGTGCTACAAGGGAGTGTAGGGGGGAGAAGATATGCCAGGTGCAAAGGGTAATTTGTATGGAGTCAGAGCGTAATCAGCTTTGTGAAGGACAAGTCTAGCTGTAAGTGTTTGTTAGTAGTAACAGCTAAAGACTAACCAAGATTGCTTAACTGTTTCAGGCCTGTTTATGTTGTTTCCCTAGCCTGTTCATTGTTTCCTTATCTTCCTTGTTTATCAGAAAAGTCTCATTTCTACTTTTGCTGCAACAGGAGGAAGGGCGAAAGGCAGGCAGGCAGGAGGGAGGCCATCTTGCAGCAGAGGATGCTGGGAAAGAGGCCGGAGACGCACAAGCTCGCAGGGTGAACGCCGGGCCTGGCGGAGCTGGAGCTGCCCCCTGAGGCGTCCAACTTAGCCCCTTGTATTTCCAGATGCTTCTGGTTAGACATTCCTATAAAACTCGGAGAAAATGCCCCGCCCTTCTGGATTCCGGCCTGTTTGAAGCGCACCCAGGCTGACTGCGCTGTAGCACAGCCCCGAGAAGCAGGGCGGGCAGGGGCCTGGGACCCTCATCGGGGGCTGCTCCGTAGCCGCATGGACGGCTGTGCGCCTGCGCGAGGCCCTGGCGCCGGGGACGTGACCGCTCCGCTGTGCCCAGAGCTGGCCGAGTGAGGGCCTCATAGAGGCTGGTTCGGCTCTGATCTGCTCTCTACCCGGGTGCCCATGGAAGACGGGGCCCCTTTAAGTTCCATGAGCAGAGCTGTAGATGTGCTAGAAGTCGTGCGTGAACCACCCAGAAAATCCGGTTTATGAAAGCCGTGGAGAAAGGCATCCGTCCCTGTGCCCTGTGAAGCGTGCTGATTGCCGGGCTCGATAGAAACAAAACACGGCTTCAGGAGACAAGGCAAAAGCCACATGGTGTGGCTTACAGAACTGAAACTGGTAGTATCTTCGGGAAAAAAATCTGTTTTCTCTTTAACACCATTTATCGATGATCTTTATGCGATAAATTCTGAGAATTGTTGAAACCTCTTAACAACTTCAGGAAGGGCATTTAATCAGCGCTTCCTTCCTAAGAGCTTGGTTCAGTAATCACTGCCCTGGTGTTTTCAATGCCCGCAGAAGCCATGCCTGCCCCTCCAAGGTAGATCTGGGCAGTGGATGAGCCTGTGTGCTCCAGGCTCTTCCTGATGGGAATGACTTAGGGTCATAAATAAAGGTGGATCAGCTACAGGTCAGCGTGGGCGTGACTAGGCTCGAGGCCGAAGACTCCTTCTCCAGAACTGGGCCACCAGGGTTAAATCTGGCCCCTACGACTTACAAGCTGTGGGCCTTGACATAAGTGTTGAAGCTCCCTGAGCCTCAGTTGACTCATCTGTAAAGTGGGGATAGCACTTCTAGGTTATCCTGAGGATTGACTGAGATGGTGGCTGTCGAGTGCTTAGTAGGATGCCTGGCACATGGCAGGTGCCTGGCCCTCCCGTCCCATTACTGGACGGACACCGCCAGCACTATCCTTGTGGCACGCAGGCACAGTTCCCACACAGTGGACTGCACTCCAGGCACAAAGGTCCAGGTCACAGTGGACCTCTCCGTCAAAGAGCGAAGGTTGACGACCTTGGAGAAACGCTTAACTTTCTGGGCCTCAGGTTCCTTATCTATAAAACGAGGTGTTTGTTAGTTTACACCTCACAGAGGTATCAGAATCAGAGGTAAAATTAGGTAAAGTCTCAGCACAGTAGGTCTGGGTCTGCCATGGCCATCATTGTGACTCCATATTTGACAAACGGGCCTCCTGCTGTCAGTCAGGCTCTGATGATCCACGACTTCATTTAAGGATGCAGCGTTCCCCATGGTAGTAAAGAGACAGGAGCCCTCATGGACCCATTTATTCCTCAGTCCTCTTGGTCCCAGGCAAGAGTCTATTGCCATGCAGAACCCCCATCCCAACCCGGGGTCTTCCTGGTCCATCCCTGTCCCTCCACCATATCTGATCCCAACTGGACTCAGAACCTCACCTGCCACATGACAAGTACTCGCTAAACGTTGACCTCAGTAAATGCAACACCTGGTTTTCTTCCTTTTTCCACCTAAGCCTGCGGTGAATTTGTAGTTTTTTGTAGTCTGGCCACCTTGGGGTCGTAGACTTGTTAACGAATGGTCAGTTGATCTAGAATCTTGTAGATCATTCTGTTTCACTCCAGACCTCACACTGACCCTTTGCCCAGCACCTTCCTCAGGGCAGTCCAGCAGACACAAGAGTGGAGGTATTCCTGCCTCTCTTGAGTGACTGCAGTTTTTATGGTTTTCAGAAGAAAACAGAAACAGGGGAGGAGGAATCCCCCAGGAGGTGGTTTTGCACCCAGGGCCCAGCCTGGAGAATTTGCAGAGCAGGAGGAAGTGAAAGGTGAGCCCTGGGGGAGGGCAGTACCAAGGCTCTGTCTCCTGGGAACACCGTGGTGGCCTGTCCCCAGCTGTCATCATGTGCCTTTGGTCCCTGGAGCTCAAGGGCCCCCCCTGGAGGCTTCAGTCACCACAGGAAGTAGATTCATTCATGAAAATCAGTCCCCCCAGGCCCTGACCCCACTTGCTTTTCTGAACCTCTTGTTCATTGCTTTGGCTCAGAGAATGCCACTTAGTCTATAAAAAAAAGATTCCCAGCAGCCCACCTTGCCCCACCAGTGTAATTATGTCTGTGAAGCTTCCTTTCCGGAAGGCTGGGGTGGGGGTGTGCTGCAGCCTCCCATAGGCCCCCGTAGACTCATTCAGCTTTGGCGGATCAGCCTGTCCCTGTCACTTGGGGCGCACGGCCTGTGCAGGGACAGCCCCGCTCTCTGTTCCTGCTGAGTCTTCGTGCTTCCAGTTCCCACCCCAGCCCCGGCTTGTGTGGCCTTTTAGCCCAGCTCACAAATGCTCCTCTCTCCAGCTTCCCAGGAACACTCCTTTCTCGGGGAAATCATTTCCTCCCCCAGAAAAAGGGCATTGCCTGTGCTATCTTGTCCTGCTTCATCCTCATGCCCACCTTGTGACATAAAGAGCTCTCAGGTATTGAGTACTTATGTGCCAGGGCATACATAGCTCTTCTCGTCTGATCTTTTCCACCACCTTCGAGGGGGGGGCTGTTGTTTTGCCCATTTTACAGATGGGGAAATAGAGGCTTGGGGAGGTTAAGAAAGCCCCACGCTTCTAGGCTCGTAGGCACTAGATCTGGGAGTCTGACACTAGCGTACTCCTAACCCCTGGGTGAGCACTTGTCAACTGCCACATTGCATTATGTTTTCCTTTCCTCATCCATGTCTGTTGTTAGAATGTGAGATTTCTCCCCAGAGACATACCTTATCTGGCTCTGCGCTGGCCACCCGCCAGTGCCTGAGCCTGGGGCTTGGTTGCTTAGCCTGTGCCAGCTGAGGGATTGAGACGAAGTATGGAGCAGCTGCCAGGTGTTCGGTGTCCCTCCTGGGCATGGAGAGTAGGGCTGGGAGGTCAGTGACCTGCTGGGCAGTGGGAGAGGGGCGAGCCAACCAATCCAAAGCCCACCGAGGGGTAAAGTGGGGGGACCTGCAGGTTGTAGACTGGGTCAGCTTGGAGGCTAGGGTACCAATAGTGTGCCTGCCAGAGGTCAGGGGTCAGAGCCTTTTCTGCCCCGCTCAGGAGCCTGGGCCAGGAGTCTGGACGCATGCAGCTCGAGCTTTCTCTCCCACTCTGCCCTGGACTCGCCACTATTTGGCCTCCACCCAAAAGAGACAGGGGAAGTGAAAGGACAGATGACATCAGCCACTCTTCCCTCCTTGTTGGCACCTCAGGGCAGAGGTCTAGCTGGGAAAGGTGATGTGGGAAATTTCTGCATCTTTTCATTGTTGCATTGGCCTGAATAGAACATGAGTGATGCCTCTGAGATAGTCCCCTGTGCACCCGCAGTGCGTTGGGCAAACAGCGAGCTGTTATCACCGCCACATAGAGCCTTAGGAGGTCGGTGCTGTCCTAGGCCCCATTTTACTGATGAGAATATTGAGGCCCATGTCAAGTAACTTGCCCAACTTCCATAGCTGGTAGGTGGTGGAGCCAGATTTTAAGCCCAGGCTGTCTAGCTGCAGAGTCTGTGTTCGGAGCCATTCTGCCCCTTGATGGAAACAGCTACTACAAAGAAGACCTCTTTTTTTTCCCCCATGGGAAAGCAGTTTTAACTTTGAATATTAATTGCATGTTCATTAGTAGCAGCCGTGGGCCAGGTGATATGCTTTGTTCTTTGCCGACTTTATCCCTTCAAACCTCATGACAGCCTGTAAAGTATGTGCTGCCATCAACTTCCACTTTACAGATGAGGAAACTGAGGCTGGGAGGGTGGAAATGCCAACCCTGGGTCATGGCACTGTCAGGGGCATTGCCAGGATCCATGTCCAGATGTGTCTGCCTGACTTCAGAGTCTGATGTCTGATCTCTGTGTCAGGTTGACTGAGCAGAATCCTAGACTTCCTAGGCAGAGTAAGAAAGCAAATACTCTCAATATTTGTTCAGTATTTATTTAATGGGATCAGGAAGACACTGATTTTCTATAAAAATTCTATCCTGAAATTGAGTCACTTATTTTCTTCCACTGGCCCAAATAGTCACTGTTCTTTTTTTTTTTTTTTTAATTTTCTTCATTCTTAAAACTTCTTCTATTTTTTAATTTAATTTTTACTTTATATTGGAGTATAGTTGATTTGCAATATTGTATTAGTTTCAGGTGTACAGCAAAGTGGTTCAGTTATACATATATCTACTCTTTTTCAGATTCTTTTCCCATATAGGTCATTACAGACTATTGAGTGGAGTTCCCTGTGCTATACAGCAGGTCCTTGTTGCTTATCTATTTTATATATAGTACTGTGTATCTGTTAATCCAGAACTCCTAATTTATCACTCCCCCCAGCCTTTCCCCTTTGGTAACCGCAAGTTTGTTTTCTATGTCTGTGAGTCTGTTTCTGTTTTATAAATAAGTTCATTTGTATCATCTTTTTAGATTCCACATATAAGTGATATCATATATTTGTCTTTCTCTGTCTGACTTACTTCACTTAGTATATAATCTCTAGGTCCATCCATGTTGCTGCAAATGGCATTATTTCATTCTTTTTTATGGCTGAGTAGTATTCCATTGTATATATGTCCCACATCTTCTTTATACATTCCTCTGTCATTGGACATTTAGGTTGCTTCCACGTCTTGGCTATTGTAAATAGTGCTGCAGTGAACACTGGGGGGTGCATGTGTCTGTTCGAATTATAGTTTTCTCCTGATACATGCCCAGGAGTGGGATTGCTGGATCATATACAGTAGTTCTATTGATATTTCTAGTTTTTTCAGGAACCTCCATACTGTTCTCCATAGTGGTTGTACCAATTTACATTCCCACAACAGTGTCAGAGGGTTCCCTTTTCTCCACACCCTCTCTAGCATTTATTGTTTGCAGACATTTTGATGATGGCCATTCTGACCAGTGTGAGGTGATACCTCACAGTGGTTTTGATTTGCATTTCTCTAATAATTAGCAATGTTGAGAATCTTTTCATGTGCTTTTTGGCCATCTGTATGTCTTCTTTGGAGAGATGTCTACTTAGGTCTTCTGCCCATTTTTCGATTGGATTTGTTTGTTTTGATATTGAGCTGTACAAGCTATTTCTGTATTTTGGAAATTAATCAGTTGTCGGTCACCTCATTTGCAAATATTTTCTTCCATTCTGTGGGTTGTCTTTTCCTTTTGTTTATGGTTTCCTTTGCTGTGCAAAGGCTTTTAAGTTTGATTAGGTTCCATTTGTTTATTTTTGTTTTTATTTTCATTACTCTAGGAGGTGGATCCTAAAAGATATTGCTGTGATTTATGTCAAAGAGTGTTCTTCCTATGTTTTCCTCTAAGAGTTTTATAGTAACTGGTCTTACATTTAGGTCTTTAATCCATTTTGAGTTTATTTTTGTGTATGGTGTTACAGAGTGTTCTAGTTTCATTCTTTTACACGTCCAGTTTTCCCAGCACCACTTATTGAAGAGACTGTCTTCTGCATTGTATATCCATCCGTGCCTCCTTTGTCATAGATTAGTTGACCACAGGTGCGTGGGTTTATTTCTGGGCTTTCTATCCTGTTCCATTGGTCTATATTCCTGTTTTTGTGCTAGTACCATACTGTCTTTTGTTTTGTTTTGTTTTTGAATTTTATTTATTTTTTATACAGCAGGTTCTTATTAGTTATCCATTTTATACATTATTAGTGTATACATGTCAATCCCAATATCCCAATTCATCTCACCACCACCACCACCCCGCTTTCCCCCCTTGGTGTCCATACATTTGTTCTCTACATCTGTGTCTCTATTTCTGCCTTGCAAACCGGTTCATCTGTACCATTTTTCTGTATTCCACATATATGCATTAATATATGATATTTGTTTTTCTCTTTCTGACTTACTTCACTCTGTATGACAGTCTCTAGGTCCATCCACGTCTCTACAAATGACCCAGTTTCATTCCTTTTTATGGCTGAGTAATATTCCATTGTATATATGTACCACATCTTTTTTTTGGGGGGGGGCTATGTTAGGTCTTCATTGCTGTGCGTGGGCTTTATCTAGTTGTGTCAAGCGGGGCTACTCTTTCCTTGTGGTGTGCAGGCTTCTCATTGTGGTGGCTTCTCTTGTTGCAGAGCACGGGCTCTAGGCACGCGGGTTTCAGTAGTTGTGGCTAATGGGCTCTAGAGTGCAGGCTCAGTAGTTGTGGCGCACGGGCTTAGTTGCTCAGTGGCATGTGGCTCTTCCCGGACCAGGGCTTGTACCCTGTGTCCCCTGCATTGGCAGGCAGATTCTTAACCACTGCGCCAGCAGGGAAGCCCTATCACATCTTCTTTATCCATTCGTCTGTCAGTGGGCATTTAGGTTGCTTCCATGACCTGGCTATTGTAAATAGTGCTGCAATGAACACTGGGGTACATGACTCTTTTTGAATTATGGTTTTCTCGGGGTATATGCCCAGTAGAGGGATTGCTGGGTCATATGGTAATTCTATTTTTAGTTTTTTAAGGAACCTCCATACTTTTCTCCATAGTGGCTGTATCAATTTACATTCCCACCAACAGTGCAAGAGGGTTCCCTTTTCTCCACACCCTCTCCAGCATTTGTTGTTTGTAGATTTTCTGAGATGCCCATTCTAACCAGTGTGAGGTGATACCTCATTGTAGTTTTGATTTGCATTTCTCTAATAATTAGTGATGTTGAGCAGCTTTTCATGTGCCTCTTGGCCATCTGTGTATCTTCTTTGGAGAAACGTCTGTTTATGTCTTCTGCCCATTTTTGGATTGGGTTGTTTGTTTTTCTAATATTGAGCTGCATGAGCTGTTTATATATTTTGGAGATTAATCCTTTGTCCGTTGATGCGTTTGCAAATATTTTCTCCCATTCTGAGTGTTGTCTTTTCGTCTTGTTTATGGTTTCCTTTGCTATGCAAAAGCTTTTAAGTTTCATTAGGTCCCATCTGTTTATTTTTGTTTTTATTTCCATTACCCTAGGAGGTGGGTCAAAAGAAATCTTGCTGTGATTTATGTCAGTGTTCTCCCTATGTTTTCCTCTAAGAGTTTTATAGTGTCCAGTCTTACATTTTGGTCTTTAATCCATTTTGAGTTTATTTTTGTGTATGGTGTTAGGGAGTGTTCTGATTTCATTCTTTTACATGTAGCTGTCCAGTTTTCCCAGCACCACTTATTGAAGAGACTGTCTTTTCTCCATTATATATCCTTGCCTCCTTTGTCATAGATTAGTTGACCATAGGTGCGTGGGTTTTTCCCTGGGCTTTCTATCCTGTTCCATTGATCTATATTTCTGTTTTTGTGCCAGTACCATATTGTCTTGATTACTGTAGCTTTGTAGTATAGGCTGAAGTCAGGGATCAGATTCCTCCAGCTCTGTTTCTTTCCCTAGAGATTGCTTTGGCTATTTGAGGTCTTTTGTGTCTCCATACAAATTTTAAGATTTTTTGTTCTAGTTCTGTAAAAAATGCCATTGGTAATTTGATAGGGATTGCATTGAATCTGTAATTGCTTTGGGTAGAATAGTCATTTTCACAATATTGATTCTTCCAGTCCAAGAACATGGTATATCTCTCCATCTGTTTGTGTCATCTTTGATTTCTTTCATCAGTGTCTTACAGTTTTCTGAGTACAGGTCTTTTACCTCCTTAGGTAGGTTTATTCCTAGGTATTTTATTCTTTTTGTTGCAATGGTAAATGGGATCGTTTCCTTAATTTCTCTTTCTGATCTTTCGTTGTTAGTGTATAGGAATGGAAGAGATTTCTGTGCAGTAATTTTGTATCCTGCAACTTTACCAAATTCACTGATTAGCTCTAGTAGTTTTCTGGTGGCAGCTTTAGGATTACCTATGTATAGTATCATGTCATCTGCAAACAGTGACAGTTTTACTTTTTCTTTTCCAGTTTGGATTCCTTTTATTTCTTTTTCTTCCCTGATTGCCGTGGCTAGGACTTCCAAAACTATGTTGAATAAGACTGGCGAGAGTGGACATCCTTGTCTTGTTCCTGATCTTAGAGGAAATGCTTTCATTTTTTCACGATTGAGAATGATGTTTGCTGTGGGTTTGTCATATATGGCCTTTATTATGCTGAGGTAGGTTCCCTCTGTGCCCACTTTCTGGAGAGTTTTTATCATAAATGGGTGATGAATTTTGTCAAAAGCTTTTTCTGCATCTATTGAGATGATCATATGGTTTTTCTTCTTCAATTTGTTAATATGGTGTATCACATTGATTCGTGTATATTGAAGAATCCTTGCATCCCTGGGATAAATCCCACTTGGTCATGGTGTATGATCCCTTCAATGTGTTGTTGAATTCTGTTTGCTAGTAATTTGTTGAGGATTTCTGCATCTATATTCATCAGTGATATTGGTCTGTAATTTTCTTTTTTTGTAGTATCTTTGTCTGGTTTTGCTATCGGGGTGATGGTGGCCTCATAGAATGAGTTTGGGAGTGTTCCTTCCTCTGCAATTTTTTGGAAGAGTTTGAGAAGGATGGGTGTTAGCTCTTCTCTAAATGTTTCATAGAATTCACCTGTGAAGCCATCTGGTCCTGGACTTTTGCTTGTTGGAAGATTTTTAATCACAGTTCCAATTTCATTACTTGTGATTTGTCTGTTCATATTTTCTGTTTCTTCCTGGTTCAGTCTTGGAAGGTTATACCTTTCTAAGAATTTGTCCATTTCTTCCAGGTTGTCCATTTTATTGGCCTAGTGTTGCTTGTAGTAGTCTCTTACGGTGCTTTGTATTTCTGCGGTGTCTGTTGTAACTTTGCCTTTTTCATTTCTGATTTTATTGATTTGAGGCCTCTCCCTCTTTTTCTTGATGAGTCTGGCTAAAGGTTTATCAGTTTAGTTTGTCTTCTCAAAGAACCAGGTTTTAGTTTTATTGATCTTTGCTATTGTTTTCTTTGTTTCTATTTCATTTATTTCTGCTCTGATCTTTATGATTTCTTTCCTTCTACTAACTTTGGGTTTTGTTTATTCTTCTTTCTCTAGTTCCTTTAGGTGTAAGGTTAGATTGTTTACTTGAGATTTTTCCTGTTTCTTTAGGTAGGCTTGTATAGCTATAAACTTCCCTCTTAGAACTGCTTTTGCATCACATAGGTTTTGGTTTTTTGTTTGTTTAATTTTATTTTTTTATAAGCAGGTTCTTATTAGTTATCTATTTTAAACATATTAGTGTATATATGTCAATCCCAATCTCCCAATTCATCCCACCACCACCCCCCGCTTTCCCCCTTTGGTGTCCATACGTTTCCATCCCATAGGTTTTGGATCGTCGTGTTTTCGTTGTCATTTGTCTCTAGGTATTTTTTGATTTCCTCTCTGAGTCCTTCAGTGATCTCTTGGTTATTTAGTAATGTATTGTTTAGCCTCCATGTGTTTGTGTTTTTTACGTTTTTTTCCCTGTAATTCATTTCTAATCTCATAGCATTGTGGTCAGAAAAGATGCTTGATATGATTTCAATTTTCTTAAATTTACTGAGGCTTGATTTGTGACCCAAGATGTGATCTATCCTGGAGAATGTTCCGTGCGCACTTGAGAAGAAAGTGTAATCTGCTGTTTTGGGATGGAATGTCCTATAAATATCAGTTAAATCTATCTGGTCTGTTGTGTCATTTAAAGCTTCTGTTTCCTTATTTATTTTCATTTTGGATGATCTGTCCATTGGTGTAAGTGAGGTGTTAAAGTCCCCCACTATTATTGTGTTACTGTCGATTTCCTCTTTTATAGCTGTTAGCAGTTGCCTTATGTATTGAGGTGCTCCTATGTTGGGTGCATATATATTTATAATTGTTACATCTTCTTCTTGGATTGATCCCTTGATCATTATGTAGTGTCCTTCCTTGTCTCTTGTAACATTTTTTATTTTAAAGTCTATTTTATCTGATATGAGTATAGCTACTCCAGCTTTCTTTTGATTTCTATTTGCATGGAATATCTTTTTCCATCCCCTCACTTTCAGTCTGTATGTGTCCCTAGGTCTGAAGTGGGTCTCTTGTAGACAGCATATATATGGGTCTTGTTTTTGTATCCATTCAGCAAGCCTGTGTCTTTTGGTTGGAGCATTTAATCCATTCACGTTTAAGGTAATTATCGATATGTATGTTCCTATGACCATTTTCTTAATTGTTTTGGGTTTGTTTTTGTACGTCCTTTTCTTCTCTTGTGTCTCCCACTTAGAGAAGTTCCTTTAGCATTTGTTGTAGAGCTGGTTTGGTGGTGCTGAATTCTCTTGCCCATAAAGCTTTTGATTTCTCTGTCAAATGTGAATGAGTTCCTTGCCAGGTAGAGTATTCTTGGTTGTAGGTTCTTCCCTTTCCTCACTTTAAATATATCATGCCACTCCCTTCTGGCTTGTAGAGTTTCTGCTGAGATATCAGCTGTTAACCTTATGGGAGTTCCCTTGTATGTTATTTGTCATTTTTCCCTTGTTGCTTTTAATAATTTTTCTTTGTCTTTAATTTTTGTCAATTTTGTTACTATGTGTCTCAGCCTGTTTCTCTGTGGGTTTATCCTGCCTGGGACTCTCTGCACTTCTTGGACTTGGGTGGCTATTTCCTTTCCCACGTTAGGGAAGTTTTCTACTATAATCTCTTCAAATATTTTCTCGGGTCCTTTCTCTCTTCTCCTTCTGGGACCCCTATAATGTGAATGTTGGTGCATTTAATGTTGTCCCAGAGGTCTCTTAGGCTGTCTTCATTTCTTTTCATTCTTTTTTCTTTATTCTGTTCCATGGCAGTGAATTCCATCATTCTGTCTTCTAGGTCACTTATCCGTTCTTCTGCCTCAGTTATTCTGCTACTGATTCCTTCTAGTGTATTTTTCATTTCAGTTATTGTATTGTTCATCTCTGTTTGTTCTTTAATTCTTCTAGGTGTTTGTTCTTTAATTCTTCTAGGTCTTTGTTAAACATTTCTTGCATCTTCTCGATGTTTGCCTCCATTCTTTTTCTGAGGTCCTGGATCATCTTCACTATCATTATTCTGAATTCTTTTTCTGGAAGGTTGCCTATCTCCACTTCATTTAGTTGTTTTTCTGGGGTTTTAGTTCCTTCATCTGGTACATAGTCCTCTGCCTTTTCATTTTGTCTGTCTTTTCATTTTGTCTATGTTTCTGTGAATGTGGTTTTCTTTCCACAGGCTGCAGGACTGTAGTTCTTCTTGCTTCTGCTGTCTGCCCTCCGGTGGATGAGGCTATCTAAGAGGCTTTTGCAAGCTTCCTGATGGGAGGTACTGAGTACCATACTATTTTGATTACTGTAGCTTTGTAGTATAGTCTGAAGGCAGGGAGCCTGATTCCTCCAGCTCCATTTTTCTTTCTCAGGATTGCTTTGGCTATTCAGGGCCTTTTGTGTTTCCATACAAATTAAAAAATTTTTTTGTTCTAGTTCTGTGTAAAATGCCATTGGGAATTTAATAGGGATTACATTGAATCTGTAGATTGCCTTGGATGGTATAGTCATGGTGACAGTATTGATTCTTCCAACTCAAGAACATGGTATATCTTTCCATCTGTGTCGTCTTTAATTTCTTTCATCAGCGTCTTATAGTTTTCAGAGTACAGGTCTTTTGCCTCCTTAGGTATTATTCCTAGGTATTTTATTCTTTATGATGTGATGGTAAATGGGATTGTTTCCTTAATTTCTATTTCTGATCGTTTGTTGTTATTGTATAGAAATGCAAGAAACTTCTGCGTATTAATTTTGTATTCTGCACCTTCACTGAATTCATTGATGAGCTGTAGTAGTTTTCTGGTATCATCTTTAGTATTTTCTATGGATAGTATCCTGTCATCTGCAAACAGCAGAGTCACTGTTCTTTTAAAAAAATCATCAAGACTTTTCCCAGTTCTCGCTTCACTTTTCTTTAATGGATTCCTCAATCAAGCCAGCCCAGGGGGACCTTTGCCATGTTCCCTATACTGGCTAATCAAAAAGGTCACTGGCTCCTGTTCAGTTTCAGAAATTCCACTGATCATGACTCACATGATACTCCTTAGGTTGCTGGAAGCAGGGTTGTTTGCTACATCTCACAGAGATGTTTTAGCACGATGTAGGTGGCACTTGGGCTGGCCCACCCATCACTCTGTTCCTGGATCCATCCCTGTGCCATGGACAAGGGCTGCTGGGAGGATGGAACAAGAAGGTTCCTCTTTTCACCATACAGTCCAGCAGCACAAAGGGGAAGAAGACTCAGTTTCTGGTCCCAGCTTCTCCACTTCCTGGGAGTAGGTGGATGGGTTAACATCTCTGGGCCTCAGTTTTGCCATCTGAAAATCAGAACGTGGTATCAGATGATCGCAAAGGTATTTTCCGACTCTGAAGCTCTGTGTTCCAAGGGCTCTAAGGCTGTAAAATCACTCTGCAACTCTACAAACAGGACATGCCCACCTCTGATGCCATTAACTTGAGGGTCTTATTCATCTGTGGGCCCCTGATCCAAATCCATGACGTCATGTATGGCTCCATTATGTGTATTTGTATGTCCCCAGAAGTGACTGAGAAGCAGCCCAGGTTCTTAAGTTTCTCACTAAACAGCTGTGAATTTAGACATGCTTGTCCCTGTAGCACTCAATGATGGCCTTCCTGTGGCACTTTCATTATCCTCCCAAATGGGCCATCCTTGAACAAGGGAAAAGGTAGTAAAGCAGCTGAGACAGACAAAAAAGTTTTAGTATTTGAAAGGCATTAACACGTTGGCACAAAGCTAATCACTGTTTTCTAAGTCCTGCAAGTACTGGGCACTGAGTGCCTGGCACTTGGGACACAGCGATACCCAGGCCCTGTCCTAATGGCCTTGGAGGAGGGAAATAAGTTGAACTCACGTTGTTCACGGCGCTATAACCATAATTGGGATGGAGCAGCTTGAGACAAAGGGGTCTGGGTGAAGGTGGTGAAAATGGCTCTTTTGGGGCCCCAGGTCTGTGGATGGGGGGGAGGAGGAGGTGCTTCCTAGGCATGGGTGGGAGCAGGGCTTTGAGCTCCTGTCTCAGAGCTGGCTCCACCTCCCCTCCTAGTGAAAGACCAGCCTTGCCCTCGCCAGGAAACACACAACATGCAGACCTGAAAGCCTAAGAGAATGTACCCTTTGAACAATAGGGAAATGGGATATTGTTGAAACATGCTACTTGATTAAGAAATAAATTGACCTCTGGGGTGTCTCCTAATCCATAGTTCACTGACTCTGAAATTCCATGCACACTGTACAGTCTGTTAATACTTATTAATAGCTAATCTCTCTGTAGCTAGAAAATGGCTCTTTAGACCTCCAATTTGCTTAACAAACAGCTGCCAATCCAAGTCGCCTCCAATTGCTTCTGTCTCTGACATCAGTGAGATATTGAATCGCTGTGAGCCAGGCGTTTTGCATAGATGACACATGTGTTGGATGTTAACTGCAGAACCTGTTCATGTAAAAGTGACGTATGATCAGCAGTTTTCAAAATGGGACACAGGATCACCAACCTTGGAATCGGCCTGGTAGAATCATCCTGGGGCAGCTGTCAAGAGCAGGTACCTAGAACAACCGGACCCACTGAGTCAGAATTTCTCCAGGTGGCGTCTAGTAATCCATATTTCACCAAGCGCCCACTGTGATTCTTACATACACTAAGGAGTGAGATGTGCTGTTAGGCTATGGGAGAGGCAGGGTAATGTGCTCGCTATACTGTCAGCCACTTCGGAAGCTACCTTCTGTAATATTTATAGTGATAAAGAGAAGTGCTAAGTGCTTTCCTTGTAAGCTCTCACTGAATCCTCTAAACAACCCTGAGGAGGAGACACTATTGTTGTGCCCATTTTACAGATGGGGTAACTAAGACCTGAGGAGGTCAAGTGATTTGGGTAAAATATGAGTAGTAGAACATTCTGGTGAGTCTAGGAAGAGAATCAGAAAGAGAACCAATGAAGTCAGTCGGTCCCAAGGAGGGAGAGACCAGAAGGAGAAGCTGGGGGGGGTGGGTCATAACCCCCTGCCTCAGAAGAGCATCGCCCTCTGGGAGGCCCACGTGGATGGGGTGCCGTCGGCCACCTCGGCTGGGAGAGGGGTGAGCCGTTGGAGGCTGCACGGTGGAACCCTCCCCCCGCCTCCTGCCAGCAGTGACTTCCGAGGGTCCCAAAGCATCAGTCAGCAATGCACGTTCCACCTGCCCTCCGACTTCTGCTTTCCCAGGAAACCCAGCCTCCCGAGCACGTGGGAGGCACATCCCTTCCCTGCCATTGTCCCTGTTCCGGGCCACCATTCATCGGACGCCGGTCCAGCTTGGCAAGCATCCCCCTCCCTGCACGCCCCCCCCCCCACCCCCGCACCCTGCCCAGGCCTCCGGAAGCCTGAACAGCTGATCTGAGATGGCAACGAGCCCCTGCAGCCACACCTGGTCAGGCTGAAAGGGAGCCCTTGGCGCCAGCACCCTCGAGTGATTCTCCTCCTGCTTCCTGGCCTCACCCTTCGGGTGGAAAGTGCCAGTTCCCACGCCCCCCACGTCAAAGGCTACTGCAGGCACCCTGAGCCCATTTCCACCCGGCACCGAGCGCCCCAGCTGCTTGTCTCTTGGCCTCCGGCCTCTGGGCTGATACTAAGCTCTTGCACTGCAGCTGCAGGATCTTTGCCAGAAACCCTCCATGGGAAGATGGGCTGGGGCTGCAGATTTAGGCACCAGGAAGCCCATGCAGGCTCTTCAGCCACTTTGTGGCCTTTAAAATCCCTGTCACCCCCAAGTCATTCACTCATGCATGCATGCATCCATTCGTTCATTCAACAAAGCTTTGAGTGTCCAGTATGTGCCGGGCACAGAGGATGAACATGAGGATGAACACAAAGTAAAAAGTACCTGCCCTCTTGGAGTCTACATTCTAGAAGGGAGAGACACGCAAAATAAGTAGATTGTGATGACAGGGTTAGGAGGAGGTATTACAAAGAAGAGTGGGTGGGCAGAGCTGAGGTCCCAGGGGCGTCTCCTAGTAACCACTGCTGATCGTGAGCTCTCCTAACTGCATTCGGGAACTTCTGCAGTCTGGCTTGTTCCACCTGACTCTTTCCCCCCTCAACTGCTTACGGCTCGGTTAACTGAGCAGGGCAGCTGGGTGGGAGGCAGTGGTGGGCACAGCTCAGAACAGCCCTTTCCAAGAGGGCACCTCGTTACTAGTCCCACTGTCCAGTGCCTGGGGGAGGGCACCAACTGGTGGCTCCCGTGCAAATCCAGCCCAAACAAGTTAAAAAACAATTTTAAACACCATTAAAAAATTATTTTTTGATTGTAGCTAACATTTGAGAATGCAGATGACACGTAAAATCGGGTTTTCTGGCTTCTCTTGAGAATTTGAAACATCCCAGAAGACCAGGTCCCCATTCCCTCACGACCACACGAGCAAGATTTAAGTGGCATCTCCCACCTTCAGTGGCTCAGGGACTCCCTGCTGGCTCCAGAGGGCATTTGAGTTTGTGACCCTAACCCAGGTCACCAAATTTAAACCCTGATACAAAAGAAGTACCTTAACCCTCTGCTTGCTTGTTTCTGCCCTCGAAGTACCCAAGGTTAAAACGCAGCTCAGAGCCTTAGCTCACCTGTGGCCATGTCAGCTGAGCCTGGCTTGGGGGCTGCATCCAGAGGCCAGCTCTGGGCCCTCCATCACCCAGGGTCTCCTGCACCACTGCCTCACCTTCCAGGGCTCAAAATGCTTCCCATCCATTGCACCTTTTCCTTCTTCTTTTTGCTTTGGAAAGGTAGGAAAAGCTCCTGTAGAGATTCAGTCCTTATTATTAAACAGTTGATTCCCTAGTGACAAGTTGAAATCCTAAGAAACCAATTTTCTGAGGCAAAAATATACAATGAGAAAAAGACAGCCTGTTCAGCAAGTGGTGCTGGGAAAGTTGGATGGCCGCATGTAAATCAATGAAGTTAGAACACACCCTCATACCGTGCACAAAAATAAACTCAAACTGACTTAAAGACTTAAACATAAGACATGATACCATAAAACTCCTAGAAGAGAACATAGGCAAAACATTCTGACATAAATCGTACCAATGTTTTCTTAGGTCAGTCTCCCAAGGCAAAAGAAATAAAAGCAAAAATAAACAAATGGGACCTAATCGAACTTACAAGCTTTTGCACAGCAAAGGAAACCATAAACAAAACAAAGAGACAACCTACAGAAAGGGAGAAAATATTTGCCAACGATGTGACCAAGGCCTTCATTTCCAAAATATACAAACAGCTCATACAACTCAACAACAAAAAAACAAACAACCCAATCCAAAAATGGGCAGAAGACCTAAAGAGACATTTCTCCAAGGAAGAAATACAGATGGCCAATAGGCACATGAAAAGATGCTCAGCATTGCTAATTATTAGAGAAATGCAACTCAAAACTACAATGAGGTACCACCTCACACCGGTTAGAATGGTCATCATTAAAAAGTCTAAAAATAACAAATCCTGGAAAGAGTGTGGAGAAAAGGGAACCCTCATACACTGTTGGTGGGAATGTAAGTTGGTGCACCCACTGTGGAAAACAGTATGGAGGTTCCTCAGAAAACTAAAAATAGAACTACTATATGATCCAGCAATCCCACTCCTGGGCATATATCCAGACAAAACTATAATTCAAAAAGATACCTGCACCCCTATGTTCATAGTGGCACTATTCACAATAGCCAAGACATGGAAACAACCTAAATGTCCATTGACAGATGAATGAATAAATAAGGTGTGGTACATATATACAGTACAATGGAATACTATTCAGCCTTAAAAAAGAATGAAATAATGCCATTTGCAGCAACATGGATGCAACTAGAGATTATCATACTAAGTGAAATAAGTCAGAAAGAGAAAGACAAATACCATATGATATCACTTATGTGTGGACTCTAAAATGTGACACAAATGAACATATCTATGAAACAGAATTACAGACATAGAGAACAGACTGGTGGTTGCCAAGGGGGAGGGGGTTGGGGGAGGCATGGAATGGGAGGTTAGGGTTGGCAGATGTAAGTTTTTATATATGGGATGGATAAACAACAAGGTCCTACTATATTGCACAGGGTATTATATTCAATAGCCTATGATAAACCATAATAGAAAAGAATATTTTAAAAAAGAATGTGTATATATACATATGTATAACTGAATCACTTTGCTGCACAACAGTAATTAACACAACACTGTAAATCAACTATACTTCAATTCAAAAAAAGAAATAAACCAATTTCCCTGGCAATGCTAATGTCAGTTAATGTGGAATCAATTCTTTCCTAAACCTTTTAAGTTTTGCAACAGGTTCAGACTAGATTCTTTCTTTAAAGGCTCAATGTTTTTCTCCTTTCTTTTCTAAACATAAAAGTTTTTAAGCATTATAGAATTCCTAGTGGTTCTCTAAGGATACAGGAAAGACGTTAGAATTGTGGCCTTCTAGACCTTTGATCTCTGGCCCTACAGGATGGAAAGCCCCTAATTTCAAATCTGAAGACCACGAAGGTGAAATTTGCCCAAGATCACACACAGGTCATTGCTCAAGTCCACTCCATGCTTTAGTTTATATAGCTGCTGGCATTGGAGCCTCTAAGACATGGTTCCCACCTGGGCAGCTTTCGAATCCCCAGGGAGCTGGCCATACCCAAAGCAATCACTCTGGGCTCAGATCTCTGGGGTTGGGCCCCAGCCCTCAGTGGTATTTAAAGCTCCCCTGTGAGCTGCCAGGATGGAGACGCATGGCTCCAGCAGCTGCCCTGGAGACGGTAACTCCCGGGGGAGCTGCAGATCCTGGGAGGCTGCACGGTGCAGGGGCTCAGAGCACAGGCTGCCTGGATTCAAAACCCAGCCCCAGTTCCTAGCTCCCTGGTCTTGAGCAAGTTACTTATTCTCCCTGCGCCTCAGTTTCCTCATTCATAAGTTGGGAACACTAGTGATACCAATCCCCTAGACTGGGAGGATTAAAAGTGGCTGGTACATAGTAAGTGCTCAAGAAATGGTAGCTAGTATAAACGTGGGCCTCTTTTTTGCTGTGGATGTGGTTTCTTCAGGGATTCCTCATGACTAGCCTTTCTTGTGAGAGTTTAGGAATTACTATACCAGAAGGAAATATAATAGAATCATAGCAAATCAGATCCCCGGGTTTTCCTCTCCCTCCCCCAATTCTGAAATCAGCAAGATGATGGCAGTGCCGCCAAGATGCTCGAAGGGGTCTTGTATTAGGATTTGCAAGTGGAGAACCTGAGGCTGGGCCCAAGCAGGCAGTTGTTAATGACAGATTCTGCCAACCCCACTCTCTTGATGCCTTTACATTTACCTTTTTCTCTGGGTTTCCATTCCTCTGCATCTCCTCCACCCGGGACAGTAAAATGGACCAGCTGCTCCTCCTTCAGTTTGGGTCCTTGTGTCTGAAAGAAACTGTAAACACCGCAAAAGACGTTTTAATTTAAGGGAAACGTGCTTTCCTTCCTTTTAAGATGAAACGTAGTGAAGTTTTAAAGACTCAAACAGTCCCTAAATTTGGTACTTCAGCTAATTACAGTTGCCTTTTTTAAATGTCCAAATTAAAAATAGACATCTAAGTGAGAACGCAGGACGCAGCCCAGAGCCTGTAGCCATGTTCACGGTTTCCTAGAATCAGCCTTCCTCTGACCTAATTTATACTTTCAGGAGATCAAAGGGAGGTGAGGGGAGTCGAGGTTGCAGCTGGAGGTAGACCTAGGAGTTGCCTGGCAGCAGATGACGAACTTGGCTCTGTGTTCTATAATTAAGAATAGCTTGAACTGGTGAAAGATGTTAGATTACAGTCCTTTCCTCATAGTGGAAAGATGTGGTTCTCAAAGTGTGGTCCTCGGACCAGCACATCAGCATCACCTGCTGTAATGGGCTGAATTGTGCCCCACCCCCAGTATTCATATATTGGAGTCCCAACCCCCCAGTACCTCAGAACGTAACCGTATTTGGAGATAGGGCCTTTAAAGAGGTGACTGAATTAAATCGAGGCCATTAGGGTGGGCCTAATCCAGTAAGACTGGTGTCCTTATAAGAAGAGGAAGAGGACTTCCCTCGTGGTGCAGTGGTTAAGAATCCGCCTGCCAGTGCAGGGGACACAGGTTCAAGCCCTGGTCCAGGGAAGATCCCACATGCTGCGGAGCAACTAAGCCCGTGCGCCACCACTACTGAGCCTGCGTGCTGCAACTACTGAAGCCCGCGCGCCTAGAGCCCATGCTCCGCAACGAGAAGCCACCGCAATGAGAAGCCCGCGCACCGCAACGAAGAGTAGACCCCGCTCGCCACAACTAGAGAAAGCCCGCGCACAGCAACAAAGACCCAACACAGCCAAAAAATAAATAAATTTATTTAAAAAAAAAGAAGAAGAGGAAGAGACACCAGGGGTAAAGATGCACAGAGGGTTGACCATGTGAAAAGGCAGCAAGAAGGCAGACATATGCAAGCCAAGGAGAGAGACCTCAGAGGAAACCAACCCTGCCTGCACCTCCAGGACTCTGAGAAAATCCGTTTCTGCTGCTTAAGCCACCCAGTCTGTAGTATTTTGTTATGGCAGCCCTAACAAACTGACAACCTGGGAACTTGCTAGAAATGCAGATTCTCAGGCCCAGTCCCAGACCTACTGAATTGGCAATTTGAGGTGGATCCAGCAAACTGTGTTTTAACAAGCCCTCCAGGTGATTGCCATGCAAGCTCAAGGTTGAGAACCATTCACATGAGGTATTGGTAATACCTGGCAGAGCCAGCCCAGAAAAAGATGACACGTGGTTGGAAGTACAGGCCGGTCTGCTGAACATAAACTTTCTTTTATTAGGTTCTGGAGAAGTCCCACTGGGATCTTTAAGTGGGACGGTGTGTGAAAATGCTCTGTGAATGCTGAAGGGCCCTGTGGACACAGGTGATAGTGATGCGTGCTACTCGTCTCCCATGAAGAAAGCGACCCTCTGAATATTCCAGCATGGGCACACTGAATCCAAGAATCTCCCTCCTCGACTCAAATTTCTGAGTCCCCGACACTGTGTATATTTTCTGTCCCAAGCAATTGGAATGCTACTTCTTTCTGAGAACAAAAGCAAGGAGACTTAATCCCGTTTCCCCTTTTGTCCCTGCTACGAGGAAGCCCACCACCAGAGAAGATCCTCAGTCACAGCCCTTTTAGTATATTTGTTTTTTCTTCTTTCAGTTTTATGCTACACATATGTCCTTTGTTATGGTCTCTTCAGATACCTTTGAGAAAGGAAAGAAGAGGGGAGAGAAAGGGAGTGAAAAAGGAAAGAGACTGATCTCAAGTTCAGATAATTATCAGAACAACAAGCCCTCTTTGTAAAACTGATACAACATGGTTGGAGAAGACAGATGTTTTCTTTCTGTGACAAGGGAGCAAGCTGTTCACCAAGGAAATGCTCTTCACTCCCTCCTCTTCCTGGATAGATGTCAAACTGATACTCAGGGAACCTGTTAGTTGCTGAAGAGTTGGGACCATTACAAAAGCTCCTGTGAACCCTGACTGGGGACAAGTGTGGAAGTGACATAACCAGATCTGCATTCTCTTTAAGGTTAGAAATCACTGCTTACCTGATTACAATTTCTAACACGCAGTTGGTCCTAATATCAAAAATGGAGATATCGGGGCTTCCCTGGTGGCGCAGTGGTTGAGAATCTGCCTGCCAATGCAGGGGACACGGGTTCGAGCCCTGGTCTGGGAAGATCCCACATGCCGCGGAGCAACTGGGCCCGTGAGCCACAGCTACTGAGCTTGCGCGTCTGTAGCCTGTGCTCCGCAACAAGAGAGGCCGCGATAGTGAGAGGCCCGCGCACCGCGATGAAGAGTGGCCCCCGCTCGCCACAACTAGAGAAAGCCCTCGCACAGAAACGAAGACCCAACACAGCCAAAAATAAATAAATAAATAATAAAAATAAAGGAATTCCTTAAAAAAAAAAAAAAAAAAAAAAAAAATGGAGATATCTGCAACAGCCCAGGCCGCCATCCGAAATCTTTCCTGCCCCATCCTGGCCATGATGGTGAAGCATTCTTCTCTTCCCTCTGACCTGTCCAGAGCTCCCCTTAATCCAGGTTTCTTAAACCAAGCTTCAAGGGGTCCACAGATATAGCTCCCAGGGATCTGAGTTCTCAGAATTGTATTAATTTTATCTTTTTATTTTGTATTCTTATTTGTATTTTGAAAAAACGATAAAGCATTTCTGGATTATCAGGGCCACACCTAGCCCTGCCATGTGAAATTATGGCACCTGTGTTCATTGATCATCTTGGTAGTAACGTGTAACTCAATTTTTATTGTCTTGGGCTCATTAGAAATGGGCAGAGACAAAAAATATATAAATGATGCATTTGGACCAAGTAAAGGTCAAGTGATATTACAGGGTGCTGGATTTTATAGTAACTAGAAATGAGAAAGCGGTGGGAAAGTTGAGCAGCACATAGAGGAGGAATGCCACACTGCAAAGAGCCTCTCCCGGCACAGACAGCAAGTGCCCTGTGCGTTTCTAGTAGGGCTTTGGTTCCAGTAAAACATCATCATCTGTCAGGTTAATGTTGTTCACTTGAATGTTTCCATTTGTTTTGGTCTTCTCTACCTAGTTTTATATTTGTGCATATTTTAGTACCATTATACTTTTAATAAGTTAAATCAACACTAGCCTGAAATTGTTTTAAAATAAAAAGTTAAAATAAAAACAAAATATTTTGTTAAAAAAAAATCAACACTAGAGGCCTGGGTGAATTCCTTCCTCTGAGAAGGAATTGGGAATATGTCTCAGGATTGAGAATATGCTTATTCTCTTTTTTTTTTTTTTTTTATTAATTTATTTATTTTTGGCTGTGTTGGGTCTTCGTTTCTGTGCGAGGGCTTTCTGTGTGAGGGCTTTCTCTAGTTGTGGCAAGTGGGGGCCACTCTTCATCGCGGTGCGCGGGCCTGTCACTATCGCAGCCTCTCTTGTTGCGGAGCACAGGCTCCAGACGCGCAGGCTCAGTAGTTGTGGCTCATGGGCCTAGTTGCCCCGCGGCATGTGGGATCTTCCCAGACCAGGGCTCGAACCCGTGTCCCCTGCATTAGCAGGCAGATTCTCAACCACTGCGCCACCAGGGAAGCCCCTGCTTATTCTCTTGATCTGTGCCCCAAAGTCCTCCTGAGGGAAATTGTGCTGCCTTATTGCAGCAGGTGCACCATTTGCCACCTAAACTGCCGTGGAGAAGGAGGAAATGGAAGAGAAAGAAACCACAATACCACATTCCAAAGCCCCTTTGAGTTATTTTCTGTCTCTGCAATTGGATGTAAAACAACGCTGTGGTATCGTTTCCATTTTTCATGGCTCTGTGGTCCTGAGTGCAATATTATCTGACATGCTACCTCCCTGGGGATTCAAACGGCCAGAAAATTGTCTCCAACTGAAAAAAGCTGGGGAGAAAGAAGAAAGACCCCTTGCTTCTCTGCTCATTTAGCAATTTATTGCCTTCAAAACTGTCCAGTAATGATTCAAATGGACAAAATTGATGGGCCCTTTTTCCTTCCTAGTCCTATTTCCTTTAGGACAGTTCTGGTTTGGGTTTGGTTTTTTAAGTGGCATGAATGCTCTTCTTAAGGTGATGAATACATCTGTTCAGAAATCAGGAAATGCAAAAGTCAGAGTTTTACCATTCAAACTAAATATTAATTGAACTCCATGACCTAGGGCTGGCCTGCAACAAAATTATAGAGCTGGTGAAATTTGTCTTTGAGTTTTCTGGCCTTCTTTCTTGGATTTATTTTTTCTTCTTTCATGAAGAATGCATAGGGACTTACCTGGTGGTGCAGTGGTTAAGAATCCTCCTGCCAATGCAGGGGACACGGGTTCGAGCCCTGGTCCGGGAAGATCCCACATGCCGCGGAGCAACTAAGCCCATGCACCACAGCTACTGAGCCCGCACTCTAGAGCCCATGAGCCACAACTACTGAAGCCCGCGTGCCTAGAGCCCGTGCACCGCAACAGGAGAAGCCACTGCAATGAGAAGCTCGCGCACCGCAACAAAGAGTAGCCCCCGCTCGCCGCAACTAGAGAAAGCCCGCTCTCAGCAAGACAACGCAGCCAAAGATTGATTGATTGATTAATTAATTAAAAAAAGAATGCATATATGTTAACTCCCTTCAGTGTACCATACCTTGTCCAAATTCTGAACTAGACTTGATCTTATTGTCTAAATGCCAACCCATACTTTTTATTTGATTTAATCAACACCCCTGCAGGGTAGGTGGCACTATTCCCATTTTGCAAATAATAGAACCGAGGCTTAAAAAGTTAAGGGTCTTGCCCAAGCCTAGGTCTTCTGATTTCAGATCTTACCCACTTTCTATTGAGTGCTCTAATACCCTTTCCTTACTCTTCTATGTAAAAATATTATCTTATATAATGTTACCCTCTCTTATACATTTATATTTTATAACAATTTGCTCAAAGTTATGGGCTGAAGGCTTGGTTCCTGTATTAGTGCCCTAGGACTACCATAACAAAGTATCATAAACTCAGTGGCTTAAAATAACAGGAGTTTATTCTCTTACAGCTCCAGAGGCTGGAAGTCTAAAATCAGGGTGTCAGCAGGGCCACACGCTCTCTGACGGCTCCACGCGTACACCCTTCCTCGTCCTCCCCTGCTTCTGGTTGTTGCTGACAACCCTCGGCATCTCTTAGCTAGTAGATGCGTCACTCCAACCTCTGCCTCTGCCATCACGTGGCCTTCTCTATGTGTGTCTCTGTGTCTCTGTATTCTCTCCTTATAATGACACTAGTCATTGGACTAGGACCCACCTTCACTCAGTATGACTTCAGTTTAACTAATCGCATCTGCAAAAAACAGCCCCATATTTCCAAATAAGGTCACATTCCGAGGTCCCCCATGAATTTTGGGGGATCACTATTACAGCCTCTGTTAAAGAACGCTCTGACATCTATGAACAATTGGGAAATTTCTTTAGCTACAGAGAGGCCTTCCCCCTTTCCTATCAAGTTTCCCTGAAGAGATTATTAGCTGATTCATTCATTCACTCAACAAATACTTAGTGACCGTCTACTATATGACTGGCACTTTTGCAAGCAATGGAGCTACAGCCCTGGAAAGACAAAGTTCACACTTCATGGCACTTGCATTCGGCAGGGAGAGCCTTTGGCCGGTGTGGTATGAAGGTGTGGCCGCCAAGGGCAGGCACCACAAGGCTCCATGATAGGCTCCAGAACTGGTTCCTCCTCACTTCTAGCACATTCTGCTAGTCTGAGCGAGTCACAGCCAGAGTCAGGGGGCTGGAGAAATAGACTCGACTTCTTGAAGGGAAGAGTGACAGTGTAGGATTGTAAAGGGGAATGACCATCAAGAGGGCAGTGACAACTCCTTCCAGATTTCCCCCAGTTGCTTATGAGACTAAAGTAGCAAGAGAATCTCCTGTTTGCTCATGGAACTTTCAGAACATTAGCGCTCTGTCTTGGTTTGCTTCCTTCCCTTGAGTGTGGAAATTTCCAGTGGTGATAGCATCTACTTCAGAAAATTGCTGGGAAGATTAAAGATAATGTATTTAAATAACCTGAAGGTGTGAAGGTGCCTGACACAGAGTAGCTCCCCCAGCTGTCTGCTGTTGTCTCATACCGGCTGATATCACCGTCACCACCATCGTCGTGGGAACCACGAGAGAAGACAGACACAGAGCCCTAAAGCAGGATGTAATGACTTCTCTCCAGTGGCCACCAGGATATCCCTCAGGTCCCCCATAAACTCATCAGTGTTCCTAACTTAAGCCCATCCCAACTGCCCTGTGCACATTCTAGAATGAATTGTACAGATTGTGGTTCAGAGTTGGAAACACAAGGCCAGCTTCTTGGGTCCCACCCGGGCCCTTGGCTCTACTGACTTGCCTGTGCAGGTGGTTTTAGGGGCAGCGGGATTTCACTGATCCCTCCACATTCCCTACTCTAGACCACCCGCAGTCCAGCCTGGAGAGGGCAGTGGCTCTGTGCTTTGGGTCCCTGTGAATCAAGGGGTTGCCCGACTTGAGAAAACCAATCATGAAACAGACGGGGCACCTGTGCTGTAAAGGACACTCAGTGGGGAGGGTGTTTAGAGGAGGGAATGGTTCTTCCACTTGTGTGGCAGGGGCGTGTGTCGGGCCTTCGTGGATTATCCAGTTTACACCAGCAGAAAGGGAGAGGGAAGAATCCCAGATAGGAGTGGCTGGGCCCAAGAGGAAAAGAGCGAATCATTTGTTTCTTTGGAGCTTCCTTCAGTTCTAAAGTGGGGGGTGGGGAGGAACAGGAATGAGGTGGGAGAAGTAGGTTGGTGCTGGACTGGGAAGGACCTCAGAAGACGAGTATGAGGATGGGGACCCCATTCATTCCGGGGTCAGGGACGCAGCCATGTCATCTGCAGCCCCAGAGTGGCTATTCCAGAGCCCTGGTGCCCCAGTCTCTCTATAACGTTAATCATAATATTAGTACCTTTGATATTTAAAAGAAGAACCATACATCTGAAACTAACATAACATTATAAATCAACTATACTCCAATATAAAAGAAAAAATTAAATTAAAAGAAGAAGAGCACATTACACATTCAGGAGGGTAGATGGAGGCGTGGCATTAAGCCAAACAACAGTAGGGTGTCACCACTCCATTGAAAGTCTCTGAGTCTCTGGGGTTGGAGACCAAGATGGCAGCACACCAGGGCAGTGTGGTCTCGTGTTGCCTATTCTAGGTGGTCTGTGAGAACTAGTTCAGATTGGGAGTGAACGGCCTTTAGGGGAGAAACCTTTGCTCCTGGAATTCAGAGGAGCGCACAGATTTTCCCTTTGGCCCCTACGGAGGCCGCCAGCTCTCTGGCCTGGTGCCTCTTAGGCTGTGAGCCCTTTAGGAAAGGGTTATGTCTCCCAGTGGTGCTGGGCAGAGTGCCTTGTACTTTATGAGGTCTGGACACGTGTTTGAATGGATGGATCAGTGGATGAATATGGCAGAGAGGAAAAGCTCAAAGATAATAAACGTAAATACCCATATATTATGGTTCCAAGTGATATATAACCCAGACGTAAACTGCCTTTTGCACCAAAGCAAATGTGCTGACTAATGCAACAGAAGCCCAGAAGCTGGGGGTCTGGTTTCAACAACATATGGAGCTAGGTATTCAGATGACGTCACCGGGAATACATCCCCTTGTCTTTCTGCTCATCCTTCCTCTGTTCCCTTCATTCCCAGTCTAGTTCTCCCTGCATGGTGGCCCTCCTCCCCGTCCCCAAGCTCCAGGGTGCATTCTCTCAGCTCAGCAGCTTGAGAGGAAAGGGAGCTGCAAATGGAGGAAAGGGAGCTGCAAATGAAGGAAAGCAGGTTCCCAGGTGAAAATCAAGGCACTGGTACTGAGGAAGCAAAAAGCAACAGATGTCCACAGTGACAGGCTTGTAGAAAAATTGAATCCCCTTGCTTTCAAATAGAGCAATCAAATGCCAGAACTTCATGCTTTCTTCCTGCTTTAATCAAGAAGACTGGAGGACTGGACATCAGATTAGAGTGGAAAGTGGGCAGCTTTGGTTGCCAGGCAGACCTAAGTTTGAATACTGACTCTCTCACTGTGTGAGCTCAAGCTAGTAACTTGACATCTCTGAACGTCAGTTCCCTTTTCTTTCCAGCTGGACTCTCAGCTCCATAAGGGCAGTTACCTTGTTGCGCTTTTTCATTAGTGCATCCCCAGTGCCTAGCAGCGTGCTACCTGGCACAGCGGCAGGTATTTGATATTGTTAAATAAATCAATAACGGTTCAAGTTTGTTGTACAGAGAAAAGAAAAACTGTATATATGAAGCTCTAGTAAAATGCCTGGCATGTAGAGGGTGATGGGTAAGTTATAGAGTTGGTCATTATCATTACTCTCCAAAGGAAGCATGGTGGAACACAGAACCGAAATAGTCCCAACAGCTGATGGAGAATTGGAAAGGGAGACAGGCCATTTAGGTTGTCAGTGGCTGCCTTGGTGGCCCGCATTGGCCGTCGTGTTGTGGATGTGGCCCAGTGTAAACATCCCACACAAGTACTGAGTTCTTATTCTTCTTGTGTCCCCTCTGCAGCTGGAGCTCTCCAACACGGCCGTCCTGCACCAGATGCGGCGGGACCAGGTCACAGACACATGCCGGGCCAACAGCGCCGTGAGCCGCAAGCGGCGGGTGCTGACCCCCAACGACCTGAAGCACCTGGTGGTGGATGAGGACCACGAGCTCATCTACTGCTACGTGCCCAAGGTGGCGTGCACCAACTGGAAACGGCTCATGATGGTCCTGACCGGGCGGGGCAAGTACAGCGACCCCATGGAGATCCCGGCCAACGAGGCGCACGTCTCGGCCAACCTGAAGACCCTGAACCAGTACAGCATTCCCGAGATCAACCACCGCTTGAAAAGCTACATGAAGTTCCTGTTCGTGCGGGAGCCCTTCGAGAGGCTGGTGTCCGCCTACCGGAACAAGTTCACGCAGAAGTACAACACCTCCTTCCACAAGCGCTACGGCACCAAGATCATCAAGCGGCAGCGCAAGAACGCCACGCAGGAGGCCCTGCGCAAGGGCGACGACGTCAAGTTCGAGGAGTTCGTGGCCTATCTCATAGACCCGCACACCCAGCGCGAGGAACCCTTCAACGAGCACTGGCAGACCGTCTACTCCCTCTGCCACCCGTGCCACATCCACTATGACCTCGTGGGCAAGTACGAGACGCTGGAGGAGGATTCCAATTACGTCCTGCAGCTGGCGGGCGTGGGCAGCTACCTGAAGTTCCCCACCTACGCCAAGTCCACGAGAACTACTGATGAAATGACCACAGAGTTCTTCCAGAACATCAGCTCAGAGCACCAGACGCAGCTGTACGAAGTCTACAAACTCGATTTTTTAATGTTCAATTACTCAGTGCCAAGCTACCTGAAATTGGAATGAAGGGTGGAGGTGGGGAGAGGGGCGAGAATCGTGCTTTTTAATTTAAGATTTTTATTTGTCAAAAGAATTCTATGGATATTGGGTTATTTTGTAAATTAATATTTCTTTGGGGATGATGCTGCGAGCAGCATAGTGAGAATTATTTAAAATCCTTAGTGGGGAAGGACGGCTGTCTTTGCAGGGGACTAGGATGGGTGTCCTTGTTTTTTTAGACATGAATCCCCCAACACTGTTTCAGAGGTTTCTTTGTGTTCTGGTGAATTCCATGAATTGTGCATCCCATAACTTCTAATTAATGTTATTTATAGTTATTTAAACATGGTCTCTGTATAGATTTCTTTTTGTGGCAGCAAGATTCTGACGTCTTTGCAGAAGAGATCTATGTTTTGTTCTGTGCCTGCAGCAGCTCGTGCAGGGGCATGAATGTTCTCCTTATTAACCGCTCAGAGAGTCACTGTGATAACCACCACTGTGCTGTCTGTTGATACCACCATTCTTGAAATTCTGCTAGAAATAAATAGAAAGAGGCACCTTTGCAAGGGACTGATTCCAAACTGATCTCAGTCGACCCAAACGTTCCTCACACGAAAGAAAAGTGATTTTTTTTTTAACCCAAGGAGAGAGCTGATTGTAGCTTTTTTTTTTTTTTCCCCACCAGACTTAGCAATCTGGTAGAATAGGCTTTTCTACAGAATTTTTTAACTGGCAGTGCCAGTTGTGATGAAGGTGAAGTGGCTGGTGGTTTATATTCAACAAGTATTTATTAAGCAACTACTATGGGCTAGGCCTAATTCTAGACCCTGCGGATAGAGCATTGAACAAAACCAATAGTCTTGGCCCTCAAGAAGCTTTACGTGGACGCAGAGTATCCAGCTTGACAATTAGCAAACCCCTGATATTCATGGACTTAACCATGAGGTTTGGACTATTCACGAACAAGCCCAGAAGGTTCAGGATCCCTACAAATTTGCATTTTTCTATGGCCCAAATTTGAAAACCACGTGCTTGGAACAGGTCACTTTACTTGGTGAGTAATCCAAGCTCATTGCCCAACATAAGAGATGACAAAAATGTTTCCTGTCATGTGCCCACTCCAATTTATTGGTAGTATCTGCCTTTAAGCCCCAGAACAGATTTGCCAGGCACGGCATGGAAGAGTGCTGTGATTGATTAGTGATGTCTGCCTTGGGTGAGGGAAGGGGAATATTCGCCAACCGTCTCGTCCTGTCGTTTCCAGCCCAGCTTTAAGGTCTCCACCTAGAAGTGTTGTTTTCTACTCTTTGCCATATAAAAGATTAAAATTTTGTGGCAGGACTCAGACATCGGAGGATTTGCAATAGCCTGGCATTTCTACTCCTTGTGAAGGTCAGAGGCGGACTGTTTGTACACTTATGCATATCCGCTCCTCCAAAGGCCAAGAAACCATTGGCGCCTTTGCAACCACCAGCAATGAGCAGCAAGGATAGCCTTCTGTGATGGTAACCCACGCCCTTTTCCTCTGGAAGGCTGGAAACATTCCATTCCCTGTTCCTTGCTAATTAACGTCTGCACATGCTTCTCATTTCTGATGCCTCCGTTGAAGTTTGAGCCATATCCCTCTTACAGCTAGTGTATGAGTTGGTAGCAGATACTGTATATAATAATAATAATAGTTCTAATAATAGGGGGTGGGGTGGGATGGGGTGTGGGTAAGTTTTGCTTTTTGTTTTTGATGCAGTGTATAGCACAGAGGGGAGAAGAATATTCTAAACGAACAAAAAATGAGTAATTTATTCACAGAAACTATTAAAATTGTATTGTAAAGCTCACAGCCAGCTCAGTGCGCAGCAGCTGCCATGTCTCACGGAGGAAATTATTTTATTGAATGTGAGTGAGGTGTGCACTGGAGAGGGTGGCCGAAGCTATTTATAAGATGTTGTGTACCTTCTTCCAAGCTCTCTCTCCTTTGCGAAGGGCACGTCAACTGTACCCTTGACGAACAGAGATTTATGCAATGTGTTTTACCAAGTAGAGTGACAGACTTCATCTGTCCTTGGAATTATTCCTGGACCCTATTTCCAGGCAGGGGACACTGTCCTCAGAAACAAAGCTTCTGCTAACGAAAGAGGTTTCTGGCGTTTCCTGATAATGTGCTTCAGAGAACACAGGTTCTCCCCAGACACAAGTTGGTGTGATGCAAAATAAGGGTTTTGTAGTCGGATAACCTTGGGAAACAAAGCTAAGTCCATTTCCTGTCTGCAGGACTTTTCAGAGCCTTGAATGTGTGCTGTGCATTGTGAATTCCCAAGAGCATCACTGATGGAGTCGGTGGCACTTCCTGACCTTCTGTGAGCGGGATACTCTCTTTTGCAGATCATCTCAGAGAGCTAGCGTTCCACTGAATATTCTTTGGCTAGGTTGCTTTAGCACATCTGAGGTCTTCAAGGATAAAAAACCGCTTCCCTGACACCCCGCTTCCAAAAAACAAAACAAAACAACAATAAAACAGCACTGCAGTCTCCACCCGGTTTATAGCAACGAAGGTACTTTATCAAATGAATTCAACTTTTGCTTAAGTGCAATGGTTCTAATCCTGGATATTACATGGGCCACGATTCCCTCCCTCCCAAAGGGAGTGCCGAAGAGTCTTGGGCGGTACTGACAGAAGGAGGGATGGGGGAGGGGCACAAAGCCTCAGTTGGTCCCCCTAGTGCTCTAGCCTAAGGTTGCTCAGTGCAAGCCAAGAGAGCTCAACCCTTGCTGAATGCTCCTTCGATTCTATAGTTTGGAATCGTTCAGTGTTCTTTTTGTACTTTAAGTGGAAATTCACGTGGATTTCCCGCGTTTTGCATTTCCACATCTCATCCGTCTTTGATCAGCTGTGATGCCTTCTTTCATTCGTCTTCTCGCTCTAGTGGGAAAGGGTGTCCTTCAGGGGACGATACTGCGGTATGGTTTGGCAATGAGGGGCTCTTTCTCCTCCTGTTTTGTGTTCATATTTTATTTTCTAATGGCATAAAAACTTTTTTTTAAAAAATCAACTGTTTTTGTGGAAAGTAGAAAGTATTCTGTGTCCTTGGTTAAAAAGAATCCATGGGTGAAAATGTGCCTGGGAAACAAAATTTCTTGGTTCTTTCGTTCCTTTTCTTTTTTTTTTTTTTTTTAAGAAGACTGTTTGAAAACGCTTTCTACTGCATGCTTAGCTGGAGAAAAGTACAGGCAGGTGTCCCATCTCCGAGCTACTTTTCAGAGGCACTGCTGTGTTTTCAAAACCAGGTACAGAGTAGTATTTACAAGGACGTTCCTGCTTAACCTGTCCCTTTGGTTGGAAAACTCTAGAATATTAGCCACAGGGTTTGGATTCCTGCAGCTGCTTCAGACCCTCCCCCTTGCCTGCCTCCCCAGCTGGTCTGGGAAGAAGGGCAGTCTGCTGACCTGTTGGTGTCTCAGAGGGGACCTTCCTTCCCACCTATCCACCAGGTGAGTTTCACTGTCCTGCCCGTTCACCTGTATGGCACAGGACAGCAACGGGCAGTGGAAACTTCGGTCGGACCAGTGTCCTGGTGGCAAAGGCATGGAAGCACCAGGGTCCGATTCCCTACTGGTAGAAAATTCCCAGAACAAAAGCGAGTCCCCAGCATCCTTAGCTGGTGGGGTCTGGACCAGTGCTGAGGTAGTGACTGCAGAAGTCCCTGTTCTAACCTGGCCAGAAGCCGAGGGACTCTGACCCTGGTGGGTGGGGCTCAGAGCAGATCTCTCACAGCCTGACCGTCCCCTACACACACACATGCAATCTGAGATGCCCCGTTCTGTGCGATCCTGGGGACCAGAATCTCTTGCCCACTCATGTCAGCAGGACTGACCTCATCACTCCCGCAATGTTCCCACAACCAGTATTTCCTCCAGCCTTTTCCATCACAACCAACTGGACCCTATGAACAGGCAGCAGGATCTTCTACACCAGCTTGACCTTCGGCCGTTAACGGGCGAATTTCAGTCTGTTACCCTTTGTCAGGTACAGAAGGGGCTGCCCGTACTATTTTCTTAGGAGCGTGCTCAGTATGGCATATGGACATATAATTTAACATCTTTGTGGAGTGTGATTTTCTTTTTTTACATATTTGTGTGCAGTAGAGGGCCTGTTGTAGAAAACTCTCCCTGTATTTTACTGTACTGTTCAAGAAAGCTGAATTCCACATTGCCAACAAAAGCGTGAAAACGTTCATGAACCTTCCTCCAGGAAAAGCCATTCAAGCCTGATTATTTTTCTAAGTAACTTCAATTAAATTGAAGAAAGAAAAGAAGCTTCTCTCTGTGTATGGTTTGTTCATGGCTCACTGACAGAAGACTGCAGGGGTGGGCTGGGCTGGGCTGTGTCCCTTAGCATGTGCGGGGCCCTGCTCACGTGTATCAGAGGATGGAGTGGGAGAGACGCACATGCAGACCCCATTGCAGTCTTGGCCGTGGCAAAGACCTCCATAGACCCGAGCCCTTTCTGTTTAGTGGATGAATAGAAGCTTTCTTCATTCCTGTTTTGTCTGTAAATTCTTTGTAAAGCGATGCATTAGAAGGCCCTCCCTGATCATGTAGGCTACCACCTCCGTGAAAGATAAGGAAACAGGCCCTGAAAGGCTAAAGGGCGTTGGTGGCAGAGCCGGTATTCAAACTCAGGTTGATGTGCCTTCAGAGTTGTGGCACTCGACGACACGCCTCTCTTAAGAGCCTGTCTTTGGTTCCAAAGTTGTAGACCTGCCCTTCGAAGCCCCGATTTTCCAATTCCTAATCCATTCCTTTTCTGATGTCGTATATAGCTTCTTTCAGTTCCCCTGATGGACATTTTTAGCTTTATTGATAAGAACTATTTATTTATTTGTCAAAGAAGAAATCATCTCAAAATTGTACCTCTATTTTATTGTACCCTAAGTTTTAAAAATGTATTAGGTAAACATTTTGACATGAGAATACTGAATTCGAAGATATGTCTCATTTTTCAACCATGCCGGATATGGTATCTGATATGTCCACTCACCAGCTGGTTCTCACCACCAGTGGCCTGGCTCCCACCCATTCCTGGTGTCATCAATGTCCTTGCTCTGGTCCCCTCTGGTTGGGAAACGGCCAGACCATGGAGCTTAGTTTTCTGAAATGGATGGGAAATGTGCTTACTTCTTAATGTGGTGGGTGGCTGTGGCTGTTCTGGCCTGTCCCTGTCTCACTTGGGACACTACATGCACTAAACGTCAGTGGGAAGCAAGGCTGGATGAGGACACCCCCAGTCTCAGTTTACTCCCCATGGAGTAAGACTGAAATGCCCTCTTGTCAGTGGTCAGCTAATCATTATTTCTCATGGTGCCACAGGTGCCCTCTGGCTGACGCTGCAGAAGCTGCAGAAACCAAGGGGCCTGTGGCCCAGAACACTGCCAGGGCCAGAGGTCACTACGGATCCACCACCAAGTGAACAAAAATAGCGTCAGGAAGAATCATGAGTATCCAATGCCGAAGTATCCTTTCCTGGGAAGAGCGCTCCTTTCTCAAGTCATGTCTTTCCTACATTTTGGTGTTCAAATAACTTTTATAACGGTAGATATTAAGTGACATTAGAAAATACAAATACTGGCAATTTCATGTCAGCCCCCAAAGTCATTTCAGATATTTTCTCAGAAAGTTATGATATCCAAAAAGACCAGGAACCATTAGCCAAGAATGCATTTGAGGGGGCAGAAACCCAAGAGAGTTTAGTGGAGAACAGCACTCTGGGGAAATCCTTCCTGGGGACAATTCTGAGCTTTGCACAGCTGGTTCCCAGACTCCTGCTGGCACACCGTGGGTCCCTGGGGTCCTGGGATGACTTACAAGAAGTTGAAGACTGATCTGGTCTACATTCACCTGTAGGGAGTTTATCAGATACCTTGGGTCTGGGGTGATGGACATTTCCAGTATAAAACAAAAAAGGGACATTCTAGCAAGACTGACGTGAGAAAAAAAACCCAACCAAACAACCAACCTTTCCCCTGGTCCACAATCCTCTCCTAGAGCCATCCTCATCCCCATATCGTAACAACCCACAGATAGAACAGTCAGCATGGAAGCAGCCTGCTGGTTCCGAACACGTGGCTGGCTGAGAACTGTTCACAAACACAGTGCCTCAGTCTCTTTCTCTTTGAAACAAGAAAAACAGCAACATCTGAATTATGCCAAAGTTGAGATAAATAAGAACCCCTGAGGTTGCTAGCCCCCAGTTCATCCACCAAGGAGTTGTTTATAATCTAGAGGTAATCACATCCTGTTTGGGCCTGTTTCCTCACCTGTAAAATGACAAAATTGAGCTATATCTGTGGTTTTTTCAGTTTTTTGGGGAAAAAAAGAGAGCCTCAAAACTTTGTTGTGTGCTAAACACTAGTATGTAAAACAGATGAAACAGAGATACTGTGATTGAATGGTTTGAGGCCCAGCTGAGCCTTTTCTTTTCTGTAAAATGCCTGTGGACCTCCAGGGAACCCTAGGATTCTAAGGAACACCATTTGAGAACCACAAAGTTAGACGACCTCATCCTTTCCAGTGTTGACATTCTCTAATGATCTACCCAAATGCTCCTCTGTGGCTCTTTGTGGCTTTCCGCCAAAGAGGTCAGTTAGCAATTAGATGGTACCGTGGAAGTAAAAACCGTTTCAAAAGGGGAGTTAAGGCAACAGCATTGAAATGAGATTAAGATGGAAGAAATAAGGGAAAAGAAAAATAGAAATGTAGAAGCAGCTGCAGGAAAGAAATAGCTCACACCCAGATTTAAGATGGGGAACCAAAGTTTACACTCCTCTTTTTCAATGATCTACCAAGAAAACACTGGCTCCAAATTCCTACAAATCTCCACTAATTTGAAATACAAGATGCTGGAATGACAAACAGTCTATTAATCTGCTTTTTATTTTTCAATGTTTGTTTTTAAAAATAATAGAGAGTCACGTTACGGGAGAATAGCAAGGGCTTCAGATTTCACGTTGGTTTGGAAAAGCCAGCAGCTAGAGAAAGATTATTTTGTGGCTGTATCCAGCCTTGGAACTTTACCTGATAGACTAAGCCAGACACAACTTTGTGCCTGGAACCAAACTAGCAGCAGGATGAAGGAAAAATGCCTAAAGAAGAAATGAAGGAGGAGGAAGGACCTCTGACTAGGAATGATGCCTGTATGCTGAGTTTCTCTGTACAACGAGCACAGACTCAACTGCGGGTGGCTTGGAATTGTTGGCTTTTCATGTAATCTTTTCCAAAAATATGTAGCTTCATAAACAAAGTTGACCACAAAAGCGGCGAACTTTTATTAATTTATATAGTTTACTGTATGACTTGTAATGCATTAAATGTCTCCATTTAATCCTCAGAACAACCAGCAAGGTAGATACTTTTTTGTTTTGTTTTGTTTTAAGATAGTTGTTTTTTTTTTTCATTGAAGTATAGTTGATTTACAATCTTGTGTTAGTTTCTGGTGTACATAGGTAGATATTTTTATTCTTTTTACAGATAAGGAAGCAGACGGATCCTTTAAATGACTTGCCCCAAATTACTCATCTAATAAGTGGCAGAGCCAGGATTCAAACCCAGGTCTGGTTGACTCCCTAGCCCACTGGAATTAGTAACACCGATGGGCCAGCAGGGGAGGGGGCCAAATTCTGGGGATGATACTGCTACAAGCAGCCATTAATGAAGGGACATTACAACTCTGGCCAAAGCGCAAAATCTGATTAAATACAAGCAAAGAGGGGATAAAACAAAAGAGCTGGAAGACTAAAAGGGTAAGCTTCAGACTAAAATAGTCACAGAAAACTAGACGAGCTACCCAGATAACTTAAGTTTCTGCCAGTGTTCTTGATGGGAACAGCTCAGTCCCCTCCTGTTTCGCCTTTCCTCTTGCACCACTAGTCACACTCACAACACTTCTGACACCAGATGTGTGTGGGTTTCCCCACAGCAAGCCATTCCCTGTGACACCAGCGGGGTGTCCTACGATTTCACTCAATTCTGACACCATCTGCCTGGAGGTAACATCAGATCCCACAGGTGAAGGCCTCACTCCTACAAGACTGCTCACCCACCGCCCCATGTCCAATCCCAAGTCCAGGCTGTCACTTGTGCTTCTGACAGATCGGCTATAAAAAAGAGGTTCCCACCACCCCTTCCCTCAGGTTCAATTAATTGGCCAAAGCGGCTCACAGAACTCAAGAAAACAGGTTCCTTATTGTTTATAAGTTTCTCATAAAAGGATATGATAAAAGATACAGATGAACATCTAGATTCAGGAGATGCATAGGGCGAGGTATGGGAAGGGGCTCGGAGCTTCCACGGCCTCTCTGGGTGCCACCTCCACGTGTTCACCAACCCAGAAGCTCTCCAAGCTCCGCACTTTGGGAATTTTCTATGGAGGCTTCATTACGTAGGCACGATCAATCATTAACTCCATTTCTAGCTCCTTTCCCCTCTCTGGAAAACAAGGGATGGGGCTGAAAATCCCAAGCTTCTAACCGTGGTCTTTCTGGGGACCAGTGCCCCCACCAAGAGTCACCTCATTAGAACGAAGGACACTGCTATCAGCCAGGAAATTCCAAGAGATTTAGGAGCTCTGTGTCAGGAACCTGGGTCAAAGACCAACTATTAGAATAAAAGATGCCCCTAGAGCTCTGATCACTAGGAATGCCAAATGTTTCAGGAGCTCTGTGCCAGCAACCGGGGCAGAGACCCATGTTTATATTCTCTATCGTCTCACAGTTGTCTATTTCAGTATCTTACCAGAACGCTAGACCAAGTATCGACAAATTTGGACAAACTATTTAGAAAGGTTGGACTTCAAATAAAAGCCCAATGGCAAAAGTGAAATTCAAATCGGGGTCTCAGAAGAGTCTGTGAGTCTAATGCATGGAACGCATAAGCCGTAAGTATTCTGATGGTCTGGGCAGACTAACGTGGGCTTCAAATATAAGCCCCAAGTCAAGTTTCAAGGGCAGCCATTCAGGACAAAGATGTTGTATAGCAACGCTGCACAGTGCACCCTGGGTGGGCAGTAGTAGGATGAATGACCTTTCTGAGCAGCGTAAAGAGGCTGGACAAAAACAGGTCAAGAGAGAAAGGCTGAAGGGCAGGTGGGAGTGTCTTGGGGCAGAAACAGCTTTGGATGTCTGCATGGTTAGACACCCTGCAGACGTGCCCGCTGTTACTCTAACCCCGGGGCAGATCTCCTGTAAGCTGAGTCCTGAGCTTCCCCACCCCTTCTAAGAGCCTGCAGCTGTCAGGGATACACTCATTCATTCATTCAAACGTGTTAAGCATCTGTCTATATGAGACCCTCAGCAGGACGCTGAGAATATGGGGATTCTTATAACTCATAATCAAGTGGAGAACACAGGAATGTTAACAGATAGTTACAACATAGCCAAAACATACATGAAGATGACACATCAAACTATCCCTGGGAAAGAAGTGATCCAAGTCCGTTGCTGGAGAAAGAGAAAGGTGAGGAATTAGAGCAGCGGTGATTTTGTCCCCCAGTGGACAGACATCCACAACAAAGAACTGCCTGGATCAAAAATGTCAAGATTGGGGAACCCTGAATGGGACAAATATTAACTGCTGGGGAGGGGGTAGAATCTATGGTTTTTAGTAGCTAAATGGATGTGTGGGTGAGGAAGAGGAAAATGAGGCAAGGAAGAGTGGCATGTTCCCAGCTTGGCATACAGTCGCTGGAGACCGGGGCCATTCATGGAGATCAGGAACACGTTTCTGGAAAAGCTGTATATTACTTGGGAGCTTGCTAGAAACACAGTTTCAGGCCCCACACCAGCCCTCCTACGTTTTAAGAAGCCAGGTGATTCACATGCATGTTCACATTTGAGAAGCGTTGGTCTAGAGAACCAGAGACCATATGAGACAGAACCGTAGCTGTGGGGGAGAAGGGGTCATCTTACATTATTGCTTATTCTTCCAGCAATTCTGAGGCATGAGTATGATCAGAGCAACTGTGTCTGGTTGCACAGGTTGTACACTGCACAAAGTCGCCTGGTTGAGGATGGGGCTGATATTTGACATTTAACCCTGAAGAAAGAGATGCGTTTTTCCTACCCTGATTGCCAAGTTACCTGTGCAGGGGCTGTGACCACCCAGAAGGTGTACTGTTCTAATTTGCACAAGAGCCGTATGGCCTAGCAGTGGCCCTAGATATAGTACAGATCCACATTGCCTTACCTGCAGTTTTTAAATCTACAGAACCCTGAAAACCAAAAGGTTTTCCATAGATTTGCAGCAAGCTCACTTGGCAGCAAAACCTGACCTTAACTAACAAGAGACTAATTATAGTCTTTATTTATCCCACTTACTGTGAATATTTCTACATTTTCCCGCAGAAATATTAATGTAAATATAAATTAATTTTCTTATGGGGTACAGCTCCATACACTACTGGAGCATGAGGTAATACACGCTATTTACACAGCATTATTTTTCTAAACTTTGAAAAATTCTGAACTCTAAAACACATCTGGGGACTTCCCTGGTGGCACAGTGGTTAAGAATCCGCCTGCCAATGCAGGGGACATGGGTTCAATCCCTGGTACAGGAAGATCCTACATGCCGCGGAGCAACTAAGCCTGTGCGCCACGACTACTCAGCCTGCGCTCTAGAGCCCGCGTGCCTAGAGCCCGTGCTCCGCAGCAAGAGAAGCCACTGCAATGAGAAGCCCGTGCACTGCAACGAAGAGTAGCCCCCGCTCACCACAACTAGAGAAAGCCCACGCGCAGCAACGAGGACCCAATGCAGCCAAACATAAATAAATAAAACACATCTGATCCAAGGGTTTCAGATAAGAACTGTGAACTTGTACTAATCCAGTTTTACAGATGGGGAAACTGAAACACAAAGAGGTCAAGTACACGGGGGAACCAAGGTTCAAACCCTCTCCTCTTCCTGCATCACACTAGTTCCAAGAAGCTTATTGAGTAAGACGCTGGTCAGTACACAGTCCGGGCCCTTCCCTCACAGGCACTCACAGTATATTTTCAGACAGAAACATGGGTAAGAGGCACCAGGACCTGCCTTTTGTGTGGGTCTCCCGTAACAGAATGCCAGTCCCCATACTTGAGTGGCACATTTCCAAACAAACCTCCAGATGTTCTGAAAACACTTAGCCCAAAGCCATGCACCCCAGAAGCAGCCATGAACTTCAGCCTCATTGACAGACACAGAGAATCCCAGCAAGATTACAAAAGAATGAAAGCGAGTGAATTCTCGTTGGATCTGTGATTGAGACAAGCAGACTAGAGCAAAACAGCATGGGATGCTGTTCTGTTGTGCTATTCTTGTTCTGCAGATGGAGGTCTCCAGCAGCTGCAGAGGGATCCAAATGCCTGTTCCTTCTTCAAAAGACATTGGTGTGCTTTGGAGACCATAGCGCCTGCCATCTCTTCAGAACCGAGGGTTGCTCATTCCCCTGCTTCAACAAAGAATAGACTTTATTCCAATGGAAGTCAGCCTGGAGCTATAAGTTATCAACCAGATAAGAGTCAGTGTACCAGAGTCTCTGAAATTTTGCAAACTCTAAAATTATATACGTGTGATGTATCCACAGCTGTATTCTTCACTTTTGAGCTTGCACGTTTGGGTGTTGCCACAAGGTGAATATTGGAAATTTGGTATCTTGTCGCCAAAAGCAATGATGATCCACTATCTAAAACAAAAGCAAATATTTATAAAAATATTTGCTTTTTAAAAAACCTTTAAAAATATTTCGGTGAATATTGAACTCAAAATCACTTCTGATTCTTTCCATTGGGTATATACGAATTATACATGTATGTGTATTTATCACTTTGTTATTTTATAAACACATTTACATCTCTTTTCTGGAAAGTGTTTATTTAACTCTATTGTCCATTTAAAAATTGGCTTGTTTGTCTTACTATTGAGTTGTAAGAATTCTTTCTAAAATTTGCATCAAAATTCTTTATCAGAAATGTGTTTTGCAAATATTTTCTCCCACTCTGTAACTTGCCTTTTCATTTTCTAAAAGGTGTCTTTCAAAGAGCAAAAGTTTTAAATTTTGTTGAAGTTCCACTTACCAATATTTATCTTATTGCAGGTTATATCCTATGTAAGAAATCTTAGCCCAAACTAAAGTCTCCAAGATTTTCTCCAATGTTTTCTTATAGAGTCTGTTATAATTTTAGCTCATACATTTAAATCTATATTTACTTAGAGTTAATTTTGTACATGGTATGAAGTAAGGGTCATAGTTAAGACTGTATACATATCCAGTTTTCTGACCATTTTTTGAAAGAACTGTATTTTTCTCACCTTGGTGCTTTTGTCAAAAATCAAGTGACCACGTACGTATGTATGGGTACCTTTCTGGCCTCTCTATTCCGTTCCACTGATCTGTATGACTTTCTTCATGCTGATATCACACTGTCTTAATTACTGTAGTTTCATAATAAGCCTTGAAATCATGTAAGTATAATTTCCTCCAGTATGCTTTTGTTTTTTTATTTGCCCTGGCTATGACCTCTCATACAAGGTTTAATAGAAGTGGTTAGGAGGAAAGCATTCAATTTTGACTATAAAGTACAATGCCAGCTGTAGGTCTTTTGTAGATGTCCTTTATCAGCAAATTGAGGTGGCCAGTTTGCTATTTTATTAGGGATTTTTCATTTATGGTCATGGGAAATATTGTTCTGTAGTTCTCTTTTCTTGTAATGTCTTCATGTGGTTTGGTGTTATGCTGACCTCATAACATGACTTCTTCTATTTTCTGGATGAATTTGTATAGAAACTGTATTATTTCTTCCTCAAATGTTAAGTAGAACTCACCTGTGAAGCCATCTGAACCTGGAATTTTCATTATGGGAAGACCTTTAATTACAAATTCATTTTATTTAATAGGTATATGGATACTTAAATTATCTAATTTTTCTTGACTGAGTTTTGGTGGTTTATGTCCTTTAAGGAGTACATCCATTTCCTCTAAACTGCTGAATTTATTGGCATGAAGTTGTTCATAATATTCCTTTATTACTTCAATGTTTGTTGGATATGTAATTAAATCCCCTTCTATGTTGGTTGTTGGTGTCTTCTCTTTTTGCTTCAATAGTCTGGCTAGAAATTTATCAATTTCATTGATTCTTTCTAAAAATAAGCTTTAGTTTCATTGATGTGTCTCTGCTGTTTTTTCTGTTTTCAATTTCATTGATTTGTGCTCTCATCTTTATTATTTTATTTTCTTCTTCTTGCCTTGGGATTAATTTGTTCTTTCACAGTACATTAATTTGCATCCATTCTTCTTTACTAATATAAGCACTTAAAACTATAATATTCCTTCTAGGCGCTACTTTAGCCGCATTCCATACATTTTGGTAAGTTGTGTTTCCACCTTCATTCAATTCAAAGTACTTTCTAGTTTTCCTTGTAATTTCTTCTTTGACTCATGGATTACTTAGATATATGATGGGAGTTTTCCATATATTTTTAAGTTTTTTATTTCTAGTTTAATTCCATTATGGACAGAAAGATATAATTGTATCATTTCTATCCTTTTAAATTTACTGAGACTTGTTTTATGGCCCTGAATAGGGTCAATCTTGCTGTATGTTCTCTGTGCACTTGAAAAGAACGTGTATTCTGTTGTTATTGGGTGGGTCATTCCATAACCATAAACTAGGTCAAGCTGGCTGATAATGTCGTTCAAGTCTTCTATATCTTCATTGTTTCATCAATTATTGAGAAAAATGTTGAAATCTCCTATTATAATTGTGGGTTTATCTATTTCTCCTTGAAGTTCTATCAATTTTTGCTTCATGTATTTTGAGGCTTTCAAAATTAGGTGCATACACATTTAGTATTATTATGTTCTCTTGCTGAATTAACCTTTTGTCATCATGAAAAGTCCTGTTTTTCCCCATTAATATTCCTTGTGCTGAAGTCTACTTTGTCTTGATACTAATATAGCTACTCCACTTTGCTTTTTTCAGTTTGCATTGTATATCTTTTCCTGTTCTTTTACTTTTAACCTCTGTGTCTTTAAAGTAGTGTTCTTTGTTATAAATGGATCTTTTCAATCTAATCTAATAATCCCTGCTTTTTAATAATAGTATTTAATTTAATCTAATCTGACAACTCCTGCCTTTTAATTATTTAGACAATTTACATTTAATGTAAATATGGATATTACTGGGTTTAAATCTACCAATCTGTCATTCGCTTTTAATTGTCATATCTTTCTTTCTTCCTTTTATTGTCTTTCCCTTTCTTTTCTTGGATTTATTTTTTTTAATGATTCCATTTTTTCTCTACTCTTCAATTATTATCTATTCCTTTGCTTGTTTGTTTTTAGCGGCTGCTTTAGGATTTACAATATGTACCTTTAAACCTACTACAGTCTATCTTCAAAAAATATTATACTGTATGTACATTTTGTGTGAGAATCCCACAAGAGATTACTTTCATTTACTCCTCTTTTCCTTTTTGCTATTTTTGTCATACATTTTATTCTGCATGTAAGAAACTGTATGATATCTTATTATTTTTGCTTTATCAGTCAATTATCCTATAAAGAAACAAAAAGTGGGGAAAAATTTTAATATTTACCCATACATCTACCATTTCTAGCACTCATTATTCCTTTGCATAACTGTAAATATCTGGTCTCATTTTCCTTCAGCCTGAAAAGCTTCCTTAACATTTCTTGTAATGTAGACCTCCTGGTAGTAAATTCTCTCATCTTTCGTTCATCTAAAAACTCTTGATCAAATTTGAATAAGTCTGGCCATTACTTCTTGAAATACTCTTTTCGGCTTCCACCCCCTTTCTAGGACTCCACTTGTGCATTAGGCCACTTGGTGTTGTCCCATTCATCACCAATGCTTTGTTCTTTTTTTTTTTTTTCAGTTTTTGTTTTCTCCGTGTGCTTCATGTTGGATAGTTTCTATTGTTTTATCTTCAAGTTCTGCAATTCTTAATTCTGCAGTGTCTTTTCTTATGCTAATCCCAGTTAAATTTTCATTTCAGACATTGTATTTTTCATATCTATAAATTCCACTTAGGTCTTTTAAAATCTTCGATTTCTTTTCCTTACTATGATCATATTTACATCTTGAGAATGGAATATGTATATTAGACTGTTAATCCATCATCTGTCATTTTGTGGTCTCTTTTTTTTTGGCTGCACTGTGCAGCACGTGGGATCTTAGTTCCCAAACAGGGATCAAACCCACGGCTCCTGCACTGGAAGCATGGAGTCTTAACGACTGGACCACCAGAGAAGTCCTTGGTCTGTTTCTATTGACTGATTTTTCACATTTTCTTGCCTTATTGTATATCTATGAATTTTTAATTTGATGCTATATATTTTTTCTCTATATAATCTTTACTTTTTTTCTTCCAGTTTTATTGAGATATGATTAACATACAGCACTGTTTATGTTTAAGGTGTACAGCACAATGATTTAACTTACATACATCATGAAATGATTATCACAATAGGTTTAGTGAACATCCATCCTCTCATATAGATACAAAATTAAAGTAATAGGAAAAAATTTTGCCTTGTGATAAAAACTTTTGGGATTTACTCTTAACAATTTTCATATATAACCTACAGCAGTGTTAATTATATTTATCATGTTATACATTATATCCCTAGTACTTATTTATCTTATAACTGGAAGTGTGTACCTTTTGATTGCTTTCATCCAATTCCCCTTTCTCCATGCCCCGCCTCTGGTGATCACAAATCTGATTCTTTTTTTTCTGTGAGCTTCTTTGTTTGTTTTAAAGTATAGTTGACCTACAACACTATGTTAGCTCCTGATACACAACATAATGATTTGATATTTCTATACATTTCAAAATGATCACCACAATAAGTCTAATTATGATATGTTACCATACAAAGATTACATAGTTATTGACTATATTCCCTACACTGTGCATTTCACACCTGTGACTCATTTATTTTGCAACTGGAAGTTTGTACCTCTTAATCTCCCTCACCTATTTCTTTCCTCCCCCTACTCCTCTCTTCTCTGGCAACCACTGGTTTGTTCTCTGCATCTATGACTCTGTTTCTGTTATGTAGTGTTTGTTCATTTGTTTGTTTTTTAAATTCCACATATAAATGAAATTATACAGTATTTGACTTATTTCACTAAGCATAATACCCTCTAAGTCCATCCACATTGTTGCAAATGGCAAGATTTCATTCTTTTTATGGCTGAGTCATATTCCATTGTGGCTGTCTGTATGTGTCTGTATGTATATATATATGTGTGTGTGTGTGTGTGTGTGTGTATCACATCTGCTTTATCCATTCATCCATTGATGGACACTTAGGTTGCTTCCATATCTTGGCTATTGTAAATAATACTGCTATAAACATTGGGGTGCATATATCTTTTCAAATTAGGGTTTTGTTTTCTCTGGGTATATACCTAGGAGTGGTATTGCTGGATCATGTGGTAGTTCTATTTCTAGTTTTTTTAAGGAACCTCCATACTGTTTTCCATAGTGGCTGCACCAATTTACATTCCCACCAACAATGCACAAGGGTTCCCTTTTTTCCACATCCTGGCCAATACTTGTTATTTGCTGTTTTGGGATAATAGCCATTCTGACAGGCATGATATCTCATTGTGATTTTGATTTGCATTTCCCTGATGATTAGTGACACTGAGCATCTTTTCATGTGCCTGTTGTCCACCTGTATGCCTTCTTTGGAAAAATGTCTATTAAGATTCTCTGCCCGTTTTTTAAATCAGGTTGTTTTTTTGATGAGTTGTATGAGTTCTTATATATTTTGGATATTAACCCCTTATTGTTTGCAAATATCTTCTCCCATTCAGTAGGAGGCCTTTTCATTTGGTTGATAGTTTCCTTTTCTGTGCAAAAGTTTTTAGACTGATGTAGTCCCATTTGTTTATTTGTTTTGTTTCCCTTGCCTGAGGAGATACATCAAAAAAAATTATTACTAAAACTGATGTCAAAGAACATACTGCTTATGTTTTCTTCTAGAAGTTTTATGGTTTCAGGTCTTACATTTAAGTCTTTAATCCATTTTGAATTTATTTTTGTGCATGGTGTGAGAGAGTAGTCCAAGTTTAATTCTTTTGCATGTAGCTGTCCAGTTTTCCTAACTCCATTTATTGAAGAGGCTGTCTTTTACCCATTGTGTATTCTTGCCTCCTTTGTCAGAGATTAATTACCCATAAAAATGTGGGTTCATCTCTGGGTTCTCTATTCTGTTCCACTGATCTATGTATCTGTTTTTGTTCCAGTACCATACTGTTTTGATTACTGTAGCTTTGTAGTACAGTTTGAAATCAGGAAGTGTGATACCTCCAGCTTTGTTCTTCTTCCTCCAGGTTGTTTTGGCATGCTTGATGTTTTAAATTTTACATTGTTGAGTGCTGGATTTTTTTTGTATTCCTTTACAGGATGTTGGACATTTCCTGACTTGTGGATTAGATTGATCCTTTTGTGGTCTATTTTAAACTCATATAGGGTAGGTGTATTACTATAGAGTTAATTAAGTTCCATTTGTAAGGTGTGACCTTCCTGAAGATCCTACTTAGCACCTCGAATATGCAATAAGACCTTTAACTCTGTCTGGAGGCAACTCAAATCATTCCTGGCACTGTGTAACCTCTGAGAATTATTTTTTAATAGATCTTCCCAGCAACTGTCCTTTCCTTGGAAGTTGTGTTAGTCTGACCTTATGGGATTTTACTCTAGATATACACTCACTGGTATTCAGTCCAAAACTCAAGGGACCACAATCCAAATTTCTGAAGCTCTTTCTCATGTATCTCTCATCACTTGGATACCTTACTCTGCCAATTCTAGCCACCTTGGCCTTGCAGAATTCCAATCTGTCTCCTCAAATCAGAGACTGGTGGACTGGGTCTGGGAATTTTCTCAGTGGGCTACAGTCTGGGAATTACCTCTAAGCAAAAAGCCTTGACAATGGGAGACCTCATCTCAATTGTTCCCTTTTCTTGAGGATCACAATTCGTTTCTGCCTGTTGTCCCCAACATCCAAAACTAGTTGTTTCCTATATTTTGTCCGTTTTACTTTTTTTTTTTAAATCTGGACTGTGTTAATCCCTCATGGTCCTACACAAATGTCTGCTTGTTGTTTCAATAGCTATAGCAAAATCTACACCCCATAGCTTGTTATTCCTTTAACACTGAGAATTTGGATTATTTCTTTAATTTTTAAAAAAATTATAAACAGTGCCAGTATGAATGTTGTTGTTTAAAAAAAAAACCTTGCATTTTCTTCAGAATATATTTCCTCGATACTTAGTGAACTTATCAGAACAAACAATGTGAACAATTTTGTAGTTCTTGTTGCAATATTTCCTTATTGTTCCTAAAAAGATAAAACCCATTTACAGTGCCACTAGGCATTGTAATATGAATATATATTTCTCCTGATTGCCAGCATTGGACTTTTTAAAAAGATCTTTATTGGAGTATAATTGCTTTACATTGTTGTGTTAGTTTCTGCTGTATAACAAAGTGAATCAGCTATACGTATATATATATATCTCCATATCCCCTCCCTCTTGCATCTCCCTCCCACCCTCCCTATCCCACCCCTCTAGGTGGTCACAAAGCACCGAGCTGATCTCCCTGTGCTATGCAGCTGCTTCACACTAGTTATCTATTTTACATTTGGTAGTGTATATATGTCAATACCACTCTCTCACTTCGTCCCAGCTTACACTTCCCTCTCCCAGTGTCCTCAAGTCCATTCTCTACGTCTGCATCTTTATTCCTGTCTTGCCCCTAGGTTCTTCAGAACCTTTTTTTTTTTTTTTTAGATTCCATATATATGTGTTAGCCTACTGTATTTGTTTTTCTCTTTCTCACTTACTTCACTCTCTATGACAGACTCTAGGTCCATCCACTTCACTACAAATAACTCAATTTCATTTCTTTTTATGATTGAGTAATATTCCATTGTATATATGTGTCACATCTTCTTTATCCATTCATCTGTCAGTGGACACTTAGGTTACTTCCACGTCCTGGCTATTGTAAATAGTGTTGCAATGAACACTGTGGTACATAACTCTTTTTGAATTATGGTTTTCTCAGGGTATATGCCCAGAAGTGGGATTGCTGGGTTGTATGGTAGTTCTATTTTTAGTTTTTTAAGGAACCTCCATACTGTTCTCCATAGTGGCTGTATCAATTTACATTCCCATCAGCAGTGCAAGAGGGTTCCCTTTCCTCCATACCCTCTCCAGCATTTATTGTTTGTAGATTTTTTGATGATCGCCATTCTGACTGGTGTGAGGTGATACCTCATTGTAGTTTTGATTGCATTTCTCTAATGATTAGTGATGTTGAGCATCCTTTCATGTGTCTGTTGGCAATCTGTATATCTTGTTTGGAGAAATGTCTATATAGGTCTTCTGCCCATTTCTGGATTGGGTTGTTTTTTTGTTATTGAGCTGCATGAGTTGCTTGTATATTTTGGAGATTAATCCTTTGTCATTGCTTCATTTGCAAATATTTTCTCCCATTCTGAGGGTTGTCTTTTCATCTTGTTTATGGTTTCCTTTGCTGTGCAAAAGCTTTTAAGCTTCATTAGGTCCCATTTGTTTATTTTTGTTTTTATTTCCATTTCTCTAGGAGGTGGGTCAAAAAGGATCTTGCTGTGATTTATGTCATAGAGTGTTCTGCCTCTGTTTTCCTCTAAGAGTTTTATAGTGTCTGGCATTACATTTAGGTCTTTAATCCATTTTGAGTTTATTTTTGTGTATGGTGTTAGGGATGTGTTCTAATTTCATTCTTTTACATGTAGCTGTCCAGTTTTCCCAGCACCACTTATTGAAGAGCCTGTCTTTTCTCCATTGTATGTTCTTGCCTCCTATATCAAAGATAAGGTGATCATATGTGCGTGGGTTTATCTCTGGGATTTCTATCCTGTTCCATTGATCTATATTTCTGTTTTTGTGCCAGTACCATATTGTCTTGATTACTGTAGCTTTGTAGTATAGTCTGAAGTCAGGGAGTCTGATTCCTCCAGCTCCGTTTTTCTTTCTCAAGATTGCTTTGGCTATTCGGGGTCTTTTGTGTTTCCATACAAATTGTGAAATTTTTTGTTCTAGTTCTATGAAAATGCCATTGGTAGTTTGATAGGGATTGCATTGAATCTGTGCAGATTGCTTTGGGTAGTAGAGTCATTTTCACAATGTTGATTCTTCCAATCCAAGAACATGGTATATCTCTCCATCTGGTTGTATCATCTTTATTTCTTTCATCAGTGTCTTATAGTTTTCTGCATACAGGTCTTTTGTCTCTTTAGGTAGGTTTATTCCTAGGTATTTTATTCTTTTTGTTGCAATGATAACTGGGAGTGTTTCCTTAATTTCTCTTTCAGATTTTTCATCATCAGTGTATAGGAATGTAAGAGATTTCTGTGCATTAATTTTGTATCCTGCTACTTTACCAAATTCATTGATTAGCTCTAGTAGTTTTCTGGTAGAGTCTTTAGGATTCTCTATGTATAGTATCATGTCATCTGCAAACAGTGACAGCTTTACTTCTTCTTTTCCTATTTAGATTCCTTTTATTTCTTTTTCATCTCTGATTGCTGTGACTAAAACTTCCAAAACTATGTTGAATAACAGTGGTGAGGATGGGCAACCTTGTCTTCTTCCTGATCTTAGAGGAAATGGTTTCAGTTTTTCACCATTGAGAACGATGTTGGCCGTGGGTTTGTCATATATGGCCTTTATTATGTTGAGGTAAGTTCCCTCTATGCCTACTTTCAGGAGAGTTTTTATCATAAATGGGTGTTGAATTTTGTCGAAAGCTTTTTCTGCATCTATCGTGTGGTTATATTTTTGTGGTCTGATTGATAGACATTAACATTCCTTCATTAACCATGCCTCCTGGGAAGGTACTAGGCAACTTCCCTTTCAGAAGAGCCTTCATCCAATTCAAATCTGCAGAGCCCCTCATGAAAGTTCTTGCAGCTGTGGGATTTGTTTCAGTATGTCTTACAAATGCCCTTTGGCTTCTAAAAGAAAGGTTAACCTGGTCTTTGTTAAAGGTCAAGGCAAAGGTCAACCTGGCCAACGCTTTGTGAATACTGACAACCCCATTTCTCTTAGCTTTGTGCAAATATTCCCCAGAGACTTCCTTTTTTATTCTCTAGTGTTTTAAGGGGTAAACTCCAAATTTGTTTTGTTTTTATATCTCTCAATGTTTCTTTTCTTCTTAAATCCTTAGAAGAGCCTGTCTTTAAATCGTCTGTTTCAAGCTTTAACCAGCAGCTGTCTTTCTTTGAGCTTTGCTCCTATGTGGATTTCCATAATGTTTCCTCCCCATGACTGAATTGAGGTTGCCATTCAGGTCAGAATATTGATCTTTAATGATTTCTGTTCATCCTGGCCTTTCCTATGGAACACTAGACACTACTGGGATCTGCTTTTTCTACTTAGTTTATCGAGTACCTGCCAGGATTTCCGAAGTCTGTCCGTTTGGCTTGCATTATACTGCCTGCTTTTGTGATTTGGTCTTGATTCAGGTTGCTGTACTGATACCACTTCCACCTTACTGAATGACTCTCTGTGCCAATGCAGTAACCTTCATTTAAATTTTTCATGAACTTCCAAACACTGGGTTCAAATGAAATCTTATGCAGTAGTCCAATCTTGGAATAGGAAAGAACAAATCTGACACCATATTGGATCTGTTTCTTTTACTTTAACCTTTGTATTCCATTGCTTTTGCTACAAGTTAAGAATGTTGCCTATAGCCTGAAATATACAGGATAGCCCATTCTCCGGCTCTGACCTTTAAAAGTATAACACTTTTCCATTCATATAGAGATTAAAAGTTGCAGAACAGAGAATACCATTTGTCTTGTTGGAAGTTTATAGGAACATTGTGTCCAGACCTACGTGGACAGCTGCAAGAACAAAGGATTCTGGCACCAAGAAGTCTGCAACAACCAGCCACACCTCCTTCCCTTTTAGTATAAAAGAAGCCTGAATTCTAACTTGGGCAATGGTTCTTTGGAACACTAGTCCACCATCTTCTCGGTCTGCTGGCTTTTTGAATAAAGTTGTTATTCCTTGCCCCAACAGCTTGTCTCTCGATTTACTGGTCTGCCGTGCAGTGAGCAGTATGAGCTTGGACTTGGTAACAGTCTGAAAAAGAGACACACCCAGAGCTGCTTTGGTCTTTGTTGGTGACGGGAGAAGGGGACTGAGGAGGTCTGGAGCCTTCTCAACCTCTTGGTTTCCCAAGGGAACTCTGAGAATCCAAGGGCTCCTTTGAGGAGTTGTACTCAAGCCATTCTTGCTTGTCAAACCCACCTTCTCACCTCAGTTTCACTTCCTGTCCACATTCATGAGGCTTTGTTCTGTCTTTCATGCTTGCTCCTCTTTCCTTTTTTTTTTTTTTTATAACTTCTCTTTCAAACCTGGATTCATTCAAGGTTCATTTTTTGATATTGATTATGTCTTTTTCGTATCTTTTATTTTATTTTATTTTTATTCTTTATTTATTTCTTTATTTATTTTTTGGCTGTGTTGGGTCTTCGTTTCTGTGCGAGGGCTTTCTCTAGTTGTGGCAAGCGGGGGCCACTCTTCATCGTGGTGCGCGGGCCTCTCACTATTGCGGCCTCTCTTGTTGCGGAGCACAGGCTCCAGACGCGCAGGCTCTCCTCTTTCCTTTTTAACAACCATCATTTCTTAATCTTTCACATTAACTCATGTCTTATCCTTTATGATTCCTTGAGGGTCTTTGCAAATCTGAGCAGATTTGGTTAATTTCTTTTTAATCTCTTTATTCTTAGGAATTGTAAGCAAGCCAGAAAAGAAGTGTTGGATTTTTAAAATACACATATGGGCTTCTTTTTATTTATTAACAGCTTTTATACATGTTCAATATTATTCCTTAAAGCAGCTGTTTCTGTGGGTTCTCTTTCACACCTGCCTGTCACTTCAGATTTCCATTTGTTAATTTACAAATCTGAATTGGAAGTGATAAAAGTAAAGCACAAGGTAATTTTACCAATTTAAAATTTTACTTAAGTATCTGAGAATCATTTAGAAGCTCTGTGTAAACCCAGCTAGGATCACAGAGAGACCACTGGTTTATTCTCCATCCCCTAAATACTGTTTCTGTGGTGTTAGTACTACTATAATATTTGCCAAACTTGTATTAGTTATGTTTGTGTATTTTTCCTCCACTAGATTGTAAAATTCTGAAGGGAAAATTTCTTTTCTTTATCCATTATTGTACTTGGTATGATGTAAGTGAATAATACATGCTTCAGTGGGAAAGGCATCATCTATTTATACTTCCAAAAAGTATTAAGAAAGCCTATTAAAAATGTTTATTATCTTGATGTTGGAGAAAATATGACACAAACTGACTTAAAGAGGGAAAAAAGAATAGGGATAATGTTCCTTTTCCTAGATGGAAAAGTATATAATGTTCACCATTGGTCTCAAAGAGAGGACATTTTCAGATAAGTGGCTCTTCAGCTTAGTGAAATGGCGAAACAACAGAGCTGACAGTACTGATAGCACTTTAATGTGGAAAATACAAGAGGGAAGAATATCCAAACCAAATACACAGAAGGGATCACTATATACAGTCGTCCCTTGGTATCTACAGGAAACTGGTTCCAAGAGCCCCTGCAGATACCAAAATACATGGATGTTCAAGTCCCATATATAAAATGGCATAGTCCAGTGGTCCTCTGTATACCTGGTTTTGCATCAGCAAATTCAACCAACCAGGGATGGAAATTTCCATCTGCAGTTAGTTGAATCTGCAGATGTAAAACCCAGAAATACAAAGGACTGACTGTATATTTATTGAAAAAAATCCTCATATAAATGGACCCAGGCAATTCAAACCCCATGTTATTCTAGGGCCAACTGTAGTTGGAAGCCATTATCTCCATGTTTAGTTTTGACAAAAAGACCCAAGAATGAACCTAGCCTCGTTGCTAAGCATAAGCAGCAACACAGCACAGCGGAGATGATGGCCCTCCTGCTGTGTGCTAAGCAAATGCAGACCCTTGTCTCCATCACATAGATCTGAGTTGCCTCACCTGGGGTGGATCAACAAGGGCCTGGCCGGGTACCTCTGACACAGTCAGCAGTTAGCTGGCCAACATCATTAGGTTGGTGTTATCTGAATTTCTGGGCAAGGCTCTAAGTAAATATCCACCGCACTTAGCTTATCCATTCATTCATTCCACATGCACTTATTGAAACATTGAGGAATATCAAGATGAATAAATAACAGTCCTTGTCCTAAAGTTGGCCACAGATTATAGCATAATAATAATAAAATATAGTAAGGGACTAGTTCAATATCTTGCAGGGAAATCATGTGTAGACAATAATACTTTAGCATTCATGTTTGCTATTCTATGATTGGCTACTATTCCTTGCCTCCCAATGTGGGAATAACCCCTTTTGCAATATACATGTTACTCGGGATCCCACAGAAATGTCCTCCATAGAAATGCCCAATTATTGCCCTAATTATTCTAAAGTGAAATCCATTAGTCAGCAAATTAAATCCATGCGTGGTCTTACTCTTGACTATAAGCTGTTAAAATAATTAAACAAGGAGACCATTAGACTGGTGCTTGCTTACGTAAGCCGTATGGCATTAGAGCCAGCAGAATCTAAGCCTGTAACTGCTTCAAGGTTATGCGATCAACACAGTAAGGAAAACCAATCACAAACAGCCAACTAGGCTTTAAACTATAGCCAATCAAATAATTTCCTTTCTTTGCTTCTGCACTTTCTCCATATAAGTCTTTACCTGGCTCTTGTGGGTACAGCGCTCCTAACCACTTGCTATTTGGCGCTGCTTCTAATGTACTTTTGCTCAAATAAACTCTTAAAATTTTTAATATGCCTCATTTAATCTTTTAACAAAGCATATAGCAAAGAACCTCCAAATATTTGGAAAAGCCATCCAAAGCAAAAGAACACAGAGCAAAGAGAAGAAATAAATCCAGAGGAAACAGAGAAGATAAAAACAAACAAAACCCACCAAGTAGAGCTGGTATCTTCCAAGAGATAAGAGAGGATATTGTATTCATAAGACAAGAAATGCCAAGAACAAGGAACAAATAGAGAATAAAAAGAACTCTTGGAAATTAAAAATAGGAGAGCCAAAATAAATTCAATTGAAGGACAGGGAGATGAAGAAACTTCACAGAAAGGAGATTAAAAAAAAAAAATACAAAGATAGAAAACAAGATAGATGAGAGAGGTGGTTAATCTACCCAGAAGGTACAATTTCCAACTAATAGGAGCTCCAGGGAGATAAGACAGTGAGTAGAAAATTATCCAAAAATAGTGAAAATTTTTCCAGAAGTAAAGGAGAAGTAAATTTTTCTGTTCAGCACAGTGAATAAAAAATGCCCACACCCAGAGGCATACATATCATTATAAAATTTCATAACACCAGGAACAAAAGCTTCTGGTAAAAAAATAATAAAGGCAAGTAGAAAAATAAAGGCATTACCATATAGTGGGGATGATAAGAAATAAAAATTACAATATAATGGAGTATCTTCTGATTGAAGATGACATACTGAGCAGTTAAGTTTACCACCTTTATCATCTCAGTGAGTTTCCAGGAACAAGAAGTGGTCCAGGGTGCTAGTAGTGAAGGTGATAGCAGATGGTCAAATTTTAGAAATATTTTGAAGATAGAGCTGACAGGATTTGCTGATGGTTTGGCTATTAGTTACAAGACAAAAAGAAAAGTCAAGGATAACTCCAGGGCTTCCCTGGTGGCACGGTGGTTGAGAATCCGCCTGCTAATGCAGGGGACACGGGTTCGAGCCCTGGTCTGGGAAGATCCCACATGCCACGGAGCAGCTGGGCCCGTGAGCCACAACTGCTGAGCCTGCGCGTCTGGAGCCTGTGCCCCGCAACGGGAGGGGCCGCGATAGTGAAAGGCCCGCGCACCGCGATGAAGAGTGGCCCCCACTTGCCGCAACTGGAGAAGGCCCTCGCGTGAACCGAAGACCCAACACAGCCCAAAAAATAAATAAATAAATAAATAATCTATAAAATTAAAAAAAAAAAAAAAAACAAGGTTAGTAAAAAACAGACTGTTAAAAAAAAAAAAAAAAAAAAGAAGGATAACTCCAACATTTTGGACTCAGCAACTGAAAGGATAGGGTAGTCATTTATTGAGATGGGGAAGACTATGAGAGGAGCAGCACACTGTGGGCAGTGCTTGGTTTTAGACAAGTTAAATTTGTGATATATGTATTAGTGAGCTATTGTTGCATAACAAATTACCCTGAAATGAAGTGGCTGAGAAACACCAAACGTTTAGTATCTCACACTTTCTGTGAGCCAGAAATCAGGTAGTTCAGCTGGGTGCCTCTAGGTCAAGGTCTCTCATGAAGTTGCAGTCAAGCTGTTGACTGGGGCTAGGGGTTCATTTGAAAGCTCAGTTGAGAGTGAGGGGATCTGTTTCCCAGCTCACTCATGTGGTTCTTGGCAGGCCTTGGTCTCTGACCACATAGGCCTCTATGCAGGGCTGCCTTATGACATGGCAGTTGGCTTTCCCCAGAGTGAATGACCCAAGAGAGAGCTAGAAAGAATGAGCATCCAAGTTGGAAGCCACAGTCTTTTATTTGCATAATCTTAGATGTGACATCCCATCATGTCTGCCATATTCTATTCATTAGAAGCAGGTCAATATGCTCAGCCTGCCCACACTCAAAGGAAAGAGGATTATACAAGGGCATGAATACCAGGAAGTGGGGTTCATCGGGTGTCCATGTGGCAAGGTTATGTGGGCAGTTTGAAAAAAATCTGGAATTTGGGGGATAAATCCAGCTAGAGAGTCATCATCAGGCAAGCATGTTATTGGGTATTCAGCATCTTAGACAATCTTGAAAGAATAGGAGGAATCAACCTGGAGTCTCCAAGAACATCTCCCAGAACCATATTGCAGAACTAGTCTGAAAGGATCTGCTGTGGTCCCTGCTGCTGCAGATCTCAGAGAAATTTGCTCCTGTGTCCCCTCAGTGCAAAATAGATGCCAGGTGTCCTAGCAGTTTCCTTGTATAACCAACTTTAGAATCAAAGTTCTTAAAGAAACATATTTTGATCAACAGAACCAAAGTCTATGTTCTAGTTACAGGGAGTTGGAAATGTGATTTTTAAAATACATCTGCATTAATGTCATGGAGAAATATTAAAATATAGAATGTTCAAAAGAGGTGAGGCATCTATAAAGGACCACTGTCATCACATTCTGAAGGAACCAAGATAATTTAGCAGAAATTGGAGATTATAAAACAAATCTAACTAAAAGCCACAGGATATGGATAGGTATTATGTTCATTAAAAACTCCAAAAAGGAGCAAAGAACAAGAAATAGTTTATGATAAAGATATGGATGCAGAAATTTAAAATGTAATAAATTAGGTGGAAGAGAAATAGATGAGAAAATCTCCCAGAATACAGAAAAGAAAGAAATGGAAAATCTGAGGAAAGAAGAAACACATAATCTCAATCCAAAACAGCCCACATTTAACTAAGACATCCTAGAAAGAAGAGAGAAAATGGAAGCCATGAAAGTATCTTTAAAACAATTTTTTAAATTTCCAGAACTAAAGGAAGATACTTGAAAGGGTGTACCAAGTTCATTGAGTGCAAAAGGACCCACAGAGCTTTAGTACCATGAAATTTCAAAATACTCAGGGTAAAGATAATGATGATAAAATTGATTCCAAAACAGAGCTAACACTTTTATAGGGCTTGCTGTGTATGAGCAGCTGTTTTAACTTTATATGTATTAGGTAATTCAATCCTCACAATAGTCCTATGAGTTAGCTACTACTACTACTACCACCGTTATTATTATCATCTTTTTTCACATGAAAATTCTGAGCAATTTGCCCATGGATACAGAACCAGCAGGTGGCAGAACTGGGATTCAAACTGTAACTGAGCAGAACCCCATGGGGTCTTCCCAGGACAGACCCTCCCCCCGCCCCATGTCCTCCACCTGCCTCTTGTCTGTAGAAAAACTTTATCCAAAGAATAAATTTAGTCAGAGAAGTGAGAAAATGCAGAAAGAAAGAAAAACAGTCAAGCAAGACAAAATAATAATAGCTTAGCCATTAAACTAAGTCAAGGACTTTAGTTCCTCCTCAAGGTCTATAGATAATATTCTGAGCCATATCCTTTGAGCTGTTTTGCAGATACTGAAATCCCCACCAGGTGGAAGAAGTTAACTGTATGCTGCCCACAAGCACGTAGACCCCAGACTATGTGCAACCAGAAGGACTAGCTGACCAGAGATTCGTGGCTCAGATAATGTTCCAGCCACAAGTGAGACATGAGCACTATTTGGAATCGTGTGATTGAGACAATCGTCTCTGAAAATAGAAGTTTATCCCCTCCCCAGAATGTAGCCCTTTCCTCTTTTCCCTATATAATCTCTGAACAAAACCTGGGGAGTTGGTTCTTCGGGATGTGAGTCTACCTTCTCCCAAGGATTGCCAGCGTCCTCAACAAAGCTATTTTTCCTTTTACCCAACACTTGTCTCTCAGTATTGGATTCCTGAGCAATGAGCAGCTAAACCTTAATTTGGTAACAAAACCAGTAGTTTGGCTTAGTGCTCTTAACCATTACTTTTTCAGTGACACTAAATTCTAGAAGGCAGTAGAGAAATGCCTTCAAGGTTCTGAAGGAAAATGATTTTGATTGTAAAATTAACCAAAATATTAACCAGGTATTACGGGAACATAATACATGTTCACACATGCAAAAACTCAGATATCCAAAGACCCATTTTCAGACATGCAAAAACTCATTTTCAGACATGCAAACACCTATCTACTTTTTCTGGAAAAGTAACTTGAGGATCTACTGTGGCAAAAGGAAAAATAAATCAAAGAAAGACAATGACTCGGGCTCTAAGGACAGCGAAACTCAAGAGTGTATCAAAAAGCACTCCCAGGATAATGTCTACACACACGGCCTAGAAGGAAAAGCCAGTGCATACTCCTGGCCTCAAAATGTATTAAACAGCTGGAAGATATTAGTGATTAGGGAAAAAAACTTACCTTCTCAACAAGAAAGAATTTAAAACACCAGGGGCACAAAACGGTACAAGAGTATTAATTCCAAAAGCAAAACAAACTGCACATTGCACGATTCAGACTATTTGACGGAGTTTAAGGGAAGAGAATGGATTTGACTTTGACTCTTGGGATATCCCCACAGATATGAAATTAGATTTCCTATTTTGCTCATCCAGCCAACCTGCCCCACTTCTTAATGAAACAATGTTTAACATAACTTTCTAAACTCTGTCTTCCATTTAGATAAACAGACAAAGTAACAACACAGCTAACTGAGCTCGGAGAGAAGAGAGGAGTGGAGGAATACGCAGGCATGTAAATTCCTTTATCATACACGTTAGTAAGTAAAGACACAATATCTAAAGAGTATGGACCAAGAAACAAGTTTAAGCACATTACTTAAAACTGCAAAAGTAACCAAAATAAGAACCAGTCATTAAAAAATATAACCAGCAAAATCAGGAGGGTGTCAGAAAAGGAGATGGTATAAGTGAATTAAATTTCACATTTTTCACGCTGGTAATTCAGACAGTGCTTAAAAGCAAGAAATCACGAAGCAGAGGTAAAACCATACAGTTTAGCAGCGGAGGTAGCCGTGAAAAGACTTAGAAGCCAAAACAGTCAACAGGGCTTACCTCTGAGCAGTAGGGCTGGGCGTGAGCAGCAAGACTTTATCTCCATCTTGTTGGAATTTTAATTTCCAGATGCATCTTGAAAGACATCCAAACAGGGTGAGCTCCCACTCAAAAAACTGGGGAAATGGGGAACCAGTGCCCCACAGCATTCACGAGCACTGGCCATCCTACTGCCACACGTCTTCAGGTACGGAGCTCAATTGCAGGTGGCAGATTTCACAGTTCAGAACCAATTCACATTTTCCCTCTTGTACCGACACAGATGCGATGCCGGTGTCTTTGCCAGTGCGTGGACTGGGCCTGGAGCGGGGCCACGGGTAGCGGCTGACGCCATTTCTGAAGAGACTCAGGCTGACACAGCGGGAAGCAAGCGGGGCCCGACTCCACACTGAACGCACCTGGGAGTAAAGGAGTAACGCCGCTGATGCGTGGGCCACGGCAGGGCGCAGGCTCTATCAGGGAGCCCTGCTCTGGCCTCTCTGGGTTCTGCAGCTTTGGGACCCCTGGGAGACAGTGCCCTTAAAGGGGACACCCGGGCTGTCAGGGCAGGTGCTGGCCCCAGTGGCAGGACCACCCCTCCCCAGGTGGTGTCTTGAGCTTCCAGGATGAACTAGGAGATAACTGAGCTGAAAAGCCTGAGAGAATTATTGTTGAAATAAAGTGAGAGACCCCCAGGGCCGCTTAGAAGTCACTGGGTGAGACACAGAGAGGGAGCTGGAGGTTCTGGGATGTACAAATAGGGTGATAAGCAGACACCTGAGTAAGTACTGCAAACATACTGTAAACACGAGACCTTATTTGTGCTCCCAGGTTGGTGAGGTCTGGGGAAACTTGAATTATATTTACCCAGCTTCCGAATTATCATCATCATCCCCATCCTATTCGCCAGAAACTCAGTATAACAGCAGGCGTGCTTTATCTCACCTTCTTTTTGGATGTAAAACATGTCGTCTGTGTCCCGTTCCAACTTCACAGTTCTGACCCTGCCATCCACAGCGCAGTCAGCAAACCAGCAGCCGCATCACCTGGGAACCTTTTAGAGATGCAAAATGTCAAGCCTCACCCAAGCCTGCTGAATCAGAATCTTCCCTGTAACAAAAGCTCCCCACTCCCAACACCCCTGATTTATAAAAACATCGAAGTCTGTGAAGCCCTGCCCTGAAGGAGTAGTTCTTAACCTGGCTGAACTTTAGAACCACCTGGAAAACTGAAAACATTTGGGTGCCTGCGCCCCACCTCAAGCAATTAAATCAGAATCTCTGAGTGTGGAACCAGGTGGCCGTATTTTATAAAAGCTTCTCAGGTGACTCCAATGGTCAGCTAGTGTTGGAAACTTTTGCTTAAAGGGTCAGTGTGCTTAAATTTCAGGACAGCTTTTACCATGACTGCCCTCCTTACACATTCAAATATGCATCCCTCTCCTTCTCTCTGCCGTGGGCTTACCTCTTTCTCAGTAAATGATTCTTTGTTCGGTCCTAGATGGGAGTCAACCATGGAGGAAGATAAGGAAAAGTGGTCTCAGGTGATGAGGGGGACGAGGAGGCCAGCTCTGAGACCAGCAAAAGCTTGTGGCAAAGTGAAATGAGGGACGGAGAATCATGAAGGACGTTGATGGTTGGGCAGAAAAGTCTATTTAATGTGGTGGAGAAAAAGGGAGCCATTGAAGATTGGAGAGAGGTGGGGAGGAATGTAGGATGAGAATTTAGTCTGGTAAACTGAATCTATATCTGAAAATACATCCTTATCCACTTCAAACATTGAAATGATGGTCACTTAGGTATTCTTCTGAAAACTACCCACCAAGGTATTTCCCATACCAGTCTGCTCTGGAGCCAATAACGAAATCCAATAAACCCTTGCTAGTTACATTCTCTAATAAACTGCGAGACTGCCTAATCCACAGTCCAGAGCTTTGTGTAGTCAATAACTGTGTTAAATATCCTCAGTTAACTTACATATGGTGTCTAATTTTGTGTTAATTGTACCCATTAACCCACACAGAATAGTTTTAAATTCCTGCAGGATGGTTAATGTGCTGATTCCTCTGAGGATACAAACCACATTTTTCTTGCCCTGAAATTATTCGACCTTCTGGATCAAATGACCAAAAAGTCGAAATTTCTTCCTCATGTGAAATGCTTCATAATATCTTTGAATTAAAATTCAAAATCAACCCTACTTGTGTTTCCCCATCACAAAGGTGATGGAAAGATAGATGAAAGAAAAGTGAAGAGGCTTCCATCCTTCAGATCCTCTTGAAGAAGGACATTTGTCATTTGAGCTAGCAGGTTTAGGAGCCAAGATCTTCTCCAGTTAATCAAATCATCTCCATTTACCAGATTAAATGGGCCCAAAATGTCCCTATATTTAACCCTTTACTTTTGTGGGTATCTACTCTTAATAGACTTGAGGGCACCATCTTACTCCTGATGGTGCATTTCAGTGAATGTGGTTGATATGGTTGGATCCAAAGGACAGCATACTCTAATAATCTGATGGGGTGTAGGATGGAACAGAGCAACTAAATTTGTAGTTAATATATTTCGTTGCACACCAGGGCTTAAGGAGATGATACCACAGTGTGTAATACTCGATAGAACAAGTTATAATATATTTTGCCCAATATACGTTTGATAGTGGTTTTGGAAGCCTAGGAAATGCAAGGAAGAGCTCTTGCCCTATGTGCTCCTGGCCATTTCCTACAGAAGGTATCACTTGCTCACCTAAAAAGAATGCAGGAAGTCCTTAAATCACTATCCTGTGACAATGTCAATCAACTTAATGTTAGTACTACTGATAGTGACAGACAGTAACCTGGGTGAGGAGGATGCCACAAGCATATACAACACCCCCTGTCATAACCACTAGAGCCAAGTGAATACTCCAAACACAAATTTCACTTGAAAACCCCATTTAGAACACATACTTTTGGAAGGCCAGGATTCCTTTTTGTGTAGGACATATAACTTTTAAAAAATACAATAATAATAATACATGTTCACTACAGAAAATTTTAGAAATATAGAGAAGCACATAGAAAAGAAAATCATCTGAAATCTCACCATCAGATAACCAATTTTATTATTTTATAAATTATTTTATATATTATTCAGTGTGTTTCCTTCCAATTTTCTAAAAATGCATAGATACATATCACACATAGATTTCCTATCTTCCTCCCACTCCCCCAGCCCCACCCCCATCCTCCAGCTCAAAGTCACTGAGTCCCGTGGCAGGGCCCTTCTCATTTCTGTCCCCACAGCATGTCTGAGCTACCCTTAGGGATGGGGAAGGTTGGGGCCTTCACTCGATGTCCCCCCACTGCCGATATACAGCAATCTACAGTGCGGGGGCGGTCGTGATTCACACAAGGTAGGACAGGAGGCTAGCCTCTCCAATGACCTTTTCCCTGAAGCAGATATACACTCCTCCCAAAGAAGATGGGAAGTACTTTAATGGATGATTCAATGGTTGCTGCAAAGTCACACTCAATTCGGGAAGGAGGGGGTACTGATTAGCTGCATCCCTGGTTTACTGTACTGGTACTGCCCCACTCTCACCTTCTGTAGTAGGGCCGTGAGGTGCCCAGGTCCCACAGCTGATTCAGTTAGTTGGGTCGAGGTATCCATGCTTTTTTAGGCACTCAGGTGACTCTAACACGTGGTAGTGAGAAACACTGGCTAGGCTTTCAGGGCTGTGCCACGTGGACCTCACTTACACCCAAATTCTTCCCACTTCTCTCTTCTCCCAACAGTCTCTCCAACCTGCTCCTTTTTCCCTGGAGCACGCTGCCTCCCACTCATCCCAGTAGAAGCAACAAGCTCACTAAGACCTGCTCTTGATGTGCAAATTTCACAGCCCAAGACCACCAGTGGCTGTACTCCCTGTGGTTTCTTTTGACTCCACCAGGGGCAGTAGTGAGCCTGGGTTTCAGTGATTGCTGACTCCAGCTTGGGGGGCGTTGAGATGGAGACCCTAAGGGTATGAATAAATGTGAGTTCTGTTTTCCTAAAATAAGATCTGAAATTATAGACCTGACCTTTCTGAGGATTCATTTCCTTCCTGTGGTATTTACTCCTCCCTGCCTAGGCTGTGTTATAGTTTCCTTACATTGACTTACCAGGAAAACTGGTAAACCCAAGTGGCTTCTTTGTTTCTCCATAATCTCTAGGTGAGGGTTGGTGGAAGACAATCCACAGTAAGATCAAACTGCATACATCCTGGCTCGGACTTTCAACATGGAGGAGGAGTAAGACGTGGAGATCACCTTCCTCCCCACAAATACATCAGAAATACATCTACATGTGGAACAACTCCTACAGAACACCTACTGAATGCTGGCAGAAGACCTCAGACTTCCCAAAAGGCAAGAAACTCCACACGTACCTGGGTAGGGCAAAAGAAAAAACAGAGACTAAAGAATAGGGATGGGACCTGCACCTCTGGGAGGGAGCTGTAAGGGAGGAAAAGTTTCCACACACTAGGAAGCCCCTTCACTGGTGGAGACGGGGGGTGGTGGGGGGAAGCTTCGGAGCCATGGAGGAGAGCACAGCAACAGGGGTGCAGAGGGCAAAGGGGAGAGATTCCCACACAGAGGATCGGTGCCGACCAGCACTCACCAGCCTGAGAGGCTTGTCTGCTCCCCAACCAGGGTGGGTGAGGTCTGGGAGCTGAGGCTCGGGCTTCAGAGGTCAGATCCCAGGGAAAGGACTGGGGTTGGCTGTGTGAACACAGCCTGAAGGGGGCTAGTGCACCACAGCTAGCCGGGAGGGAGTCCAGGAAAAAGTCTGGAACTGCCTAAGAGGCAAGAGACCATTGTTTCAGGGTGCGTGAGGAGAGGAGATTCAGAGCACCGCCTAAACAAGCTTCAGAGATGGGCGTGAGCTGCCATCTATCAGTGTGGACACCAGAGATGGGCATGAAATGCTAAGGTTGCTGCTGGAGCCACCAAGAAGCCTGTGTGCAAGCACAGGTCACTATCCACACCTCCCCTCCCAGGAGCCTGTGCAGCCCGCCACTGCCAGCGTCCTGTGATCCAGGGACAACTTCCCTGGGAGAACACACGGCTGCTGCACACTCACCCTGCATTCCGTACCCCTCCCTCGCCCCGGCCTGAGTGAGCCAGAGCCCCCTAATCAGCCACTCCTTTAACCCCCTCCTGTCTGGGTGAAGAACAGATGCCAGAGGGTGACCTACATGCAGAGGAGGGGTCAAATCCAAAGCTGAACCCCAGGAGCTGTGCGAACAAAGAAGAGAAAGGGAAATTTCTCTGTGCAGCCTCAGGAACAGCGGATTAAATCCCCACAATCAACTTGATGTACCCTGTATCTGTGGAATACCTGAATAGACAACGAATCATCTCAAATAGAGGAATTGGACTTTGGGAGCAACTGTAGACTTGGGGTTTGCTGTATGCGACTGACTAGTTTCTGATTTATATGTTTATCTTAGTTTAGTTTTTAGCACTATTATCATTGGTGGATTTGTTTATTGGTTTGGTTGCTCTCTTTTTTTTTAAATTACTTTTTTAATTTTAATAATATATTAAAATTTTTTTTTATTTTAATTATTTTATTTTATTTTATTTTTTTCCCTCTTTCTTTTTTTTCTCTCTTTTCTTCTGAGCCATGTGGCTGACAGGGTTTTCATGCTCCGGCTGGGTGTCAGGCCTGAGCCTCTGAGGTAAGAGAGCTGAGATCAGGATATTAGACCACCAGACACCTCCCGGCCCCAAGTAACATCAATCGGCGAGAGCTCTCCCAGAGATCTCTGTCTCAACACTAAGACCCAGCTCCACTCAACGACCAGCAAGCTCCACTGCTGGACACCCCATGCCAAACAACTAGCAACACAGGAACAGAACCCTACCCATTAGCAGAGAGGCTGCCTAAAATCATACTAACTTCACAGACACCCAAAAACACACCACTGGACATGGTTTTGCCCACCAGAAAGACAAGATCCAGCCTCATCCACCAGAACACAGGCACCAGTCCCCTTCACCAGGAAGCCTACACAACCCACTGAACCAAACTTACCCACTGGGGGCAGACACCAAAAACAACGGGAACTACGAACCTGCAGCCTGTGAAAAGGAGACCCCAAACACAGTAAGTTAAGCAAAATGAGAAGACAGAGAAATACTCAGCAGATGAAGGAGCAAGGTAAAAACCCACCAGACCAAACAAATGAAGAGGAAAAAGGCAGTCTACCTGAACAAGAATTCAGAGTAATGATAGTAAAGATAATCCAAAATCTTGGAAATAGAATGGAGAAAATACAAGAAACGTTTTACAAGGACCTAGAAGAACTAAAGAGCAAACAAACAATGATGAACAGCACAATAAATGAAATTTAAAATTCTCTAGAAGGAATCAATAGCAGAATAACTGAGGCAGAAGAACGGATACATGACCTGGAAGATAAAATAGTGGAAATAACTACTGCAGAGCAGAATAAAGAAAAAAGAATGAAAAGAATTGAGGACAGTCTCAGAGACTTCCAGGACAACATTAAATGCACCAACATTCAACTCATAGGGGTCTCAGAAGAAGAGAAAAAGAAAGGGACTGAGAAAATATTTGAAGAGATTATAGTTGAAAACTTCCCTAATATGAGAAAGGAAATAGTCAATCAAGTACAGGAAGCGTGGAGAGTCCCATACAGGACAAATCCAAGGAGAAACATGCCAAGACACATATTAATCAAACTATCAAAAATTAAATACAAAGAAAACATATTAAAAGCAGCAAGGGAAAAGCAACAAATAACATACAAGGGAATCCCCGTAAGGTTAACAGCTGAAACTCTGTAAGCCAGAGGGGAGTGGCAGGACATATTTAAAGTGTTGAAAGGGAAAAACCTACAACCAAGATTACTCTACCCAGCAAGGATCTCATTCAGATTTGACAGAAAAATTAAAACCTTTAGAGACAAGCAAAAGCTAAAAGAATTCAGCACCACCAAACCAGCTCTACAACAAATGCTAAAGGAACTTCTCTAGGCAGGAAACACAAGAGAAGGAAAAAACCTACAAAAACAAACCAAAACAATTAAGAAAATGGTAATAGGAACATACATATTGATAACTACCTTAAATGTAAATGGATTAAATGCTCCAACGAAAAGACACAGACTGGCTGAATGGATACAAAAACAAGACCCGTATATATGCTGTCTACAAGAGACCCACTTCAGACCTATGGACACATACAGACTGAAAGTGAGGGGATGGAAAAGGATATCCCATGCAAATGGAAATCAAAAGAAAGCTGGAGTAGCAACTCTCATATCAGACAAAATAGACTTTAAAATAAAGACAATTCAAGAGACAAGGAAGGACACTACATAGTGATCAAGGGATCAATCCAAGAAGAAGATAGAACAATTGTAAATATTTATGCGCCCAACATAGGAGCACCTCAGTACATAAGGCAAATACTAACAGCCATAAAAGGGGAAATCGACAGTAGCACAATCATGGTAGGGGACTTTAACACCCCAACTTCACCAATGAACAGATCATCCAAAATGAAAATAAATGAAGGAACACAAGCTTTAAATGATACATTAAACAAGATGGACTTAACTGATATTTATAGGACATTCCATCCAAAAACAGCAGATTACACTTTCTTCTCAAGTGCTCATGGAACATTCTCCAGGATAGATCATATGTTGGGTCACAAGTCAAGCCTTGGTAAATTTAAGAAGTATGAAATAGTATCAAGTATCTTTTCCGACCACAATGCTATGAGACTAGATATCAATTACAGGAAAAAATCTGTAAAAAATAAAAACACATGGAGGCTAAACAATACACTACTAAATAACCAAGAGATCACTGAAGAAATCAAAGAGGAAATCGAAAAATACCTAGAAACAAATGACAATGAAAACACAACGACCCAAAACCTATGGGATGCAGCAAAAGCAGTTCTAAGAGGGAAGTTTATACCAATACAATCCTACCTCAAGAAACAAGAAACATCTCAAATAAACAACCTAACCTTATATCTAAAGCAATTAGAGAAAGAAGAACAAAAAAACCCCAAAGTTAGCAAAAGGAAATAAATCATAAAGATCAGATCAGAAATAAATGAAAAAGAAATGAAGGAAATGACAGCAAAGACCAATAAAACTAAAAGTTGGTTCTTTGAGAAGATAAACAAAATTGATAAACCATTAGCCAGACTCATCAAGAAAAAAAGGGAGATGACTCAAATCAACAGAATTAGAAATGAAAAAGGAGAAGTAACAACTGACACTGCAGAAATACAAAGGATGATGAGAGATAACTACAAGCAACTATATGCCAATAAAATGGACAACCTGGAGGAAATGGACAAATTCTTAGAAAAGCATAACCTTCTGACACTGAACCAGGAAGAAACAGAAAATATAAACAGACGAATCACAAGCACTGAAATTGAAACTATGATTAGAAATCTTCCAACAAACAAAAGCCCAGGACCAGATAGATGGCTTCACAGGTGAATTCTATCAAACATTTAGAGAAGAGCTAACACCTATCCTTCTCAGACTCTTCCAAAATATGGCAGAGGGAGGAACACTCCCAAACTCATTATACAAGACGACCATCACCCTGATAACAAAACTAGACAAAGGTGCCACAAAAAAAGAACACTACAGGTCAATATCACTGATGAACATAGATGGAAAAATCCTCAACAAAATACTAGCAAACAGAATCCAACAGCACATTAAAAGGATCATACACCATGATCAAGTGGAGTTTATCCCAGGAACGCAAGGATTATGCAGTATATGCATATCAATCAATGTGATACACCATATTAACAAATTGAAGGAGAAAAACCATATGATCATCTCAATAGATGCAGAAAAAGCTTTTGACAAGATTCAACACCCATTTATGACAAAAACCCTCCAGAAAGTAGGCATAGAGGGAACTTACCTTAATGTAATAAAGGCCATATATGACAAACCCACAGCCAACATCGTTCTCAATGGTGAAAAATTGAAACAATTTCCACTAAGATCAGGAACAAGACAAGGTTGCCCACTCTCACTGCTATTAATCAACATAGTTTTGCAAGTTTTAGCCACAGCAATCAGAGAAGAAAAAGAAATAAAAGGAATCCAAATAGGAAAAGAAGAAGTAAAACTGTCACTGTTTGCAGATAACATGATACTATACATAGAGAATCCTAAAGATGTTACCAGAAAACAACTAGAGCTAATCAATGAATTTGATGAAGTAGCAGGATACAAAATTAATGCTCAGAAATCTCTTGCATTCCTATACACTGATGATGAAAAATCTGAAAGAGAAATTAAGGAAACACCCCCATTTACCATCGCAACAAAAAGAGTAAAATACCTAGGAATAAACCTACCTAAGGAGACAAAAAACCTGTATGCAGAAACTATAAGACACTGATGAGAGAAATTAAAGATGATACAAACAGATGGAGAGATATACCATGATCTTGGATTGGAAGAATCAACATTGTGAAAATGACTATACTGCCCAAAGCAATCTGCAGATTCAGTGCAATCCCTATCAAGTTACCAATGGCATTTTTCACAGAACTAGAACAAAAAATTTCACAATTTGTATGGAAACACAAAAGACCCCGAATAGCCAAAGCAATCTTGAGGGAAAAAAATGGAGCTGGAGGAATCTGATCCCTGACTTCAGACTCATTATTACAAAGCTACAGTAATCAAGACACTATGGTAATGGCAGAAAAACAGAAATATACATCAATGGAACAGGATAGAAAGCTCAGAGATAAACCCATGCACATATGGTCACCTTATCTTTGATAAAGGAGGCAAGAATATACAATGGAGAGAAGACAGCCTCTTCAATAAGCGGTGCTGGGAAAACTGGACAGCTACATGTAAAAGAATGAAATTAGAACACTCCCTAACACCATACACAAAAATAAACTCAAAATGGATTAAAGACCTAAATGTGAGGCCAGACACTATAAAACTCTTAGAGGAAAACAGAGGCAGAACACTCTATGACATAAATCACAGCAAGATCCTTTTTGACCCACCTCCTAGAGAAATGGAAATAAAAACAAAAATAAACAAATGGGACCTAATGAAGCTTAAAAGCTTTTGCACAGCAAAGGAAAGCATAAACAAGATGAAAAGACAACACTCAGAATGGGAGAAAATATTTGTAAACGAAGTAACTGACAAAGGATTAATCTCCAAAATATACAAGCAGCTCGTGCAGCTCAATATCAAAAAAACAAACAGTCCAATCCAAAAATGGGCAGAAGACCTAAAGAGACATTTATCCAAACAAGATATACAGATTGCCAACAAACACATAAAAGGATGCTCAACATCACTAATCATTAGAGAATTGCAAATCAAAACTACAATGAGATATCATCTCATACCGGTCAGAATGGCCATCATCAAAAAAATCTACAAACAATAAATGCTGGAGAGGGTGTGGAGAAAAGGGAACCCTCTTGCACTGTTGGTGGGAATGTAAATTGATACAGCCACTATGGAGAATAGTATGGAGGTTCCTGAAAAAACTAAAAATAGAACTACCATATGACCCAGCAATCCCACTACTGGGCATATACCCTGAGAAAACCATAATTCAGAGAAAGTCATGTACCACAATGTTCATTGCAGCACTATTTACGATAGCCAGGACATGGAAGCAACCTAAGTGTCCATTGACAGATGAATGGATAAAGAAGATGTGACACATATATACAATGGAATATTACTCAGCCATAAAAATAAATGAAATTGAGTTATTTGTAGTGAGGTGGATGGACCTAGAGTCTGTCATACAGAGTGAAGTAAGTCAGAAAGAGAAAAACAGATGCCGTAGGCTAATACATGTATATAGAATCTAAAAAAAAAAAATGGTTCCGATAAACCTAGGGGTAGGACAGGAATAAAGACGCAGACATAGAAAATGGACTTGAGGACACGGGGAGGGGGAAAGGTAAGCTACAACGAAGTGAGAGAGTGGCATGGACATATATACACTACCAAATGTAAAATAGATAGCTAGTGTGAAGCAGCTGCATAGCACAGGGAGATCAGCTCGGTGCTTTGTAACCGTCTAGAGGGGTGGGAGGGAGGCTCAAGAGGGAGGGACTATGGGGATATATGTATACATATAGCTGATTCACTTTGTTATACAGCAGAAACTAACACAACATTGTATAGCAATTATACTCATATAAAGATGTTAAAAAAAACCCTGCATATATCCTGATTTTTTCACTTATAATGTGAGAATTTCCCCCATGTCATTAAATGTTTTTGGAAAATATGATTGTACATGATGATATATATTTTACATATATTTTGCAAATTAGGTACCATAGTTTTTTAAATCATTCCTCTATTGTTGGACACCTAGTTTGTTTACAATTTTTACTCTTATCAGTAACTGCTATGAATTTTCTCATCTGTAAATCTTTGACCCCTTCAGAGAGTATTTACTAAGAACGGCAAGTACCTCATTTCATCCTTGGAACTCTCCTGGGCACTAACAGCAGGAGTGGTGTCACATACGGCGCTTAGTAAAAACTCATTAACTTCACTCATGGTCTAGATCAGCTCGCATTGGATCCCTATAAAAACTGTCTCTTTAATATTAAGTTTTACAAAATCACTAGACTGTGCCAAATCCAATTAGCATCTATATGAGCTAGGCATCTCACATCTTGTTATATTCAATTTCTGAAATGCTATTAGCAGAAACCATTAAGGCACTAGGGAATCAAAGCACAAGTAATAATTTTTATAAAACACTTTCCAATGAATGTATATATCATGCATATTTATTCATCTGCTACAGCCAAAAAAACCCCTATTCAAAGGATGTCCTTTCAAGAGGAACTATTTAACCTTAGGCAGTACTAGGTTTAGGTTACCTTCTTGGTGCCTTATATGATGTATATCATCATATATGACGTATACCATTTTATGCAAATCATAGCATCAAGTCCAGGTTTGATAGTCAGGTACACACAGCACATACATGCACGTGCAGACAGGCACACACACTCACACTCTGTGTATAACAGTAACGCCCCAGTACTGATAGGACAATCAACTGTTAATTCACCGAGAGAAGTAGAACGCCAAGACAGAGGAAACCTACATCCCAAAGCTACTTGACTATTGCCTTTGGGGAAAAGCAGAATAACAAAAACCAAAACACTTCTGGAAATCACCTTTAAAGCCTTTTTAGTTTTACCATCACCACAAAGTAGACTGAACCCAAATGGTATTTTAGTATCTGCCCAGCCCTGGGCCCAGAGTTGCTCACAGAATACAGGTTAACTTAACCAAGATTGAGACTGAATCCATTTACCTCTCATTCTTGCAGGAGTTTTGGAGCTACTTCCATTCTCTGTGGTTTTACCTGATAGAAACTCATTTTGATATGAGGAAAAGAAATTTGGCCATATTCAATCTAAGGTTGTCCTCCTTCCTAAACAATCTAGGGAAAATTGGAGATATACCATTCAAAAAAAAAAATCCAAGTGTTTTCTATGCATATTCTGTGTGTAGGCTTTTAGGTCTATTTATGTTATATAATTTTACCTTGCAACTTTTACTTCTGAAAGTGCCTGGTTACAGTAACACATAATGTATAAGGCAAAGGTTGTTTCCTGGTCTATTCTTAGCAGCTGATAAAAGAGCCTTTCAGGTCACCTGGCCTGGGATGTGCAGATTGGCTTGGTGTGCACCCCAGAGATGCCAGTCCTCCCCTCTGCCCTCTCTCTTAGAGAGCTCACGGTGCCAGAAGAGGCAATCCAATTACCTAGTGACCCCTGACCTTACTTGGCCTCAGCTGATTGAACGCCAGACCCAAGATGAATCAATTAGGTTTTCTGCCCTGAGGAGTTGGTAATGTGGTGACTCCATGACTTGAGTTGGCTTGCTGTGTGTTTCTCTTTCTTGTGTTCCCCAAATAGCTTCAAGCACTTCAGCCTCCTGAGTTGTGTAATATCCAAATAAAATGTCATGAGTGCTGTGGTGGAGACAGATGTCATGTGTTCAACCAAATTTCATTTCCTTTTTTCTCTTCTTGGGTACACAGGAAGATCACATTTCCCAGCCTCCTTTCAGTTAAGGTAGAAGTGATGTACACCACTTCCACACCTGGTCCTTAAAAATGCATAATTCCCCAGCTTTCTCTTTCTCTTCCGCAGTGACCTTAGAGGCCATGTGTTCAAGATGATGTAGCTCTAAGATAGAGAGGAACATCATGACCCACACCCGGCTAAAAGGTTCACTGTGTGAAGCCACTGAGATTCCAGAGTTTACTTGTTACCGCATCCTAGCCTAGCTTATCTTGAAGAATAAAAGCCTCATCCCACATAGTATGACAATTCCCAAACCTTTAGAAATATTTCTGAAAATTTCCAAGGACAGGAGAAAGGACTTCTCCTAGTCCTCTTTGCCTTAATTCCTGTACCTTTTGAATTCTTGATGCCTCGGGGGCCGTTGTCCTTGCTTTGTATTCCTTTCCCTCCTGCCCCGGAAAGGCTTTTCTTCTTTTACTACAAAGCTGTTATATGTTACAATCTTTTTACTGAAAACTTTGAGACAATGAAGCAAAATGTCACAGCACAGAACACAAGACAATTTCAAATTGACCGTTAGACATAATAAAGTTTTATGGCCATCCCATGGGGGTACAGGTTAACCATTCTGATACCGTGTTACATGTGTATTGGAACTGAACAATTAAATAAATATATGGCAGATGGTGAGCCAGACTTCTCACTGTTGGAGTGCGAGTTTACAGATAAGCAAAAAGAGGCTAGAATGATCTGTGAGGTAATGGATTAGAGTTGAAGACATCAGTATGAACTCATGTTTATCCTAATATAGATATATATGGTTACATATAGAGATATTCATAGGTATATGTATATGCATAGGTTAGTATACACACATATGTTTCCTTGATGAGAAACATATGTGTGTATACACACATAGTCCCCAGCATTGCTGCTGGGGAGTTGTTCTTCCAGGCAAAAGAACAACTCCCCAGCAGCAATGAATATACCTACCGCCCAGATCGTGGTTTCTAATTCTCCAATAAAAGGAATCAGGGCTCCTTGGAGAAATTGCTGATTCTAGGACTGGGGCAGGAAATGTAAAAGATGAGCCTTAAAAGTTCTAGTCTTAAGGAAAAAAATTGTAACTAAGTGTGGGTATGGATGGTAACTAGAATTATTGGGGTGATCATTTCGCAATATATACATATACGGAATTATTATGTTGTACAACTGAAACTGATAGAATGTTATATGTCAAGTATATGTAAAAAAATAAAAACTTTAAATTTTAATTTAAAAAAGTGAATAGGCAAGTTCTCCAAAATTTGCAAAGCACATATCTCACAGAGAATTTATATATGAAGAATTCTTACTGCTCAAAAGACAAACAGCCCAGTAAGTTGAAGATGCTGGTACTACAGTACTTTCAGGAAACATGATATAGCCTCTGGAATAGAAAGACATTCTAACATCTCTTATGACACACAAAGCTAGTAAGTGTTTATATCCATCACAGGAGATTGCTTCTTTTCTAAGACCAAGAGGAAACAATACAAGGGTAGGGTGGACGATGTTCTCCTTTCCAGACACCATGTATGCATAATATATGGGAAAGAATTAGTCCTGGAAAAAAATCTAACTGCAGTAAAATAGTTTTTCTATTCTCTGGAGTCCTGTGATAACACACTACAAATACTGAGGACATATACATTAAAAATCCATATCGAACTCTATTAATTCAAAGCACTATAGGAAAAAAAAAGGGATGAGCTGGGAGCATCTTGTAGTGCTAGAACGTAAGAAAGCACACAAAAAGAAAAAACAGAACACAAACCCCACAAGAATGGGGTGTGTCAAAGTGATACAGGAGGCTACTGAAAAGAAAAGAGCTCCTAATGGCCAGAGCTGGGCAAAATTTGAGCAATAAAATAAAGTAGTATTGGCATATACCCTGAGAAAACCATAATTCAAAAACAGTCATGTACCACAATGTTCACTGCAGCACTATTGACAATAGCCAAGACATGGAAGCAACCTAAGTGTCCATCGACAGAAGAATGGATAAAGAAGATGTGACACATATATAGAATAGAATATTACTCAGCTATAAAAAGAAACGAAATTGAGGTATTTGTAGTGAGGTGGATGGACCTAGAGTCTGTCATACAGAGTGAAGTAAGTCAGAAAGAGAAAAACAAATACCATATGCTAACACATATATATAGAATCCACCCCCCCAAAAAAAAGGTTCTGAAGAACCTAGGCACAGGACAGGAATAAAGACGCAGATGTAGAGAATGGACCTGAGGACACGGGGAGGGGGAAGGGTAAGCTGCAACGAAGTGAGAGTGTGACATGGACATATATACACTACCAAATGTAAAACAGATAGCTAGTGGGAAGCAGCCGCATAGCACAGGGAGATCAGCTCGGTGCTTTGTGACGACCTAGAGGGGTGGGATAGGGAGGGTGGGAGGGAGGCTCAAGAGGGAGGGGCTATGGGGATATATGTATGCATCTAGCTGATTCACTTTGTTATACAGCAGAAACTAACACAACATTGTAAAGCAATTATACTCCAATAAAGATGTTACAAAATAATAAAATAGTATTGGATTATAACCCAAAGTATAAAAGAAATGTCCATGAGTCCATACTGACATAAATAAATGACTGAATAAATGGGAGAAATACACAAATGTCTCATGCAGAAAAATTCTCTTTCCAGCTCTGCCCAGCGACCTTGCCTGTCATTACCAGAAATGCCCACTAGGGAGTACCTCAAACAGGCTGCTCCCTCCACCCCCAACCTCTCACCCGCCCCCAGAACACATCTGATGAATCTCTTTTTATCAGGTCGACTTTCTTCCTGTGCTCTGTCATTCTTGTCACGAGCTCAGAATTCTCCCAGCTGTTTTCTGAGCTACTGTGGCTCCCCTGTCACAGCTCTCAGAGGAAACATGCATTAGGGAGTAGAACTTGCAAACGCGTTAGCAGAAGTGAGAAGAAGCTGTGGAGGTGGAGGGGGCAGCTCTTGCTGGGGAGGCTTTACAATTTTTTTTCCATTTTTATCTATCATTTTTCTGGATTTGGCGAGAAGGGGTGAGATTTCAGTGTTGGCCATTCTGCCATCTTGAAACTGGTCTGCCCTCTAAAATGTGGAAACAATAGAGTTGTTTCTTTCCTTTCTCCTTAATAGCAATTTTTCCTTCCTATAACCAGCCAAATGCCCCCTGCAAAACCACAGTGTATGGATTGGCAATTTAGTTTCCCAAAATTCAGTTGTAACTGTGCAGGTTTTCCATATTTAAAACCATTTTTTTTCTGTCTCTGGTTTCCCAAAGACTCTTTGACCTTACGATTAAAACAGCAACAGCAACTACCAAATGACTGCACTAAAGACCACACCTCTTGACTCAGTGTTGTGAACTGTTATCATATCCGTCACTGATACCTGAGTTCAGAAGAATGGACAGTGTGTGTCTTACCCCTGGAGTTGATGCCATACCCTTCAGAGAGGGGACTCTCCTGCACTTGGGTGGACAACTCAGGTGGACTTGATTTTCTCACAGATATTTCAGTCTGTAATTCTTGATTCTACTGTTATTATTTCAATCTTATAGAAATAGTTTAGGGGAAGGTAGAAAAACTAATATTTGTCAAGCACATCCCACCTGCCTGCTATTTCGTTCCAGACACTCGATCTTTTAAATTTTCCCTACCACCTCGTGAGGTAGGAATCACTACTCCCTTCTTTTTTTTTATATTTTAAGTAGGTGCAATTTATTTTTATGAAAATTGTGCATTAATAAAGCCATTGAAATCCAAATATAACAAATATCTCTCTTCAGTGTTGTACAAGTCTTCTTTTGTGAACCAAAATGCAAAATATTTCTCCTCTATGAATTGGGAAATTGGGATTGACATTCTACCCCCTTCTGATGAATGAGAAACTTGAGTCTTAGAGGTTAAATGAACTGCCGGAGGTTGAGCTGCTCATTCAGGGGCAGGATTCAAACCCAGCATTCACATCTCTAGAACACACCAAACAGAAGTGGATCTATTTAACTGAAAACATTGTGGAAAACATGGTCTCCCAATAATTACTCTTCATTCAGCCCTTATAATATACATACTTTATTCCTAATCTTTGTGAAATCTGCAAGGTAGTTATCATCACTGTTTTATGAAGAAGGAAACGGATCCTCAAAGAGGTTGATTTGCCTAAAGTCAGGCCCATGGTTGCATAAGGGTGGAACTGAGATTAGAACCCAGGTGCATGTTGTTTCAGAGCTGTGCTTTTTTGGTAAATCAGCTGGCTTTCTGGTGAACTCACTGATAATGACTGTTTATTGAGGTCTAATTATATGCCAGACACTTAATGGGAGAAATGTTCACATATTGAAGTCTGGGGAAGTCATTCTGGCTTATATATGAGCTAACTTGAATTTTATGCTAACTAAAACAGCCTGTTTATGGCCTATCAAACATACATTGTACATCTGCTTTAATCACTAAAGAAAAGGGTGCATTGACCAGAAGTAAAGAATGTCCATGTTAAAAATAATGATTAAATGCCTCCCTTCCTGGGATGCCAATTCTGGTCCTCCCTGTGCCAAGGCCATACTGACTCACTGTGTACATGCTGATTTTTTTTTTTTTTTTGAAACCTTGAAGGAAGGTATCCTTGACTTGTTTGATGTTCTTTGTTCTGACAAGATATAAAACTGTGCTGAAAACCATGCTTCTCTAGAGCAGTTCCTCAGAGTTATCTGAGAGGCTGTCTCCCAGGCTATAGTCCTCAGTTTGGCTCAAATAAAACTCTTTTCTGTTCCTATTGTTGTTTGGTTATTGATTATTTGTGTTGACACACTGAGCCCTTATCATCCATCAGAATGTAATGAAGTTCCTGGTGTGTTTGCCACTGCACTACATGAAAATGCCTGGAAGAGTTTTCCACATGTGTAGAGTGTGTTTGGAGTGGTCTGACTTAAAATGTGGTGTTCACAAAAGTCCTTTTGGAAATGCCGGAAAATATACTTCAAAGAGACAGGATATCTTCATCCAGAGCAGCTGAAACTAGAGACAAACAGAGGCTCTGTGTGACTGCAGATTTAGAAGTTGCTGGTATTAAGATCTATGGATAAAATGTATGTTGGCTCCAAATATATATCCTAAGTGAAAAGTCATAAAGGCAAATTGCAGTGATTGATTTACAGTCCAACTTCTCCCTCTACATGGGCATCTTTAGGTAAATGTTCTATGGATGGTAACAACGGGGTTAAAACATTTTTTTAAATTTGATGATGGGGGATGACGGAAAAGTTCTGGAGATGGATAGTGGTGACGGGTGTACAACAATGTGAATGAACTTAATGTACTTAATGCCACAGAACTGTGCACTAAAAATGGTTAAAATGCTAAATTTTATGTTATGTATATTTTACCACAATAAAAAAGTGCACAGGGGCTTCCCTGGTGGCGCAGTGGTTGAGAATCTGCCTGCCAATGCAGGGGACACGGGTTCGAGCCCTGGTCTGGGAAGATCCCACATGCCACGGAGCAACTAGGCCCGTGGGCCACAGCTGCTGAGCCTGCGTGTCTGGAGCTTGTGCTCCGCAACAAGAGAGGCCACGATAGTGAAAGGCCCGCGCACAGCGATGAAGAGTGGCCCCCGCTTGCCGCAACTAGAGAAAGCCCTCGCACAGAAATGAAGACCCAACACAGCCGAAAATAAATAAATAAATAAATAAATAATAAAGATAAAGGAATTCCTTTAAAAAAAAAAAAAAGTGCACAAATTTAAAAAATTAAAAATAAGTTTAATGATGAGTAATGATTCTCCTGTATAACAATGAGGTGGCCAATAAGTAATACAACATAGATAGAGCCCCTCTGTTGAAAAAAATGCATTTTTGGTAACTATTTGAATCATCGAAAATAGGTTTATTGAGGGATAGAATACCAAATTAGTAGCTCAATATGGCTCCAAAGTTAGTGTAATGTTTATTAAAATGGAGATTCTGATGTCAGATATATACTGAAAAGAGAAACATGACAACACAGCCCAGGCCAGAGGGCGTTTCCATGCTCCCTGTCAACAACACCCACAGGTAAATGTAGCACTCTATCTTTCAGTCTGGGTTAGCTAAGTGATGGAAGACTTTAGTTGTAAGTCAACCTTTGAATTTAAATGAAATTTAAATCCACCATAGTTAAAAGAATTTCTCCTGAATCAGTCATATATGCTCTGAACATGGTAGAAAATTGCTCACCATTACCAAACAATATGTAATTGTGTATGCACTCATACACAATTTGTGCTTTGGAGAATAAAGGAAAAGTACGACATGGTTCCTATTCTTAAGAAGCATGTCATCTAACCTTATTTGCCAAGCAGAAATAGAGACACAGACGTAGAGGACAAACGTATGGATACCAAGGAGTTAAGGGGTGGGGTGGGAGGAATCGGGAGATTGGGATTGACACATATAGACTATTGATACTATGTACAAAATAGACAACTGAGGGGAACATACTGTGTAGCACAGGGAACTCTACTTAATGCACTGTGGTGACCTAAATAGGAGGGAAATCCAAAAGGGAGGGGATATATGTATATTTATGGCTGATTCATTTTGCTGTGCAGTAGAAGCTAACACAACATTATAAAGCAACTAGACTCCAATAAAAATTAATTTTAAAAAAGTTATAGAAATATTTTGAAAAAAATTATAAAATGTAAAATACTTAAAAAAAAAAAAGCATGTGTCTAGTTAGACACTAGCCTTCCATTAGTTTCTAGAGTAGATCAAGCTCATTCTCTCCTCAAGGACTTTGCATTTGCATTTCCTTTGTCTGAAATGCTAAGCCTCCATAGGTTTTCACATGTGGCCCTTTCTAGAAACACAGATTGTAGCTCAAAGCCCTACAGAGGGCTTCTTCTCTGAACATCTCATGTAAGGTATTCTGCTTCCCTCTGCTCTACTGATATCATCATCATCTGATTGATTTTCAATCTCCACTCTAGAATATAGCTCCCATACAGACTTTATTATCTGAGTTGTTTACCAATGTGCCCCAGCTCCTAGAATAATGCCTAGCATAAAAGAGGTGCTCAATAAATATTTGAGTTAAATTGAATCAATCGGCTAGGTAGATTCAAATATTTGTCAAATTAAAAGTCTAGGATGAGGGATGTGGCCCACTGACACACAGCTAGGAAGGGGTAAAGCTGGGATGTGAGCTCTGCTTATTCCTGCCTGTCATTATACCTAGGAAACCAAAGTCATAAGTAAGAAAATCTTGGCAAACCTGAGATGTAGCCCAGAGGTCAAAGAAGATGAGGAAAGAGAAAAGGTCATGGGGTGTCAGGTGCAAAGCAGAGAGGAAATGGTGAGGAAGAGGGGGCAGGAACAGCCTACTGTACAGAGACCTGGCAATTTGACAGGAGAGGGGACAGAATCGCCAACTCTCTGGACAGCAGGCTGCTCCTCTTCCTTGCCATTTCCTCTTTGTACCTGACAGCCCATGATCTTTTTTTTTTTTCTTTTTAAGAGGCTGAACAATGACTAAATGCTAATTAGAGATAGGGATTGATTGTCTAGAAAAGTAATAATTATGAAGGAACTCAAAAAATAATGAAAATTTGAACAATCCAGAAGAGTTTTAAAAAGAAAAAAGTATCTGTAATCATATCATCCAGAGGAAAAAACATTTAAAATATTTTGATGATTTAAAAAATTGGAATCATTCCATCAGTCATTTTGTACACAGTGCTGGTCGCACATTGTCACAAATGTTTTTCTAACTCATCAAACGATTTTTCAAATATGAATTCATTGACTGTATAACATATTGTATTTAATCTTTAAATATTTAATCTTTTTTTAACTTTTAGGCTGTTTGCAAATGAGAAATTTCAAGCTGAAAATTGCTGCAATGTACATTCTGATTATTCTCTTAGAACAGATTTCTAGAAGTGGGATCAGTAGGTCAAAGAATATATTTTTCAGGTAAAAATTTTGCATTATTTTTTGCAGAAGTAATACCCACATGGTTCAAAAATCAAAATGACATAAAAAGTACGCACTGACAAGTCTTGTTCCTGTCCCCGTCACTGGGCACCCTCTTGCTCTTTGTCCCCATAGGTAACAATTCCCCCCACACACACCTTTTTCCCTTCCAGTGTTTCTTTCTCAAATATTTATCCTTATTTCCCTCATTCTTACAAAGAAGGAGACTATTTTACACACTTTTCCATGCCCTGCTCTTTTCACCTCATTCTTTCTCCTGGATGTCACCCCCTATCAGTTTGTAGAGATATTTCTCACTCCTCTTGTCTCCCAGTTGTGCTATGTTCAATGGTGTGATTGTACCACAACTTATTCCACCAGGACCCTGAGTTGTTTTCCTTTGCGATTATAAACAAAGCTACAATGAATAACCTTGAAGTATACCATTACATAGATATTTGGGAATATCTGTATTTAGATTCCAAAAATTGGATGTCGAGTGACCGCTAGGGTGTGCGGGGCTCCAGGAAAAGCTTTGCAAGGCCCTGGACCTCATAAGCAATTTGAATTTTAAATATTTTACAAAAGTCTTGGGCCCATGTGAAGTATACAGATATATCGATGAAAATTTGGTATAATGAGTAGAAAAGAGGTACTTACATCTTTGTTGATTGTTCAGTGAATGCAAAGATTCTTCATAGCGTCCAGGCACCATCTTCTGTGTTCTTTATCGTCAAATGTGCCATTCCTGGCTAATGTCTCCCACTGTGAAGATAAAGAGAGTAAAACTGTTATTACTTGCAATGCTCTGGCTCTTCAGGACCTATTTGTATGGAAACAGTATAGATTTTTCTGGCCTCTGCAGTTCCCTAATACCATTTATTTACTGCTGTTCACGACATTACTCGTGTTGCTGCATCATCCATCTTACCCCAGTGAATATGGACTTCCAATGGCTTTCTCAAAGGTCGTTCTCGTGCTTTGTTAATGGCAGCCACAAACACTCGTCTTACCAGAGGTGTGCGGGAAACCGTGAACGATCATTTGTTTTCTGATCATATAAAATTTGCCGTTTGGAATTCTATAGTATAAATGCAGAACAGCACGTTTCCCAACCATGCCGGCTCTTGAACCCTTAGGCTGTGGTTACTGCATTTCTAGGTGTGATTTCTTTCAGTGTTGACTGCACCCTGACAAAGATTCAAATTTTCGTCAGGCTCTGGAAACTTCTCCTAGGTCCATCTATGCACTTCCTTGTAAAATCCAGTTTTAGCAAGAACCCTAAGTCAGTTTAACCAGAACCCCGTACCCCTGATATCTGATAACTCTCGATATCTGATGGGTTCTTCATCTTCCACCTTCTCCCAGGCAATGTTTGATCACCCTGGCCTGTCTTCAGCAAAGAATCCCGTTATGTCAGTTTAGCCAGAATTGCTCTTATTCCTGATGTTTCCTCTTAGTAATTTTCCATCCACTCACACCCACCCTGCTCTTTTGCTTGTGCTGTATTTGGAGTTGAGCCCCACCTCTCTGCCACACTGTAAAATCCCACTGCAGTTGTCCCTATATCTATCACGATGGTCCTGAGTCAAGATGGTGCCTTACCATCTTTAACAAGTGTCGTTGGATATTTTGTTAACAACCCCTGCCTTCCACACACTGTCACCAGTGGGGAGCCTAGGCGAGGGCCCAGGAGCATATTGAGAAGAATGGTCCCATCCACACAGTGAATGGCTGTCCAGTACAATTTAAGACTGACCTGGGAGAGCATGGCATTACCACATCAACTGGAGGCAAGAAAGGACATCCATTGGAAGGGCCAATTGTGGAGCCTTCTGGGGAGAAAGCAGTGGCCACCCCTGGAGGACTGCCTGACATACAGCATGGAGCCTGCAGGAGGGTGGGGAGACCCTCCCGGCTGCAAGCAGTGGGGGCAGAGAGTAAAGGATGCCTGCCACCACCTCCCCACATTTGAATGCTCTAGGCCAGAAATGATGCTGCAATCAGAATGCTGACGAAAGAGATCTGAGGTTCAAGTCCAAGGACTGTCTGCTTCTGGCAACTGGAGCCCATATAGGACCAGATTCAGGTTGGGCAGCCTACCCGGATGGCACTGCTGATCCTGGCTAGTCCCAGGTACCGGAGGGGGACTTAGAAGTAAAATCTGACGAAGCAGGGGTGGGTGAACTTTTTTGTGTGTAAGGCCCAGAGAGTAAATACTTTAGGTTTTGCAGGTTGTTTGGTCTCTTTGCCAGCTACTCAATTCTGCTGTTATAGAGGAAAAGCAGCCAAAAATATTTGGTTACAGTATATAAGCAAATGGGCATGGCAACATTCTAATAAAACTATTTACAAAAATAGGCAGTGAACTGGATTTAGCCCACTGGCCATACCTTTATAATCACTGCACGTGGCAGAGGGCTCAGGGCAGGGGCTTCACTTGGCTGGGTCTGATGGTGGGGCTATAGGATCAAATGGTAAGTGCATCTGTAATTTTAGTAGATATGGCCAGATTCCCCTGTACAGAGTTATTATCATTTTATCATGGTAAAATTATCATTTACCACTAGCAATTTTGTCTGTTTCCCTACAGCCTTGCCAAGAGACTGTTCTGACTTTGTATTTTTGCCAATTTGATAGGTAAGAAGTGGTATCTCAGTGTGGTTTTCTTTTTTTTCTTTTTGAGGGATTAGGTTGGGAAGAGTGAGGGGAAGAGCCTTCAAAGATATGGGTGCAGCACAGGCAAATGCCCTGGGGGAAGTAAAGAGGTTGTCCAGTTGAAGAAATTTTTTTAAATGTATTTATTTTATTTTTTATTTTATTTATTTATTTTTTTGGCCATGCTACATGGCATGCAGGATCTTCCCTGACCAGGGATGGAACCCACGCCCCCTGTAGTGGAAGTGCAGAGTCTTAACCACTGGACCTCCAGGGAAGTCCCAGTGTGGTTTTAATTAGCACTTCTTTTATTTTGAGCAATTATTGAACATCTATTTTGTTTTACTATGTCTTTGGCTATTATACTATTGGGTTGTTGGTCTTTTTCTTCCTGATTTATAGAAGTTCTTTATATATTAAGGAGATTAGCCCTTAATGCGTATTCTGTAGTTGTTGGAATAGTGGTCTATACATGTCAATTAGGTCAAAGAGGTTGATACTGTTGTTTAAATGTTTAAGATACCTAGTAGTCAAGTGGAGTTGTTCAACAGGCATTTGGAAATACAAATGTGTTTCCTTAATTTCTCTTTCTGATCTTTCATTGTTAGTGTATAGAAATGCAAGAAATTTCTGTGTATTAATTTTGTATCCTGCAACCTTACCAAATACACTGATGAGCTCTAGTAGTTTTCTGATAGCATCTTTAGGATTCTCTATGTATAATATCATGTCATCTGCAAACAGTGACAGTTTTACTTCTTCTTTCTCAATTTGGATTCCTTTTTCTTCTCTGATTGCTGTGGCTAGGACTTCCAAAACTATGTTGAATACAAGTGGTGCAGAGTAGACATCCTTGTCTTGTTCCTGCTCTTAGAGGAAATGCTTTCAACTTTTCACTGTTGCATATGATGTTAGCTGTGGGTTTGTCATATATGGCCTTTATTATGTTGAGGTATGATAAAACCTGGAGATAAAAACTCTGGAGAGTTTTTATCATAAATGGGTGTTGAATTTTGTCAAAAGCTTTTTCTGCATTTATTGAGATGATCATATGGTTTTTATTCTTCAGTTTGTTAATGTGGTGTATCACACTGATTGATTTGCTGATATTGAAGAATACTTGCATCCCTGGGATAAATCCCACTTGAACTGATCCTACTTCATCAGGACTTCCTTGGCGGTCCAGTGGTTAAGACTTCACCTTCCAATGCAGGGGGTGTGGGTTCGATCCCTGGTTGGGGAGCTAAGATCCCACATGCCTCACGGCCAAAAACCCCAAACATAAAACAGAAGCAATATTGTAACAAATTCAATAAAAACTTTAAAAATTGTCCACATTAAAAAAAGTCTTTAAAATAAAATCCCAGTTGATCATGGTGTATGATCCTTTTAATGTATTGTTGGATTCGGTTTGCTAGTATTTTGTTGAGGATTTTTGCATCTATGTTCATCAGTGATATTGGCCTGTAATTTTCTTTTTTTTATGGTATCTTTGTCTGGTTTTGGTATCAGGGTGATGGTGGCCTCATAGAATGAGTTTGGGAGTGTTCCCCTGTAATTTTTTGCAATAGTTTCAGAAGGATAGGTGTTAACTCTTCTCTAAATGTTTGATAGAATTCACCTGTGAAGCCATCTGGTCCTGGACTTTTGTTGGAAGTTTTTAAAATCACAGTTTCAATTTCAGTGCTTGTGATTGGTCTGTTCATGTTTTCTATTTCTTCCTGGTTCAGTCTTGGAAGATTGTACCTTTCTAAGAATTTGTCAGTTTCTTCCAGGTTGTCCATTTTATTGGCACATAGCTGCTTGCAGTAGTCTCTTATGATCCCTTGTATTTCTGTGGTTTCAGTTATAACTTTTTTCATTTCTAATTTTATTGATTTAAGCCATCTCCTTTTTTTTTCATGAGTCTGGCTAAAGGTTTATCAATTTTATCTTTTCAAAGAACCAGCTTTTAGTTTCATTGACCTTTTCTATTGTTTTCTTCATTTCTATTTCATTTATTTTTGCTGATATTTATGATTTCTTTCCTTCTACTAACTTTGGGTTTTGTTTGTTCTTCTTTCTGTAGTTGCTTTAGGTGTAAGTTTATGTTTTTCTTGTTTCCAGAGGTAAGACTGTATTGCTATAAACTTTCCTTTTAGAACTGCTTTTGCTGCATCCCATAGGTTTTGGATCGTTCTGTTTTCATTTTCATTTGTCTCTAAGCATTTTTTGATTTCCTCTGTGATTTCTCCAGTGATCCATTGGTTGTTTAGTATGGAAATACAAATGTGGAACTCGGGTGAGAGTCCAGACTGAGAAATTTAGGAATAATAGGTATAGATGGCATTTGAAACAATGAGATAGGTGAGGTCACCTACAGATAAAAAATAGAGAAATGGTAATAAAAACTGAGCTGTAGGGCATTCCAACACTTAGAGACTGAGAGGTGGAGGAACCACCAGCAAGACAGAGAGGAGGCTTCCAGTGGTGCAGAAAAGAAAGCAAAAGGCAGACTTTTTTGTAAGCCAAGTGAAGAAAGTATTTCAAGGAGGAAGGAGACTCTGTCATATACCTTTAGAGGCTGAGTAAGATGAGGATTTTTATTGAGAACTGATCTCTGGATTTGCAACATGGAGACTGCTGGTGACCCTGATGGGGTACTTTCAGTAGAGTGGTGGGGACAAAAGCCTGATCTCCCAGAGAGTGAAGTGATTAGAGAAATAGAGGAGGTTGCTGGGCAGTTTAGGGTTAACTTGATGTCTGAGGTTATGAATGTAAAGATCTGTCCTAGCAGTCATGGGTTCTTCACGAACCATATTCAGCTGTTCAAATGTAGGCAAAGGATAGGCAGAGAGCTGTATTTAACCAGAGCTGTCCAGTAAGTATGAAGGAGGCAGTTGAGGATGTACAGATTGATGGGCCAAGGAACATAAGCTGAATAATGAGGAGAGACCCTAACAGTGAAAAAGTGGTAAAGCAATGGAGTGGAGATCTAGGTATGGTCAAAGCCCAATTTATTATGCTCATAAACACAACATATATACACGGACCACCCAGTCTCTTCTGGGTGAGTTCCACACAGGCTCAGTGTTCATCTGGTTTATCAAGAAGTAAGTACAACAAGGCTGGGTAAATACATCTTAAATTTTATTATTTGGTTTACAACAATTCAAAGATGGCAGATGCCCATTATAAATGGGTATACTATACTAGAGCTATATCATAAGGCAAGGAAGCCCAATTACTGAAAGACCCTTCAAAATGTACTTCCCTTGGCTACATCATTGATAGTCTACGTCGTGGAATTTTTGATGTCTCCCAGAAGATACATTACCATCAGTTTCTATTTTATTAGGTTCTAAGAAACTTTATTTTTTAAAGAAAAAAATGATTGGAGGGAAAAAATAAAAAATGTCTTTGAAAAGACTATCTGTATTTAAATAAAGTGCCTGATAAAGTAGTGAAGGGAAGAAGTTTAGAAAGCAAACTTATGTTGTATAAAAATAAATATTGTGAATTTGCTGTATATAAGACGGATAATAAATGATTTTTGTGGGTAGGCAAAGTTATCTTATTGGTTCCACTTATGAAAACGCTTTCAAAAAACCAGTAAAATTTTTTAAAAGGAATTTAAACCTTTTTTATAAATTAATTCAGCTAATTGGTGACTGATTTTTCCATGTCTTTATTTTTTTTCCCGTTACATGTCTTTTAGACATTTTGTTGCTGTAACCAAGATTGGGTAGCAAAGGAGAGAGGGGACAGAACCCATATCAATCATCCTAGTTATCTATTAGCATCTCATGGAAAATGGCTAGATCTGGGAAGGGTGGTGGCAATTAAATATTCTATGAAATAAGGCATTGTTCTTTCTTCCAAAGTATTCATTTATCTTTGATTTCCTTGGTCTTAGGAACATGAATAATTTAGAGTTGGCTATACTTACCATCAAGATATATTAAGTGAAGATTTCCCTGTCTGAAATTGGAGAGACGTAGCAATACTCTATTCTACTTTAGAAAATCCTGTTTCTCTAGTTGATTTCCTATCAGTTAATGAGTTAGGTACTCTTGGTACATTTGGAGGGTCACAGAAATAGAACTGGCTTAGGAGACTGGAGACCTGTACTTAATCACAATTTGGGTACTCTGTAGCTGTGCAACATTAAAAATGTACCTTCTCTGATTTTCAGTTTCTTCTGCTGTAAAATAGAGATAGGAATATCTACCTGACCTATTTCACATGTACTGTTGTGAGTACTAAATAATACATGTATTTGAATGTGTTTTGGAATATGTAATGCACTAAAGTTGTTGGTAAATGCTTTAAAAATGTGGTTTCCTGTGCACTTCTTTAGGTTAAAAAAATGAAAATAGAAATCACTGGGAAATATAAATCCTTCTGAATCATATAGCCCAAATGTAAATAGGTAATTTACAAATGCTTTACAATAAAATCCAAGAAATTATTTATGGATATTTTAAAAATAAAAAATCTTGCAGCTAAATATTCATCAACTTAATCATTCTTTCTTTTATAAGAATGTTCACTATGTGACAATATAACTCTCCAAAGGAGAAATTCTATAATTAGTTCAGTTCTCTGCCTCAGTAGCTTCATTATAAGGCAGAAGAATGGAATAAAGTTTCAAAATAAGCAAAAATATATAACTCTAAACCACAGTCCCCTTATTTTAAAGAGCTTAATCGGAACACTTCCCCCAATATATTTATAAACAACCTACTACTTATATAATGTTAACACTAATTGACAACTTAAACCACAACGATCAAAGTCAATGTGCATTTCTTCTTCCATTTATCAGTTAAATTATTAAATATCTGACAGTCTTGAGAGATTCCACTGCATTTTTTAAAAAATGAACTATATGTAATATAAAAATGCTTACCTATTGAATAACTAAGGTGTTGGTCAAGTGTTCAGAATACAATCAGAGTTTTAGAAAAATATTTGAGAAACATAGTAGTGTACCTGATAGTCTCCCACGTAGAAATCAGCCTGTGCAAACAGATGATGTGCACAGGCATGAACAATAACCGAAGTAACCCCACCAATTTCTCCTTTAAAATGGTAAGCCTACAAGTTTCAATAGAGTTCTTAAGAGGAGCGAATGAATCATTTGCTCATTCTAAATCTTATGATAGCTTGGTTATATTAAATGGTACAGTTTTTTTAATGAGAAGAAAGTATTAATTATAAGGTAGGTAACAAATACTAAATTCTGGCCAGTAGCAAAATTTTTGCACCACATGACAAAAGCATACCAATAAAATGTGCTAAAGAATAACCACAGAATGCTAATATCCCACTATGATCTTTGCTATCAACAATTTTTAGCAAAGATTTAGCTCTCCATCAAAAGCTTCTGTCTCTCTCTTTCACACACCACACACACACACACACACACACACGCGATTTCTCACATCATCTTGTTTCTACAAACACAGCTCATGTTATCTCATTTTGGACTATTAAGTCTTCAGAAAAAGATCAACATTCTTTCAACAAATCAATGATCAAAACTGACCCACTGATGGGACGTCCCTGGCAGTCCAGTGGTTAGCACTCTGAGCTCCCAATGCAGGGGCACGGGTTTGATCCTTGGTCGGGCAACTAAGAGCCCGCATGCCACATGGCAAGGCCAAAAAAAAAAAAAAATGACCCATTGCTTTCATTAAAGGCCATTCTGTGTTTAAAGGGTAGCCTGCCGAGAACTTGAAGAGTTGAAATTAAATTAGCATCAGCACAGGGAAATTCATACAAACAGGTAAAAGTGAGTTTATCTCATACTCAGCAGAACATATTGAGGTCAGGTTAGGAGCAAAGTAATTGGTAAATGGATCCTCAGCTGGCAGAGAGGTGGGCATAGTTAGAACTATTACAAGCTTGGTTGGGCCCCTTTCATTTTAAAGTCTGCTTTGCAGTACAACACATCTGTGAGACAAGAAAGGCTAAACCAGAACTCTGTTTCCTTTAACGTGGCATTATGAGTTAAACAGTAATACATTACATTTCTGCTACATCTGTGGTTTTAAAATTATTCATTGTAAACATCCTATATTCTTTCCTATTTAATTAATTTCAGAGCTTGAGCTTGTGTCTATGTCTATGTCAAATTATCATTTATTCTATGAAAAGCAGCACAAATACTGTTCATTCAGGTTTCAGCACAAATTCTTTAAAAAAAAAATGTTAGGGCCATTTAATGGAATCAGGGCCAACTGAAGATTACCCTCGCAGAAATCAAACTACTGAATTAAAATTTTTGAAAAAGAGCCATAAGTGGTTGTCTTTGTGTTTTCCTTCTTGGTAACTTGAGAGCAGTTTGTAGGATTTATTAGTCTCCAACATCTCCATCTCGATCTCCAATAAGCCAAAGAAAATGAAAACTTAAGGCTAACAAGGCTGTCCCGAGCAGATCACCCAATGCTGTCAGATAGGGGATGGAGAAGCTATCCGGGTCCTTTCCTTTCCTCCAGAAATGATGGACCATCCAGTCAGCGATCCACAGCAAGGTAAACACCTAGAAGAGAACACCAAAGATTACTCCTGTCGCCTGGACAGTCCTAGCCCAGTAAACACGGCCGTAAGCCTAAGCCACTGCTCTCTGAAGGGAACAGCATGCGTCTAAGTCAAGAACCTCACTGGAAAAGAAGAAAGAGTTAATTGACAGTAACATTTTCTTTTCACAAGAAAAATACTATGTATCGCTGCAATTGATAAAGTTTTTCTTCAACTTGTCACATATATCTTCTCATTTTCTTCCAGCCTTCCCCAAACCACCATGTTCCTTATATTTAATAGTATTGTACATTTTGCCAAACCACTGTTGTTTCAACTTCTTCCTATATGATAAATCTGTGAAGGAAGAAGACATACGAAGAAGGAAATAAAAATTAAACTAAGGAATAACATTCTCCTATTGCAGGTACAATCAAATAAAATAAAGATGGAGAACTGACCATTCACTTACTAATTATAAGGCCATTGGTGGCTTGTCAAGGAAAACTTCGGTTCAATGGAAAGAACAGTCACCAGAAGGTAAGTGCACTGAGGAATGACTTGTTGATACAGATACAGATATATTTATAGATAGACAGGGTCAAAATATTTCAAAGGGCTATTCAAACACTAAGGTGATATAAGTTAAGTATTTTCTAGGATATCAGGAATATTAAGACCTTTGTAATGCTTTGAATTTTGGGATCAGATAAATGATTTTTTTCTTTCATCCGTTTAGAGTAAGAGGATTCTCTAATTTTCAAACACCTAAAGTATTAAAAGGGATTTGGGATGAGAGAGGTTAATGTTCACTGGTTTGGGACAAGTTGGCAAGTACAGGATACTGGTTAAGAGCATATCTCTATACCTGCTGGCTAACTATAGGCAAGTTACTTAATCTCTCTATGTCTCTAAATGAACATTAGAGATGATAATGGCATCTGCTCTCGTGAGCATGTTGTGAGGATTAAATAACAGACTGAATAATTCAGTGCCTGGCACACAATACACTTTCAATAGACGTCTGCCATTAGTTGATTTTAACAGTGTCATTGCTATTACATTGCTATTTGTGGTAGTGAGAACACTGGTACGTATAGGAGGAAGCCCGCCTAGGTCTAGCCGAGCCCAGGGTCTGTGACCTTTCACTACTCCGACAAGTAGGCCATGAAGGTGAGGTGTCTGCCTTGGGTTCCAAACTTCTGTGCTGTGGTTTAGCTCTGACACCTTTACCAGGAAGGATGGTGGCTTGTCCAAGCTGAGAGCCATATACTTAATCCAAAGGAGGGAACTTCACATGTCTCTGGACATCAGTCAGAGAGGGAGGTTGTACTTTAAGTCCTGTTTTCTTTTGTATGAGGCTGATTCTTCCTTAGTGTTTCATGGCAAAGACTGTTCTGGAATCATATTGTCCTGTTCTTCAGGACAATCTGTTTTGCGTGTGGAGGAAGCATGGAATGTTAGAAATAATCCTGGATTTGGAAGTCATAAGATCTGGATTTGATTTCCACTTTGGCCATTTATCAGCTATATGACTCTGGGCAAGCTTCTTACCATTAACCCTCAATTTCCTCATTTGAGGAGAACAAAACCAAAACGGGCCTGATAGCTGCCATACTTACTTTGAGATAATTAATAAGAGCCTCGGTTTAGGAAGATGAAGAGAAAGGTAAAAAGGCAGCACAGTCTCAAGTTACATTAATAAAAGCATAGTGTACAGACCGAGAGAGTGTCACCCACTGGACCCTGGATGGGTCAGGCCACAACTCGGCAGTGTGTTAGGAACTTGTTCACACCTGTGCTTCCAGCACCTAGCAAAGTGACTAGCTCACAAAGTAGACCCTTGATATCTGACTGAGGGCATAAAAGTCAGCGGAAGACAAGGTCATTCATATAAGAGACTCCTATGAGAACAAGAACTGTTTGTCCTGGGCAAGGAGGGCAGGAGATGTAAACTTAAGAAGGTTATTGTGTCAGGAGACACTAGCTTATAACACACAGTGTCAGAGGGTAGAGTTTTAGGGTAAAGGGTAAAAGTTACCAAAACAACTTAAAAAAAAAACCAATTTGGGCTGTCTATAAATGTAACAAATTATGTAGTAAACTCTGTATTACTGGAGTATATGAAGGTTCAATAAAGAAATTTGTTGATTGTGTGAGTAATATGTGCTGGAGTAAACAAAATTCTTAAAGAGAATGAGGGTAGCTATTTTCTCTGGGATTGGCAGGAAATACAAACAAATCCATATTGTATATTTTTTATAACATTACGTATTTATATATTAATAATATGAGTATATTTATATAAATTTATATAACATACATCATACATATGTGATATATAATTTACTAATTCGTGGTATAACATTTACACTGAATGGGAGATTTGTCTAGAACAGGGGTTGGCAAACTATAGCCCATGGGCCAAATTCAACCTGCTGCCTGTTTTTTGTAAATAAAATTTTATTGGAACACAACTCTACTCATTTGCTTACTTATTGTGTATTTAGTCTATTATTTAATCCTCACAACCTTCTTATTAAGTAGGTACTGTTATCATCTCTAATGTTCACTTGGAGAAAGTGAGTCAGAGAGGGTAAAAAACCTGTTTTAGTACTACAATGACAGAATTATGTAGTTGGGACAGAGACCATATGGTCCACAAACACAAAATAGAACTAAAATGGCATCCTTACCTCATACTCACAAATAAATTCCAGGTAAAGACAAATATAAAAAGCAATACTTGGACTTCCCTTGTGGCACAGTGGTTAAGAATCCACCTGCCAATGCAGGGGACACGGGTTCGAGCCCTGGTCTGGGAAGATCCCACATGCCGTGGAGCAACTAAGCCCATGCACCACAACTACTGAGGCTGTGCTCTAGAGCCCGCAAGCCACAACTACTGAGCCGGCGCACCTAGGGCCCAGGCTCCGCAGTAAGAGAAGCCACTGCAATGAGAAGCCCACGCAATGCAACGAAGAGTAGCCCCCGCTCGCCGCAACTAGAGAAAGCCCGTGTGCAGCAATGAAGACTCAACGCAGCCAAAAATAGATAAATAAATAAATTTAGTTTAAAAAAAAAGCAATATCTTCCTAGGCATATCTTACAAAAAAAAAAGCAATACTCAGAAAGTTTTATAAGAAAATGTAAGAGAAGGTCTTTAAGACCTTGATGTAGGGAATGATTTCATAAATAAAATGCATAATATATTAAAGGAGCTGTTTATAACTTACATTAAAGATTCCTGTGGTTCAATAAATACCATAAATAAAGTTAAAAATCATGCCCCAGGCTTGGAAAAAAATCTCTGCACTACACAGAACTGACAAAAAAATTAGTATTCAAATACTAAGAGAATATCCAGAGAATTCTTACAGTTCCTTAGAAAAAGAAACAATCCAACAGAATAGAAGAGGAAACCTAAAGCTCTAATAAACATATGAAAAGATGCCCAACCTCACTAATAATATGGGGATGTAAATTAAAACCACACTGAACTCCATTTCATATCCATCTGGCTGACAGAAATCACCTTTTAAACAACAATAATAGTGAACATTGTTTTTGAAATGGCCCTTTATGGGGCCATGCAGTATTCAAAGAGGTTAACGTGTATGAACTGATTTAATTTTCAAAACATCTCTGTAAAATGCTATCGATTTTTACTATCCCTATTTGAGGTATGAGGAAACAAAGGCATTTATAGAGTATAAGAAGTCTGCCCAAGATCACACAGCTCATAGGTAGTCAGGCTCAAACTCATCCGCTCAAGTTTAGTCTAACACTAAAGCCCAAGTTCTCATCCATCAGTGAAGTACATTGTCTTGGTAAAAAAGAACTCCACATTGGCAACATGCACAATTATTAATACTTTGGAGAGCAATGTGGCACTGCGTGTTAAGTGTGAAGATGTGCAGCTCCTTAGTTCAGCAATTCCACTAGAAACAATGATTTTTTTCCCTCTTGCAACCCTAAAAGGATAAAACTATGTAGGCTAAAGGAGGCTAGCCTAAGGGGCTCTGCTGGGCCCAGGTCCCATGTGGCTACCCAAGGACCAGGAAGACCAATATCTTGGTGTACTGTATGCATGTATACTAAGAGAGATGTGCAAGGATATTCACTGCATCACTGCTGTAAAAGTCAAAAATTGGAAATAACCTGAAATGTCTATTGAAACAAGAAGGGCTAAATTAACTGTTAGGTCATACAACTGAACACTTATATAGAAGCTAAAATGAATGAAAAAGAGGGACTTCCCTGGTAGCGTAGTGGATAAGACTCTGCGCTCCCAATGCAGGGGGCATGGGTTCGACCCCTGGTCAGGGAAATGGATCCCACATGCATGCCGCAACTAAGAGTTCCCATGCCACAACTAAGGAGCCCTGGAGCTGCAACTAAGGAGCCTGCCTGCCTCAACTAAGGAGTCCATGTGCTGCAACTAAGGAGCTGGCAAGCCACCACTAAGGAGCCTGCCTGCTGCCACTAAGACCCGGTACAACCAAATAAATAAATATTTGAAAAATAAATAAATAAAATGAATGAAAAAGAGCTACATGAATCAATACGAGTATGTCTCAAAAGCGTAAGGCTGAATGAAAAAAGCAGTATAAATAAATGATTCTAATAAGGTTTATAAATATGAAACACAACACGTTATTTATAGATACACACATCTGTAGCAATAGTATAAAAACATGCATGGCAACGATACATACCAATTTAGAATGCTAATAACTGCTAGGAAGAGAATGAAATAAGACTAGGAAGGGATATCTAGGAGGCACCAACCATAGGTATGATGTATTTTTATTGATCATTTTGAAATAGTTGCTTAAATAATTTGTTAATGGTTGATAGAGCTGGGTGGTAATTACATGGTTATATTATTTCCTATCATTTCCTGTACATTTCTGTTTCGTAATACAAAGTGTAAGCAGCTGGGGCAGTGGCAACTCACTGACCAGGGCTGCCCGGGCTACTACTTAAATACCTACCCAGGGGGATGCCTGAGAAAGGAAGGCAGTAAGTATGGCCTGTAGAATCCATGACAAGTTTGGACTTGTAAGGACCAAGTAGTGCTGAGGCTAACACCAAAGGATTATTTTAAAGTCTGTGAATGACTTTTTACGAAGATGGCGCCGCAGGGGAAGAAGGAAGCCCCTGACCTCCCAAAGCCGAAGCCAAAACAAAGGCTTTGAAGGTCAAGAAAGCAGTGTTGAAAGGCATCCACAGCAACAAAAAAAGATCTGGATGTCATCTGCCTTCTGATGGCCCAAAACACTGTGGCTCAGGAAGCAGCCCAAATATCCTCAGAAGAGCACCCCTAGGAGAAACAAGCTTGACTACTATGCCATCACCAAGTTCCCCCTCACCACTGAGTCAGCCATAAAGAAAACAGAAGGCAATAACACACTGGGGTTCACTGTGGATGTCAAGGCCAACAAGCACCAAATTAAACAGGCTGTGAAGAAGCTCTATGACACTGACGTGGCTAAGGTCAACACCCTGATCAGGCCTGACGGAGAGAAGAAGGCATATGTCTGACTGGCTTCTGACTATGATGCTTTGGATGTTGCCAACAAAACTGGGATCATCTAAACTGTGTCCAGCTGGCTAATTCTAAATATAAAAGTTTTGACTATAAAAAAAATAAAAATAAAAGTCTGTGAATGGAGTAAGCAAATGTCTTCAATCTCTCATCATTCTTTCAACTGTCCTGCCCAGGTGGGAGAATAAAGGGATGTATTCTAGAGAAACTGAATGGGAATGACTCAGGTCTCAAGGATACCAGACACTACGAGGTATTGGCAGAGGATGAGGATGAATTGGAAGTCTTCACGGTTAACAGTGGGATTCTTTCAGACCTTTATTTTGTTCCAAGAACAGAGGCAGGCGGGAGTATAACTCCCCAGAGAGGAGGTTAGATGTTCAAACTTGCAGGGCTCCCCGTGAAATGGCCAACCACCCCTGAACCTCCAACAGTAAAGTGCCTAGTCAACAGTCTTCTCCCACCTCCAAGCTACTTAACCTCTCCATGCTTCAGGTGCCTTCCTGTACAAAAGGGAAAACAATCCCTCTCTCATAGAGATGATGAGATGAGCATTCAACAGGGCAGAGCACTTAGAACAGTGCTGGACACATAGAAAGAACATAATAACTAAAATAAAATAAAATATTAAATAGAATAAAATGAATATAATGAAATAGAATAGAAGGTATCAGCATGTAAAAAAAAAAGAAAGTACCAGCATGTACCACACACAGTAAGAATATTTCATAAAACTTTAATTTCAGCTATGAAATTATATATATTTATATATAAATAAAATATATAAATACGCATGCATTTATTTAAATATAAACATACTTCTTACTGAGGTCAAAAACATTTGAAAGCTACTGATCTAACATGTACATCTTACCTGTTGTGTTCAAGGGATCTAACATGTAAATCCCCGGAAGGGGAAAACTATGTCTTCTTTCTATTTGATCTCTTGGTTTCCGGCAAAATACTTATACATGATAAGCCTGAAACCAATGGCTGGTGTTGAAGGGGCTCTACCACTGAATAACTGTGTTACTGTCAACAAGTGAAAAAACCTCTAAGTCTTAATTTCCTCATCTCTAAAATGAGACTCACGGGCTAGTTGCAGAAATGAAACAAGATAATACATGTAAAGGGTTAAGCAAATGTTTGATACATAGTAAGTACTCAATAAATATTAGTGCCATCATCATTGATCATCAATTTTTACGCTGTCTCAGAATTTACCACCTTTATTTAAAAGGTAATTGGAATAGAGGCATGACTTTTCACCTTTCTCAGCCTTAGTTCGGGCTTATTAAGATGGAAGAATTGGGAGAGACCTCCAAGATGGTGGAAGAGTAAGACGTGGAGATCACCTTCCTCCCCACAAATATATCATAAATACATCTACATGTGGAACAACTCCTACAGAACACCTACTGAACGCTGGCAGAAGACCTCAGACTTCCCAAAAGGCAAGAAACTCCCCACGTACCTGGGGAGGGAAAAAGAAAAAACAGAGACAAAAGAATAGGGACAGGACCTGCCCCTCTGGGAGGGAGCTGTGAAGGAGGAAAAGTTTCCACACACTAGGAAGGCCCTTCGTGGGTGGAGACGGGGAGTGGTCGGGGGGAAGCTTCGGAGCCGTGGAGGAGAGCACAGCAACAGGGGTACAGAGGGCAAAGTGGAGAGATTTCCACACAGAAGATCGGTGCCGACCAGCACTCACCAGCCTGAGAGGCTTGTCTGCTCACCCGCCGGGGCGGGTGGGGGCTGGGAGCTGAGGCTCGGGCTTCGGAGGTCAGATCCCAGGGAGAGGACTGGGGTTGGCTGTGTGAACACAGCCTGAAAGGGGCTAGTGAGCCACAGCTAGCTGGGAGGGAGTCCAGGAAAAAGTCTGGAGCTGCCGAAGAGGCGAGAGACCATTGTTTCGGGGTGCGCGAGGAGAGGGGATTCAGGGGGCCGCCTAAACGAGCTCCAGAGACAGGTGTGAGCTGCGGCTATCAGCGCAGACGCCAGAGATGGGCATGAGGCGCTAAGGCTGCTGCTGTGGCCACCAAGAAGCCTGTGTGCAAGCACAGGTCACTCTCCACACCTCCCCTCCCGGGAGCCTGTGCAGCCCGCCACTGCCAGGGTCCCGTGATCCAGGGACAACTTCCGCGGGAGAACACACGGCGCGCCTCAGGCTGGTGCAACGTCAGGCTGGCCTCTGCCGCCACAGCCTCGCCCCGCATCCGTACCCCTCCCTCCCCCCAAGGCCTGAGTGAGCCAGAGCCCCCTAATCAGCTGCTCCTTTAATCCCGTCCTGTCTGAGCAAAGAACAGACGCCCTCAGGCGACCTACATGCAGAGGCAGGGCCAGATCCAAAGCTGAACCCCAGGAGCTGTGCGAACAAAGAAGAGAAAGGGAAATTTCTCCCAGCAGCCACAGGAGCAGCGGATTAAAGCTCCACAATCAACCTGAGGTACCTTGCATCTGTGGAATACCTGAGTAGACAACGAATCATCCCAAAATTAAGGCAGTGGACTTTGGGAGCAACGATATACATATATATTTTTCCTTTTTCTCTTTTTGTGAGTGTGTATGTGTATGCTTCTTTATGTGATTTTTCTGTATAGCTTTGCTTTTACCATTTGTCCTAGGGTTCTGTCTGTCCGTTTTTTTTGTTTGTTTCTTTCTTTTTTTAGTATAGTTTTTAGCAGTTGTTATCATTGGTGGATTTGTTTTTTGTTTGGTTGTTCTCTTCTTTCTCTTCTTCTTCTTTTTTTATTACTTTTTAATTTTTTTATCTTTAATAATTATTTTTTATTTTAATCATTTTATTTTATTATTTTTTTCTTTCTTTCTTTCTTTTTTTCTCCCTTTTCTTCTGAGCCGTGTGGCTGACAGGGTCTTGGTGCTCTGGCTGGGTGTCAGGCCTGTGCCTCTGAGGTGGGAGAGCCAAGTTCAGGACATTTGTCCACCAGAGACCTACCGGCTGCACGTAATATCAAACTGTGAAAGCTCTCCCAGAGATCTCCAACTCAACGCTAACCCAGCTCCACTCAACGACCAGCAAGCTACAGTGCTGGACACCCTATGCCAAACAACTAACAAGACAGGAACACAACCCCACCCATTAGCAGAGAGGCTGCCTAAAATCATAATAAGGTCACAGACACCCCAAAACATGCTACTGGACGTGGACGTGCCCACCAGAAAGACAAGATCCAACCTCATTCTCCAGAACACAGGCACCAGTCCCCTACACCAGGAAGCCTACACAATCCACCTAACCAACCTTAGCCACTGGGGGCAGACACCAAAAACAATGGGAACTACGAACCTGCAGCCTGAAAAAAGGAGACCCCAAATGTAGTAAGTAAAGCAAAATGAGATGACAGAGAAACACACAGCAAATGAAGGAGCAAGGTAAAAACTCACCAGACCTAACAAATGAAGAGGAAAAAGACAGTCTACCTGAAAAAGAATTCAGAGTAATGACAGTAAAGATGATCCAAAATCTTGGAAATAGAATGGAGAAAATATAAGAAACGTTTAATAAGGACCTAGAAGAACTAAAGAGCAAACAAACAATGATGAACAACACAATACATGAAATTAAAAATTCTCTAGAAGGAATCAATAGCAGAATAACTGAGGCAGAAGAACGGATAAGTGACCTGGAAGATAAAATAGTGGAAATAACTACTGCAGAGCAGAATAAAGAAAAAAGAATGAAAAGAATTGAGGACGGTCTCAGAGACCTCTGGGACAACATTAAATGCACCAACATTCAAACTATACGGGTCCCAGAAGAAGAAGAGATAAAGAAAGGGACTGAGAAAATATTTGAAGAGATTAGAGTTGAAAACTTCCGTAATATGGGAAAGGAAATAGTCAATCAAGTCCAGGAAGCACAGAGAGTCCCATACAAGATAAATCCAAGGAGAAACACACAAAGACACATATTAATCAAACTATCAAAAATTAAATTCAAAGAAAACATATTAAAAGCAGCAAGGGAAAAGCAACAAATAACATACAAGGGAATCCCCATAAGGTTAACAGCTGATGTTTCAGCAGAAACTCTGCAAGCCAGAAGGGAGTGGCAGGACATATTTCAAGTGATGAAAGGGAAAAACCTACAACCAAGATTACTCTACCCAGCAAGGATCTCATTCAGATTTGACGGAGAAATTAAAACCTTTACAGACAGGCAAAAGCTAAGAGAATTCAGCACCACCAAACCAGCTTTACAACAAATGCTACAGGAACTTCTCTAGCAAGGAAACACAAGAGAAGGAAAAGACCTACAATAACAAACCCCAAACAATTAAGAAAATGGTAAATGGAACATACATATTGATGATTACCTTAAATGTAAATGGATTAAATGCTCCAACCAAAAAAAAGAGACTGGCTGAATGGACACAAAAACACGACCCATATATATGCTGTCTACAAGAGACCCACTTCAGACCTATGGACACAAACAGACTGAAAGTGAGGGGATGGAAAAAGATATTCCACGCAAATGGATATCAAAAGAAAGCTGGAGTAGCAATTCTCATATCAGAGAAAATAGGCTTTAAAATAAAGGCTATTACAAGAGACAAAGAAGGACACTACATAATGATCAAGGGATCAATCCAAGAAGAAGATAGAACAATTGTAAATATTTATGCACCCAACATAGGAGCACCTCAGTACATAAGGCAAATGCTAACAGCCATAAAAGGGGAAATCGACAGTAGCACAATCATGGTAGGGGACTTTAACACCCCAACTTCACCAATGAACAGATCATCCAAAATGAAAATAAATAAAGGAACACAAGCTTTAAATGATACATTAAACAAGATGGACTTAATTGATATTTATAGGACATTCCATCCAAAAACAGCAGATTACACTTTCTTCTCAAGTGCTCATGGAACATTCACCAGCATCGATCATATCTTGGGTCACAAGTCAAGCCTTGGTAAATTTAAGAAAATTGAAATCGTATCAAGTATCTTTTCCAACCACAATGCTATGAGACTAGATATCAATTACAGGAAAAATATCTGTAAAAAATACAAACACATGCAGGCTAAACAATACACTACTTAATAACCAAGAGATTACTGAAGAAGTCAAAGAGGAAATCAAAAAACATCTAGAAACAAATGACAATGAAAACACAACGACCCAAAACCTATGGGATGCAGCAAAAGTAGTTCTAAGAGGGAATTTTATAGCAACACAATCCTACCTCAAGAAACAAGAAACATCTCAAATAAACAACCTAACCTTACACCTAAAGCAATTAGAGAAAGAACAACAAAAAATCCCCAAAGTTAGCAGAAGAAAGAAATCATAAAGTTCAGATCAGAAATAAATGAAAAAGAAATGAGGAAAACAACAGCAATGACCAATAAAACTAAAAGCTGGTTCTTTGAGAAGATAAACAAAATTGATAAACCATTAGCCAGACTCATCAAGAAAAAACAGGGAGAAGACTCAAATCAATAGAATTAGAAATGAAAAAGGAGAAGTAACAAGTGACACTGCAGAAATACAAAGGATCATGAGAGATTACTACAAGCAACTTTATGCCAATAAAATGGACAACCTGGAAGAAATGGACAACTCCTTAGAAAAGCACAACCTTCCAAGACTGAACCAGGAAGAAATAGAAAATATGAACAGACCAATCACAAGTATTGAAATTGAAACTGTGATTACAAATTTTCCAACAAATAAAAGCCCAGGACCAGACGGTTTCACAGGCAAATTCTATAAAACATTTAGAGAAGAGCTAACACCTATCCTTCTCAAACTCTTCCAAAATATGGCAGAGGGAGGAACACTCCCAAACTCATTCTACAAGACGACCATCACCCTGATACCAAAACCAGACAAAGGTGCCACAAAAAAAGAAAACTACAGGCCAATATCACTGATGAACGTAGATGGAAAAATCCTCAATAAAATACTAGCAAACAGAATCCAACAGCACATTAAAAGGATCATACACCATGATCAAGTGGGGTTTATCCCAAGAATGCAAGGATTCTTCAATATACACAAATCAATCAATGTGATACACCATATTAACAAATTGAAGGAGAAAAACCATATGATCATCTCAATAGACGTGGAAAAAGCTTTTGACAAAATTTAACCCCCATTTATGATAAAAACACTCCAGAAAGTAGGCACAGAGGGAACCTCAACATAATACCTTACCTCAACATAATAAAGGCCATATATGACAAACCCACAGCCAACATCATTCTCAGTGGTGAAAAACTGAAACCATTTCCACGAAGATCAGGAACAAGACACGGTTGCCCACTCTCACCACTACTATTCAACATAGTTTTGGAAGTTTTAGCCAAAGCAATCAGAGTAGAAAAAGAAATAAAGGAATCCAAATCAGAAAAGAAGAAGTAAAGCTGTCACTGTTTGCAGATGACATGGTACTATACATAGAGAATCCTAAAAACTCTACCAGAAAACTACTAGAGCTAATCAATGAATTTGGTAAAGTAGCAGGATACAAAATTAATGCTCAGAAATCTCTTGCATTCCTATACACTAATGAGGAAAAATCTGAAAGAGAAATAAAGGAAGCACTCCCATTTACCATTGCAATAAAAAGAATAAAATACCTAGGAATAAACCTACCTAAGGAGAGAAAAGACCTGTAAGACACTGATTGAAGAAATTAAAGATGATACAAATAGATGGAGAGATATACCATGTTCTTGGATTGGAAAAATCAACATTGTGAAAATGATTATACTACCCAAAGCAATCTACAGATTCAGTGCAATCCCTATCAAACTACCAATGGCATTTTTCACAGAACTAGAACAAAAAATTTCACAATTTGTATGGAAACACAAAAGACCCCAAATAGCCAAAGCAATCTTGAGAAAGAAAAACAGAGCTGGAGGAATCAGGCTCCCTGACTTCAGACTATACTCAAAGCTACAGTAATCAAGATAGTATGGTACTGGCACAAAAACAGAAATATAGATCAATGGAACAGGATAGAAAGCCCAGAGATAAGCCCACATACATATGGTCACCTTATCTTTGATAAAGGAGGCAAGAACATACAATGGAGAAAAGACAGCCTCTTCAATAAGTGGTGCTGGGAAGACTGGACAGCTACATGTAAAAGAATGAAATTAGAACACTCCCTAACACCATACACAAAAATAAACTCAAAATGGATTAAAGGCCTAAATGTAAGGCCAGACACTATAAAACTCTTAAAGGAAAACATAGGCAGAACACTCTATGACATACAACACAGCAAGATCCTTTTTGACCCACCTCCTAGAGAAATGGAAATAAAAACAAAAATAAACAAATGGGACCTAATGAAACTTAAAAGCTTTTGCACAGCAAAAGAAACTATAAACAAGATGAAAAGACAACCCTCAGAATGGGAGAAAATATTTGCAAATGAAGCAACCGACAAAGGATTAATCTCCAAAATTTCAAGCAGCTCATGCAGCTCAGTATCAAAAAAACAAACAACCCAATCCAAAAATGGGCAGAAGACCTAAATAGACATTTCTCCAAAGAAGATATACAGATTGCCAACAAACACATGAAAGAATGCTCAACATCACTAATCATTAGAGAAATGCAAACCAAAACTACAATGAGGTATCACCTCACACCAGTCAGAAGGGTCATCATCAAAAAAATCTACAAACAATAAATGCTGGAGAGGGTGTGGAGAAAAGGGAACCCTCTTGCACTGTTGGTGGGAATGTAAACTGATACAGCCACTATGGAGAACAGTATGGAGGTTCCTTAAAAATTAGAACTACCATACGACCCAGCATTCCCATTACTGGGCATATACCCTGAGAAAACCATAATTCAGAAAGAGTCATGTACCACAGTGTTCACTGCAGCTCTATTTACAATAGCCAGGACATGGAAGTAACCTATGTGTCCATCGACAGATGAATGGATAAAGAAGATGTGGCACATATATACAATGGAATATTACTCAGCCATAAAAAGAAATGAAACTGAGTTATTTGTAGTGAGGTGGATGGACCCAGAGTCTGTCATACAGAGTGAAGTAAGTCACGAAGAAAAAATCAAATACCGTATGCTAACACATATACACGGAATCTAAGGAAAAAAAAAAAAGGTTCTGAAGAACCTAGGGGCAGGACAGGAATAAAGACGCAGACGTAGAGAATGGACTTGATGTGGGGAGGGGGAAGGGTAAGCTGGGACGAAGTGAGAGACTGGCATGGACATATATATACTACCAAATGTAAAACAGATAGCTAGTGGGAAGCAGCTGCATAGCACAGAGAGATCAGCTCGGTGCTTTGTGACCACTTAGAGGGGTGGGATAGGGAGGGTGGGAGGGAGATGCAAGAGGGAGGAGATATGGGGATATATGTATATGTATACACTTTGTTATAAAGCAGAAACTAACACATCATTGTAAAGCAATTATACTCCAATAAAGATGCTAAAAAAAAAAATGGATGAATTGATGTCTCCACAGTCTGTTTTAGCTCTGAAGTACAATGGTAAGAAATCTGTGGTCATAAACCACATAGTGATTGCTCTCCTTATCTCTGCATTTCTTCCTCCATCCTTCCCACATTCTTAGTCTCATAATTGAATTTAAGTTCCCTTCACATGCAATTTCTTTTTAAAGGTATTGTGATGACTTAAAGGTCAAGCAGGTTTAAATTTATTAATTTTTTTACAAGTTAACAAGGATATCAGTGTTTCTTTGGAACACTGTGTATAAATGAATTATTAAAAGCACAGTAAGTATCAGATACTTCTTAATGCAATATGCTTTATTTTCAAACTAAATGATTATTTAAAGAATGTATGCTTTTTTACTGGGAAAACACATCAAAAATCTAACCAAGCATAGACTGTATTTTACATGGTCTGTTTGTTTTTTATGAAATATGCACAACTTCTTTGGGTAAATATACCTCCTGAAAAGGCAACTTTGTTGCCCCAGCTAATTATGCATGTTCTAGATGTATTACTTGGAATTTAAATAAATATATAAAACACAGGAATATATATTTGCTTTGGATGATTGATTCTCTCGGCCAGTTCCTTCTCTGAGCTAGAATCAACATTCCCATCCACTAGCATCCCTTCAATGCCCCATTGCCCGTAACAGCCTTGTGTATCATGTGACGAAAGATGATTTCTTTGGGAGAGGAGTGCTTAGAAATATGATACAAATAAACATCAGGAATAGCAAATTAGTACATTTCTTCCTAAGCCTTACAAAAGCTGAATTCATTTTCCCTATAAAAATATGCTTCTCTAATCCAGTTTCCAGACTGCTAATGCTACTCATTAAAATCTAATATTTAAATGTCGGCTAAGAATTTAGGATTATCAGTCAACAGGAATTCAATCTACTTCTGATATACAGATAAAATGTCTTTTCTTTGGCCTGAATTATTTTTGTGAGGTGGCAGGTGGGGTAAGGTAGGAAACAAACAAACTTTATTTTGAGCAGTCCCTAACAGTCACCAAACTTCCCAAGGAGTCCATGGCACAAAAATGGTTAAGACTTTCTGTCCAAAGAAACCCTCAGAATGTGTTCAGGAGACAATATAACAATATTCACAGCCTTGATTTTTAATAGCAAAAAACTACAAACAACTTAAAAGTCCATTAAAATAAGAATAGATGAAAAAATCATGGAATATTCATACAATAGAATACTATATAACTAAAATAGATGAACAACAGTTACACATATGAATGAATCTCACATACAATGCTGAGCAAAAGAAGAAAGCCACTTAAACACAAATTCATTGATTCCATTTATAAATTTCAAAACCATGCAAAACTAAAACCATGTATTCTTAGGTATCCAAATAAATGCATAATCATAGGGAAGAACAAAAACCTTTTAGCCAAACAATTCTGAATCAATTGTTTGCTTTGGGGAGGAGGGAGGAGCAGATAGGTAGCTTTAAAAGGTATAGGTACTAGGGTATTGGTAGTGTTATAATTCTTAAGCTGACTGGTGAGTGTCCTGGTGGTCACTGTATTATTACTCTTTATACCTTGTACACGTCATTATTGTTTATCTATTCAATATTTAATATGCAATAAAAATTTTGTAAAGGGAATTCCCTGGTGGTCCAGTGGTTAGGAATCCACACTTCCTCTGCAAGGGGCACAGGTTCAATCCCTGGTCAGGGGACTAAGATCCTGCAAGCCATGTGGTGTGGCCAAAAAAAAAATTTTTTTTAAATACAATAATTTTTGGCTGGGAGTTCATTAACCCTGGCCTAGTGATCCTCCCTCATGTGACCATGTCATTCTGTTCCAATCATGCAAAGAACCAGTGATAGCCAATGTCACTTAATATTATGAAATGACAACCTGAAAATCAAGAAGAAAGTGAAACTAAAGATGTTTCTTAGTTTAGTAATAATAAGCAAAAAAGATGGAAATAAAACATATACAAACTGCTAGAGGAAACTAACATTTATTGACTGTCTCTTACATGCTAAATAAAATTACTTTAATGCTGTTAATATCCATAGAATATTAAGGAAAGATGCAATCAGCAGAAATCAGGCCCTGAACAACTTAGGTGTTCCCTCTTCACCCTCTGCCTGTAGCCCAAAGATGGCTCTGCTTCTAATACCATCCCTTTTCAAGGGATTATATGAAATAATGAATTATTATTATTATATGAATAATAATCCTTTACTTTTTAAAATAACTTTAAAGTTTAGCATTCTGATCAGAAAGAATAAAATACCTAGGAATAAACCTATCTCAGGAGGCAAAAGACCTGCACTCTGAAAACTATAAGATGCTGATGAAAGAAATCGAAGATGACACAAACAGAAGGAAAGATATATCATGTTCTTGGATTGATTAGAGGAATCAATATTGTCAAAATGACTATACTACCCAAGGCAACCTTCAGATTCAATGCAATCTCTATCAAACTACCAATGGCATTTTTCACAGAGCTAGAACAAAAAATTTTAAAACTTGTATGGACATATAAAAGACCCCAAATAGACAAAGCAATCTTGAGAAAGAAAAATGGAGCTGGAGGAATCAGGTTTCCTGACTTCAGACTATACTACAAAGCTACAGTCATCAAAACAATATGGTACTGGCACAAAAACAGATATTTAGATCAATGGAACAGTATAGAAAGCCCAGAAATAAACCCACGCACCTATGGTCAATTAATCTAAACAAAGGAGGTACAAATATACAATGGAGAAAAAACAGTCTCTTCAATAAGTGGTGCTGGGAAAACTGGACAGCTACATGTAAAAGAATGAAATTAGAACATTTTCTAACACCATACACAAAAATAAACTCAAAATGGATTAAAGACCTAAATGTAAGGCCAGATACCATAAAACTCCTAGAGGAAAACATAAGCAGAACACTCTTTGACATAAATTGTAGCAATATTTTTTTGGATCCGTCTCCTACAGGAATGGAAATAAAAACAAAATAAACAAATGGGACCTAATTAAACTGAAAAGCTTTTGCACAGCAAAGGAAACCATAAACAAAATGAAAAGACAACCCACAGAATGGGAGAAAATATTTGCAGTCATGCAACTCATAAGGGATTAATCTCCAAAATATACAAACAGCCATGCAGCTCAATATCAAGAAGCAAACAACCCAATCAGAAAATGGGGAGATCTAAATAGACATTTCTCCAAAGAAGACACATGTGCTTCTCCAAGAAGCACATGAAAAGATGCTTCTCCAAGAAGCACATGAAAAGACGCTCAACATCACTAATTATTAGAGAAATGCATATCAAAACTACAATGAGGTATCACCTCACACCAGTCAGAACGGCCATCAGCAAAAAGTCTACAAACAATAAATGCTGGAGAGGATGTGGAGAAAAAGGAACCCTCCTACACTGTTGGTGAGAATGTAAATTGGTACAGCCACTATGGAGAACAGTATGGAGGTTCCTTTAAAACCTAAAAATAGAGCTACCATATGATCCAGCAATCCCACTCCTGGGCATATATCTGGAGAAAAACATAATCCGATCAGATACAAGCACCCCAATGTTCACTGCAGCACTATTTACAATAGAAACAACCTAAATGTCCATCGACAGATGAATGGATAAAGAAGATGTGGTACATATACACAATGGAATATTACTCAGTCATAAAAAATAATGAAATAATGCCATTTGCAGCAACATGGATGGACCTAGATATTATCATACTAAGTGAAATAAGACAAACAGAGAAAGAAAAATATCATATGATATCACTAATATGTGGAATCTTAAAAAATGATACAAATGAACTTATTTTCAAAAAGTAGAAACAGACTCACAGAATCAGAAAATAAACTTATGGTTACCAAAGGGGAAGGATAAATTAGGAGGTTGGGATTAACATATACACACTACTATATATAAAATAGATAATCAACAAGGACTACTGTATAGCACAGGGAACTCTACTCAATATTCTAATAACATCTATGGGGAAAAAATCTGAAAAAGAATAGATATATGTATATGTATAATTGAATCACTTTGTTGTACACCTGAAACTAACACAATATTGTAAATCAAGTATACTCCAAAATCAAAAATTTTAAAAATCCATTAAAAATAATAAAGTTTAGCATTCTGTTTAAGTGGTTAAGATGTTTAAAAAACCTACTGTTATAACACTTAAGTAGTCATTTATAGAATATTTTGTTTGTATTTGTTAAACATGTAATATTACGTTTTAAAAAAGCATCATCTTCAAATTGTTTTATGTGTATGTTTCACCTCTCCATCGGATTTATTCTCTCTTTTAGATGAGAGATCTTGTCAAATATTTGCCCTATCACCCAAACAAAGTACACTCAATATATCTGGAATCCAATTTAACAAATATTTATTTTTATCTAACATAGAAAACACTGTGATAAGCTTTCTGGAGCATTTAGAGAAGAATAAGACACGGTTATTGCTTTCAGTGAGATCAGAATCTAACTGAAGAAATATAATTGAAATGCCAAAAATAATCCAAGAATAATATAAAGCTGAATATTCATTTTATAAATATTTACTGTACCAGGCAGGGTCTGAATGCTGAGTCTAAGATGATGAATAAAACATAATCCCTGAATGAGCCTGAACTGGAAACACAGTCTGCTGTCCTCTGGGAAAAAAATGGAAGGGACCTTTAGCAGAGCTGGAAAGTAACACCATAGGGAACCTAAACTGAAGTTCTCCAGAGCACTTCCCAAAGCAGATGACTCGCGGAGGTTGATTATTAACCGAAGATTCTCAGAGCAAAGAGATGAGCACACAAAGTAGACAGCTTCCACCTAAGACCAGCAAAGTAACAGTTATGGTTACAGATAAAAGAACGGCTTTGGACTTTCTTTTGGCCAACCAGAACCATTGCCAACACTTCATATTATACCTGAATTAATGTTACAGATGAAATAAAACAACCTGTATCTAAGCTAAAAGAAAAGGCAGTCTGGGGCTTCCCTGGTGGCGCAGTGGTTGAGAATCTGCCTGCCAATGCAGGGGACACAGGTTCGAGCCCTGGTCTGGGAAGATCCCACGTGCCGCGGAGCAACTAGGCCCGTGAGCCACAGCTACTGAGCCTGCGCATCTGGAGCCTGTGCTCCGCAACAAGAGAGGCCTCGATAGTGAGAGGCCCGCGCACCGCGATGAAGAGTGGTCCCCGCTCGCCACAACTAGAGAAAGCCCTCGCACAGAAACGAAGACCCAACACAGCCTAAATAAATAAATAAATAAATAAATAAATAAAATAAAGGAATTCCTAAAAAAAAAAAAGAAAGAAAGAAAAAGAAAAGGCAGTCTGGCTACCTAGGGAATCATTGGGACGTGTTTTCTTGGTCAGGCCTGAAAAATCTTAGGTTATGGTAGTGAAATATATTCCACTCCCTTCTTACAATACTTCTAATTATTCTTGTTTATCTCACACTTAATGTTTATTGTCCAGTGTCTCAAATGTTTCAACCCAGCCACCGTCCCATCAGATGTTTCAATAAATAATTCAAAGACCCCTCCTCCCAAAAGGAATTACGCTGATGGACTCAAACTGAAAATCAGATACCCCATCTTCAAGAAGAATCAACGACAGAGGTGAAGGTCTGGACAATCCTTAATGATACCCTGCAGCTTTGACTGAGTGAGGAACAAGAGTGGAGACTGAGAAAGTAAGAAGTTCCCACACTCCCAGGAAAAGACTGATCTTTAGCCATGGTAACAAGAAGCCACCAGAACGGCTTTTAAATTCATTCAATCAATAAACAACTTGCCTTACTGAATGCATTTAGAAGGCAGCCGATCAGTGATAGTCCTTGCTTCTGAAGTAGGCAATTAGGAACAAATCCGGTCCAATAAATACACCTCTGAAGACCAACTAACAACAGTAGTCACACCCAAGTATCCATATCTCTACAGATGACATAGGCCTACTCAAGTTTTTGAATATCTGCCCATCCCTGAACTCCAGGCATCCCTAAAACCCTATAAAAGATCAGTAATTTGCTCTGCTTGGAGAGATTTCCCCTGATCCTTTACAACAGTGAGCAATAAATTAAATTTTGTTTTTTTACTTTGGATAGTGAATGATGGTCTCATCATCTTTTGATACCCATTAAACACTGCTTTTAATAAATGCAAAAATCTTTAGAGACCTTTTGCTTTTACACATTTCCCTAGACGGTACAAAAAAAATCACAACTTAGATTAGCCTTGTTATGCAGAACTAACACAGACATTTAGCTTTAAAATAAAAAAGAAGTATGGTGCTAAACATCTATTTTTTTAAATAGCAAAAAAATTTAAATTATCGAATCATTCAAGTCAGTATTTTCTGGCTGAATATTCTGGGGTCACAATCAACCAAGATTTTATTCTGGCAAATTTCTTGAAAAATAGTTTTTATGCTTTCCAAGTAAGTGCTTTCACATAGCTGTGTTATAAGATTTTTTTTTTTTTTCCAGATGATGTGAAAATTCCTCTAAGTCATGTCTGCAATTTCAGCAGAACTTGGAGCACAGGCAGTAACATCCTAACCAGCACACTGGGAAAAGAAGACTCGGCTTCCCTGGTCCTAACTGCATCCTCGTCAGGTTTGACAGGATGGAAAAAAGCTCCCTTTCTGAACGCCTTGCTCCACAGGGCTCTGGCATGCCATGCCTCCAATGAGGCAGGCAGTCATTTCATCTTCTGTGCTTACTGGCCTGGAGCCCAAGCATACCTGTCCAGAGAATTAATCATAAATATGGATTTAGGAAAGTGTATCAATTTTAAGACCCTACAACCTAAGCTATAATAGCATAACACACTATTGTATCACAAAAAGACAATCACGGGGCTAAAAAGGAATCTCAAAAAATCACCTGTTTCAACTTCCTTCCTTCACCATATTAATCAACTCCCAAAGTTAAAGTAGCTATTTTTACAACTAGAAAAAAAATTCTTAGAACTGTAGGTCCTCCCTTTACATTTCCTTTATCATTCTCTTCACACTTTCCATTCAACCCAAGCTGACAGACAGAAACCAATTACGAGACAGAGGCAGAACAGTCACAGAAAGAATAAAGAGATCCTTACTTTCCAGTTGGAATCTGGTGGACTTAAATCCTGAGGAATGAGGAAAAAATGTGAGTGAAGTCAGGCAACCTGTTAAAATCTCCTGGTTGCTTAGATATTTCCTTTGAGATGCCATCTGGGAATAGGATTGACTCAATGTCGTAATAAAAGACATAACCGCACCATTTAATAGGGGCCTACTATGTGCCAGGTATTATATCTGCTGTGCAAAGAGGAATCATTATCCTCATTTTACAGGCAAGAACAATAAGACCCCCCAAGGAATTAGGTAACTTGCCCAAGGCTAAGCCAATTAACTTGCTCAGCTATTGGGTGGGTATCCTGGGATTCCAATTATGGCCAGGTTGCCACCATATGGCTACATTTTCCTTACTTAGAAGAATGACTCCAAGGAATGAGTTGGGTATTAGAATCATGGTAGAGACTCAATGCTAGATTCCACAGGATCTGATCCACTCAGTGACACCCTAAGAGACTCACTGCCCCAGTAATTCACAGCTATTAGAGATGATGACATTAAAATGGTAAGACAATAATAGCACCTTACATGCATTACCTCATTTCATCCTTATAACAACCCACAAAGCAGGTCTATTCTTAGCCTCTTTTTACAGCTGAGAAAACAGATGAGAGATTACCTTGATCAAGGTGACACAGGCAGTGAGTGGTGGCAGTGAGTGGTGGAAATCAAAGCTCAAGCCCTGGGCTTCCCTGGTGGCGCAGTGGTTGGGAATCTGCCTGCCAATGCAGGGGACATGGGTTCGAGCCCTGGTCTGGGAAGATCCCACATGCCGCGGAGCAGCTGGGCCCGTGAGCCACAATTACTGAGCCTGCGCGTCTGGAGCCTGTGCTTCGCAACAAGAGAGGCCGCGATAGTGAGAGGCCCGCGCACCGCGATGAAGAGTGGCCCCCACTTGCCACAACTGGAGAAAGCCCTCGCACAGAAACGAAGACCCAACACAGCCATAAATAAATAAATAAATAAAATTTTAAAACAAAACAAAAAAAAAAGCTCAAGCCCTTCCACATTATATGACACTGCATCAGAGGAATGTGTCAGATCTCTCAAGTTTGTTGGGAGTGGGAAAAATGTTGAAAATCATCGTTCTATAGAATAAAATGAACTCTTCAGTCTGGTCGGCAAGACCCTTCATGATCTTGTCACAATCTGTAGTTTTCAACCTTATTTTCCATCACTCCCTTTCATAAAGGCTATGCTCCAGAAATTTTCTTAGTATTTCTGTAAATACCCTGAGTCTTCTCATTTACTTAATGCTACTTCCTTTTTGCTGAAGTGGCATTTTCTGTGGATTCCACAAAACAAAATTTTATCCATTATAAAGGTTCCCTCCCTACCTAGAAATATACTCTCCCACTATTGAACTTCCGTAGCACTTAGTCCTTCTCTCAGGACCTATTCACGTCCTTGACTGGATTCCTACTTGACTTCAGTAGGCACAGATTCCATATAAACTCTGTGGAACAAATGCAATTTGGAGGCAAAACACCTGGCTGGAAGAAACATGAAGATCTAATGAAACCAGAGAGAAGAGGCAGCTTTAAGCCTCCAAGAACTGCTATCCTGAAAACTATGAGCCTCACTAAGAGCAAAACAAAGTGTCAAACTTATTCTTGTAAAACACAGTGGTTAGGATTGTAGACTGGATCTGGACTCCGTCTTGCTGAGTGGACTTGGACCAGCTACTCAACTTCTCTCCAGGTTGAGTGCCTCATGTGTAAGTGGGAACTAACAGTATAACTTACCTCACTGGGCTGTGTTAAGTACTCAGTGAGTTCATACATGTAAAGTACCTAGTACAGTGCATGGCTCAGAATAAATGCTATATAAATATTTGCTATTACCATTTTGGAAACTCTTAAATATATATATTGAAAAAGTGGCTCAGAACACCAAACCTCAAGAAGGGATCTGTCAGAGACGGAAAATTTTCAGAATGAACAATTTAGGTGATAAGGAGATAAGCCGGCTTTTAATATAAGAGAGCCAGTACTCTTTTCCTCTCAAAAGTTGCAGATCAAGAGGAGATAAAGCTGAACACTATAAAATCACAAAGTCAAATTATGGCAGAAAGAGGCAAATACAGACTTCTAGGTAAAATACAGAGATATTAGAACACAGAGTGCACCCAGGAACATGAAAGAGACTGTTTTAGGCTGAACAAATGTAAAAATAGATAGCTTCTAACTTAAAAAGACTAATTCAAAATTAGCTATTTGGACTTGGAATACAATTTTTAAGGAAAACAACATTTCATGTATTGCCTGGGTTCTCTGGCTAACCCATAAAAGCCAATTTAACTTAATATTACCTCAGCAGCAATTATAGATTTTAATATTAAAGACTGTTTTAGTTGCCAAATAATGTTACTATTAGCATATACATTATTAATTAGGTACAACAATGCTTTGTAACAAATCATCTTTACTGTAGGAGTGGGAATTCACAAAGTCAACTATTAGAAATGCAGGAAGGGATTTGAGTGATAGCTAGGGCCACTCTACTTCCTGGTTTGTCCCGGATAGTCATGGTATGCTTGTGACTCTAATCGTAATTATTAACAGCTCCCTTTCATTCTCGAAAGTGTTCTGGTTTGGACTAAAATTATATGGTTACCTTAGTGTTAGTATCTTCACCCTTGTGTTACAAGTGAGGAAACCAAGCCACAGAGCAGGGCTGTGCCTTAGACAAAGTTATGGACTTAGGAAGGGACCAGAATTAGAACCCAGAAGTATCTAGGAGTCTTCCTATTACACTGCCTGGACTCACCAGTAACAAGGTAATGGCAGTGTCTGCTATGGGCAGGATTTGGACAGCAGCAATACACATGAGATATAAAGTCTATGCGAGCAAGGCTCTCCCCATCCTCGAGGAACTTCACAGGGTCAGGAGCTGAGGGCTGAGAGATTTAGGGGATCTCTGTGTACCTAAGCCTGGCCTAGTTCTCTGTGCACTTGTGGTTTCTTGTCCACCACCCCTACTGATGTGGGAAAGATTATGAGAGAAATAAATTCATTTTGGACATGTTAAATACTCTGGTTCTGTGAAATCCAAGTTGTGGGTTCAGTGGGCTAATTTGACACAGATGAAAAATTCTGTTCTAAAGCCAGTGACTGTACCCTTAGCCACAGCTAGCAGTCTCACAAATGCTGACTGATGGCATAGAAGGAAGAATGGGTAATCAGCATGGTCAGCTTGGTGCTGACCCATCCTTAATGTTGAAAAAAAAAAACCCCTTAAAATGCAGTGTGGTTGGTGGTATACTAAATATGGATGCCTTTTGCACATTACTCCAGCCTTGACATATTCCAACTACTCTGATTGCTCTTGGGCACCGGGCGGGAACATGAGTAAGAGTATAATCCATCACACCTACTGACTGTGGTTCAGTGGCCTTAATGACACATAACAAAAACACATTTGTTAGGTTCCTTCTAGTTTCAAGACACATAATAAATACCTAAACAACGAAATGTGTGTGTGACATGTAAGTAGATTTTTAAAGTTAAACAATAGTTTCAAAAAATGGAGTCAGTGTGCACTTAAGATGAACAAGACATGAACTCAACTATTCTAAGTCTCAAACAATTTCAAACTCAAGTTTACTTTTTACTTTTCACTTTAAGTAAGAAATAGTCAGCTACAGGACCAAAATTAGGAAGTCAATATGCTCTGAAAAACCTTAATTTAAAAAACTCCTGGGGCTTCCCTGGTGGCGCAGTGGTTGAGAATCTGCCTGCCGATGCAGGGGACACGGGTTCGAGCCCTGGTCTGGGAAGATCCCACATGCCGCGGAGCAACTAGGCCCGTGAGCCACAATTACTGAGCCTGCGCGTCTGGAGCCTGTGCTCCGCAACAAGAGAGGCCAAGATAGTGAGAGGCCCGCGCACCGCAATGAAGAGCGGCCCCCGCTTGCCACAACTAGAGAAAGCCCTCGCACAGAAATGAAGACCCAACACAGCCATAAATAAATAAATAAATAAAATAAAATTTTAAAAAAAAAGAGTAAAAAACTCCTTACTATGTAAAAATTCAAACATACACAAAAGTTCACAGAATAGTACACATTATCCCCACAGCAGTCTCACATTCCATCCTTCAGCTTCATCAATTTTCAACTCATTTCCAATTCCCTTTATCTAAAGCCAACCTTGCACTTTCCTCGGATATCAAGTCATGTCATCTCTAAACATTTCAGTAAATCCTTATAATTTTGACTGAACCCTGATAGAATTTGTGGTATTTTGTGTTTTATTTTTCATTGCCTTTTATTTTATTTCTTTTTTAAAATAATTTTAAATACCTAGGTCAGTGAAAGAGAGAAAATTTGAGCAAGGAGAAGAAAATTTAGATTTTTCAGTTTTTCTGGAATTTCTAGTACCTAAATACAGTTGTAAACTTTTCTCTTCCTGAAGGGGGTGACAGAGCTAGCAAGATACAGTCATTCAGTTTAACAAATACTAATTGAGCACTAGGAATGGGGCTGGGTGCTAGAGATTAAAAAAATGTGTAAAACAAAGACCCTTTCTCTAGAATGGGTGAGACAGACACAGGAACAGATAATGTCAATGTGAAGTAGAAAAGCTAGGATAATGGTATTCACAAGGTACCATGGGAACAGAGAATAAAGGCACCAAATTAGGTATTCAAGAAAGGCTTCCAGGAAGATGACATCTGAGTAAATGCAAAAATACTGCAAAGAACTGTCATGATGTCACTATAATAAATTCAATATCAAGTTTCTTTCAAATGGATTTCCTTCATTCAGTTGGTTGGGGAAATTAGGTGGTGTGGGGAAATTTCCTTAAAGAATGTTAGTCTGGGAAGAGAGTAAAATATCAAGAATTCAAAAAACAACCACTCTATCATGTCTTGTGGAGAATACCAAAAGAAAAAAGTCTTGGTCTCTCCCTTCAAGGAGGTAGGAATCTAGGCAGAGAGAAATTAAACAGGCATTAGAAAATTTTACTATATAATATTCAATCAAAATATAGAGTCTAGTTATGGGAAGACTGGTGTGGACTGAAATATTTGAGTAAGGGCTGGGACTTAAACCAAGGTTTTGAATATAAATTTAATCCAGATCCAAAAAGGAAGTCAGGCAAGTAAAGAATATTAAAAGATGAGTCTTAAGTGGTGAAGGAGTCTTTGTCTCTAAAAAGTCCATATTTAGGGACTTCCCTGGCAGTCCAGTGGTTGAGACTTCGCCTTCCAATGCTGAGGGCGTGGGTCGATCCCTTGTCGGGGAACTAAGATCCCACATGCCTCATGGCCAAAGAAACCAAAAAAAAACATAAAACAGAAGCAATATTGTAACAAATTCAATAAAGACTTTAAAAAATGGTCCACATCAAAAAAAAAAAATCTTAAAAAAAAGTACTTATTTATTCTGTCCATCTTTGGATTGAGTGAAGTAGGCAGGGGAAGGTCAAGATTTTTTATCTCAATCTCAGTCTCTAAAGAGATGTGTGAATGCGTGTGCTCATGTATGTGTTATATATGTTAGTGTCAGAGCATGAAGATTTGATTTGACAATTTACAATCTGATTCTAAGCTATTCCACTGAAATAATGCACAATGTCAGGTGCAAAAACAAAGACCTACTCTGGCAGATTATCTGATTCTTAGGGAGAAAATAAAAACTAAAACCCATAAAAATGAAAGTTGTAAAAGACACATAAGAAAATTCAATCAATACTATAAAATTAAAAAAAAATCCAACTGTTATTCAGAGATTAATGGCCGACCATTTACAATTCCATGTTAATAACAATGACAACAACAATAGTGTCAGCTAACACGCATATAGCATCTACTATGAAGCAAGCTTTATGTAATTAATTCATTTAATCCTCAAAAGTGACTATGAGTTAGGTAATACTATAGATCTTCCTTGACTTATGATGAGGTTACATCCCAAAAAACCATGATAAGCTGAAAATGCTGTAAGTCGAAAATGCACTTAATACAACTACCCTACTGAATATTGTAGCTCAGCCTAGTCTGCCTTAAACACACTCAGAACACTAACATTATCCTACAGTTAGACGGGCAAAACCATCTAACACAAAACCTATTTTATAATAAAGTGTTGAATAGCTCATGTAGTTTACTGAGTCCTGTACTGAAAGCTAAAAACAGAATGGTTGGGTACAGAATGGTCTGAAGTGGATCGGTTTATCGGTTGGTTGCCCTCATGAACACGTGGCTGACTGGGAGCTGTGGCTTGGTGCCACTGCCCAGCATCATAAGAGAGCATCATACCGAATATCACTAGCCCAGGAAACGATCAAAATTCAAAATTCGAAGTACGGTTCCTACTGAATGCGTTATCGCTTTTGCACATCATAAAGTTGAAAAATTGTAAGTCGGACTGTCTGTATCCCTCCCACTTTATAGAGGAGGTAACTGAGACACAGAGAGATTAATAATTACTCTCCTCAACTCTAGTTTTTCAAACTTTACTGGTCAGAATTTAGGTCAGAGGTTAACAAAAGACATATAGGAATGCTGTGAGCGTAAGGTTGAAATCTAATATTTTTATGAATTCAGAAAAATTTCTTATATCCTTCATGAACATAAGAGAAATGATGCATGATAGTATGTTGGCACAGAACCATAAACATAAACATCAAATCCATCCATGAAGTGAAGAGGTAAAGTTACAAATAGGAACTTGCTCTAAAAATGGCATGCTTACAAACAGACCAAAGAATAGTCTCTTAGATATTTCCCATAGGATTGAGGAATGCATCTTTTTCATAATACTTACACACATGGAGAACATAAATTATAATAAATGACCATATCATATGTAGCAATAAAGATAGCCAGTAGTAAAAATGCATTTGAAGTAACTGTTGTCCCTACTGAATAGTAGAAAAATATTACTCCCGAGGTGGAATTAGTTGCTTTTTCTTCCAAGCTCTGACAGCAAATTACGCGTAGCTATTCCCAGCATTTATATTCTATTACAATATAATATAGTTATTTGTTCTTGTAGTAGTCTTCCCTCCAGGCTATGAGTCCTTGAGGATAGGGTCTGAATTTATTCATCCTGGGATTTAAAGCCCATCCCTGCATCTAGTAGAATGAAGGTTTATTGAATGAATAAATGAATGAATGATTTGATAAGTGACTTTTAACAAAATCTTGGGCGCTATAAAGCATTACAGAAAAGTTAAAAATATCAATTAAGTCCTAAGGGTTTTTGTTATTTTATGAGTGGATTCTTGTCTCCTCTGTCTGGCATTTAAGGCCTTTCTACATTGGCCCTAATCCACCTTCTTAACCTCATCTTCTCTTCTTTTAGTTAGATCCTCTGTATGAATTACTTGCTCTTTCTGGCATAAGCTCTGTGCTTTCTCATCTCTATGCTTTTACTCAGTAACCTCCAAAAGTTTTAGCTTATGCAGCCCTTGCAATATAAATGAGTATACTTACATAACACTGTGCTAATGTTTACTGTAAAGCAATCATAAAAATAGGAGAAAATAGACATTTTAAGCAAATGAGGTAGACATATATAAATAGAAGTTTTAATCTTCTCTTTCTGTACACAATGCATTGTTTTGCACGTACTTCACTTTAAAAATCACTGATTTATATCAGAAGGACAAATCTCAGAGAGTATTTGTGAGAATGAAGTAAATCTGTACATGTAAAGCACTTAGAACAATGTTGGTCATACAGGAAACACAGTAAATGTCAGTGAATTTCGTTAACATCATTATCATCAATGCAGTTTCTTTCCACATACTTATCCTCCAGCTCCACTCCTACAAACCCCCTGAAGGCCAAATTCAAATGTTATCTTTTCAAAGAATTATTTGAATGCATCTCTTAAGTTAGGATTTCTCACTGTAGGAGGTACCAAATCCTACAGAGCTTAGCAAGAAGCCATGGCTAGGAAGCCAAAATAAAGCTGGAACAGTTGAAAAAAAATTTAGGATGGGTTTATGGAAAATGAGGTAAATGAAAAAAGATGTGATTATTAACCCAAAGAAAAGTAAAATACACAAAAAGGAAATATAATACACTATCCGGCTCTATAGTAAACAATGTTTAGATAGACCCAATAATAGAAACACTGACTACTAATTTAACCCAAAACTGTGATATAACCATATGGGAAAGATGCTGCATTATAACAGCCTCCAAATCCTCAACTTTTATTAGCATAAGTCTAAAGAAGATTAATCATGAACTAGAAATTTAGGCATATTACTTTAAAACTTTAGATAAATACCAGAAGAAATTTAAGAACAATAGGGAAAAAGAGAAGATTTTCTTTCTAGAAGCTTCTAGAAAGATAAAAGTAGTTTTGTACCACGAGATCAGCAGTGAGAATGGCATGTGTTGTTCTTTTCAATGGTAGTAGGAGAAATTAAAAAGCAAGGAAGCAATGCCTTCAAAATTCTAAAAGAAACAATTCTATATCCAGTCAAGCTATTCATGTAAAAGCATTTTACAAAATGCAAAGACTCAAGAATTTTTCTCCTATGCAGCAGTCTTTCTCAAGAATTTATCTGAAGATGTGTTCATACAAAAGAAGAGAACAAATAAAAGGGAAGACATAGAATCCAGGAAACTGGAAATTCAACAGTTCTATTGATCAAATCATATTAAAAGTTATTGGTTTTAAGAAGATCAAATCAATAAGAAGGCATTCAGCTGATTTTTGAAATGTTAAAATATTTCTTATGCCTTTAGATTTACAGTTACACTTTTACATCAATCTGAGCATAAAAGAGATTGCAAGAGGTTTTAACTCTTACCTGTAACACAGCAGCAAATAAGTATACTACTACGAAGATTACAGTTAAAGAAGTGTGACCACTTTTCATCAAATGAATAGTGTAGAGGAAAATTAAATGCCCAGGTATCACTAAAAGCAGTAGAACTTGAGCAGACTTATTATTTACTCCTGTAATATAAAATGTAAAAGTTGTTAAAATCATATTTTGGTGAATAATAGGTCACAGTTGTTAAAATTTGAGGATTACTTCTAGTTACTGTATTGCATAGAATCACATAAAATTCAATTGCTAAAAATAAATTTTAACTATTTACAATTCACTTAATTTTTAAAAATTCTCCCTATATGTTATATATTAATTAAATAAAAGGTGGTTGATAAAAACTTGCTATGCAGAACACTTGTCAAACTATAATATCTATTATAAAAACAGAGGAAAGACAAAAGAAAAAACATGAAGTTCTTAAAGTACTGAAATGTGTTTTTTTCCCTACATCATTTAATTCCTTTTTATTGATCATTTTAATGACTAAATGACATCTCATGATCTTCTAATAGAGGACCTTTGGTTATGAAATGTTTTAATTCTATTTTTCCTTTAGAATTCTTTCATTGCAATTAAAAGACTGGGCATTTCTGATCCTCATTCAAAAGTTACATTTATTACATTACATTTATTTTCGTCAGAAAAAAAAAGTTGTCAAGAATTTAAAATTGTGGTTTAGGTTTTTGGATATCATATGCCTGGGACATAATAATGTCCTTGTAACTGAGGTTATCCCCTCTCATTCTGCTTGTTTGGGATCAAATGCCTACATTTAGAAAGGTCCAAAAGATTAATATACAAAAGACAGATGGTATATCTGTCTCCCTAAATCACCTAACACTGCTTTCTTATATGCACAAGGTTCCTCTTTCCTGACTCCTAAAACAAGATATCCCAGAGAAAGAGAAAAGAGAAAAACTATACAAAGTTCCTCAGCAACTGCAGAATTGATCCAAATTCTTTTTTTGTTGTTGTTCACTGAGATTTAGTGAACAAAATCTATTCTAGTATTTAAAATCTATTTAGCTCTCAGAAGTGGAAAACTATGTGATATTCACAAAAAAAATATGTATTCAACAAATGTTGCCTGCCTATACTCATAGAGAGCAATAGTTCCTGAAATAAAATATGCAAAAATCCACAAGCACCTACCTGGACCAAAAAAAGTTCTAAATGGGTAGTAACCACCTTTGGGTTCATCAGGCAGTTCTCCTGGAATGCTGTGTAAATGGAGATAAGTAGAAATCCTGCTAGCCTGAATGGCTACCAAATTACCACCAATACCTGAAACATAAGGAAAATAAACAAGGTAGTTTTCTTCATATTTTAAATAATGTGCATACATTCAACCAAATACAAGCCTGTTTATGTCACATCCTGGGCCAAGAAAACAAAGAAACAAAGAATTCTTCTGAAATGTTGATTTATTAAATGTTGAGGTAGATATTCCAAAAGCATAAAATCACTGCTGTAAAAGACTCATTCATTATTCTTTCAAATCTAACTCACTGTTTGGTCTGAAAGCAGAGTAAGTAATTTTTTAAAATTACTATCACAACCAAGATATAAAACTAGGTAACAAGATATTTCATGTTTATCATCTTAATGACAGGGAAAACAAGCTAGATTTACTCAAATAGACAAGGCTTGATACGTGTCTTCTCAGGTTACTAAAGAAATGGGTATAAGACACTGAAAAAAATACTCAAGAAAGTCATCTTTTAACCTAGATTATCCTCTCATATACTCAGAGGAAGGGGAGTTGATGCCTAGAAGTAAAATGAATTCCAAAGGGTGGTAAGTGCCCCCAAGGTAAGTTAGGACACCCAAACTCTTTCTCCTTTGACAGATTATGGGAGGAAGAGGTAGTAGTCATAAAAGCAAGTAGGAAGGAAACAACTGAAAATTTCAAATTCTTTAATGCTGAGTGTGGGCTAACATAACCATTTAGAACACCTGGGAACCCTAGACACAAGGGGAGTCTACATTCACGGGTCAACTATTTCTGCAAGCCTCCCCTGGGCACTTGTGAGACAGACTGAGGTAGGACAGAACACTTGAGAGAGCCGACCTCGGTGGCACACAGCAAGAAATCACATCCATTTCTGACTCCCTCTCTCATATGAAACAAAAGCTGCTTGAGGTGATGAAGGAAACACTCCAGCTACCCGACCCCAGGCAAAGATCAGCTGCCACTGGAGGAAGAGTAGAAGCAAAAGCTGTCTGCTGCTGGAGAAGTGGAAGGAACTCTTCCTGCTTAAGACCAATCTGAGTAATTGATTGGTCTTAAGAAACATTGAGAAGGCCTCACCTCTGTGGACCAAATGCATAGGAACTGCCTAAGATTGAGACTAGTGCAAGAGAATCCCAAACCCCATCCCATGCCTTGCACCATGTAACAAGCATCAGCAACCTACCATGAGAAGAGAAGCAAGAGCACAGATAGTTAAGCCTTTCATGCTCCAGACATACAGCGCTCCAAGCTTCACACGGAGCATAAGGTAGCAGGAGCTCATTGATACATCTGAAGTCAGTGGTGCACTGAAGGTAACTATAACAACCACAAAAACCAGACCCAGCTCAACTACTGATGAGACTCACACAGTCCTCCATACTAATGACCTAATAGAAGAAAACGCCTGCCTTTAAGGCATAAATAATATTTATCTCAATCTCCAATGTTCTTTTATACACAATGTCCAGCATTTGATAAAAAATTTCTGAGACAGTAAAAAGCAATAAAGAAAACAGACTACTGTCAGGAGTTAAGAAGCCAATAGGACCAGATTCAGAGAGGACTCAGGTGTTGAAACTATCTGACAAGAACTTTAAAATTACTATGATTAATATGTTAAAGGATCTAGTGGGAAAGAGGTTACAATATGCATTATTAAAAGATGGGAACATAAATAGGTTAAAAGTAAAGGTACAGAAAAAGATATACCATATAAACACTAGTGAAAAGAAAGCTAGAGTGGCTGTATCAATATCAGAAAGATGAAAAAAAAGACTTTATAACAGGGGATATTACCAGAGAGAAAAACAAACATTGAATAATGGCTGAGGAGGTCAACTCATGAAAAAGACATAACAATCCTAAATGTAGTTGCACCTAAAAATAGATCTTCAGAATACCCACAGGAAAAACTGATGAAACTGAAAACAAAAACCAAAACAAAAACCCCAGACAAGTTGGTATTTATACTTGGAGACTTTATCACTCTTGTCTCATTAACTGGTAGAATACACAGATTTTTAAAAAATCAAAACTATACAGAAGATTTTAACAATAATAACAACCAACTTGATCCACAGGACATTTATAGAACACAACACCCAACAAAAGCAGAATACATATTCTTTACAAATATACTCATGGAACATTCAAGCAGATAGACCATACTATGAGCCATAAAACAAGTCTCAATAAATTTGAAAAAACTGGAACACATAAAGTATGTTTTCTGGCTACAACAGAAAAGATAGATATCTGAGAATTCCCCCAAATGCTGGAAAGCAAACAATACACTTCTAAATAACCCACAGGTCAAAAAAGAAATCACAAAGGAAATTTTAAAATATTCTGAATTTAATGAAAATGAAAACACAACATACTGAGATTTGTGCACACAACATATTGAGATAAGTACTGCACATAAAGCAGTCCTTAGAAATTCACAGCATTAAATCTTATATTAGAAAAGAAGAATTATCTATTATCAATGATCTAAGGTTCCCATCTTAAGAACCTAAAAAAAAAAAAAATTAAACTGAAAGAAAGCATAAAGAAGGAATAAGAAGTATAAGAGCATAAATCAATGAAATAGAAAACAGAAACAATAGAGAAAAGAAATGAAACCAAAAGCTGGTTCTTTGAATAGATCAAGAATAAAAGAAGACACAAATTTCAATATTAAGAATGAAAGAGGAGTCATCACTACAGACAATGCAGGATTAAAAGAATAATATGGTTATACCATGAACAGCTTTATACCAGAAAATAACAGCTTGGGTGAAATTTTAAAATTCCTTGAAATACACAAACTATAAAAACTCACTTGGCAAGAAATAGATAACATGAATAGCCCTGTATCTATGAAGCAGTAGTTCTCAGCTGGGGGTGATTCTGCCACCAATAATCGACCCCCAATCAAAAAAAAAAAGAGATTTGGCAATATCTGGAGACATTTTTGGTTGTCGTAATTTGGGATGTTTCATTGGCATCAAGTGGGCAGAGGCCTGAGATGTTGCTAAACAACCCACAGTGCACAGGATGCCCCCCCACAATATGAAATTATCTGGCCCCAAATATCACTAGTGTCAGGATTGAGAAACCCTATATTGAGGAAATTGAATTCATAGTTAAAAACTTATTCATGAAAAAAAACCTTCAGGGCCTGATGCCTTCACTATCTGGAAACTGAGAGAACATGCCTTTAAATAACTTGTGAATTAAAGAAGAAATCATAATAGAAATTTTTAAACATTTGTATTTGAATGGAAATTAAATATTACATACAAAAGCAAGTGGGGGTGCAGCTTAAGCAGTAATGAGAAGCACACTTAAAGTCTTAAACGCATATACTTAAAAAATAAGGAAGACTTACTGACCTAATCATCCATCTCAATAAGTTGGAAAAGATAGAAATATAAACACAAACTAGAATAAGAAAAGTAATGAAAGAGAAAAAAGTAAGAAGATCAATAAAGCTAAATATCAGTTATCTGAAAAGAAAAGAAGAGTAGGGACAAACAATAGGGAAAAAAAGGAAGTCATAATTCCAATTACTACCAATATTTAAAAAATAAGATTATGAACAACTTTATGCCAATAAACTTGAAAATTTAAATGTGAAAATATTCTAAAATATATATAACTTAACAAAATTAACTCAAGAAGAAATACAAAATCTGAATCATTCTATGACTAAAGAAATTAAATCTAAAATTTTAAATCTTCTTCAAAAAACCACCAGGTCCACATAAGTTGTTTGCTTTGTTGTTGTTGTTTTTTTCAAGTGAGTTCTACCAAATATTTAAGTAACAAATAATAATAAAAAGAATAAATTACAAAATCTTACATTACTTTACATTATAAAGTGTATGAGTAAGTATATCTAACTCACATAATGAGACTAGCATAACTCTGAGTTCAAAATCCAACAATGACAATATGAAAAATGAAAATTATAAGCCAATCTTATGAATAAAAATAAATGCAAAAAAGATATCAAACTGTTGGCAAACCAAATCCAGCAAAATGTTAAATGTGTAATACACCACAACAAAACTGCATTTATATTAGGAATGTAAGGCTGATTTAATAATTGAAAATAATATAATACGGTACATTAACAAATAAATGAAGGAAAAAATAATATGATTATATGAATAAATGCAGAAAATTTGATAAAATTCATCATTTTATTATTTATTATTAAAAACTCTTAGCAAACCAGGAATTGAGGGGTACTTTTTTAACCTGATAACTACACATGCACACACGCACGCATACACATGAAATCTGTGATATACAAAAGAGGTACTGCAGATCAGTAAAGAGTGGTATAGATTTTTCAATAAATAGTACCAAGACAGTTATTAATATGCCAAAAAAATACCATGAAGTTGGACCCCTATTCTCCTACTATACACAAAAATCAGTTCCAAGTAGATTAAAGGCATCATGTGAAAGGCAAAATAATTAACATAATTAGTATAGAAACTTATTAAAGTTTTAAGCTCTCATGAAGTTAAAACCCCATCATGATCTCAGCATGATCACTGGTTATATTTTTAAACTACAGCAGAATTATTACCTTGGAATAGCTTCCCTTAATGTCAGAAATGCTTTCTCGCTATCATGACATACTCTATACTTCTATTAAGAGCAAGTCTATCAGCATTTCTTTTAAATTACTTAAATTCCTCACAGATAACTGCACTACTAGAGCTAGTAGAGAGCATTTAAAGATTGTCACATAAATTAATAACATTAATAAAAAACAGATTTCCAACATACTAAATAATTAGAGCTTTCAGTATCCATAAGACCTAATTTCTAAGTGCCTTATTGCTAGAATGAGCTCCACTGATAATAGAAAGTTTGATAGTATGAACAAATTCAGAAGGTTCATCAAAGGACTGCTTTAAAATCCAACTTCATGTTTTATTAAATTTAGAAATATATGTTTCCAGCAAATGTTTAGCATAGAATAGATTTCACACCATAGAATATATTTCAAATTATGTCAATAATTCTTTTGGGCATTCCTAAGGGAACCTGAAGTAAAAGTTCATTTTGTTCAAAAGCAAAGCCTTATAATCAACAGCACAGCAGATCTAGTATCTTCCATATATACCTACATATTTTGGCCATCTCCACACATCTCTGCATTTTCACCTCTCCTCCTTTCATGACTCCTTATCGGAACTCACTCACAGGAACTGCTCTTTTAGTTTCAAGAAATGCAAAGGGATAGGGGAGATGTGTCTTCCATTTTTTTCTTCTTTTTTTTTTTTTTAAGAAGAACTACATGTAAGCCCCTCAGAGTGAAGACCCTTTCCTCTAAATGAGGGCAGGCACATTCACCTCTACCACTTCCTTCCAATGTACGTGTCAGCAACCTGATGAGTGACTTACAAGGTCTGCAAATTTTCTGCTTCCCTTACCCTAGATCATGCATTCTTAGTGGGGACAAAAATTTGTTTCTTGGGAAAAAAATTTTTCATTCATTTTATGTATAAAGCACGGATATACATACAGTATAGAAATGGATAAATTGGATATCTGTGATATTAAAATTTCATGGGTGGGAACATTTAGGGGAAAACATGTTTTAAATGGCTCCCTCAGAGTGTCAAAATGAAAAAAAGGTTGAGAAACACTGCCTCGATCGGAACTTCCCAAACCAGGATGCCTGGAATAGTTTACAGCTGTGTCAAGATACTGACCTTCGAAGCTCTGCAGGGCCAGGATGGTTGCCTCTGGTTCCAAGTGGCCTCCTTCTTCTCACTAGTGTGCCATCTAATATTACAATTTTCTGTGTGTGCCACGACATGCAACAGGTTGGGAAATCTATCCACCTTCTTGGGACAACTGAGAATGTCATTATAGGTAAGGCCCTTCACCTTAGTCTCTCTTCAGGACTCCTTTTCTTACCACGTTGAAGTAATAAGGGGTATCCTTTTTTTCCAAGGCTACTTTGTAGCCCATCATTCTGTGGACTTTGCCCCTTCCTTCTTCACCATCTCTCATGCATCCTCCGTCTTTCCTTTTCTATTACTCCTTTGTCTCCTTGTCAATAAACATATCTATATCCCTCCTACCTAGGAAATTCTTCATTTGGACTCCTAGCTGTTATTCTAATTGTATTCTTTTCATAGTCAACCATTTAATAAGAAATCTAAAAGCGCTACTTCCAGGAGTTTTATTTTGTACTAAATATTTAATAGATACAGAAATAATATTTATAAAATACATATAAGCTATAAATAACCATATTGCAAAAACACCCATATACCCATCACCCAGTTTAAGAAAAGGAATACAGCATGACTTTTACATTTGAAGTACCCTATGTGCCCTCCCCAATCCCATGCCCTTCCTCGTCAATCAGAGTAACTATCCTGAATTGTGTTTTTCATTCTCTTGTTTTCCATGTTATGACCACATATATGTGTATTCCTAAACATGCTTTTGAACTTTATAGAAATGGGATAATTCACAAATATTAATTTCCTAAAATTCATCCTTGTTGTTATGTGAAATGTAATTCTTTAATTTTGATTGTTCATAACATTCTATCTAAGGCTATACCTTCATTTATTTAGACATTGCTTCTACTCAACAAAAACTGAACTCTCAAATGACTTCCAAACCACTGAAGAAATGGTTCCTTCTGAATCATTTCCCCTGGCTACACTAACTGAGTTCATCCCTCTTCTAACCAATTGATCTCTAGCTCAACTCTTTCTGTCCACAAAATATTCACTCCTGGGATTGCTAACTTCTTTCAGTATCTAAAGAGCTCCTATCTAAATATTCACTCCGGGCTTTCCTGGTGGCACAGTGGTTAAGAATCCGCCTGCCAATGCAGGGAACAAGGGTTCGATCCCTGGTCCAGGAAGATCCCACATGCCGCGGAGCAACTAAGCCCGTGTGCCACAACTACTGAGCCTGAGCTCTAGAGCCCATGAGCCACAACTACTGAGCCCGCGTGCCACAACTACTGAGCCCGCAAGCCGCAACTACTGAGCCTGTGAGCCACAACTACTGAAGCCCACGCACCTAGAGCCCATGCTCCTCAACAAGAGAAGCCACCGCAATGAGAAGCCCGCACACCACAACGAAGAGTAGCCCCCACTCGCTGCAACTAGAGAAAGCCCGCGTGTAGCAACAAAGACCCAATGCAGCCAAAAATAAATAAATAAATTTATAAATATTCACTCCTATCTAAAAAGCTTGTAGAATATACCAAAGAGGAGGAAATGCTGAGAAACCAATTTCTATGGTTACACACAGGAGAAACTGTTAAGGAAAGTAATAAACGTTGCCATTACTGCTAGTTTTTTATACAAATAGTAAGAACCATTTTTCTACTTTTTTTTTTTTTTTTTGCCTTTTTTTAATGCACTTCACCAGTTCCTAAGTATATGAAATGTTTCGGGTATAATCTAAGTTGTGTTATTTAATAAGATAACTTCAAATTCGGTGACATGTACTTTGCAGCAAAACAAAGCATGTTCCTTAACTCATGCATTTATTCATCCAGCAATTACCAAATCTTAACATACTAGGCACTATCTCTAGGCACTAGAGAGTCCTACAAAAAAGAATCATCATACAAAATAATTATGTATGTTAAAAGTATGCTGTGGAAGCATAGAAAAGAGAACTTTTTTTTTTTTTGGCCATGCCGCATGGCTTGCGGGATCTTAGTTCCCCAACTGGGGATCAAACCCGTGCCCTCAGCAGTGAAAGTGCAGAGTCCTAACCACTGGACTGGCAGGGAATTCCCAAAGGGAACTATTTTGCAGAAGAGGTGACATTTTAATTGGGTCTGAATGAATGAGCAGAACTTGGTAAGTAAAAGAAGGGAAGTGAGACAGAGGGAACATCAGGTACAAAGGAATGGTATAGAGAAATGACATGATCTTTTTGAGAAAGCAACAAAAATTCAGCAAGATGAGAATTTTAAGGATTGGTGGAGTGGTGGAGAAATGAGATTAGAGAGGGTGATTTTAGGGCAGATTGGGCTTACTGAGTATATTACGCTAGATAATTTGTACTCTATCTCCAGGAAACTTAACTGTGATCTTTAAGTAAGCAAGGGACAGGATCAGCTTTGCTGCTCGGGAAGCTAACTCTAACAGCAGTATGGAGGATAGACAGGTTACACTGGGTGACAGCAGAGGCAGGGAGACAATTTATGCAGATGTACCCAGGGAAGATGAATGAACAAAACCAGCGAGCACGGGGAGACAAAGGGTTGAGACTAACTCAGAAGGTATTTCAAGAGCAGATAAAAAGAGAGAGCATTTAGAGAAAGGGAGTATGTGACTTTGGGATGTTTTATTTGGGTAGATAATAACACCACTAACTGACAGGAAACCCAGAAGGAAGAGCAGGTTTGGGCGGAAGATAATGAGTTCAATTTGGAGCTTTGGATCTTCCATGTGGAAATATCTGTTTAAAGTATGGATCTGGAAGTGAATGAAGGTCAAGACTGGGGATAGAGAGTGGAAGTCACATAACTAAGACAAATGGTTCTCAAACATTTGCATGTGTCAGAATCAATTGCTGGGTTCTACACTAGAGTCTCTGACATGGGAGGTCTGGGCTGAGGCCTGAGAATCTGCATTTCTAACAAGATCCCAGGTGATGCTGCTAGTCTGGGGACCACACTTTGAAAACCTCTGGACTAGACAATATCCCTCATAAAGAAGGTGAAAAGTGAGAATAGAAGATGATCAAGAACAGAGTCTGGAAGAATACAAATACTTAAAGAGGCAGATAGAAAGGAGGAGTTAGTGCAGGAAAATGAAGAAGAATTTTCAGAGAATGGGACGAGAATTGGGAGAGTTGCAAAAGGGCAGATTAACTAGTATCAAACAGCTGAACAGAATGAAGGCTGAAAACAAGTTACTGGATAAAGTAATTAGGAGGTCACTGTGGAGCTTGGTTAAAAAAAAAGTTATGTAGAGTGAGAGGGATGGAAAACATTGTAAGAAATTTTACAAGTATAGGCTACACTTTGAAAAGTTTGGTTGTAAAGAGTAGAAGGGAGAAAATAGAAGCTTGAGAAGGCAGAACACTGTGGGAAAGGTGATTTAGAATGAAAGAGTCGAGTACAATTGTAAACTAAAGAGGAAAGATGGAAGAGAGGAAGGTATGGAAGATATAGGAAAAGTTAAGGTAACTGAGAGTTAAGGATCCCATTGGAGGTGTAATGGTCTTAGATAAAAGAGTCAGCTCTTTGTCTGAGATGCAGTGAAAAAGGTTAAGAGTAGACACTGTTAGAGCTGAAGGGAAAAGAAGGAGAAGGAAGCTGGGAGACACCTGCCTAAAGCCTCTGTTTTCTCTGCAGAGCTGCCCTATAAGAAACATTAAAGGTGCTTCTTCTGGAAGATGGAAAGCAATGCCAGATGGAGATCTGAATCTACACAAAGGAAAGAAGAGTGCTGAAAATGTTAAAAATGTGGGGAAATGTACAAGATACCACCCCCTCATTTTTTATCTTTTTAAAAAATACTTGTTTAAAGCAAAAATAATGTTATAGGATTTATAACAAAGTAAAACGTATGACAAAAAGAGCCCATAAGAAAGAGTGAAAATCCAAGTATACTAATATAAGGTTCTTATCCTTTATGTAAAGTGATATACTATTATTTGAAAGTAGACTGTGATAAAGATATAATAAGCCCTAGATCAGTAGTTCTCAATTTGGTATGGTCTGGGGTTTAGAAAGGAGATTAGATCCAGAAATTCCAACCCCTCACTAACAAAAGTACCAGAAGGGGAGACTCACAGCATCCTGTGGAAAAGAAATCTTTTTAACCTAATGTTTCCAAAACTTAGCTGACCACAGAACTCACTTTTCAACACCTCAAGAACTATTGTTACATGAAATATATTTTTAAAAATGTTACTGGTTCTGAGAGATGTTAATAAGCGTTAAAAGATACCCTCATCGCAGTATCAACACAGATATGCCTTACTTTAAACAAAGTGTGTATTCCTGTATCTAATATAACAGATAAATCAGTAGCTGTCCATTTTGAAGGAAAAAAGTCACAGGCTTTGGGATATCAAGCAGATCTGGGTTTAAATCACCATTTGCTAGATATGAGACCTTATCTTTATTTGAGGATTAAATAACATAACATGCATAAAAGACCTAAAAGTAATCTGCCACAGAGTAGGTACTCACTAAATAGCAAATGATGGGGACTTCCCTGGTGGTACAGTGGGTAAGACTCTACGCTCCCAATGCAAGGGGTCTGGGTTCGATCCCTGGTGGGGAACTAGATCCCGCATGCATGCCACAACTAAGAGTTCGCATGCAGCAACTAAAGAAGTCCGTATGCCTCAACTAAGAAGCCCACATGCCGCAACTAAGAGTCCGCATGCTGCAACTAAAGATCCTGCATGCTGCAACGAAGACCCAGCGCAGCCAAAATAAATTAATAAATAATAAATAAGTAAATAAATATGAAAAAAATAGCAGATGATGATGATGGTGATAAAACGGGGAGGGGTCTTTTAAATAGTACGTCTCAGCACACTTAAAACGAAATTCAGCAGTGGTTGAGAATCTGCCTGTCAATGCAGGGGACACGGGTTCGAGCCCTGGTCTGGGAGGATCCCACATGCCGCGGAGCAACTAGGCCCGTGAGCCACAATTACTGAGCCTGCGCGTCTGGAGCCTGTGCTCCGCAACAAGAGAGGCCGCGATAGTGAGAGGCCCACGCACCGCGATGAAGAGTGGCCCCCACTTGCTGCAACTAGAGAAAGCCCTCGCACAGAAACGAAGACCCAACACAGCCATAAATAAATAATAATAAATAAATAAAAATTAAAAAAAAACAAAACAAAAAAACGAAATTCAATTCTCAGAAGTTACACCTTTTTTGAGAAGCATGGAGTGAATCTTCTTAATCAATGTTTTTAAAGAGCATAATGTAACATAAGATGTGTTCACCGTGATACCCAACTAAGAGGTTTACTTACTGAGATAGAAAAAAGATTTTACCACTACGCCATGCCATGCACAGACTTCCAATGAGGGCACTTTAGCAAACTGTTTCTTGCAAAAGGCAAAATAACAGAGATACTCACTAAAATCTTACTAATAATGGGGTTGTAATTTAAGTTAAATTTCTCACTGAGATGCTGGGCAATACAGTTCTAACGGTCATTGTTGGGTAATATTCATGCTAGTAAATTCATCAAGTAATAGTCACTGAAGAGGATTCGGACAGGGGGAAAGAAAGTGATAGTTATTCCAGGCAGTGAAAATTAGATCTCTGTATGGCCACAATGCAAGAAGCAAGTCGCAATGATAAAGTTGTGTGTGTCCAAGGGCATATAGAGAGAGCCTTGATAGCTAGGCAGAAGAGTTCTAATTTGATTTGACAGGCAGGAGGAAACCACTGTCAAGTTCATCATCTTAAAACTAATGTAATAAAAACAATGTTTAAGGTAGACCCGTCTACTAGTGACGTTCAATTTGCATTGAATAGGGAGTGAGTCAGGAAGCCTACTTTATTACTTGAATGGTGGTTGAACTGAGACATTAGTAGACTACAGTAGTAAGACATACTTGTTATATAAATAAATGAACAAGTGAATTATGTTAATGTACAAATAGACAAGATTTGGTCATTATCTACTCAAAGAGAATGAAAGAGCCAGGTTGAATCAAATGGGTCCATGATGTTAAGGGCAGGTGATGGGGAGAATGGTGGTACCAGGAAAACTGGGAGGGGCATCTCTAGGGGAAATTTGTTCAGGTACCCCAAAATTAAAATGTTCAGTAAAAATTTTAGATATGAAATTAGATTTTAGAGAAGTTGCCTTTGTATAACATATTTTCTTATCCATAAATATACAAAAGTAATTTATATTAAATGTGTCATATATCCTGTGATACGGTTTTCCCCAGGTAGCATTATTTTAAATTATCTTGGCTTAGGCTATACCGACATCCAATTTAATGACTGCCAGGCCAAAAGCCAATAGGACTGGATTAAATTTGTCTTTTTAAATGGAATTCATATAAAAACCCCTGTGAATTTAAGTATTATAATTCCCATTTTATAGATAAGAAAAAATACAAGGCAGATTTGAAAGGGATCGGCAGAGGAGTGATAGATTTTAATGAAGTGAATTGACTCCAGCAATGCTTAAACCTAGCTAACTCTAATTTAGCCACGAAAATTGACAGGCATAGCAACACAGCAGCACAAGAAAGCAGGTAAGCCCAAAGTTAATGATAATATGGAATTGGAATATCCTATTTTGCCACAGGAATCTTAAAAATCAGGTATGTCTGATTCTCATATCTAGAGATAAGATTAAGCGAGAGTTCTTTTCAAAAATGTGTTCTGCATACTGAGAACATACAGTGTAGTTTCCACCATGAGCAACAACCTGGCATTGAAAATCAAATGAATAGAATGGGAAGATAGACCTCTTAAAATCTGAACTCAGAGGTTCCTGTTCGTACCTAAGAATATAGAGAGATAGGATATCATTATGAAACGGTATATCTAATTCTTACCATTAATAACTGGTGTGTAAACAACAATCCCAGCCAAGTTTGGATCAGATACAGTTGTGTCCAGAATAAGGCCCCCAATGCTGAAAGAAACAAAAGCATACAATTTAGGGAAGGGGAAAGGAAATGTACTAATTTGAAGTTGTTCTTTATATACAAACACCCCTACTTTTAAACATAAAATATTTAGACATTTTAAAAATTGAGTAAAAAGAAAAATATTCAAAGTAAAAATCACTGTCAAAAGCAAAATGCTGAAAACAAAACATGGCATAAGCCGTAGACCCACATTTCAGGGCTCTCCTTCTGGTCTACATGTTTACATACGTTACATGTAAAAAGGAAAAAAGCATATACTTCAAGTGCATTAAAATGTCTGGAAGGACATGTAAGAAATTATTAACAATGTCCACCCCTAGGGGTGACAATGACAGGAGACTCATGGTCATTTTATATCCTTCTGTACTTATTAGTTTTTTAAAAACCATGTGCGTTTATTACCCTTATAATTTAAAAAAATGTTTAAAGAGTATCTTTTCATATTTGAAGTAAGCAAGCTATTAAAGAGATGACTTTTATTGTGTTAAAACTAGATATAGTAGATTACAGTGTCTGACCATTGGTAAATTAAAACAATGAGTTGCAACCATAGAAAGAGCTGATCTGAAGAACAGAGGTCTGGAAAAATAACATACAGCTATACAGTGGCAAGATATACACTCTCAGCGTCTCAATGGAGCTTGGAGATGTTTTGTTTGTTTGTTTCCAAGACCATTAGCAATTGGTTAACTTCAGTCTGTTGGTCTACATACTATAAAACAGTGTCAGTCCCAGTATTTCATGGGATCCTGTTGCCAAATCTTCCAGGAAAATGCAATTCACATTACAGAAAAATGAACTATATGCTGTCACAGAACAGGGTTTATGGTCAAAGTGTCAGATCAAATGTTCTTACCACTACCTGATAGTTAATATTAGGAAATTATTAAATCTTTACTATTTTAATTCTTTAATAATATAAATGAATGGCTAAATATGCCTAAACTGCTAGGAGTTCCCATTAAAAGGTATACTATAAAGTCTAAAAACCGTCATCCTTAGAAATATTTTACTGCGTAATTTTAAAAAATATGTATTTCATAGAATAAACTAGTTATGTGTCAAAGAACAAATCTCCCTGCCCAAACACACAGATCATGCTGTGTATATAACATGAACACTTGCTAAAATACATTTTTAAATATTTTTATTACCCAGGTGATAAAAACTTATCATAGAAAAATTAGAAAATACAAACAAAAAGAATAAAAATCAACCATAGTTACATCATTCAGGGTTATACTGTTACCATGTTGATATAGAGCCTCCCAGACATTTTTAAACATGTATATATATATATATATATATATATAAATATTTTAAAAAATAAATTTATTTATTTTTGGTTGTGTTGGGTCTTTGTCGCTGCACGCTTTCTTTTTTGTTGCTGGGCTTTCTCTAGTTGAGGTGAGCGGGGGCTACTCTTCGTTGCGGTGTGCGGGCTTCTCACTGTGGTGGCTTCTCTTGCTATGGAGCACGGGCTCCAGGCTCATGAGCTTCAGTAGTTACGGCACGTGGGCTCAGTAGTTGTGGCTCGTGGGCTCTAGAGAGCAGGCTCAGTAGTTGTGGCACACGGGTTTAGTTGCTCCGTGGCATGCGGGATCTTCCCAGACCAGGGCTTGAACTTGTGTTCCCTGCATTGGCAGGCGGATTCTTAACCATTGCGTCACCAGGGAAGTCCAAAACATGTATATTTTTAAAAATAAAAACTCAAACTGTAAAAGTAGTTTTCTTCACTTTTATTAAATTTTATTTTTATCAAACAAACATACGTGCATCATTTAAAAGGTGAAAGTACCACAAAGCTTATAAAATAGCCCCTAGCCCTAACACCACATCCTGCTCTCCACTAGCAATTCTTTTTAACTTCTTTAACTGTTTCTTCTGGCATTTAATCCTCTATTTCTAAACAGCATGTTTATACTGCTATTTCTTGATTTTTAATTTTAGACATTTACCTAATGACGTCCACTATGGCAGGTGAGCATTTAGTCTCTCTTACCCTTCCCTCCCCACTTTAGTCCCTTCACAATTCCCTTCCTTCCTCTATCCTGCCAATCTGGTTATATTATAATTTTTGGTGAAATATTTAGGTTTTACTTTATTTTAACAATGAAATCATTATTCACAACTGGGCCACAGAGTGTGTTATGAGATCTCCCCATTTGTACTGTTTTGCCTTGTCTCATATTTTTCTTAATATTTTAGGTACTTATTACTAATTCAGAATCAAATTTGTAACAAAGTTAATGAATGGCCTCTGAATACAAACTCATCAGGTAACCAATCAGTTCCCCTTTTTTTTCCTTAGAGACATTCCTTCTTAAGGTCACTGTCTTGCCAACCTGGACAGTTGCTCTGTAGGTCTGATGCTCAGCTGTCATTCTGTACCTTCCCTTCACCTCCCCACGATGGGCCTTGGTTTATGTACTATGACCAGGTCCCAACATTTCATGGGATCCCGTTGCCCGAATCCTCCAGGAAAACACAATCTACATCATAGAAAAATGAACCACATGCTGTCACAGGTTTCCTCATTCCCATGTCATCTTCTTTCTTGATTATTTCCTCATTTTGATAGACATCTTCTCTCAGCTTTTATATGAGAGGGTATACGGGAAATAAATTTTTTGAATTCCTGCATGTCTGAAAGCTTCTTGAGTCTACCCTTATGTTTGCTTGATACAGTGAGCACGTTTTATGTTCAAAACAATTTTCCCTCAGAATTTTGAGGGAATCACTTGGTGTTGAAGCTGGACATCATTCCAATTCCCAATCCCTTATATGCAACTGGACTTTTCTCTCTGGAAGCTTTTGGGATTTATGATAATGTGCTTTGCTTGGGGTCCCTCCTACTCATTGTGCGAGGTACTCAGGGGGCCTTTTAAATCTGGAAGCCCATGTTCTTCAATTCTGGGGAATTTTATTGTATTATTTCTTTGATAATTTCCTCTCCTTACTATTTGCTCCAATTGTCCACCTCTTTGCTTTCTGATCTACTTTCCAGGATAGTTCCTCAACTCTACCCTCAAGATTTTTCTTCTGATTCTTTTTGTTTCTACTATTTATACATTTTTAAATTCCCAAGAGCTCTTCCAATTTTTCAAATCCTCCTTATTAGAGCATTCTGTTCTTACATTGTAGATGCCATAACTTCTCTAATTTCTCTGAGGATACTGGTGATCGTTTTTTGAGACTTTTCAACTATGCCTGCAGTTTTTGGGGAACGATTTTTTTATTTTTTTTTTTGTCTCTGTCATGTTAAAAGCCTTAATCAAATGTCTGGCGACCGTTTACTGTCTGCTCCTCCTTAAGGGACACTGCAAAGCATATCTGGAGCTCTCTGTGCACAAGGGCAGAACTTGTCAGCAGGCGGGCCTCACTGAAGAATGATCAGATGGGCATGTAGCTCTTTCACTAAAGGACCCACAGGGTCAGTTTTTGCAGGTTTTTCTTTTGAGCTGATGAGTTTCCCCAGAAAGGAATTATCTAATTTTTTGCCTGGGGGTAAAAGCCAGAGTGCCAGCATTCTATGAGAAAAGAAAAGGAAGTGGGATCAGGTTTTCATTGTTCAGCATGTAGACTTTTCCTTAATCCTTGTTTTTTATACAGTGTTTAATCCACAGCCTCACTGGTGCAGGTGATTCTAAATCCAGAGGCTCTATGATTTAGCCTCTCCAGCGTTAATTCTTGTCTTCTATAGAATGGGAGGGGGCAGTCACCTGGGTGGTCAAGCTAGCAAACGGCTTTTAGGATCTAACTGCTTCTTACTTTAACTTTCAACCAATCTCCTTCATTTCAGCTTTCAGAAGTTCTCAGTGCCTCTAAATCCTCCACCTTTTGGGGTTTCTGAGGCTCAGTTCAGCTTGCTTCTTATCGGTGTTCCCTTGTCCTGCAGGCAGTTAGGTTTTAGCTTTTTTCATTCTGATAGTTCAGTTAACAACCATAGAACCGATTCCTATCTTACTGATTTTGTTAAATCTTTCACCTGCTGTCCTCCCTGCTCCCCTTCTGTTTTTGTGGTTGTATAGCTTTTTTATTCTTTTACTGTCATTTTAATAGCTTCAATAAGGAAGAAGATAAACGTGTCAATCTACCATCTTTAATAGGAAATTCATACTCTTTTCTAGCTTTCTCCTTTCACCAAATGTATAACGAACACCCTTCCACATCAAAGGAATGTTACAGTGTTACTCCTGATGGCTGACTAATATTCCATTTTGTGACTATGCCACAATTTATTCAATCAACATCTGATTGCTAGACATCTAAGGTGTTCTCCCTCTCTTTTTTGTTATTAAAAATTCCACTGTGATGAAGATCCTTACAACTTAATCATTTGCATAGATCCATAATTATATCTTTAAGTCCTGTCAGAGTCCTGGAAGTGGCGTAGTCAAATGGTATGTACATTTCTAAGGTTTTCTGATACTTATCTGAGCAACTTACTGTTCAAAATAAGTAGTGTCCTTGTCAGGTTAAAACTCACACAGACAAAGACAAACACCACTAAATTTTAATCATCAATCTGGTAAGGATTTGGTTGGGGAAAAGTTTGAAACTGGTAGCAAATGAGGTTCCATACATCCACTGATTTCAATAACTCTTGTCACTATATCCCTATTACTTGGGATAATAAAGAACTGACTGTATAAAATGACTGACCTAAGAAATAAAAACAGGCAATTGGTTTGTTTTAATATATACATAGATACATGCATATAGAATAACTGCCCCACACACGCACACACAAACACACACTTTAATACTAACCTACTTATAACCATAGCTGTTATCACAGGCTCCCAGCCTGAGTGGAGAACCGTTCTTGTGGCTGGATGTTTGGCAGCTATTATAATCCAGATAGGAGTTAGAGCCAAGAAAAAGACACCAACTAATGGAGGAATGTAGTAATAGGTCTCTAAAATTCAAAAAGAGACAACATTTCAATCTCTCTTATAACCATGTAGCAAATGTAAGTATTAAAATTTACCAGAAGATATGTTATCAAACATACTCATGCTATATACTTTCTATAAATGTCAAACAAATTGAAAACTATAGATAAGGTAAAAATGTTAAATAATGTAACTGAAAACTAATACATTAATTCAACATTTATTGAAATAGTTAATGTGACCTGGATGTGAACAACAACAGTAATAATAACAAGAATAACAACAGTAAAAAAATCTAACATTACTTGGCTCCTACCATTTGCCAAATATTGTGCTAAATGCTTTATGTTCATTGTCTCACTTAATTGTCCTCACAAGTCTGAGGTAGAAACTCATTCCTACCTTATGAAGAAACTGAGGCTTAGGAGCTTAAGAGCACCACTAAGAGATAGCAAGAATTGGGAGAAAATGACATCTGTCTGACACTGAAGTTAGTGCTCTTAACTCCAAACTATAAAGTCTAATAGGACATTGTTTTTACCCATCAGGATCTTATAGCACAAGCATTCCGTGGAATATTGGCCAATGGATTGATAATAGATATCCTCCTAATTCTGAATAGTGTTCCAATAACCAAAATGAAATTGAAATACTAGGTTTAATAAAGATAAACAGATTTCTTCACTGCAAAATTACTCAGAACATTTAATATGCAAAGACAGAATATAGTATACTATATTAACCAGAGTTTGGCCAGACTACTTAGTTTCACATCTGATGTTACAACTTACCTTGGACGAGAAATTTAACTTCTAAAAAGAAAAACAAATATCGTATATTAACGCATATATGTGGAACCTAGAAAAATGGTACAGATGAACCGGTTTGCAGGGCAGAAATAGAGTCACAGATGTAGAAAACAAACGTATGGACACCAAGGGGGGAAAATGGCAGGGGGGTGGGGGTGGTGTGATAAATTGGGAGATTAGGATTGATATGTACACACTAATATGTATAAAATAGATAACTAATAAGAACCTGCTGTGTAAAATAATAAATAAAATTAAAAAAAAAGAAATTTAACATTTATAAATTTATATTTCCTTATCTATAAAATGGTAAAAATTATTGTAACTATTTCATGGTGTTATTGTGAGTCTTAAGAGAATTAACACATGTAATTTAACTAGAATAGCACCCAGGCACATAGTTAACATTTACTGAACACTTACTAGCATCATAATCATCATTGCCATTGTTATTAACATCTTTCTATTTGTGACATACTCAGATAACAGAGTGCCAGGATTTTTTTTTATACCTCTCTGTGATAGATTGTCTTACTTGATCACAATTATTCATTCTCTCCCCTTTCTTGTTAATGCTTTCCTACAGAGAGAGTTTGGGAAAGCTTATTGACTTTGTGCTTGGCTATTTGTCCTGCTTTGTAGACATGATGTATGCCATCTCTGAGCAAAATATGAAATGTGCTTTTGGAAATTACTAGAAGATTTATAAATATATGTAGATAGATAGATAATAAACTGTTTTCAGACACTGACAACCGGTATTGCAGGACTGTGATCCCTGAGAGAGGGGAAAGAAATGAGATAAGCCCTACAATAGCCTGGGCTTTCTTACTAAAGGCACATTCCAGACCACAGCTCAGGAAGGGAGAATTTCAGCAGAGTGAGTCTAAGGCAGCAGGAATTTACAGGGAAGAATACTGGAGAAGAGGAAGCTATTAGAGAGGGAGCCTGCAAACTGAATACCAAGCCATGCATGCATAGGGTGAATTCCACAAGGCTAAGCCAAGACAATTGGGGAGTTGTAAACTAAAAAAATTCCCAGAGTGTACAAAGGGCTAGAAGTCATTTGAGATCTAACCCCCTAGAGAGGAGTGCCTCTTTGAAAACTGAGAACATTCACTGGAGACCAGAGAAGGGACACTTCTTAGTAGTAGGGCTAGCCCTAGTGTAATGTCTACTCTAGATCTATTCCACAATGCAGAGTACTAGCCACTATATGATCACAGCTAGATCTAGTGCAGTGAAGCTTAAAACCAAGCCCCGTAAGGCTCAAACTAATCCACAAACAGCTGCCTACAAGAACAAAGTCCATGAAAACTATAAGATGCTGATGAAAGAAACTGAAGACGACACAGACAGATGGAAAGATATACTGTGTTCTTGGATTGGAAGAATCAATATTGTTAAAATGACCATGCCACCCAAGGCAATCTACAGATTCAACACAATCCCTATCAAATTACCAATAGCATTTTCCACAGAACTAGAACAAAAAATTTTTTAATTTGTATGGAAACACAAAAGACCCCAAATAGCCAAAGCAATCCTGAGAAGGAAGAGTGAAGCTGGAAAAATCACACTCCCTGACTTCAGACTATACTACAAAGCTACAGTAATCAAAAAAGTATGGTTCCAGCACAAAAACAGACATACAGATCAACGGAACAGAATAGAAAGCCCAGAAATAAAACCACGCACTTATGGTCAATTAATCTACAACAAAGGAGGCAAAAATATACAATAGAGAAGAGACAGTCTCTTCAATAAGTGGTGCTGGGAAAACTGGACAGCTACATGTAAAAAAATGAAATTAGAACATTCTCTAACACCACATACAAAAACAAACTCAAATGGATTAAAGACCTAAATGTAAGACTGGATACTATAAATCTCCTAGAGGAAAACGTAGGCAGAACACTCTTTGACATAAACTGCAGCAATATTTTTTTGGCTCTGTCTCCTAGAGTAATGGAAACAAAAACAAAAATAAACAAATGGGACCTATTAAACTTAAAAGGTTTTGCACAGCAAAGGACACCATAAACAAAACAAAAAGACAACCCACAGAATGGGAGAAAATATTTGCAAATGATGCGACTGACAAGGGATTAATTTCCAAAATATACAAACAGCTCGTATAGCTTAATATCCAAAAAACAAACAACCCAACCAAAATATGGTTAGAAGACCTAAATAAAAATTTCTCCAAAGAAGACATACAAATGGCCAACAGGCACATGAAAAGATGCCCAACATCGCTAATTATTAGAGAAATGCAAATCAAAACTACAATGAGTTATCACCTCACACCAGTCAGAATGGCCATCAATAAAAAGTCTACAAATAATAAATGCTGGAGAGGGTGTGGAGAAAAAGGAACCCTCCTACACTGTTGGTGGGAATGTAAATTGGTACAGCCACTATGGAGAACAGTATGGAGATTCCTTAAAAAACTAAAAGTAGAGTTACCATATGATCCAGCAATCCCACTCCTGGACATATATCTGGAGAAAACCATAATTCGAACAGGTACATGCACCCTCAATGTTCATTGCAGCACTATTTACAATAGCCAAAACATGGAATCAACCTAAATGTCCATCAACAGATGAATGGATAAAGAAGATATGCAATGGAATATTACTCAACCATAAAAAAGAATGAAATAATGTCATTTGCAGCAACATGGATGGATCTAGAGATTATCATACTAAGTGAAGTAAATCAGAGAAAGACAAATATCATACTATATCACTTATATGTGGAATCTAAAAAAATGATACAAATGAGCTTATTTACAGAACATAAGTAGACTCACAGACACAGGAAACAAACTTATGGTTACCAAAGGGGATGGAGGGGGGAGGAGTGGGGGGGACGGGGGGGGAGAGATAAATTAGGAGTTTGGGATTAACATATACACACTATTATATATAAAACAGGTAAACAACAAAGACCTACTGTATAGCACTGGGAACTATACTCAATATCTTGTAATAACCTAGAATGGAAAAGAATCTGAAAAAGAGCATATATATATATATATATATATATGTATATGTATAACTGAATCACTTTGCTGTACACTTGAAACTAACACAACATTATAAATTAACTATACTTCAACTTTTTAAAAAAGGAAAAAGAAGAACAAATACTCTGTAAGGAAAAAAACAGTAAAGCACTTAACATGACATTCACAATGTCTAACATCCAACCAAAAATTATTTTTAAGAGTTTGAAATTATATTTGGTTGCATTTATAAACTTAGTTAAATACCCTGAAATATTCTATTTACTTTAGACATTTCACTTATCTCACAAAACTTTCCTAGTACTTAAAGTAATCTTTCTAAATCTAATAAATTATATGTACAAATATGGTTAGTCTTATGTTTTCATAAATATTCATACAATGTATATAAATGTGATAAGATTTCTATTTAACAATCACAAGAATAAATTAATTACATAATTATTACTTTTAAAATGGACATGTTACTGTAATGGGCTAAGTAACAAGTATATTTAAAAATGTGTACTGCCTCTTTAGCATAAAATCATTCATACCATAAATTTGATTCTCAAATATTTTTATACTTAGTTCTAAATCTCCCTAGGGTTAAAAGTTGCCTACCCAATCCTGAAACAGTTGCATTATTCCAAGACATTTTTGGTAATACCATTTTAGCTGATCAAGCTTTTATTATTGTCAGACATCTCAGCCAGGACACTCCTGCATTTTTCTCAAGGACTCTAATACATATTTTGTATGGTAGGGAATTCATAACTTAAACACAGAGTTGATCTCACAGTCTTTGTAGCCTACAGCCTTAGATTTAAGTTAAATGTTACTAAATTTTTCTGACATCTCACAAAATTCTTCAACTGTTATTCACACCCTTCTCTTGGACTGAGTTTTATATTTTATCATTTTAACATATTTAAAGATCTCCTCACCTATGATTAAGATGTTTAAATTAGATAGAAACTCAATTTTTTTCAAATCAGGTAGGAACAATTACTATAAATACTAAAATAATACCCAAACAAATTTTACACTCATGGCTTTAGCTGGATTTGCCATCACATCTTCAAAATAATTATGCTAACAAAATTCATTTAAATATTTCCTTCCATTTAAAGGGACATGACTAGTGCTACATATAGAGTCATTTTCTCCATAGCTTTTTAAAAGATGAAAAACTTTTATTGGAAAATCCTTCCAGTTCTCCTTGCTAAACCATTAGATAGGGATAAATAACATTCCAATTAGGAAGCATTCTTACCTCCTAAAACAACTAAGGTTACCAACAATCTCTTTATAGACTCAAACAGCAAACTAAACGCATTAAAACCCACTAAACACAACTGAAAAGAACTATTCTGCTAGGTTGTCTTAGTATTTCATCTTCAGGTCAAGAGAGGAGCACCATGCCAGGCTTTTAATTTATTCTCAACATCACATCTCTGGAAGGACATCTTAAGTTGAAGAAAACACTCACCATCCTAACTCCAGAATCATTGCCCTGAATTGTCAAAGAGGGGGAAAATTTTCTCAGGAAAGAAATAAAAAATAATGAGTGGGCAGTTCCTCAAAAAGTTAAAGAGTTATCATATGATCTAGAAATTCCACTCCTAGGTATATACCAATAGAATTGAAAACATATGTTCACACAAAAACATATACGACAATGTTCAAAGCAGCATTATTCATAATAGCCAAAAAGTGGGTGTAACCCAAATGTCCAACTAATGGTAAATGGATAAACAAAATGTGATATATCCATACAATGGAATATTATTCATCCATATTATTAACCCATACAATGAAATATTATTCAGTACTGCATGGTATTCAGTACTGATTTATGCTAAAGCATGAACCTTGAAAACATACTAATTGAAGGAAACCGGATATAAAAGTTCACATATTGTATGATTCCATTTTTTGAAATGTCTAAAATAGGCAAATCCATAAAGACAGAAACTAGATTAGTGGTTGCCAGTGCTGCGGGGAGGGTGGAATGGGGAGTGACTGCTAAAGTTTCTTTCTGGGGTGATGAAAATGTTCTGGAATGAGATAATAGGTTTCACAATCTTATAACTATGCCAAAACTACTGAATTATATACTTTTAAAAGGTGAATTGTATGATATAATTGAATTATAGCTCAATTTTTAAAAGTTCCAACGATGAAAAAAAAGGAGGGAGTACTATATTCTTTAAAAATGTCAACGTTATAAAAGATAAAGAACATACATATATTCATACAGACAGATGGACAGAATAAAAGATAAAGTAAATGGGGTAAAATGTTAACATTTGGTGAACATGGGTACAGGGTATACAGGGTTTTTTGTACTATTTTATTTTTGCAACTATTCTATAAGTTTAAAATTATCTCCAAATAAAATTTTTTAACATTAAAAAAAAAGAATGGGAAAACCATGGTAAAATCAAAATATCTAAAATGATTTACTGCAAATGTATTGTATTTCAATTTCCGGCAAATCTAATATGCCCACTCCCACCAAATTAAATCATATGTTTAATTGTATAGGACCCTCTTACCTTTTCCCTGGCTAAATTCTAATCCAATGGTTAGGTGGAAATTACAAATATACAAAAAGGGAAAGGTGCTAAAATATTCCTCTTTTTAGGATATATTGGTGTTTTATAGATAATTAAAGAATTACTTTTAGAAAACCACTAATGACACAATCAGTAAGAGAAACTGGTTGATTAAAAGCCAACCATGAACTTCTGCATTAATATCAAAACCTAAAAGTGTCTGCCTTCTAAATCAAACACATTTAAATGACCCTAGTCAAAATAATATTTTGTATTAATTTCTGGGTATATCATCTTGTGTAATGTGGTAGGCTGAACAATGGTCCTCAAAGACATCCATACCCTAATCTCTAGAACCAGGGAATGTTACCTTCTATGCCAAAAGGGGCTTTGCAGATGTGATTAAGTCAAGGATTTGAAATAGGGAGATTATCCTGGATTATTTGAGTAAGCCCTAAAGTAATCACAGGTGTGTACTTATAGGCAGGAAGTAGACAGGAATTTGACTACAGAAGACAAAATAATGTGACCACAGAAGCAGAGATCAGTAATGTGGCTGCAAGCCAAGGAATGCTAGCGGCTACCAGAAAATGAAACAAGTTAAGGAACGATTTCCCCTGAAATCTCCAGAAGGAACAAGCCCTGCTGACACCTTCATTTTAGCCCTGAATAACAAACTCATCTTGGACTTTGACCTCCAGAACTGTACGAAAATTAATTACTGTTGTTTTAAGCCACAAGGTTGTGGTAATTTGTTACAGCAGCAATGGAAACGAATGCAGGACTATAGATAAAACTGTAGAATTTTAAGCCTAATAAATGTCTGTGTACCTCGGTACTGATTCCATGATATAGGTAAACTACAGAAAGGTAAGGATTAACACAGCTAAAGTGGTTCAAATTGCTATGATTCCACTTAACTGTGAAACATAACTGCCATCTTTTTGATTCATGGCTTTCACATTTATCTAGATTGTTGGTGGCATTTTGTAACTGCTGTTACATAATTTCATTAATAGCATTCATTATTTTCACCCTAAATTCTTCTGAAATATGTAGCTGCTATGAGTGACATTTTTATATATTAGCTGTTTGTGTGCAAACAAGAAAGCAATGGGCATGGAAAGTTGTAAACACTTTTTAAAATGCCCTTTATAATAACCATCAGAATTTCCTCACTAGACTGACCTTCTAGGAATCACTCTAAACTGAGATCATATGGTGCAACAGAACTCTGTAGAAGAGCGACATGCACGATAATTTTACATTCTACTTACATCACCACATCAAGGCAGTGATACTCTAGAATGTTTTGTAAATAACCAGATGGCATCCCTGTTAGTCTCCACAGGACCCAAGTAACAATCTGAGGCCAACTGTTATTGCCCTTAGACCTTATTGCTTCTCAGGCCATCTTTTTAAAGTTAACCTTGAGAAATGAGAAATGAATCAACATTTTGCTTCTCAGATCTTGCCTAAAGAGAGAAAAGCTGATAATTTTTCAAATCAGTATATATCATGTACATACAAGAATTACATAGCCATGTAGTTATAAATAATTGAACAAGAGTCTTTAAAATCCTCTTAAAATTATGCATACAAGAAAAAGAAAAGGCAACAATCATTGTGTACAGGTATTTCAGTTACTGGCCCAACGTTAGATCCTTTTAATAGCTTTTTAAAATTACTACATGTTACCATATCGATGAATAAATGTCTTTATATTTTCTCTGCAAGTCATACCTAAGCATATCATAATCTAGAGCTTAGATTACTCTCTAAACTGACTTTCTATTTCCTCTTTTATTTTTTTTTAAGATTTTTTTTTTTGATATGGACCATTGTTTTCTTTAAAGTCTTTATTGAATTTGTTCGAATATTGCTTCTGTTTTATGTTTTGGCTTTTTGGCCGTGAGGCATGTGGGATCTTAGCTCCCCAACCAGGTATCGAACCTGTGTCTCCTGCATTGGAAGGTGGAGTCTTAACCACTGGACTACCAAGGAAGTCCCTCCTCTTCTATTTTCATTTGAAATAGATTTTTTCTAGCCACATGTTGCCATTTTAATTTTTTTATGGTGATACTAATTTCTAGATACTTTTTGCTAAGGCAGTATACGCTATTTTCCTAATACTATGTCCTCATTGAAAGGATCATTTTTTCATTACAATCTATTATGTTATTGGACAGGTACTGTGGCAAAGTCATTTAGAGGGATAACTATCCTTCATTTCCATACATATACCACTTCCTGAATAATTTCTATTCACATTAATTGGATAGCTTTCAAAAGGAATAAAACATTTGCTGAAGTGCTATTTATTTAACATCCACTATGTATATGGCACTATGGGGTCAACAAAACAAATAAATAAAATAAAGACACAGTTTTGTCCTCAAGAGGCTTATACCATCATAAGGGAAGATACTACACTTACTTAAAAAGCTATATAATGACTGGCCAAATATAAAGAATGACTTAAGAGAAGTGTCAATAAAGTGCTATAGGAATTCAGAGGAGAAAAAGATTACCTAAGATTAGGGAAATTTATGAATTTAGTTTTGAAAAATGAGGATTCTGACTGGCCTTCATGGAGGAGGGGAATGACATAAGAAAGAAAAGACAAAAATCACAGGTGGCGTATGAGAGTCAGTAAATGGCTGAGTTTGGCTGGAGTACAAGAAAGGAAAGAGGTATAAGAAAGGGAGGAGCAGGCAGGAGCTTGAGGAGGTAACTAAGACTCCAGGAGGCCTGAACACCAAGTTAAAACTTTAACTTTGTTCACTAAGCAATAAAGACTTCCTCAGGGTGACTACAAAAATAAAGTCAGTAACAGTAAACAAAGCTTTGTTTCTTTTGTCTTTTTCTGGAGAACTGGAGAGGTGAGAAGGGGGGAAATTCCATATTTACTTCAGATATCAGAAATCAGCATGTTTTATCAGGAGTGAAAGAAAGGTAGCACACTGAATGAATGTAGAGCGAGCCTCAGTACTTGTACCGAAGCTAACAGAACGCCAGCGGAGCTGTTCTAAGTCATTTCTGAATATCCAAACTCTAAGTGAGGAGTTAAGTGAGACTTTTATCAATGTCCAATTCTTTGAGAGCCACATAATTCATGGCCTCTACTTATAACCAAAGCATATGGCTGCCATGAAATCCTCTTTTTATCTCTAAAGACAGCTAAGTATTTCCAATATAGTTCAGGAATTGAACTCTGTCTCCAAGAGCTAGGCATCCCACTCAGCAGGATGAATGGGATCTTGGAATTTAAATATGCCCATTCCTAATCTCTGTGTTCAGAATACCTCCAATAAGAGGCTTCCAACTGCTGGTCCTATGAGGCCCCCTAGTGCTCAAAATGCAAACACTTTATTGTAGAAATCCAAAACTGGCACTTCAGAAACACCTTTAAATTAACTGTGGAATCAATCAGTAGCCCATTAAAAAATATAATTTTAGGGAAACAAATGATACAGACGAAATGTAAAAGATCCTGTTTTAATTAGTTCATCTTGAATTACTTTGAGCCAACTTTCAGAAGACAAGTAAAGGCCTAGAAAAGGCTAAGCAATATTTAATAGTAAAATTATTTTACAAAACTATGGTCTCATTACATTTCACTTTTTAAATTTCCTGATCTAGTTAACCTACTAATATATCATCTATAACACTCAAAATATTGAAAGCTTTAGAGAATAACACATTATGTTAAGTCTTTTATAAGGAGTTTATCACTTGTGTAATTTTTAAAAATAAATTCCTCAGAAGTTGATTTATCTTACGGAATATCATAATAGTTAGTCTGTATCATTATAACAATTGTCATATTTATTATGATAACATTCTTCAATAGCTTCAACTGGTGGAGACACCCTGGTATTTGGCAGGCAGCTGACATCATGGTAATTTAAGTACCCAAGTCTGCAAATAATACACTTTTCTTTTTTATGGGAACAAGATCTTACATTTGGGCCATTGATCATTTATTGTCTTCTACCTTACTTCAAGTAGACACATCTTATCTTCTAAATGAGAATTTTCTTTTAACATACATATCAAGTCTTAATGAGTATTGTTTTTATATCATTAAATAATTTATGGTAATTTTATATACTACATGAAATTTCTCTTGATATCTCCAAAAGTAGTAGAAAATGACTGCCTTTGACAGGTTAGAGCCCTTTCTTTAGTTCAAAAACATTTAACTGAGACTCTTACTTCTACAAACCAAATATACTTTAGATTTATTCTAAAGTATACCGTAAATCTGTCTAGAATCCATGAAAATATATGAGGATATGTGAATAAATGTTTGCTTCTGCCTTGGCTTATAAACTCTCTCTCTCTTTCTCTCTGTCTCTCTCTCTCTCTCTTTTTTTTTTTTTTGTATTACTGTGGGTTTCTATTTTCTTTTAATTTTTAAAAAATGTGGCATCAAAAAAAATGAAACTACAACCAACTTTTAGCGCTTAACCTATGCTCACAAATCATATACAGCTACATTGACAATAGCCACACAGTATAAATTTGCATTAAAACAATCCATTACATTCTATAAATACCCTATTACTATTACCAGGAATCACATATATAAGATGACTCCAAATTCACACAGCATTCAGGCTCATTTTCATGGTGATTTTTGGTTGTTAGTATTAATTGCCACGTTGGTTTCTGAAAGGGGGAAAAATCACTAAATTTCAAACTCCACCATAACCTTATGTTTTGAGATAACAGTGCAACACACGTATCAGAATCCTGTGGGTTGACCCATCAGTGGCTACACATTCAGAGGAAAAGGCAGAATTCATAGACTATGACAGATCTGTGTTCAACCTTCCTACCAACAGTGGGTAACACACATAACCTTTATGATCCTCAGTTTTTTCATCTGAAATTAGAAATGATAATCCTTATCTTTTAGAGTTTTAAACTCTTTAAGAAGAGAAAAATATGTGAGAACCACAACACATAGTAGGTGTACAACAAGTAACAGTTATTGTTCTAATCAGCCTCAACTACAGTTCTAACACAGAAGAAGGCCACCACAGAGTCATGACATTGCTGCAAAAATATTTATTTAAAGAGACTCTGAATAATGCATTATAGTTAATTTCAAGTCAACTTACCAAGACAGGAGTACAAACCCTGACTTATCCAAGCTAATATGGCAAGAGTTATAAGGTCGCCAAAACTAGCAGCAATGGGTGTAGCAACATTATCGGGATTTATCCCGGTCTTCTTTGAACCAACGATAACCCCAACCATTATTATTCCTAGAAAAAAATAAAGCTCATTACTTTTTCTGCTATAATTTAAAGAAAATCAATCCCCCGAAATACTGAAATACATAGGCTAGACAAACAGTGTGTCACTTCCGGTTAGACTGCTTAGATAAGCTGACTAAAGCAAACAAAACATTTTATTTGAATGCTTTGGCAAAATGTCTTTCAACAAATTCCAAGTGGGGATCACAAAAGATCTGAGAAGTTCAATGTTGCATTTAGAGACCTGAAGAGCTACTGTAAAATAACATTAAAGTTCCAAATTTAGTAACATGCATGTCTTAGATGTAATGTATTCATGTGTATCAAAGCCAAAGATTATATTTTAACCCTCAAATAAAGTATGAAAATGTCAAAGAAAGGTGAGTCATATTTAAGGACTTCCCTGGTGGCACAGTGGTTAAGAATCCGCCTGCCAACGCAGGAGACACGGGTTCGAGCCCTGGTCTGGGAAGATCCCACATGCCGTGGAGCAACTAAACCTGTGCGCCACAACTACTGAGCCTGCGCTCTGGAGCCTGTGAGCGACAACTACTGAAGCTGGCACACCTAGAGCCCGTGCTCCGCAGCAAGAGAAGCCACCACAATGAGAAGCCTGTGCACCGCAACGAAGACCCAATGCAGCCAAAAATTAATAAATAAATAAAAACGTGAGTCATATTTATACACATAGCAATTGGGAAGAAGGGCAACAAAACCAGATTTGTTTACATAGTGGTAGCCAGAAATGCTTGCTTCATTTTATTATTAAAAAGTGTTGAAGTATTAGGAAGAGGGAAGTAATTAAATTTTGAACACTGGAGGCCAGAATACAAGAAGCAGTCTTTGTAAAGGATATTCTTTAAACCCCAAGTTTCTGTCTATGAACCTATAACAACAGAAGATGAAAATGTGACTGTGTACTTATACTTTTAAATTCTTATATTCTTGAATATAGAAATGGGAGAAAAATGATAGCATTACAGCCATACCCAATTGTATAGATTTTCTCATGCCAACACATTAAGAGTATGCAGGGCAGAGAAAATTTAAGATTAGTTCATTTATGTGCTAACCATAAATCAATATGGAAGACTAAATATGACTACAGACAAAAACCAGAATCTCACTGCATTTTTAGACTGAAGATGACTCTAAATGATTTTATTCTAACATACTCACTTTATAGATAATAAAACTGAGGTCCTAGGAGTAGGTTTAAATTCTTGCATAAGGTCACATAGCTTTTAAGTAACAGTGTTTTTTCTACAACCCCGTAAAGGCAAATTACTGAAAGTAGAATTTTTGTTCAATGTCTCATGTCTTATATTCTGGAGGCTTTTTCAATCTATGGACTTACCTTTCCCATAATATCACTGTAAACAGAAAAAAACAATAGCAGGAAAAAAACTTAAACGTATTATACAATAATCAGTCAATATGTGATCATATAAATTTTTTTTTCAAAATCAGCACATTTAAAGATCAATGTGGAGAGTTCTCCTATGAAAGAATGCTGTCTATAACTTTTCAGCTGAAAACAAATATTTTGCCATCATGGACCAGTGGAAAGAGCTGGGAGGCAGGAAATGGGTTTTAATTATGATTTTTCTGTGAGCAAGCTGATGAAATCGGACAAGTCACCTTACCTAAGTCAGTTTTCTCACCTACAAAAGGTGGTCAATAGTATCTGCTCTACATATATAAAGGTCAAGTTATTATAAAATTAGAACACACATTATTAAAAGTAAGAAGGCTAACAAATATATATATATATATATATATATACATATATTTTTAAATTTATATTTATTTTTGGCTGTGTCGGGTCTTCATTCTGTGCTAGGGCTTTCTCTAGTTGCGGCAAGCGGGGGCCACTCTTCATCGCGGTGCGCAGGCCTCTCACTGTCGCGGCCTCTCTTGTTGCGGAGCACAGGCTCCAGACGCGCAGGCTCAGTAGTTGTGGCTCACGGGCCTAGTTGCTCCACGGCATGTGGGATCTTCCCGGACCAGGGCTCGAACCCGTGTCCCCTGCATTGGCAGGCAGATTCTCAACCGCTGCGCCACCAGGGAAGCCCACAAATATATTTTTAAAATCTGAATTTTTATGGTTTTAAAAATCCCAGGCAATACAAATACTTGTTAGTCTGAAAAGTTTTAAACAATTCTTTCTAAATGAAACAATATTAGAGAGAAAACAGAAGCAAATGAGCCTAAAGAAACAGAGTGCTAATGCTTTAACACTTTTTTTATTTTTTTACCAGAAATTAGTTTTCCAATAGCATAACTTCACTATGCTTTCACCAGTGTTAACACCATTCAATTCTAGTAATTCTATATAAAGACAAGAAACTACCCCTGGTACAATTTAAGTACTAAAATAAAATGCTTGAAAATATTTTGGTAGTCAGGTCTTAATTTTAATAAGAGTTTCTAAATTACCAGAACCTAGCCCAAAAAGTTAGCTTTGTTGTATGATCACCTGACAGTAGAGTGTTCCATTTTTAACACTGCTGGTGATCTAAAATAAGAAGATGACAATTATAAAATAAAAATTACCAAGACTTTATGATTACTGTTCCATAATAAGCTAGTTCTCTAGTGTAAAGTTGATATTAATAAATCAATATAAAGAATGATATCCCAACTAAAAAAATTATAATGCAGTTAAACGTTAATAATAAAATTAAATTTTGTCTGTCTGGCTTCTTTTGTCTTCTGGCTCTTTAACATTCTATAGCCAACAATATGCTGTGTTAAGCATATGGTTATACTTGTATTGCCAGAGAAACAGTAAAGGAATTTTTTTGAAATCTGAAACTTTAAAAAATTTTAACAGACGGACTGCTTTTTTTTTTCAATTAATTAATTAATTTATTTTTGGCTGCGTTGGGTCTTCGTTGCTGCGCGTGGGCTTTCTCTAGTTGCGGCGAGCGGGTGCTACTCTTCGTTGCGGTGCGTGGGCTTTGCATTGCGGTGGCTTCTCTTGTTGAGGAGCACGGGCTCTAGGCATGCGGGCTTCAGTAGCTGTGGCACGCGGGCTCTAGAGCGCAGGCTCAGTAGCTGTGGCGCACGGGCTTAGTTGCTCCGCAGCATGTGGGATCTTCCCGGACCAGGGCTCGAACCTGTGTCCCCTGCATTGGCAGGCAGATTCTTAACCACTGTGCCACCAGGGAAACCCAGAGGGACTGCTTTTAAAACTCAGAATTCCTGGAATACTTGTTACTCAAATGACAAGCTGGTAAATGCTCTGTATGATTTCCAGACAGGAGATTCTCAATTAATTTAAATTACAGAAACAAATGAATATCTAGACTATTTTCCTGATCTTGTCTGGGAGCTGTACCACGGGACCTAAAGCTGGGACACAACCTCAGAAAGCTTGCTCTATACTAAGGATTACGCATGTATAATATATATAAATATATCTGAAATAATCTATTTTAAAAGTTTGTAGATAGCTTTTCTCTGTTTTTTATAATGAACAAGTACCATTTAAATAAAAATAGTTAACATGGAAAATCAATAATTAGAAAGTAAAATATTATAGAGTAGACATTTATAAATTTACTTACCCTGCAGAAGAGATGCAATGAAGGCAGTTGCTACACTGCTAGAGCACAAAAGTATGGAATGATCTAGATAGTATTTTCCCTCTGGAATCCAGCCCAATATAATTGCTGCCACAGCTGCTAGAAAGCCGACTACTGTTGCTTGAACCTTAAAAAATTTTAATAAAATCCAACAGAATTATTCATTTTGAAAATGCATTTTTTATTTTATGACGTACATATGCATACAAGGAGTCAGAATAAAGTATTATATATGGTAATTGAGCTGCCTTACCTTTTGAAGAAGCTACTGTATCTTAGTTTTACTATTCCCTAAGGTGATGGGTTCTCAAAGTGCCCTGATCTGGCAGCAGTAGGTATGGAATGGGATCTAGGAATCAAGTTTTAACAAGCACCCCAAGTGACTTTGATGGTGTAACCCACAGATCACCTTAAAAAATACCAATCTTAAGACTGAAAAGTACCCAATCCACATAACTGAAGTCTGACTCTAGACTCAGTATTGGCAAAAGATTGGATTCTACAATCAAATGATAAGAGTTTGATTCCTAGCTATACCACTTAATCTTGTGGCAAGCTATTTAAATTTATTCATCCAACAAGCATTAATTTAGGATCTACTATGTACAAGGCGCTATGCTTAGTGTTGGGCTACAACAGTGGTCAAAATAGATTTATTTCCTACCCTCACAGAGCTCTTGGTCAATGGGAGAGACAGACATTAAAAAAAACTTCACAAATAGTCACAATCGTGATTAGTGCTATAAAAACCTTAGCTCCTAATCTGAAAAATGATAATGATAATATTGAACACGAAAGGGTTATTTTGATATTTAAATGAATTACATAAATGTATAAAGTACTTCCTACAGTGGTAGCACAAAGCAACCCTCGGGGGAAAAAAAAAAAAAAGGCAACTACTCTTAGAATCCTATTAGTCGAATGCTAGAACTAAAAGAAACCCTGAGGGAATCTCCAGTTCACTGATTCTTAACTGTGTTTGTGTCATGGACTCCTTTGACAATTTGGTAAAAATTTTATAGATTCTTCCCACCACGAAAACACGGATGCATTCAATATTGTGAGTAGAACTTCTGGGTGCTTAGACTCTCTGAAGCCAATCCATGTACTGGAATCCAGGGCTCCAGGTGAAAAACCCAAGTAGTCTGATCTTGTCATAGAGTAAATTAATGGAAAAGCCTGGGCCAGCAAGTCCAGATATCCTAGAGTCCAGCCCCACATCTTTCATTACAGCAAATTCAGAGCTGAGAGTCAAGCTGTAAGCACCATTATGGTTGTGCCAGTTACTAAAATACTTCAGCATTCTCTTACTGGTTAGTAAATAATATGGTATGTAAAAGAAATAAAATTAATTAATAATTTAAATTCTAGCACTGTGATTCCAAGGTTTTTCTTAGAAATAAAATAGAGTGCTTTTACTTCTTGGAAATGAAATACAGAGCTAGGGAGCCTATGTAAGACTTACAGCATATGCGCACGCACACACACACACACACACACACACACACCTGAGATAAATAAGTCCTATTCTGTAAACCTGCAAAGGAAATGCCCAATTGTACCCAAGAGAAGAGCAGAGTCTGGGTTAAGGAGTAGCTGGGGAGGTTAACAGGAGCCATAAATACATGTAAGCGCAGGGCACATCCCTCCTGGTGAGGTAATGATTCTTAAGCGGGATTGGGAACTTTGCTTTATTTGACAATTTATGGACAGGTTGAGGTGGCCACTGTGTACATTTGTGAAGAAATCTGTGACAGATCATCTGCTTGGGATCCCATTTAATAGTCAGAAGAACACACCCCAGCTAATGCCAGCATAAGCCTCCTCTGCCCTTTCCATCGCTCCCCACCTCTACCCTCCATAACTAGCCTCTAGTCGAAGGAACACGGCTAACCCATCCCACGCCCCTCCCCACGCCATCTACTCCCTCACGAGCTTTAGCGGATAAAGCTTGAGAGATAGCACAACCGCCACCCTCCACCTGACCTTGTTTTCTTCCCCCCTCTGCTTCTGTCCACAGGTAACTGGGCTCCAACCAGTTGCTGCCTCACTGGCTGGTACCGACTATGTCCTGATGGGCCCGGAGTGAATATTTAGATAGGAGCTCTTCAGATACTGAAAGAAGTTAGCAATCCCAGGAGTGAATATTTTGTGGACAGAAAGAGTTGAGCTAGAGATCAATTGGTTCAAAGAGGGATGAGCTCAGTTAGTGTAGCCAGGGGAAATGATTCAGAAGGAACCATTTCTTCAGTGGTTTGGAAGTCATTTGAGAGTTCAGTTTTTGTTGAGTAGAAGCAATGGCTAAATAAATGAAGGTACAGCCTTAGACAGAATGTTATGAACAATCAAAATTAAAGAATTACATTTCACATAACAACAAGGATGAATTTTAGGAACTTAATATATGTGAGTACCTCACACAATGAGTAGGAGGGACCCCAAGGGGTCCCAAGGGACCCTTGTTTCTCATGCATCCTTGGTGGAGTGAGACAAAGACACAGACTTCAGGCTGTGGCAACTAGGATCAGTGAATCCCCAGTCATCATTGGCTCCCATCCTGACCAACAGTTGTGGGGAGAGAGGATGACAAGGGAAGGGTGGAGACTAAGAGTGAAAGGAAAAATTAAAAGCAGAGATGGAAAATTATTAGAATAATTTGATGAATAATTTATAGTACAACTCATACAACTTAATAAGAGTTTATGGTATTTAAAGAAAAAAATGGAATATATTTTCAAATTTTAATTTATATATTAATTTATAGTTGTCTACTGGTTGTTAGATATTTTGGTTACTACTCCAGCATAGATTCCTACAGTTTTGAGCTGAAAAGGATCATGCACGTCTCTAGTGCAATACTGTGGAAAGTAAGAGGAAAATTAAGCACAGAAAGGTTAAGTTAACAAAGGTTATGTAGCTAGTTAATGTCAGAGCTGAGATTAGATACCAGATTTTCTTATTTCTAACCCTGTGATCTTAGAAGCAGTTGCACAGATATTTTATTAAAGCCTATATTCCAAAATTTCCTTTATTTCTTTGTCTTTGAACATTACATGAAATAAATTGTTTGCCACCATGTTCTCAACATTATGTCCTAGTTGACCTAACATTAAAATGAGTGAGCATTTCCTAAGCTCACACTTGCTAAAGAGGTGCTAGGGGGCTGCAGTCTTCTGTCTTGGGGATAAGAGAGGGTGGTGGGAGAGAAAGAGATATTCCCCTGAGATTAGAAAGAACTGTAGGTAATCTATATATAATTCAGGTATATGTAATTGACAATTTAATGTGCTCATTTATATTAACACTGATAACATTAACAAATTAAGGAAAATTCAGCTTAAACAAACATCTTACCATAATATATTTAAAAAGTTAAGTTTAATTAAATAGAGGATTTACTTTTAAAAAAATCAAAGTAGACATTCACAGAAAGATAGACAAGATGAAAAGGCAGAAGGCTATATACCAGATGAAGGAACAAGATAAAACCCCAGAAAAACAACTAAATGAAGTGGAGATAGGCAACCTTCCAGTAAAAGAATTCAGAATAATGATAGTCAGGATGATCCAGGACCTCGGAATAAGAATGGAGGCAAAGATCGAGAAGATGCAAGGAATGTTTAACAAAGACCTAGAAGAATTAAAGAACAAACAAACAGAGATGAACAATACAATAACTGAAATGAAAACTAGAGTAGAAGGAATCAACAGCTGAATAACTGAGGCAGAAGAACGGATAAATGACCTGGAAGACAGAATGGTGGAATTCACTGCTGTGGAACAGACTAAAGAAAAAAGAATGAAAAGAAATGAAGACAGCCTAAGAGACTCCTGGGACAACATTAAACGCAACAACATTCGCATTATAGGGGTCCCAGAAGGAGAAGACAGAGAGAAAGGACCAGAGAAAATATTTGAAGAGATTATAGTTGAAAACTTCCCTAACATGGGAAAGGAAATAGCCACCCAAATCCAGGAAGCACAGCGAGTCCCATACAGGATAAACCCAAGGAGAAACACGCCGAGACACATAGTAATCAAATTGGCAAACATTAAAGACAAAGAAAAATTATTGAAAGCAGCAAGGGAAAAATGACAAATAACATACAAGGGAACTGCCATAAGGTTAACAGCTGATTTCTCACTAGAAACTCTACAAGCCAGAAGGGAGTGGCATGATATACTTAAAGTGATGAAAGGGAAGAAACTACAACCAAGATTACTCTACCCGGCAAGGATCTCATTCAGATTTGATGGAGAAATCAAAAGCTTTACAGACAAGCAAAAGCTAAGAGAATTCAGCACCACCAAACCAGCTCTACAACAAATGCCAAAGGAACTTCTCTAAGCGGGAAACACAAGAGAAGAAAAGGACCTACAAAAACAAACCCAAAACAATTAAGAAAATGGTCATAGGAACATACATATCGATAATTACCTTAAACGTGAATGGATTAAATGCTCCAACCAAAAGACACAGGCTTGCTGAATGGATACAAAAACAAGACCCATATATATGCTGTCTACAAGAGACCCACTTTAGACCTAGGGACACATACAGACTGAAAGTGAGGGGATGGAAAAAGATATTCCATGCAAATGGAAATCAAAAGAAAGCTGGAGTAGCTATACTCATATCAGATAAAATAGACTTTAAAATAAAGAATGTTACAAGAGACAAGGAAGGACACTAGATAATGATCAAGGGATCAATCCAAGAAGAAGATATAACAATTATAAATATATATGCACCCAACATAGGAGCACCTCAATACATAAGGCAACTGCTAACAGCTATAAAAGAGGAAATCGACAGTAACACAATAATAGTGGGGGACTTTAACACCTCACTTATACCAATGGACAGATCATCCAAAATGAAAATAAATAAGGAAACAGAAGCTTTAAATGACACAATAGACCAGATAGATTTAATTGATATTTATAGGACATTCCATCCAAAAACAGCAGATTACACTTTCTTCTCAAGTGCGCAAGGAGCATTCTCCAGGATAGATCACATCTTGGGTCACAAATCAAGCCTCAGTAAATTTAAGAAAATTGAAATCATATCAAGCATCTTTTCTGACCACAACGCTATGAGATTAGAAATGAATTACAGGGGAAAAAACGTAAAAAACACAAACACATGGAGGCTAAACAATACGTTATTAAATAACCAAGAGATCACTGAAGAAATCAAAGAGGAAATCAAAAAATACCTAGAGACAAATGACAATGAAAACACGACGACCCAAAACCTATGGGATGCAGCAAAAGCAGTCCGAAGAGGGAAGTTTATAGCTATACAAGCCTACCTAAAGAAACAAGAAAAATCTCAAGTAAACAATCTAAACTTACACCTAAAGGAACTAGAGAAAGAAGAACAAACAAAACCCAAAGTTAGTAGAAGGAAAGAAATCATAAAGATCAGAGCGGAAATAAATGAAATAGAAACAAAGAAAACAATAGCAAAGATCAAAAAAACTAAAAGCTGGTTCTTTGAGAAGATAAACAAAATTGATAAGCCATTAGTCAGACTCATCAAGAAAAAGAGGGAGAGGACTCAAATCAATAAAATTAGAAATGAAAAAGGAGAAGTTACAACAGACACCACAGAAATACAAAGCATCCTAAGAGACTACTACAAGTAACTCTATGCCAATAAAATGGAGAACCTGGAAGAAATGGACAAATTCTTAGAAAGGTATAACCTTCCAAGAATGAACCAGGAAGAAACAGAAAATATGAACAGACCAATCTCAAGTAATGAAATTGAAACTGTGATTAAAAATCTTCCAACAAACAAAAGTCCAGGACCAGATGGCTTCACAGATGGATTCTACCAAACATTTAGAGAAGAGCTAACACCCATCCTTCTCAAACTCTTCCAAAAAATTGCAGAGGAAGGAACACTCCCAAACTCACTCTATGAGGCCACCATCACCCTGATACCAAAACCAGACAAAGATACTACAAAAAAAGAAAATTACAGACCAATATCACTGATGAATATAGATGCAAAAATCCTCAACAAAATACTAGCAAACAGAATCCAACAACACATTAAAAGGATCATACACTACGATCAAGTGGGATTTATCCCAGGGATGCAAGGATTCTTCAATATATGCAAATCAATCAATGTGATACACCATATTAACAAATTGAAGAATAAAAACCATATGATGATCTCAATAGATGCAGAAAGAGCTTTTGACAAAATTCAACACCCATTTATGATAAAAACTCTCCAGAAAGTGGGCATAGAGGGAACCTACCTCAACATAATAAAGGCCATATACGACAAACCCACAGCAAACATCATTCTCAACGGTGAAAAACTGAAAGCATTTCCTCTAAGATCAGGAATGAGACAAGGTTGCCCATCCTCACCACTGTTATTCAACATAGTTTTGGAAGTTTTAGTCACGGCAATCAGAGAAGAAAAAGAAATAAAAGGAATACAAATTGGAAAAGAAGAAGTAAAACTGTCACTGTTTGCAGATGACATGATACTATACATAGAGAATCCTAAAAATGCCACCAGAAAACTACTAGAGCTTATCAATGAATTTGGTAAAGTTGCAGGATACAAAATTAATGCACAGATATCTCTTGCATTCCTATACACTAATGATGAAAAATCTGAAAGAGAAATTATGGAAACACTCCCATTTACCATTGCAACAAAAAGAATAAAATACCTAGGAATAAACCTACCTAGGGAGACAAAAGACCTGTATGCAGAAAACTATAAGACACTGATGAAAGAAATTAAAGATGATACCAACAGATGGAGAGATATACCATGTTCTTGGATTGGAAGAATCAATATTGTGAAAATGATTATACTACCCAAAGCAATCTACAGATTCAATGCAATCCCTATCAAATTACCAATGGCATTTTTTTTACAGAACTGGAACAAATCATCTTAAAATTTGTATGGAGACACAAAAGACCCCGAATAGCCAAAGCAGTCTTGAGGGAAAAAAACGGAGCTGGAGGAATCAGACTCCCTGACTTCAGACCATAGTACAAAGCTACAGTAATCAAGACAATATGGTACTGGCACAAAAACAGAAACATAGATCAATGGAACAAGATAGAAAGCCCAGAGATAAACCCACGCACCTATGGTCAACTAATCTATGACAAAGGAGGCAAAGATATACAATGGAGAATAGACAGTCTCTTCAATAAGTGGTGCTGGAAAAACTGGACAGCTACATGTAAAAGAATGAAATTAGAACACTTCCTAAGATCATACACAAAAATAAACTCAAAATGGATTCGAGACCTAAATGTAAGACTGGACACTATAAAACTCTTAGAGGAAAACATAGGAAGAACACTCTTTGACATAAATCACAGCAAGATCTTTTTTGATCCACCTCCTAGAGTAATGGAAATAAAAAGAAAAATAAACAAATGGGACCTAATGAAACTTCAAAGCTTTTGCACAGCAAAGGAAACCATAAACAAGACGAAAAGACAACCCTCAGAATGGGAGAAAATATTTGCAAATGAATCAATGGACAAAGGATTAACCTCCAAAATATATAAACAGCTCGTGTAGCCCGATATTAAAAAAACAAACAACCCAATCCAAAAGTGGGCAGAAGACCTAAATAGACATTTCCAAAGAAGACATACAGATGGCCAAGAAGCACATGAAAAGATGCTCAACATCACTAATTATTAGAGAAATACAAATCAAAACTACAATGAGGTATCACCTCACACCAGTTTGAATGGGCATCATCAGAAAATCTACAAACAACAAATGTTGGAGAGGGTGTGGAGAAAAGGGAACCCTCTTGCACTGTTGGTGGGAATGTAAATTGATACAGCCACTATGGAGAACAGTATGGAGGTTCCTTACAAAACTAAAAATAGATTTACCATATGATCCAGCAATCCCACTACTGGGCTTAGACCTAGAGAAAACCATAATTCAAAAAGACACATGCACCCCAATGTTCATTGCAGCACTATTTACAATAGCCAGGTCATGGAAGCAACCTAAATGCCCATTGACAGACGAATGGATAAAGAAGAGGTGGTACATATATACAATGGAATATTACTCAGCCATAAAAAGGAACGAAATTGAGTCATTTGTTGAGACGTGGATGGATCTAGAGACTGTCATACAGAGTGAAGTAAGTCAGAAAGAGAAAAACAAATATCGTATATTAACACATGTATGTGGAACCTAGAAAAATGGTACAGATGAGCCGGTTTGCAGGGCAGAAGTTGAGACACAGATGTAGAGAACAGACATATGGACACCAAGGGGGGAAAACTGTGGTGAGGTGGGGATGGTGGTGTGCTAAATTGGGCGATTGGGATTGACATGTATACACTGATGTGTATAAAACTGATGACTAGTAAGAACCTGCAGTATAAAAAAACAAACAAACAAAACAACTAATACTAAACTTTCATTGGGTTATTTGTATGGAAATATGTTAATATAAATGTTCCAGACATTACATGAAATTTCTAAAAATCTTATATGCTCTGGTATAATGTTATAAGTCATAATTCTAGTCATTACTTTAAAATGTATATCTCAGAAATAACTAAATTTCCTTGTCAATTGCATTATTATGAACTTTCATCAAATCTTTAACCGTGGTCATTTTTAAGTCTTTTGTCATTTACAGACAGTTCTGGATGTACTCTGATGCTTTTGCAACCATGTTCCTATAAGAGTGTTTCATCTTCAAGGAATTCATGGAAAAGACTCTGACAAGTACAGGTTTCTAGTAACTGACTGTACTGCTGAACTGAATGAATAAGCATTTTCAGAACTCTAATGAAAAACTGATGAACTCATAAAAGTGCTAACAAAAGATCAAGATGAAAAAAAAATTAATTACATGGGACTGAGTGAACTGATGAGGATGATTATAATTTTTGTGACTTTCTATTTGAATTAAAAAAAAAAATCCCACAAGGACTCAGAGGCAAAGAATATGCAAATCAATTTTCACTGCAAAGTAAAGGAGCTGTTACAGTGGGAAAAAAAAAAAAAATCAAAGTAGAAAAACAGCACCTAAGCCATGAAGTGCTAAATATTTATTTGTACAGATATTAACTCAAATTCTGGCTCTATTACATACTTATGGTAGAAGATATTTCATATATTTATTCTATATTTTGCATGTTATACATTTTTCATATTTAGAAGAATCTAATCAGTTTCTAGGAAAATAAAACTTTCAGAAGCCATGGGTATCCATTTATTCTATCACTTGTTCATAGTACCCAATTATTATTTTAGGTCCCCTGAAACAATTAATGGTAGACTTAAGAGCACTAAAATTTATTCCATTCTTACAGGTAAAACTCAAGATCTGTAAACAAATATATGTATCACTTACCTGTTTTAAAGCCAAGTTGCCAATTATTAGGTTCCACTTTTCAATGGGTGAATCCATCTTCCCAATATTTACCTGTTAAGATGGATAGTTTCATGTATCACTGAATAATCCACATGCTCTCTACTCTGTTTAAACAGCATATGAAGTCTTAAAGCCAAAAATAATCCTTTAGTATACCTGATGAGCTCACACTGCACGTTAAATATAATTTTAAATTCACTACAAGTCTTGCATCTCACACTCGGCTTGCCTGAGATGTTTAGAAAAAAAATTTTTTTTAACTTAATTACTAGCTCATAAGAACTAGTGGGCCAGTTAGTACTATCTACCTGCCATCTGATGTTATTTTACAACTAACATCAAGTGTCATACTAACATGCCAAATTTTGTCTACTGAGGCCCAACATAATTACATAATTTTTAGCTGCTAGCGTTTAATTCCACATCATGAAACTTATGTAATTTCAAGAATTATTGACCAAAAAACCCAGATATAAATAAATCATTCATATGTACATAATTTATATTTGAGTCATGACTAAAATTGTTATCAATAAAAAATTCATTCAGTTCACATATGAATTTTGATAATGTACTTCACTATTAAAATGTATACATCTGTTGGCTAAATCAAAGAATATCCTCCAAAAAAAAATTATTATTCACATATTCAGTTGCTCTGTAAGCTAAATCATACTTCTCAACCACTTAGGATTCAAAAAATGTATATCCAAAACTGACAAGTTTTTCTAATGCAGTCATTTGGAAAGCAATAAGCAATCATCATTAAAAATATACTAAGCCAGGTTTCAATTATTCATTACATGGTTGTTCACTGAAGACAGATGAATGGGTAAAGTGGGAGATATATAAGGGTAATTATTTATGGGTAGTTAACCATGGACAAACTAGAGTTTAGCTCACTGGCTTCAAACCAACAGGTTAAGTGCTACATCAACACTTCCTGTATCAATCTGGAAAAGATTCTATTCTCTAACTTCACTCTCGACTGTAGTCTCAAAGTATCAAGCAAATGCACATATTAAAATTTCTCAGTGTTTCAGAATAATTATTCCTGCTGTCTTTACTTGTATTATTTCCTTCCTAAGCCTGAAAGTCTAAATTACTGATAAAATTTGTGTTTGCAGCTCTAGCAACCTGAGTCTCTGCTCTAGTGAACAAGGTACAAGCAATGTTTAAAGAGTGAACCTATCTCGGGTTTAGTGTTCAAGAAATAGGTATGAGAGAAACTAGTTATTTTTTTATAACTTTTAGAAAGATGTCTGTAGGTATAGGAAGCAATCTAAAATGATTCTGTGAAAAAGTACAAGATGTCAAGACTCCACGACTGCTTGATGATCAATGGAGACACACATTCATCATGGTCTAGGAAAAGATTAAGAAAGGTGAAGGTGACAGAATGAATGAGCACCATGAATTAGGTAAGCAACTGTGCAGATTCACTTGGTATCATCACTACCAGTGATGCCTGCAGTGACATGCCTCAAAATCCCCTTCTCTAGAGCTTCAGCTTACAGTCTGCCAGTGAGAAGAACTTGCCTAAGATTTGAAAGGCAGAAGTGAAGGAGTGGCCATTATTTTTGGAAGGTCTCATTGGTCAGATACAGTAGCATCCAGACCCCTTCACTACAACGCACCCATGGCTTTCTTCCCCTACTCCAGTGTTTCAGGTTGTTTCTCTGATCCTCCTACATCAACTTCTCCCACATTTGTGTAAGCCCAGATTGGTCTATTAAACTCCTTATTGCCACAATACATAACATGGCTCTGTTTTCCTGACCAAACCCAACTGACAGAGCAACTTCACACTCTTCAGTTAATTGTATTATAAATGATGATGATCACAATCTCTAAGTCCCTTCCAGTCTAGAAGTCTCTGAACCTGTAATCTTTTTAGTGTAAGATAAATAATAAATAGCAAGTTGATGTATGATGTGAAATAAAATATATTTCATATTTATGAAATATAATTTATGATGCGAAATTTAAAACGTAGAATATATTCACAAACAGTAACTTTATTTTACAAAGAAAAGATTTTTAGAAGAATTTAAAAAAGAAAATAAAACTAGAGAAATGTTGACCCATTTCCATGGTTAGGAAAAACAGCTATGGTATTGGCATTAGGGTGGGGTATGGCAGGACACAGAAAATTGACCCTAGTTGCCTCCAACTTGTAAAAACTGTACCAACACGCGGGCTAACCCACCCTACTGTCCAGAGCCTAGGATTAATGTGAACTATCTATATTTTTTCAGAGTAGAGAGGGAGAAGCATGAATGCTCTATCTAAAGGCCTTTGCTGGATCTATTTTTATTAGATTAGTTGACCTGATGGTGCTCAGCTAGAGAAACTAAGAACTTGGAAGGTGATAAAGTACATTAGGGCAAGATCTGATAAAGACTTCTGTGTAATCCAGATTTATTTAAATTACGTCTATCTTAAAGTACCAGAAAAACAGGCCACTATTTTTGCAGATATACTAACTAGTCTTTTAGGAAAGAGTAGAGCTGAGATAGCCAACAGCCTGAAGATGTGCTCTGTTTGGCCAACACAGTGGTTTTAACTTTCTGAATCTGAATGCCTTTAGGTGGAGACTGCAGTCTCTACTTTTTATAATCCCTACACCCTTCCCCTCCATAAATGTGTATGTTATTTGTCTGACCCTCAAGCATATGAGTTATGGGTAGGACCCAAGATTTATTGGGGCTAAAGACAAAAGTGGGTTGAGATGACCTTGAAATACAAATATAAATATAGTTATTATAATTGTTATATATACACAAATATAGTTATACATATACAAATATAGTTACTATAATTGATACTAGAAAATGTACATTTAATATGTAAATACTTGAAACAAGGGTACTGAAAGTCTCCATTGAAGTATTAGTCTTTTTTTTTTTAATTTTTAAATTTTTTTAAACATCTTTATTGGAGTATAATTGTTTTACAATGTTGCATTAGTTTCTGCTGTATAACAAAGTGAATCAGCTATATGTATACTTATATCCCCATATCCCCTCCCTCTTGCGCCTCCCTCCCACCCTCCCTATCCCACCCCTCTAGGTGGTCACAAAGCACCAAGCTGATCTCCCTGGGCTGTGCAGCTACTTCTCACTAGCTAGCTATTTTACATTTGGTAGTGTACGTATGTCAATGCTATTCTCTCGCTTCATCCCAGTTTACCCTTCCCCCTCCCCATGTCCTCAAGTCCATTCTCTACGTCTGAGCTCATAAAATAGGTATATTTTAAAAAAACTATTGTTATTTCTGGGTGATGAGTCTATGGATGATTTTTATTTTCTTCTTTGTTCTTTAGAGAATTTTTCAAATTTTCATCACTGAAAAAATAGTACTGGTATAATGAGAAATTTTATTTAAAAACATTAATTGGTGAATTAAAATACTGGCAACTAGAAAAAGAAATAACCTCAGCTTTTTGTCTAAATGTAGGTCCTACAACATAAATAACATTAAAATTCAAAGAGTATTAAGATGAAAATCATAATATAAACTAAGACCACTCTAAAAATATAAGGAACTGGAGGGTAGCTAAAAAATGGCCTATATCCAGTAAGACTCTAAACATTTGGAAGAGAATAATAAGAAGAATAAAAAAGTGGAAGGAGTAGAAGGAAAACAAAGAAATGGGAAGAAAGTGGGGAAAGGCTTTTAGGAAAAAAATGTTTCCCTTTAGAGAAGTGAGCATAAAATGCATGTAATCCTTGAGTGTTAGCCACTGATTATTGGTACGTTTTCCCCAGAGGCTGTAAAATCTGCTCTTCTGAAGTTTTAAAACAGGTTGATTCTCATCTATCTAGAAGGACACACTGGCAGTCTTGCACAAAGTATGAAGATTTGACTAAATGACCTCTCTCATGAAGACCACAAATCAAATTTAGAAATATGCAGACAGTCCTGTAAAATATTAGTGTTAGTGAAAATGGTACTTCTTGGGTAGTTATGATGTTAAACTTTATTGCATAAAATAAATAAGCATAAAGTCCTTTAAAAATATCAGTTAAAATGGTAGAAGAAAATACCATAAACGTGGAATCTAAAAGTAGTAAGGAACTACTCAGTTCAAAAAGCCTAAAATCTCTAAATACTATTCCCCACTAAAACCAGGCTCCTTAGAGAAATGGCTGGTTCCAGGGCTGGGACAGGGAAAGTATAAGATGAGCCTGGAATATCTTGTGCCAGAAAGTAACAAAGTGCTCAAAATATAATAAGGGCATGTCAAAACAACACAGGAACCAGTTTGAAAGGGCTTCCCCCTAGTCAAATCTGAGACAATCTGGGCATCAAAATGAATAATAGCAGTAATGGATTATGACCCATTGAATAAAATAAGAGTCCATTGAGTCCATACTGAGAGTGGGTGGATGGATGGATGGATGGATAGATAGATAGACAGACAGATAGATAGATAGATAGTTAGAGGGAAGGGAGAGGAGGAAGAGAGAGGGAGGGAGGAAGAGAGGGAGGTAGGGAGATAAGAAAGACAGGGAGATCGTTTCCTTAGTAGAATGCTAAGTAATAAATGTAGAAGGAATAACAGTTAGAAAATGACAATTCAGCAGCCTTCAATGTAAAAATGGATTCAGACAAAAATCATTAATACATGCTAAGATAATTGGCTAAAGTTTGTTAAGTAACAGGGTATGTCTGCAGTCTCAAAGTAACTTCCTACAGGTTATTTAGTAATATATCAAGAGGTAAAATGTAACTTTATAGTGGAGAAACCTGGCAAACACTGTTATTCAAATAATCAATGAGAAAAATTATGATACTATTTATATGAAATCCTAAACTAGTGACTGAAAGGGCAGTGATTACCTGAGACCAGAGGGATTACCTGGTAGTGGGATTAACAGCAAAGGAGCATAAGGGAACTTTTTGGGGTGAGGAAATATTCTATATCTTGTTTGTGGTGATAGTTACACATTTAATGTATTTGTCAAAACTCATCAAACTATACGCTTAATATGGGCATATATTATTGCATGTAAATTATACTTCAATAAAGTTTAATTTTCAAAAGATAATTTCATTCAGCAGTAATTGCTTTCATGCTTTTTTTTTTTTTTTTTTGCTTTCATGCTTTTAAAAAATAACATTTATAGTCCCACTACCTGGTTTTGTCAAATACAAAAATTTTACCATATTTGTTATACCAATATATTACATATATGTTTAACATCATATCTTGTCAGATATCCAAGGCTTTATTTATATTTATTCAATTTTTTTCCTCTCAGTTTTTCATATTGAATAATTTCTATTGATCTATCTTCAAGTTCATGAATTCTTTCTTCTGCTATCACCAATCTGATACATTCACTCATTAAGACACGTTTGTTTAATTCTTTGAACATTTTTTCCCTTTAGTTCTTTGAACATATTACTACTAGTTGTTTTGGAAGATTTTGTTAAATCCAACATCCAGGCCCACTTTTGAGTCACTTTCCATTGACTGAATATGAATCACACTTTTGTGTTTCTTTCCACATCTAGTGATTTCAGTAAAAAACTAGACAGTGTAATAATATGTTATAATAACTCTGGATAATGCTATGTTCTTCTGAGGATAACTGGATTTTCCTTCTAATAGGCAGTTAATCTGCCTAGACTCAAACTACAAACTGTTGTCTCTTCCACAATGTGGAGCAGCTCATATCTCTGCTTGGTTCCTTCAGCTACCAACTTTTAGTCCAGCCTTTTGGGGATCTCCCCTGCACCTGTGTAGTTTAATGGTCAGCCAAAGATTTGGAGAGAATTAATACTCAGATTTTGGGGCTCATCCTCTCTGCAGTTCTCTGCTGCTGGGATTTCCCCATAAATTTCCACCTGCTCTGTCACCTCCAAGCTCCGTTATCTGATAATTCAAGCCAACAAAACTTCAATTTTCTGCCACTATAGCTGTGCATAGTAACAGAATGCAAAAACTCATAAATTTTAGCCAGTGTGTTTGTCTTTCAAGTATGGGACCCTCTCACATCTCTGCCTACTTTTCTTCTTCTTCTTTTTTGTGCGTTTGCCAGACTCCCTGACCTTTGCCACACCTCAAGCTGGTAAGACTGTGGGTTTTCTACCACACGAGACCCAAGGATTGGGGAATTCCATCAAGCAAAAAAAGCCACAAACTTTGCAACTCTTACGCACTGTAGTTATGGTCTTTTAAGGGTAAACTCTAGTTTCTACCTGCTTTTGATCACTTTCCATTGCCTGCAAATAATTTATCATCCAGATTTTGTAAATGTTATTCTCTGGGAAGTTTCACTCAACCACTTTATTCTGCCATTAACTGGATTGGGAACGCTATCAGAATTTTACACGCTTGAAATCTTTGATAATAAAACAATATACTAAAACACGCGCACGCACACACACACACACACCCTAATATCTTTCTGAATGTACAGGGGTGATGCATCTGTTCACTGGGCTCTAGGTGCACTGTCTAGATTGTGGTGATGGTTTCACAGGTACATACTGTGTACTGAAACTCATCAAATTAAGACTGAATTTGTGTGGTTTCTTGTATGTCAATTATACCTCAATAAAGCTTCAAAGAAGGGAGAGAGCTAAAAATCTAGTTGACTGAAACAGTTCTAGATTAAACTTAAGCAGTTCCACTCCACAAAGCTATGACTATGGGTTGGTATTCATAACTTAAGAAACATACCTCAAAGTTAAGACCAATAGAAATATGCAATCTCATTTGTATTTAACAATCAGGATATGACAAGAACACGTATAATTTAGAATTATGCCAAATTTAGGAAATAATACTGAGACTGTGATGGTACCTAAATTATGCCATAGTTATTAACATCATTATTGGGGGCTCTATTTTTTTCTTTATTTTAGAAGTTTCACAGTTTGAATGGGAAGTCTAATGTAAAATTATTAGGGAAAGAGGTTTTTCCAACTTCACGTGCCTCCACTGGAATGTGAGCTCAATGAAGGCAGGAACATTTTCCGGTTGGTTTATTGCAGAGTCCCTAGCACACGGAGTAGTGCTTGGCATATAGAAAGGGCTCAAAAATATTTTTTCAATTAATGAATTAAGAAGGTAGAATGTTTCAAAGTAATTTCAGAGAATCAAGGTTTGAGGCAACAAAAATCACTTTGCCTAGAGTGGAAAAGTGCTAGGCAATTTACTCCTGGAAAATAGTTTTAAAGACTTTTTTAAAAAAATCCTGTCATTAGGACAGTGACTATCATTCCTGACTCTTTTATATCCAGCATTCAGAAGCAGAAAATTTTAGAGCTCAGATAACAGAACTTAAACCCAGCAATTTATAGAATCACTGTACTTGGTTTATTTTTCAATTATATACTACTGTTATATATCTGTAAGAATATCTACTATAACATAGTAGATAACATACTACTATAACATATCTACTGTTGAAAAGATAAAAATCTAGGAAAAATTATTCAAGTTAGTCATTATACCTTTAGAAATAAATTTTGACTGAAGTAAAAGAGGGAGAGATAAAGTTGATTTGGATTCATCATTATTAAATCTCCCTTGTTAGAACAGGAAACCTACTTTATTGGAATATCTTTTTTATCTGTGAACATTTAATCTTTAGCTTCATAGAATAACAAATTTGAAATACAACTGACCTTCAACAGATTGAGTAAGTAGGCTGTATCTGATATCTTATGTTTTAAGTTCTCTATCTTTATAGGCTTTCCTTAAAACCCTATAAGCTTGTTTAACCTGATTCTACTGCAGACAGTCATAAAAATGAGACAAGACTTTAATGGAGCAAAAAGATTAAAGTAATCATAGACTGGCCTTCTATAGCTATAATGATTTTTACTCCTACTTTCACAAATGAAAAAAAAATTGTAAAATTTTTAAAAGAATTATATTTTGACCATAGATGAAAGAGCTGACTTTCAAATTGTGCTTGTTTTAAGTTTTAAAAAAAAATTATACTCATCCATCCTTCTCCCTGGAACAAGGGAGTACAGTTAGAAATCTGCTACAGCATCCCAATTAGAGACAATAGGCAACTAAATTAAGGTGGTGGCAGGTGGGGCATAAGGGAAAGGGAAGAGGATTTCACAGGTGGAACTGACAGTCTAGAGAGTAACTAGATAGAGAGAGGGGAGGTGATTGGTAATATTAATAAACTGACAAGAATGATAGAAAGCACAGTTAGAGTGAGAGAAGATAATGAGTTTAATTTTGAATGTAGTGAGTGGTGCAATCAGCTCCGGAGGACAGGAAAGAGACCGGAGATACAAATCTGAGAGTCAGCAATGTGCCAGGAGTGGTGGACTACACGAAATTACTGATGGAGAACATGTAAGACAAAGGTACTGAAACTTCAAGAAAACCTCAAATCAAGAGGATGAGCAAAGAAAAAGTAAACTAAGAAGAAACCATGAAAGAGGTGAGTGAGGAGAGTGTGGGGTCTCAAAGTCAAGGGTAATAAATATTTCAAGTAGAGAACAGCCAGTGAAGGGTCTCTAGAAGGTGAGGCTTTGGGGTTTTTGTTGTTGAGAAGTCATTAACCCAGAATTGCTTTAATAGCAAATAGAGCATCAGAGCTGGAATACAGCTGACAATGATTCTCCAGCACTCTATCAGAATGGTAGTACTCTGCCTAGGAAACTTGAGATCAAATTCTCTAAGCAATTAAAACACCACAAACTAGATGAATATATCATGTCATCTTAGCTTGATGCCACAACTTACTAGCATTCCATCTTCTAATTTGGTTACTTTTACCCCTCTCAGATCCAGAGAAAATTTCAAGTGACAACTCCTGGTCTTTAATTTCAGCTAGTCAATCAGCCAATTCTGACAACTCTCTTTGAAAATGAGTTCTGGACTTCAACTATGTCTCACTACATCCCCTGTTACTACCCCACCCTGATCCAAGCCAACCTCATCTCTGGCCTGCAGTATTATTCCAACAGACTCTCAACTTGCCTCCCTGCTTTGGTCTTTGGCCTCTTATAGCTCTGTCTCAACACAACAGTCAAAATAGTCTGTTAAAAACATCTATCAAATCACATCACTCAACTGTTCAAAACCTTCCAAAGGCTTCCCATTTCACACAATAACCCACGTCCTCACAATGACCCACAGGTGATCTCACACCCTGTGACTTTCCCCCTCTCTCACTTGGTCCCAGCCCTATTGGCCTCCATGCTGTTCATGTAACACAGTGGTTCTCAAACTTTGATGTTTATCAGAATCATCTGGAAAGATTGTTAAAATACAGATGTTGAGCCACACCCCAGAGTTTCTGATTCAGTAGCCTTGGAGTGGGGCTGGGACCTTGCATTTCTAACAAGTTGCTGATGCCGCTGTTCAGAAGGACACACTTTGAGAACCACTAATATAACAAATCAACAACAGTCCTGTCTCTGGCCCTGGCAATAAAGGGGACATTCTTATCTCAAATAGCCTCAAAAAATAAAAGTAAACAAATTAGTAGATGGAAAAGTAGTAACTCATGGCATCAAGCCATGATAACATGGTATATTCATCTAGTTTATGGCGTTTTAATTGCTTAGAGAACTGAGTAATTCCTTTAGTTTACGGCTCAGATATCTTATAATCAGTGACCCAATTCTTGACCTGTGGAAAATAGCGGCTCCATCCCATCTCCCCAAAGAAAGGTCCAGCTAGATGACCCTGCAGTGAACACCATGAGCTGAGCTTCTAATCAGCTTTGGAGTTCTCCTGTCTTAAATATGAACAGACAAATAAATAAAATCAGACATTTGATAAAAATATCTAATATAAAATATAGGCACCACAACAAATCAAGTTCAAATAAAAAGATTAAGATTAAATTCAGCTTTAATGGTAATACGTAATCAAACTAAACAATTTAATTTGCAGCATATTCTTTTTTAACCGGATTCCCTCCGGCATGGCTTATTTCAAAATGGATTGGCATGTTTAATCTGTTATTTGAATCTAAACAAATGCTGGGTAATGCTCAACAATGTTGCTTTTAGAAATATTTTCTTCGGGGTAAGTTAGCCAAAATTTCAGTTTTCCTGGCAAAGTTATCAAGTTGCTTAAATGTTGGTATGCCTAACTATATTTATCAGAACAAAGTTCCTTTTCTAACAAAATGAAACTAAAGCCACCTTTTAACTCTCATTCTAATAACTTTCTTCTCCCTTAAATGTTGCCACTCTTGTTTTTCAAGACCTCTTCTTTATTCTCCTCTCCTGTCAAAAAGCCTCTTGGATTGAGATCTATCTAGGTAACCCATCAGCTCTTAAAACATAATGCAAGGGTAGATCACTGGGAAAAGATGGCAGATGGAACACATGCATGTAATTTCACTAACTTTGAAAACCTTCGTAAAACTACACAAAAGTTTTTGTTTTGTTTTTGAAGACAAAAGCTAGAGGTATACTAGACACACATTCCAGTTGGATGCCAAATGGCCAAGTGTTAAAATCAATATTCAGCTGACACCAATGTCACCATTATATGATGAACTTCTAGGAGATTAGAACAAATGTGAAATTTAATCAAACTTTAAAAATCTTATTACCATCTTATTATTAAATTTTTGAGAAATAAGTTCTTAGCACTGAGGGCTGCTAGATTGATCCTGTGGTCACTATACTTCATATCTGTAATACTATATAGATGCCCACTTTCAAATGAAGTCATTAGACAATCAAGAATGTTTTTGGCTACTTTTGCCAGTCTAGATGCTGCTGAGAATGATGGTGTTATCAAATTATTTGGCTTCTTCTTCCTAATTATATTAGGAAAGAAATATAATTGATAAAGGACTTATATCCTCTTTAATTCCCAGGTTTGACATTTTGGTTAATAGTGATGATGCAATTTCATTGAAATAACTGCATAAACTGAAATTTTGTATATTGCTTGATAATGATGCTTTCTAAATATTTTCAGATGAGTCAAAGGGTGTTGCCCTAACACATTTTTAAATTTTAATGTTTTTACACATACTTACTGCTTCACATGATCACTTGAGAAAAATTTGCATTTAAACCTTGGATCTAAAAGTGTAACAATGGAGCTATGTGACTGGCTTCCAAGACACCAAAAAGTAGTGAATTTCCATTTATATCTCAGCTTTTATTGCATTCACGCCAATTTCAGTATCTTCTCAAGAGTAGAATGATAGGACAGATATCATGTAAGAGATACTTGTATACTTCAAGGTACGGCCATTTGGTTACTTAAGAAGGTTCCAATAAAAAAACTGCTTTCTCTGTAGGCAACCACTGGTTATTAGTAAGTCCTGTGACTGCTACCTTCAGAGTATAATATTATGGCTACTTTGTTCAAGCAACACTTCTTAATATATAACTTTTCCATCCTGTTTTAATATCTTGCAGAAGTACATCACAAGGAAGCTTCTAAATCTCTTCTATGTCATGTAATTTTCCTTAGGCCAAGAGAAGTTTTCACTCCTGGAATCTAGAATCGGTAGTTCTCTAATTCTGTAAGAGGGACTTCAGCTCTGAGACCCATGGCTTAGAAGGCCCCACTTTGGCCCTCCTTTAGCTATGCTCCATTCCTCAGAATGAAGAGTGCATAGGGCCCAAGCAGTGTGCCCACTCGAAACCTGTGTCTCATCACCTTCTAGGCCACACTCCAGATACCTGGGATCATAAAGCTCCCTGACTAAATGGCCTAGAGCCCAATGGCCTCTTCCTGAAGCCAATCTTCCTGAAGGCAGACCATGCCACCACTGGTGCATGCCCAAGCCAAGGAGCGCTCAAGGGCTGGCTGTTTGTTGGGGTATAGATGAACGTGAGGTCTGAGGTATGTGTGAGGTCTTTCAAAGTGCAGGACACAGGGTCAAGGGTGGAGAAGGAAGGGGGCAAGCGTCAGACCAGGGGCTGGCTCTCTCCACATCACTATGTTCCAAAATAGAACCCAAGAAGTCCAAGAATTCTAAATTTGATCTTGGACTTCCAGATCATCAAAGGATATACTGTATTTGCCAAGGCAGAAAGAGATTTTTTTTAAAAAATTAATTAATTTATTTATTTTTGGCTGCACTGGGTCTCTGTTGCTGCGTGCAGGCTTTCTCTCTAGTTGTGGCGAGCGGGGACTACTCTTCGTTGCAGTGCACGGGCTTCTCATTGCAGTGGCTTCTCTTTGTTGCGGAGCACGGGCTCTAGGTGCACGGGCTTCAGTAGCTGTGGCATGGGGGCTCAGTAGTTGTGGCTCGCGGGCTCTAGAGCTCAGGCTCAGTAGATGTGGCGCACGGGCTTAGTTTCTCTGCGGCATGTGGGATCTTCCAGACCAGGGCTCGAACCCGTGTCCCCTGCATTGGCAGGTGGATTCCTAACCACTGCGCCACCAGGGAAAGAAAGTCTCTAGAAGTTTTTTTAAATTTGTAAGCTTGTTGTTTAATTTTAAACTACATAGACATACGGTTACATGGGCCTCTGTTTACTACATAGACATACAGTTACACAGGCTCAACTGTGAAAGTGAATCTGTACAGAACGCTTATAAATATTTGACATTATTACACTGACATCATTACACTGATTAGATACAATGTAACCTGGAATGGTCTTTTCCAAGATTTTGATATGGCTGACTCACTTTTATTATTCAGGCTCCAACTTACACACCACCTCTCAGAGAAGTCTTCCCTAACCACCTAATATAAAATAGCTCTCAGGAATCACCCTTCATCACTCAACTGTTCAAAGCCTCAGTTCCTCCTCTGTAAAACAGGAATAGTGTTTATCTCATAGGGTTGTTAAGAGACATCCTTGTAAAGCAGTTAGCACAGTGCTGGCACACTATGAGAGCTCACTAACACCCAATACTTCATCATTGCCTGGGCAGAGTATGGCTATATGACCTTTTATATGTAAGGAAAGGGCTTAGAAATTTCCATAGGGCATATGTAGCATTTTCTCTTAATTGAGCAAGCCAATAATAATGTTAATAAAACATTATTTAATGCATTTCCTTTCCAAGCATCTGCTTCACTCAAGAAACCTTAGGGAACTCACAGCTAGCTGCCTGGGGAAAAACGGGGAGAGGGGAAGAGGAGTGAAAGAGGGCTCCCATCAACACCATGGTTGTTCAGCTTCCACATCTTGGTTACCTTTAGATACACAAATGTTTCTTCCTAGTTCATAGATTCATCTGTTGTACCTTCTTTAAGGAAAGAAACAAACTTCATATACTAACAGCACTGCAATTAGTAACGATGGCTTAGTTAATTTTTGGCTAACGTTCAGTGGGCTGATGGCTCATTGAAGTGAACCTCACTAGCTACATGGTTTTAATCATAACTTGGTTCCACAATGGTGAACCCCCAAAGAATGTTATAGTGAGAAAACAATGTCCTTTTCGGCTACTAAAAAACCTCAGAACGCTGCTGGTAGCAGTATTTTCAAAAGTGTTTAACCTTTATGGATGACAATTCTGCAATATGTGGCTAAAGCCTTAAAAGTATACTTTTTTTTTTTCCTGAACAGTAATTACAATCCTAGAATTTGCCCAAAAGAAATAAGAAAAGAATGTAAAACTGTATGTATAAGAATATTCATTACAACGTTGTTTATAACAGCAAAACATTAAAAAGAACCTATATATTCAATAACAGATGATGGATTAAACCGCGGTAGAACTATACAACAGAAAAACACACAGCCAATAAAAATGAGATAGGTCTACATTTATTGATATGGAAAGATGATCATGATGTATCTACAAATGGATATCACAGATTATAAAAGAGAATATATATGATTCCAGTTCTTTTTTTAGAATATACAGTATGTATCTACATTATGATATACCTATGCATAGGTAGAGATATCCAAGTATAGAAGGATCTGTATCAAAATATTAATAGTGATTATGTCTAGGTAAATAATTGGGGGTAGTTTTAAATTTTCTTCTTCATACCTTTTTCCCTTTCCTGCAGTTTGTATAATAAACATATATTACTTTTACAATCACAAAAAGTTTAAATAACAATTTACCAACCATCGAACCATAAAGAATCTCAATATCTGACTTGCCCCATGTTTTAAGCACTGATGATAATTGCCAGAACGCCCTGGAATGAAAGGGGGCAAGAATGCTACTTCTTCTCAGGATAAAGGAAGGCCTATAATCCCCAGATTAGACAACCCAGGGAGATTTCAGGGCATGATTAACAGGCATAACTCCTTAGCATAGCCCTGAGGTTCAGAAATTTATCAGTAGACAGAGGAGAAAATTATCTTCCTGGTGCAAGTTCTCCTCAATAGAGAGAAACAGTATATGTTTATGTATAGATAAAACAGTATATGTTTATGTATAGGAAAAAACTTACTGCAGTGGATAATCTGGATGCCAATGTCATTTCCAAGTTCCCTTTGAGACCAAGAAGTGCAGGAACTAAAATGAAAACTTCTGTTACTTTTTTGAACACCTCCCAGTGCTGTAAGAAAAAAAAAAAAAAATAGAATTTTCTGATACCCTTTAAAAAACACTTTAGAATAAAGATTTCTAAAAATCTCAGCCTTTTTTCCGATGTTGCATCTACATTTTGAATAACTACACAGGTCGTTTCATCAGTGAACATTTAGCTTAAGCCATTCTCCAGAGTTCTAAAACCTTGAGTTACTTTAGAAATTCAGTTAGAGTTGGAAGTAATAGCTGATACACTCACTATATCTCATAGTACATCTAGCTTGTTACACAACTCTGTTACTCTTAAAGTCTACTGTATCTCTTTATGATGGCAAGAGTCAGTGTAACTAGTGGTTAAAAACACAGATTCAAGAACCAGATAACCTGTATTTGAATCTTGGTTCCAACACTAATTACAACCAACCCACAGGAAAAGTACAGTAATATTATTAGCTCGTTTCACAAATGAAGAAATAAGCATTCAGAGAAGTTAAAATGATTTTCCCAAGATCAAAAAATGGGACCTAGAATTGACCCCAGGAGTTCTGAGTCATCCCATGTTCTGCTCCCCATTTTAGGGTGTGAGGCAAGAGGCCACAGAGCACAGGATCATAAAAGAGCACTAAACTGGAAATTAAGAAAATTTCTTATTCTAGGCACGGATCTGTCATAACCTGGCTGTGTGATCCTGGATGAGTTACGTACCATTCTGCTCTCAGTTTCTTCATCCATGAAATGAAGATACTACCTGCCCTGTCTAGCCTATGAGGAAATACCATAATAATGAAAACAACAGATATTAAAGTACTTTATAAACTGAAAAGACCATACAAATGACTGAATAACACAAAATGCTATTTTACAAGTGTTATTAAGAGGTGATTGTCCCAAAGGAGACTTTAGGGACTAAGCATATTAATTTATGCCAAAAAAAAAATCAAGAATACAGTCTTGTCACTAACACCAAGACAGGTGAGAAAAGTAAGACAAATCCATCGGATAAATGAAAGAAAATTTCAGTTTGTCCCCAAAGTTTCCCTAGAGGCTGTTCCAAATAGGTGCAGAACTAGGGCCTAAAGAAGCTTTAGGAAATGTTTATCAGACCAGTCTTTGGTAAAAACCTGGTTTAACAGTTTGACAAGGGAATCCCTCCAGGATTCAAGTCAATTAAGGATGGGCCTAAAAACAGCACTCGGGGTCCAGTAGCCTCTCAGATTCCTTAACATGTCAAAAAACTAACAAACAATTTTGTCCATGTTTTATGATAGGTAAGAATTCTGCTGTGCTAGTGGGATATGCATCCTTCAGAGATGACGGTGATGATGACAATGATGAATAACAACAGATAATAATAATAATAAATATTAACAACAGTCAACATTCACTGATTGCTTGTTGGTGCCAGGCACTGTTCTAGGCTTAATCATTTAATCTTCACAACAAACTTACGAGATAGGTATTGTTTTTATCACATTAGACATAATTTGGGATTACCTAGGTCACAATATTAAGACACCTACCTACACAATTTTAGAAACACCAGAATATCCAAATTTCTCTATCAGTCACTGCCATCCCACTTTGGATCTGTTGGGATCCATTCCTTTGGGTTACTACCACCCTTTCCAAGTTCAATTCAAATCAAATGCTCCTGTGAGAATTACTATGAAAACACTTACACCTTAGCATTGATATAACAATAAGAACGATCACGTATTGATTTCCAACCTCATGCCCAATAAATTCTGCATTCTTCTCTCTACACCTGCAGAGATGAGCTTTCAGAAGTTCTCAAACTTTCTCAGCTTACAGCACCAGTAGTGTCTCAGAAATGTTTTCATGACATCCCTAGGCCAAAAGAAATATCTAACAGTCCTACTAAGTAGCTAGGTCCAAACAATTTAATAAGTATTTATTTCCTAACAATTTGGTAGCCATCTGAAGAAATAACACAAATAAATTGAAAGAATAAATCATATTTTTAAGTCATGTAACCACAGTACTTACTAACAGGATGTGTGTATCTGTTGGGCACTGCACAGCATCTCAAACCTCGGAATTTGGAAACTACCGCCTTCATTTCTTGTTCTGTATTGATTTTTGTGTGACACTTGCTTTTTTTCCCAGCACTGCTGAAAATGTAGCTTTGCAGAGGTATGTCAGATGGAGTGTGATCTAATGCTGATACGTTGTACCACCTCGAGTCAGTGGTCTGTAGAGTGTCCAAGAGATGTCACTGTGTTTCCCTCAAAAATTTAACATACCCCACAGCAACCCTGGGGTGTCCAGACACACAGTTTGGGAAATACGAGAACAGTGAGAAACAGTACAGCACGTTAGTCAAAGAAAAGGGCTCTGGAATCAGATTATCTGAGTTGCAATTCTGATACTACTACTTTTACTCTATGACTTGAGCAAAACTATGCTTTACTTTATTCATCTAAAATAAGGTCATAAGTGTACCTACCTCATAGGGTTGTGCTCAGGACCATGCCTGTACATAGTAATAAATAACAATATTGAGGGTTTATTAGCTATAACACCAAGATATATTATCAGTTAATTTTCCTGTCAGGAAGAGGTAATGCCAAAAAAAAAAAAAAAAAAAAAGTTCAGAAAGGGGATGTTGAGGCAGCCAGTGCCCCAAATAAATTTCACCTACTTATAAATTTTGCCACGATACAGACATGTCCTCTGAGGCTATGTAGATTACTATGCACTGCTAAACTTCTCCACAAGAATCCTCCCTACAGGAAATCAACTTCTAATCTTACCTAATTTTAGATGTCTGTCAATACCCAGAATCTTAGGTAAGCACCCATACCTCAAACATAATGTCAGATTGCTTACATATGTCCTATACTCGAAACCTAAAAACCTATTAATGCCCAAAAGGGCAAACAAAAATGAAACTTAAAAAAAAAAAGAAAAAAAATAAAATTAAATTTAAAAAAAAGAATAAACAAGTTGAGGAATACATCCATAGAGTCCTAACTTAAAAATAAACAGAAAAAGTTTAAAAATAACTAATTGGTAAAAGAAGCTTATGCAATTTTTAAAAAACTTATATACCCCAGAGCTGGAGAAGATTTGTTTCTCATTTTAACTTAGTTTTAAAAAATGAAACCCATTCACTTTTAGACATATGACCCAGTGACCAACCTCACTCATAATTTAAAAAATGCAAATTAAAAGGTGATCAATTTTCTTCTGTGATATTGGTAAAGTTCAAAAAGTTGGATAATACTCCGTCGGTAAGAGTATAAGGAAATAAGCACTCCATTACACTATTGGTGAGAACGTAAAGGTTTAACTTCTTTGGGGGAATTCAGCAATATCTATCAAATGTAAAATGCACATAATTTTCAACTCAAAACTCTACTTCAAGGAATTTATCCTACAAATAAAGTTGAACGTGAGTTCAAGCACATACATATAATGAGTCAACTTCATCACTGTTCATAATCACAAAAGATTTGATGTACTTTAAATCTCCTTCATTAGGTCACTTGGTAGAAAAACAATGATACATCTTTGCAATAGAGCATAACAATAGAGCTCTCCAGAGAAGAATTTGGTAAATCCGTGTGTATCTATAAGGAAGCTACAAGATAAATTAAGAAGAGCAGGGGGCTTCTCTGGTGGCGCAGTGGTTGAGAATCTGCCTGCTAATGCAGGGGACACGGGTTCGAGCCCTGGTCTGGGAAGATCCCACATGCCACGGAGCAACTAGGCCCGTGAGCCACAACTACTGAGCCTGCGCGTCTGGAGCCTGTGCTCTGCAACAAGAGAGGCCACAATAGTGAGAGGCCCGCGCACCGCGATGAAGAGTGGCCCCTGCTTGCCGCAACTAGAGAAAGCCCTCGCACAGAAACGAAGACCCAACACAGCAATCAATCAATCAATCAATCAATAAATCTTAAAAAAAAAGAAGAGCAGGGTGAAGAGCAGCATTATAGGATGTTTTTTGCTTGTGTTTTTAGTGAATATACACACACACATATTAGCATATATATATATATGAATGTACATGCATTTAATGTCAGTGGAAGAAGACAGAAAAAAATAATACCAGTAAATTTTAAAGAAGAGAATAGGGGAAGGGCACATAGAAAAGGAGACTTCTGGGAGCTTCAAGATGGCGGAAGAGTAAGACGCGGAGATCACCTTCCTTTCCAAAAATACATCAGAAATACATCTACACGTGGAACTGCTCCTATAGAACACCCACTGAACACTGGCAGAAGACCTCAGACCTCCCAAAAGGCAACAAACTCCCCATGTACCTGGGTAGGGCAAAAGAAAAAAGAAAAAACAGAGACAAAAGAATAGGGGCGGGACCTGCACCAGTGGGAGGGAGCTGTGAAGGAGGAAAGGTTTCCACACACTAGGAAGCCCCTTCGCGGGTGGAGACTGTGGGTACCAGAGGGGGAAAGCTTCGGAGCCACGGAGGAGAGTGCAGCAACAGGGGTGCGGAGGGCAAAGCGGAGAGATTCCCGCACAGAGGAGCGGTGCTGACCAGCACTCACCAGCCCGAGAGGCTTGTCTGCTCACCCGCCGGGGCGGGCGGGGGCTGGGAGCTGAGGCTCGGGCTTCGGTCGGATCGCAGGGAGAGGACTGGGGTTGGCGGCGTGAACACAGCCTGAAGGGGCTAGTGCGCCACAGCTAGCCGGGAGGGAGTCCGGGAAAAAGTCTGGACCTGCCGAAGAGACAAGAGACTTTTTCTTCCCTCTTTGTTTCCTGGTGCACGAGGAGAGGGGATTAAGAGTGCCGCGTAAAGGAGCTCCAGAGACGGGCGCAAGCCGTGGCTGTCAGCGTGGACCCCAGAGATGGGCATGAGACGCTAAGGCTGCTGCTGCGGCCACCAAGAAGCCTGTGTGCAAGCACAGGTCACTATCCACACCGCCCCTCCCGGGAGCCTGTGCAGCCCACCACTGCCAGGGTCCCGTGATCCAGGGACAGCTTCCCCGGGAGAACACATGGCGTGCCTCAGGCTGGTGCAACGCCATGCTGGCCTCTGCCCCCGCAGGATCGGCTGGTGCAACGTCATGCTGGCCTCTGCCCCCCGCAGGATCGCCCCGCACTCCGTACACCTCCCTCCCCCCGGCCTGAGTGAGCCAGAGCCCCTGAATCAGCTCCTCCTTTAACCCTGTCCTGTCTGAGCAAAGAACAGACATCCTCAGGCGACCTACACGCAGAGGCGGGTCCAAATCCAAAGCAAAACCCCGGGAGCTGTGCGAACAAAGAAGAGAAAGGGAAATTTCTCCCAGCAGGCTCAGGAGCAACGGATTAAATCTCCACAATCAACCTGATGTACCCTGCATCTGTGGAATACCTGAATAGACAACGAATCATCCCAAATTGAGAAGGTAGACTTTGGGAGCAAAGATATATATATTTTTTCCCTTTTTCTCTTTTTGTGAGTGTGTATGTGTATGCTTCTGTGTGTGATTTTGTCTGTATAGGTTTGCTTTTACCATTTGTCCTAGGGTTCTGTCCGTCCGTTTTTTGTTTTTTTGTGTTTTTACTTTTTAAAACTCTTTCCTTAAAAATTATTTTTTATTTTTATATTAATAACTTTATTTTATTTTACTTTATCTTATTTTATTTTATTTGGTCTTCTTTCTTTCTTTCTATTTTTTCTCCCTTTTATTCTGAGCTGTGCAGATGAAAGGCTCTTGGTGCTCCAGCCAGGCGTCAGGGCTGTGCCTCTGAGGTGGAAGAGCCAACTTTAGGACACTGGTCCACAAGAGACCTCCCAGCTCCATGTAATATCAAATGGCGAAAATCTCCCAGAGATCTCCATCTCAACGCCAAGACGCAGCTTCACTCAATGACCAGCAAGCTACAGTGCTGGACACCCTATGCCAAACAACTAGCAAGACAGGAACACAACCCCATCCATTAGCAGAGAGGCGGCCTAGAATCATAATAAGGCCACAGATACCCCAAAACACACCACCAGACATGGACCTGCCCACCAGAAAGACAAGATCCAGCCTCATCCACCAGAACACAGGCACTAGTCCCCTCCACCAGGAAGCCTACACAACCCACTGAACCAACCTTAGCCACTGGGGCTAGACACCAAAAACGACGAACCTGCAGCCTGCAAAAAGGAGACCCCAAACACAGTAAGTTAAGCAAAATGAGAAGACAGAAAAACACACAGCAGATAAAGGAGCAAGGTAAAAACACACCAGACCTAACAAATGAAGAGGAAATAGGCAGTCTACCTGAAAAAGAATTCAGAATAATGATAGTAAAGATGATCCAAAATCTTGGAAATAGAATAGAGAAAATACAAGAAACGTTTAACAAGGACCTAGAAGAATTAAAGAGCAAACAAACAATGATGAACAACACAATACATGAAATTAAAAATTCTCTAGAAGGGACCAATAGCAGAATAACTGAGGCAGAAGAACGGATAAGTGACCTGGAAGATAAAATAGTGGAAATAACTACTGCAAAGCAGAATAAAGAAAAAAGAATGAAAAGAATTGAGGACAGTCTCAGAGACCTCTGGGACAACATTAAATGCACCAACATTCAAATTATAGGGGTCCCAGAAGAAGAAGAGAAAAAGAAAGGGACTGAGAAAATATTTGAAGAGATTATAGTTGAAAACTTCCCTAATATGAGAAAGGAAATAGTTAATCATGTCCAGGAAGCACAGAGAGTCCCATACAGGATAAATCCAAGGAGAAACACGCCAAGACACATAATAATCAAACGATCAAAAATTAAATACAAAGAAAAAATATTAAAAGCAGCAAGGGAAAAACAACAAATAACACACAAGGGAATCCCCATAAGGTTAACAGCTGATCTTTCAGCAGAAACTCTGCAAGCCAGAAGGGAGTGGCAGAACATATTTAAAGTGATGAAGGAGAAAAACCTACAACCAAGATTACTCTACCCAGCAAGGATCTCATTCAGATTCGATGGAGAAATTAATACATTTACAGACAAGCAAAAGCTAAGAGAATTCAGCACCACCAAACCAGCTTTACAACAAATGCTAAAGGAACTTCTCTAGGCAGGAAACACAAGAGAAGGAAAAGACCTACAATAACAAACCCAAAACAGTTAAGAAAATGGGAATAGGAACATACATATTGATAATTACCTTAAATATAAATGGATTAAATGCTCCAATCAAAAGACATAGACTGGCTGAATGGATACAAAAACAAGACCCGTATATATGCTGTCTACAAGAGACCCACTTCAGACCTAGAGACACATACAGACTGAAAGTGAGGGGATGGAAAAAGATATTCCATGCAAATGGATATCAAAAGAAAGCCAGAGTAGCAATTCTCATTTCAGACAAAATAGACTTTAAAATAAAGACTATTACAAGAGACAAAGAAGGACACTACATAATGATCAAGGGATCGATCCAAGAAGAAGATATAACAATTGTAAATATTTATGCACCCAACATAGGAGCACCTCAATACAGAAGGCAAATACTAACATCCACAAAAGGGGAAATCAACAGTAACACAATCATAGTAGGGGACTTTAACACCCCACTTTCACCAATGGACAGATCATCCAAAATGAAAATAAATAAGGAAACACAAGCTTTAAAAGATACATTAAACAAGATGGACTTAATTGATATTTATAGGACATTCTATCCAAAAAAAACAGCATACACATTCTTCTCAAGTGCTCATGGAACATTCTCCAGGATAGATCATATCTTGGGTCACAAATCAAGCCTTGCTCAATTTAAGAAAATTGAAATCATATCAAGTATCTTTTCTGACCACAACACTATGAGACTAGATATCAATTACAGGAAAAAAAAAACTGTAAAAAATACAAACACATGGAGGCTAAACAATACACTACTAAATAACCGAGAGATCACTGGAGAACTCAAAGAGGAAATCAAAATATACCTAGAAACAAATGACAATGAAAACACGACGACCCAAAACCTATGGGATGCAGCAAAAGCAGTTCTAAGAGGGAAGTTTACAGCAATACAATCCTACCTTAAGAAACAAGAAATATCTCAAATAAACAACCTAACCTTACACCTAAAGCAATTAGAGAAAGAAGAACAAAAAAAACCCCAAAGTTAGCAGAAGGAAAGAAATCATAAAGATCAGATCAGAAATAAAGGAAAAAGAAATGAAGGAAATGATGGCAAAGATCAATAAAACTAAAAGCTAGTTCTTTGAGAAGATAAACAAAATTGATAAACTATTAGCCAGACTCATCAAGAAAAAAAGGGAGAAGACTCAAATTAATAGAATTAGAAATGAAAAAGGACAAGTAACCACTGACACTGCAGAAATACAAAGGATAATGAGAGATTACTACAAGCAACTATATGCCACTAAAATGGACAACCTGGAAGAAATGGACAAATTCTTAGAAATGCACAACCTTCCGAGACTGAACCAGGAAGAAATAGAAGATATGAACAGACCAATCACAAGCACTGAAATTGAAACTGATTAAAAATCTTCCAACAAACAAAAGGCCAGGACCAGATGGCTTCACAGGCGAATTCTATCAAACATTTAGAGAAGAGCTAACACCCATCCTTCTCAAACTCTTCCAAAATATAGCAGAGGGAGGAACACTCCCAAACTCATTCTATGAGGCCACCATCACCCTGATACCAAAACCAGACAAAGATGTCACAAACAAAGAAAATTACAGGCCAATATCACTGATGAACATAGATGCAAAAATCCTCAACAAAATACTAGCAAACAGAATCCAGCAGCACATTAAAAGGATCATACACCATGATCAAGTGGGGTTTATTCCAGGAATGCAAGGATTCTTCAATATCAGCAAATCAATCAACGTGATACACCATATTAACAAATTGAAAGAGAAAAACCATATGATCATCTCAATAGATGCAGAGAAAGCTTTCGACAAAATTCAACACCGATTTATGATAAAAGCCCTGCAGAAAGTAGGCACAGAGGGAACTTTCCTCAACATAATAAAGGCCATATATGACAAACCCACAGCCAACATCGTCCTCAATGGTGAAAAACTGAAACCATTTCCACTAAAATCAGGAACAAGACAAGGTTGCCCAATCTCACCACTATTATTCAACATAGTTTTGGAAGTTTTAGCCACAGCAATCAGAGTAGAAAAAGAAATAAAAGGAATCCAAATAGGAAAAGAAGAAGTAAAGCTGTCACTGTTTGCAGATGACATGATACTATACATAGAGAATCCTAAAGATGCTACCAGAAACTACTAGAGCTAATCAATGAATTTGGTAAAGTAGCAGGATAAAAAATAAATGCACAGAAATCTCTAGCATTCCTATACACTAATGATGAAAAATCTGGAAGTGAAATTAAGAAAACATTCCCATTTACCACTGCAACAGAAAGAATAAAATATCTATGAATAAACCTACCTAAGGAGACAAAAGACCTGTATGCAGAAAATTTTAAGACGCTGATGAAAGAAATTAAAGATGATACAAATAGATGGAGAGATATACCATGTTCTTGGATTGGAAGAATCAACATTGTGAAAATGACTGTACTACCCAAAGCAATCTACAGATTCAGTGCAATCCCTATCAAACTACCAATGGCATTTTTCACAGAACTAGAACAAAAAATTTCACAATTTGTATGGAAACGCAAAAGACCCCGAATAGCGAAAGCAATCTTGAGAAAGAAAAACGGAGCTGGAGGGATCAGGCTCCCTGACTTCAGACTATACTACAAAGCTACAGTAATCAAGACAGTATGGTACTGGCACAAAAACAGAAATATAGATCAATGGAACAGGATAGAAAGCCCAGAGATAAACCCATGCACATATGGTCACCTTATCTTTGATAAAGGAGGCAAGAATATACAGTGGAGAAAAGACAGTCTCTTCAATAAGTGGTGCTGGGAAAACTGGACAGGTACATGTAAAAGTAAGAAATTAGAACTCTCCCTGACACCATACACAAAAATAAACTCAAAATGGATTAAAGACCTAAATGTAAGGCCACACACTATAAAACTCTTAGAGGAAAACATAGGCAGAACACTCTATGACATACATCACAGCAAGATTCTTTTTGACCCACCTCCCAGAGAAATGGAAATAAAAACAAAAATAAACAAATGGGACCTAATGAAACTTAAAAGCTTTTGCACAGCAAAGGAAACCATAAACAAGACCAAAAGACAACCCTCAGAATGGGAGAAAATATTTGCAAATGAAGCAACTGACAAAGGATTAATCTCCAAAATTTACAAGCAGCTCATGCAGCTCAGTATCAAAAAAACAAACAACCCAATCCAAAAATGGGCGGAAGACCTAAATAGACATTTCTCCAAAGAAGATATACAGATTGCCAACAAACACATGAAAGGACGCTCAACATCACTAACCATTAGAGAAATGCAAATCAAAACTACAATGAGATATCATCTCACACCGGTCAGAATGGCCATCATCAAAAAAGCTAGAAACAATAAATGCTGGAGAGGGTGTGGAGAAAAGGGAACCCTCTTGCACTGTTGGTGGGAATGTAAACTGATACAGCCACTATGGAGAACAGTATGGAGGTTCCTTAAAAAACTAAAAATAGAACTACCATATGACACAGCAATCCCGCTACTGGGCATATACCCAGAGAAAACCATAATTCAAAAAGAGTCATGTAGGGCTTCCCTGGTGGGAAGTGGTTGAGAATCTGCCTGCTAATGCAGGGGACACGGGTTCGAGCCCTGGTCTGGGAAGATCCCACATGCCGCGGAGCAACTAGGCCCGTGAGCCACAATTACTGAGCCTGCGCGTCTGGAGCCTGTGCTCCGCAACAAGAGAGGCTGCGATAGTGAGAGGCCCGCACACCGCGATGAAGAGTGGCCCCCACTTGCCGCAACTAGAGAAAGCCCTCGCACAGAAACGAAGACCCAACACAGCCATAAATAAATAAATAAATAAATAAAATTAAAAAAAAAAAAAAAGAGTCATGTACCAAAATGTTCATTGCAGCTCTATTTACAATAGCCAGGACATGGAAGCAACCTAAGTGTCCATCGACAGATGAATGGATAAAGAAGATGTGGCACATATATACAATGGAATATTACTCAGCCATAAAAAGAAACGAAATTGAGTTATTTGTAGTGAGGTGGATGGACCTAGAGTCTGTCATACAGAGTGAAGTAAGTCAGAAAGAGAAAAACAAATACCGTATGCTAACACATATATATCGAATCTAAGAAAAAAAAAAAAAGGTCATGAAGAACCTAGGGGCAAGACGGGAATAAAGACACAGACCTACTAGAGAATGGACTTGAGGACACGGGGAGGGGGAAGTGTAAGCTGGGACAAAGTGAGAGAGTGGCATGGACATATATACACTACCAAACGTAAAATAGATAGCTAGTGGGAAGCAGCTGCATAGCACAGGGAGATCAGCTCAGTGCTTTGTGACCACCTCACCTAGAGCGGTGGGATAGGGAGGGTGGGAGGGAGGGAGACGCAAGAGGGAAGAGATATGGGAACATATGTATATGTATAACTGATTCACTTTGTTATAAAGCAGAAACTAACACACCATTGTAAAGCAATTATACTCCAATAAAGATGTTAAAAAAAAAAGGAGACTTCTTTCTCCATTATGTATTGTTTCATACAGCTTAAATATTCTTTACCAGATACATACATTATGTTTTTCATTGAACTTTTTGAAATAATTATAGATTCACATGCGGTTATTAAAAATAATAGAGAGATCCCATGTATCCTTTATCCAGTTTCCCCCAATGCTAATATCTCGCAAAACTCTAGGACAATCTCACAACCAGGATATTGATATTGATATAGTCAAGATACAGAACATTTCCATCACCACAAGGATTCCTCCTGTTGCCCTTTTATAGCCACGTCCACTTTTCTCCACTCCCAGCCCCTTCTTAATCCCTGGCAACTGCTAATCTGTTCTCCATTTCCATAAAATGTTGATTCAAGAATTTTTATAAATGAATATAATATGTATAACCTTTTGAGATTTGCTTTTTCCACTCAGCATAATTCTCTGGAGATTCATCTAGATTGTTGCATGTGTCAACAGTTCATTCCTTTTTGTTGCTGAGTAGTATTCCATCATATGGATTTACCAGAGTTTGTTAAACCATTTGACTGTTGAAGGACTTCTGGGGTGTATCCCAGTTCTTGGCTATTATGAATAAGGCTGCTGTAAACATTCACGTACAGGAGTTGTGTTAGCATAAGTCTTCATTCTCTGGAATAAATGCCCAGGAATGCAATTCCTAGGTTGTATGATAGTTAATGTTTAGGTTTTATTTTTTTTAAAGAAACTGTCAAAGTGTTTTCCAGAGCGGCTGTATCATTTTAAATTCCCAACAGCAATATATGAGTGATACCATTTCTCTACATGCTCAACAGCATTTGATACTACCACTATTTTTTATTATAATCATTCTGATAGGTACACAGTGAAATTTCATTGTGGTTTTCATTTGCGTTCCTCTAATGGCTAAAGATACTAAATATCTTTTCAAGTTTATTTGCCATCTGTACATATTCTTCTGTGAAACGTCTCTATGCTTTTTTTTTTTTTTTGCCAATTTTCTAACTGAGCTGTTTTTGTTAAAATGTTGAGTTTTTGAGAGTTCTTTATTCTAGCCTTTTGCCAGATGTGTGGTTTGCAAATAATTTTTCTGCCTGTAACTTGGCTTTTCATCCTTTCAACAAGGTCATTCACAGAACAAAATTTTTATTTGATAAAGTCCAATTTATCCATTTTTCATTTTATGGATCACGCTTTTGGTGTCAAGTTTAAGCGTGTCTATCCCTCCACCAAATACCACAGTCTTGATTACTGTGGTCATTTTAATAAGCTTGGAATCAAGTAGACTGATACTTTCCACTTTGTTTTGATTTTTAAAAAGAAAATTCTATTTTCTTTCCCTTTGCGTATACATTTTAATATTATTTATTCTATTAAAAAATCTTGTGGAGATTTTTAGAGTTCTGTTAAACATGTATATCAGTTTGGGGAGAACTGATGTCTTTATTATGTTGCGTCTTCTAAGCCATGAATATGGCAAGTCTCTCCATTTATTTAGATCTTCCTTGATTACTTTCATCAGTGTTTTGTAGCTTTCAGCATACAAATCCTGTATGTGTTTTGTAAGATTTACATCTAGGTGTTTGTTTTTTGAGTAAATGTTATTGTATTTTTAATTTCAATGTCCACATACTCATTGCTAGAAATAAAATTTATTTTTTGTATGTATTGTGTATCCTGGGCCTTACTGAACTCATTTATCAGTTCTTGGAGTTTTTGTTTTTGTTTTGGTAGATTCCCTGGGATTTTCTAAGTAGACAATCATGTCATCTACAAATAGGAACAGTTTTATTTCATCCTTTCCAATCTGTATGTCTTTTATTTCCTTTTCTTGACTTATTGCACTATGTTGAATAAAGGTAATGAGTGTGGACATCCTTGTCTTGTACCTGATCTTAGGGGAAAACCACATTCGGTATTTCATCATTAAATTAAGTATAATGTTGAGGAAGTTCCACTCTATTCCTATTTATTTGAGTTTTTTTTATCATGAATGGGTGTTGAATTTTGTCAAATGCTTTTTCTGTATCATTTGACGTGGTCATGTGATTTTCTTCTTTAGCCTGTTAATATGGTGAATTATATTGATTTTCAAATAGTGAACAAGACTTGCACCCCTGGAATAAACCTCATTTTTCATGGTGTATAATTCATTTTATACGTTGCTAAATTCTATTTGCCAATGTTTGTTAAGGATTTTTTTGGTCTATATTCAGGAGAAATATTGGTCTATACGTTCTTTGGGTTTTTTTGGTTTGTTTTCTGCATTGTCTTTGGTTTGGTATCTGGGTAATACCAACTTCTTAAAATGAATTGGTAAGTGTTCCCTCCTATTTTCCAGAAAAGCTTGTGTAGAATTAGTGTTAACTCTGCTTTAAACATTTGGTAGAATTTTCAGGTGAAACTATATGTGTCTGAAGGTTTCTTTTTTGGGAGTTTTTAAAATTATGAATTCAATTTCCTTAATAAGTATAGAGCTATTCAAATTATCCACTTCATTTTGGGTGGATTGTGGTAATTGTGTTTTTTGAGGAAGTGGCCCACTTTAAGTTGTAAAATTTACGTGTGCAGAGTTGTTTGTAGTACTTCTTTACTATCTTTTTTTTTTTTTTTAATTTAATTTATTTATTTATTTGGCTGTGTTGGGTCTTCGTTTCTGTGCGAGGGCTTTCTCTAGTTGCGGCGAGCAGGGACCACTCTTCATCGCGGTGCGCGGGCCTCTCACTGTCGCGGCCTCTCTTGTTGCGGAGCACAGGCTCCAGATGCGCAGGCTCAGTAGTTGTGGCTCACGGGCCTAGTTGCTCCGCGGCATGTGGGATCTTCCAAGACCGGGGCTCGAACCCGTGTCCCCTGCATTGGCAGGCAGATTCTCAACCACTGAGCCACCAAGGAAGCCCTACTATCCTTTTGATGTCTACAGGATCTGTAGTGATATCCCCTATTTCATTCTGATCTTGGTAATTTATGTCTTCTTTTTTTTTTTTCATTGTCAGTCTTGCTACAAATTGTCAGATTTATTGGTCTTTTCAAAGAACCAGATGTTCGTTTCACTGACTTTTTTCTACTGTTTTCCTGCTTTCAATTTCATTGATTTTTGCTTTTATATTTATTATTTCCTTTCTTCTGCTTGCTTTCAGTATATTTTGCTCATTTTTTCTAAGCTTTAGTGAGGTATAATTGACAAATAGAATTGTAATATATTTTAAGGGTACAGTCTGATGACTTGATATACATATACATTATGAAAGGAATTCCCCCAACAAGTTAATTAACATATCTATCACCTCACAGAGTTACTTTTTTTTTTTTTTTGGTGAGAATACTTAAGATCTACTCTCTCAGCAAATATCGAGTATACAATACAGTATTATCAACTACAGTCACCATGCTGTACATTAGATTCTTGGAGCATACTTACCTTGTAACTGAAAGTTCGTACCCTTTCACCAACTTCTCCCCATTTCCCTCACCCCCTCAGGCCCTGGCAACCACCATTCTACTCTCTGTTTTTATGAGTTTGACTTTTTTTTTTTAAGATTCCACATGTAAGTGATACCATGCAATATTTGTCTTTCTCTATCTGGCTTATTTCACTTAGCAGGATGCCCTCCAGGCTCCCCGCTGGGCCTTTGCTGAAGTGGATGTGGGTGAGGCCACGGCTTTTTCTGTAGTGTTTGGCTAGAGTAGAACAGTTATTGTCTAAAACTGTTTTGTCTTGCTAGGGTGTCCCTTTCCTAGTCCTTCCGCTACAACGAACAGGCTTTTGTTGGTTTTGTTTTGTTTTGTCTGCCCTTGTTGGCATTTCTTGGTTGCCGGCTTCTTTAGCTCTGAGTCTGGGATATATGAAGCAAAATAACTAGAACGAACCCAGCTAAAAATGTAAAAGACCTGTGTTCAGAAACTGTAAAACATCAATGAGGGGAATTAAAGATGACCTAAATAAATGGAGGCTATTATTCCACATACCTGTGTTGGAAGGCTAAACAGTGTAGAGTCAATTCTCCCGCTTATTATCTCTGAATCACAATCGCTACTACTTTTTTTGAAAACTGACAAGCTTTTATACTAAAACATACATAAAAATGCAAAGGGAAAAGAATAACCAAAGCACTCTTCAGGAAGAATAAAGAGAGAACATTCTCTACTAGATATCAAGATTTATAAACTAGAGTAATGATGATGGTGTGGCATTCACGACAAGAGACATAAATACACCAAAGGAACAGAATTGAGAGCCCAGAAGTTGAACTACACATAAATGGGCAAATATTTATATTTATAATAAATATTTTGGTTATATAACAGTGCAGAGACAATTGGAAATCCATGTGGAAAGGAAAAAATATAACCTCTACCTCACACTCTGTACAAAAACCGACTCCCAGTAGGGAATGATCTAAATGTAAAAGGCAAAACAAAGCTTCAAGGAGCTATTATAAGAGAATATCTTAATTCACAGGGTATGGAAAGATTTCTTAAACAGGAGACAAAAAGCACAGACCATAGCAAAGTAGGGAAAAGGGGACTGTATAAAACTTAAGAACTGCTCATCCAAACACACAACTGAGAGAGTAAAAAAGCAAGCCAGAGGGGAAAAAATTTTGTAATACATATAACTAAAAGGCTTACATCCAGAATATGCAAATAACTCCTATAAATCAATAAGACAAAGATAAGCAATCAAATAGGAAAATGGGCAAAGAAACTTCACCAATGATATCCAAATGGTCAGTAAACATCATTAGTCATCAGGAAAATCCCAATTAAAACCTCAATGAGATGCCACCCCACATATGCCAGAATTTCTAAAATTAAAAAGACTTCTGATACCTTGTATAAACAATAATATAGAGCACTGGACCTCTCATATACTGCTATATTAGTCTGTAAATTGGTACAACCACTTTGGAAAACCATTTGACAAATGCTACATTTAAATATCTGCATATTCTAAGACCTAGAGATTCCATTTCTACATATATACCCAAGAGAAATGCATGCACACATACAGCAAGAGCCTGGAAACACCATTAGGCCCAATGTCCATCAACAGAAGAATGGATTAAAAAAATAGTAGAATGATTTTAAAAAAATAGTAGAATGGATAAATTGTGATGTATTTATACACTGGATTACAACACAGCAATAAAAATAAATTAACAGTTTCCTAAAACTTACATAATGTTGACCAAAAAAACCCAAACATAAAGGAATATATACTCTATACTTCCACTGGATAAATTTTGAAAAGAATTAAGTAAAACCAAGCAGTGGTGCTTAATAATACACGCTTATAAAGACAAAAAAGTTCTTATAAAAATCAGATTATTTAAAAAAAAATCAGATTATTGATTATCTTTGGTGATGGAGAAAAAAAGGAAGCTATTGGAAGGGAGCACTAATGAAGACTAATGAAGTATAAGTAAGAGTCTATTTCTTGACCCAGGTGATGGTTATACGGTTGTTTGTGTCATGAAAATTCACTGAGCTGTATGCTTTTGTTTTCACTGAGCTGTTTGTTTTCACCCTGTATGTTTTAAATTTCACAATTTAAAAGTTTTAAAAACCTCATTCAAATGAAATCTTTCAAAACATTTACATTATGTCTTATGATTTTTAACACTGAAGTTTAACACTATAAAGTCCTTAGGGCTAGCAGTATTATAGTTCATAAAATCATAAAGGAACTTTTCCCAATTACACACGTGCTCTGCTCTCAAATAGCATCAAGAAATAAGTGAACATGCACCAGAGGAAGGTACAAAATGAACTATGTAAATATTCTGCTTAATAATCTATACTCTAACATATTTTTCCTATAGATGTTATCATCCTATAGCTAAATGTTGAGTGTTTCTTCAGAATAACTGGTATATGAAGAAAAAAAAAAGTCAACCCAAAACAGCATATTCATTTTAGCAGCTATGATACTATGGTAATAATTTGAAACAATTATATTTCAGGTGGACAGATAGGTTTGGTCTCCCTAGAGTATTACAGTCTATTCAAAAATTCAATATACTTAACACAGTATATCTTTTCGTATCTTTTCTCCATCTGATGGTGGAAAAATTAGGTTTCTATTTATGTATGTTTTCCATTTACATAAAAATGTTATCTGTTTAAAAGTGTCTTAGAGTCACAGATAACCTGAGGTTTCTTTTAGGGAGCAAACAATGAAAGACAAAGGCACATGAGGATAATGTTTCTAACCCTTTCCTAGAGCCAAGCTTTCTCTGACTGATGATTGAAAACTGATAGTAACAGAATGCCACCTTTTAACAATTTACTACTTTAGAAAGGTAATTATATAATAGGTAATTTTGTAATTTTATATAATACTACATTAAGAACTCCTACAAGCCAATAAGTAATGTACCCATTTTTTAAATGGATAAAAGATACAAAAAAGTATATAAGAAATATTCACAGAAAAGGTAAGAATGGCCAATAAACACATGAAAAGATGCTGAGACATTAATAATAATTAAAGAATGTTAATTAAAATATGATAACATTTTCCTATCAATTGGCAAAACTGAAAAAGATCAAGAATATCCAATGTTGATAAGGGTATGGATAGATAAAAGTACTTATATACTGACGGCAGGACTACAAATTGGTACAAACTTTTTGGAAGGCAATTTGACAATACCTATAAAAATTTTAAACACATACAGCTGCCCTAATACCCAGCAATCCCATTTTTAAAATCTATCCTATGAAAAAATTAGTATAAGTGTGTAAAGATAAATTTATAAGGATATTTGTTATAGCACCAGCATGGGAGAGTGAATAAGTAAATTTTGGTGTATATATACAATGGAAATATCAAGCACTCTTTTTAAAATGCTGAATATCTTTGTTACTAATTTGGAAAGATGTCCAAGATACATTAATAAGCAATGCAAATAAACTGCAGAAAAATATATATAGCATTTCATTTTTATTTTTGAAAAAAGACTCTGCACATATGCATATATATAAGCATAGAAAAAAGTTTGCAAGTATATACAGCAAACTCTTAACAATGGTAACCTCTGGAGAGGAAGAGAGTTTTGGTTTGGAGATGAGGAATAGGAAAGACTTATCTTTTATTTAATCCTCTGCATTGTTTGAACTCATTTTAATGAGCATATATTAATTTTTATTTTTAAAATAAGGATGTATTTAAATATAACATTTATTGAGTTATTCATTTAGCTGATTTACCCAATTTGGAATTACTTTACTATTTAATATTTTATGAAAAGTTACTTTATGGTCAGAATGAGATAATTCTCTTAGAACTTCTAAAGGAAAACAAACAAAAAAACACTTAGAAATAGCAGTTTCTTCACCAAAGTCAGCATCAGTTCATTTTAACTAAGGGATAAATTAAATCTAAATATAATGTCTGAGATTAGTAACAGACACAAAGCACTTTAAACAACAAAGACAGTGAAGTCAAACAAAGATGAAAACCCACCTGGACTATATCCAAAACCATGCCAGCTGAGACTGTTCCAAAGCCAGCTAACAAAAATGGCACAAGTATTTGCAGTGCCATGACACCACTGGACTCCTTTGGTAATTTCTGGTTTGCTTCCACAATGACATCTTCATCACCATCTCTAGATACATCTTCATCTTGTAACATGGCTGTAGTTTCTGAAGCCTCCCTTCCATCACAATAATTGTAGTTGGCGTAGTCATCATACTTTTGGCTACAGCTTGATGGCGTGTGCCCACTGTTGCCATGAAAAGATGGCTCTGAGAAACTGTGATATTCCATGTGTTGTTCAGATCTATTACTAAAAGTTTGTGCTGCAGTTGATAACCCATCTTGCCAAATGCTGTTTCCTTTTTTGTGCCTGTCTTCCTGGTTTTTCTGGTAAATTACCGGAACCATACTCAACAGTAAGTTTAAGAACTTATCAGATTGAATTGTGTTTAAACTTAAAGTCCAGTCTACAAAACCTCCTCCACTACTTGGACCACCACTTGTTCTGTTAGTAATAGATCTTCCTTTACTATTAGTCATATTGTCATCGCAAAAGACCCTGTACGCCTTAGATCTCAAGCTTCATGAACCATAGCAGATGAATCAGAACCACATGAATGCTGGTTTAAATTAAGATGTTGACTTCATTGTGTAGAAAACAACGTTTCCACTAAAAGAAGATGTTTAGAAGTTCCACAGAGGGATTGGATCTGGAAAAATAAAATAAAATAATTTTTAAAAGTCAGATTAACTATCTTGATACTTCATAATTAAAGGTATAAAATAACATGTTCTTAAACCAACCCTAATGTACTGATATTATACCCTTTGGGCTTAACGCATAACTGCTTTGTACACAGAAATGTAGTATACAGCTTTTTTGTGTGTTCTATCTTGGTTAAAAATGTTTATCTTTGCATACTTTATGTAATTAATACCCATGTAAAGTCTTCAAATGTCTCTGAAATTCTAAAATAGACAAAGTTATTAAATAAAGTAATGGCTTCCATTACTTATATTGAGGTCTCAGAATCAAATTGCTACAACCCTTTACATATGCAGGCACAACAAAGGTAAAGTATATGACATTATATTTTAAACATATTAAATAATAATCCATGTTACTTTATTTACAACTTAATATACATTTTGTTATTAAAATATGAAGAAACGATGATAATGTTTGCCACGAAATTATTTGATAAATATCCTAAATAGGGTACATGGCATTTACTTCACATGTAAAATTAGGCTGATGTCATATTTGTAGTTTCTGACATACAAAAAATTCATTATAATTGATTTAGGAATATAATCCCTCTGTTACCTAAGAAATAACCAAAATGAAAAGGGATTACAAATATTCACTTAATCCTATTTTGCAAGCCAACCAAAAGAAAGCTTGCAATGCACTTATCACTTAATGCCCTTCTCAAAGTCAGCTCTGACCCTTAATCCCAGAGTATGCTCCTGATTGGCTGGTTATGGACAAGATTCTCCCTAAAGATCCTGAACTAAAGACACAGACACATTGTGTAAGCTGGTTTGAGAGTGACAGGCACTGAAGTTGTGAGGTCATACATCACCTGCCCAGGTAGACAGTCTGACTCTTGGGACAGCTGCCACCACAGGTACATAAGTTTTCAAAGTTATTAGGGTGGTCTAAGGCCTCAGGTGTTTCTCAGGAACGCCCAGCCCTGTCTTACATTTATAAGAGCATCCAAGATCAACAAACTGGCTCTGATTTGATAAGGGATAGATGGCCCACTGCCTAACTGGACTGCCCACCCACCAAGCTAGGCTAAGAATTGTTGCTACTATACTGCTGCTTTTAATGAAAACCATTCTATTCTTCAATATATGTTTTCAATTTCTTAGAATATCAATCTCCTCTCCTTGGATAGGAAGATCAATAACAAGGAATGGCAAAGGGAAAAAGAAAAGGGGCTATGTTGGGGACAAGTGGATGCTAGGATCTGGTTCATCGATTTCATCATTCACTCACTTTCCTTTCTTCCCTCTTGTGATTATGGAGGGGTCTGGGAATTCCTGCTGGGGAATATTCTTAAAATATAGATTCTAGGACTCTGGACCTACTGACTCAGAATAAGTTTGAGGCATATAAACCTTTTTTTTTTTTTAAGCTCCCCAAGTGAGTACAGTACAGACATCCCGTGGACCTGCAGAGAATCCAATGAGATTAAGTGCTAGTTGCCATTTTTTGCCACTTGCAGGCTGATCAGTATGCAGACAAAGGCAGTGTTTAAAGAAAATCAAAGGAATGGAAACAATGTCCAGAGTGAAGCAAAGAAGAACCCAAGCAGTCCACAAAGAGGAAGAAAGCCAGAACCGCTGCCTGAGAACTTTCCATGTAAGAAGGGCTCAGCTGTATGTCTGGAACTTATGAGATTCCCAGCAGCCTTACATGAGTCAGATTGAGCAGGTTGCTGTTCCTTCAACCAATTCACCTCTTTTTAAGTAGTGAGCATTTCACTGCCCCAGAGAGATCTCTAATCAAACAAAAAACAGAACAAACCTCAGAGATAAAGCTTTAAGACAAGTCTATTCCACTGAAGGGCCAGTGATGGATATAGGCAATTTCTTCTTCCTCTTGAAGCAGAATTATAAGGATAATCAAAATGGAAATGCAGAGAAATGTAGATAAACAATAAAGAAAGATGACAGTATGTATACCACCATTCAGTCACCATTCAGCTCAAAAAGCATGCTCAGGAAAATTGACCAGCTAACACTAAATAGGAAAATGGAGTGAGGAGAAGGTTAAAAAAAGAGGAATTTCCCAAAACAAGTCATCTCTCTTGGAGTGTTTGCAGGACATGGTTAAGCACATAGTCTGCACTGAGCTGGCCAGCAGGATCCAGATGCAAAGACACATCCAGCTCTTACTTTTGCCCCTAGTATTCTTTCTTCAGAAAGTTAGATGGAGAGGTGGATATTCTGTACACAGGGCCACTGTGCACAGAGACCAGATAGAGCCTTTGGGTAAATTTAAAACAGTGCCTCCTGGAAAAAGGAAGCCACAGGAATGGGGTCTCCGGCTGGATTTCAGCCCCACTCCATCCCCTCAGCCAAGCACCCTCAGGCACTGCAGGATCTGCACAACCTTATACAACAAGACTGGGCAGTTGGGTGAAATGGTAAACTATGCTTAAAGAGCATAAAACAAACAAACAAAAAACCACATTTTTATTGTTGTTTCCTCAGCATCTTTCCCCAATTTTTCAGCTTATGGTATTTCCATCTCCCACGTAAGACCGCACTTGCCCTGTTCCATGAGGTTCTGGTAGGCCTAGTGATCAGTCCCCTCCCCTCCAGACCACATACTGACAAGTGCCTGGAGCAGGCCTGAGTCCTACCCTGGAATTTCACATATTTGTTGGCTTATTATTGCCTGAATGGCTACTAGATCCTGGGGTTGCCCCATTAACAAAAGAGGCACTATTCTTGCTTCAAGGATTTTTCCTTGTAGTGGGGAGGAACAATCAGGTGAGCAAATAAATAAATGAGATAATTTGTGGTAAAGGCAGTGAAGGAAACAGTTGATAGAGCAAAGAGTGAATGACTTACAGGGCTACTTCAGAGGGGAAGGCCTCTGGAAGGGTGTTTTCTCACTTCCTTTTGGAATGAAATAGTTCTGAAGCTGTCACTCTGTCTTCCTCCTCAAAAAGCTCCCTCGACCACCACTACCACCACCACCACCACTAACACTTGGAGGAAAGCTCATCTATGTTAGAAAAGGATCCACAGAAACAGAGAATCAGAGCTAGGAGATGATGAGAGGGTCTGACATCATGATGAGAATGTCTGTCTTATTTATTTAAAGTCCGTTCCATCCCTGTTCTTCCCAATTATGTGGGCCAAGAAATCTCCACTGCTTAAGCTAGTCTGAGTGGTGTTTCTGTCCTAACATCTGTTTTTTAAATAATGCAATTTGGAAGTACTAGGAATTACCTTGCTACCAGTGCATGCCACGGACCACATACCACCATCCTGCACTGAGGAAAATGTGTTTATTTTTATTTATCCTTCATTTTATCCAGTTAATGAGTGATCAGTTATTCTAATGCTTGCATATTGACAAGGTCTATTATCTCCCTTAAAGACTCCTTAAATTTTCTTCCTTTAAAGAAATCACTTAGAAACTCGTTGAATAATGGTTACAATCAAAATACTTTGTGGTTGATTTTAAATAGGTAATGTACACATATGCCACTAAATAAAAAGTTGGTTGGGTTGCTCTATATTGTTATTCATCCATGAATGAGTAAAAACAACTAAAAATTTAAAAAATAAGTGAATAGAATTGGGCAAAGTTTCCCCTGGTTTTAGGTGCTTTAAGTTAAAGAATACCAGTGGAGATATTTATGGGTTACTCTTTAGCTACCTAATAGGTTATTTTAATCTAGTACCAACATAGCCGAAAATAAACAGTGTCTTTAAAAGTTTAGGTTTAAAAGTTTAGGTTAGCTTAGGTTTAAATTCTCAATTCTCTTTGTAAGTTATAAAGCAAGCAATCTCTAGGAAAAAGGAATCCACTACTTTATTTGCTAATGGCCAATGTTTGCACAAAACAGAAGTTTCCAAAAAAAAGCATCTGCAGCAGGTAAAACAAGTACAGTGATTAACATTGTGGCTTGGGATTTTTTTTTTCCAAATTGCTACATGAAAAAAAAGTATTATCTATAGTGCTCATGTAATGTCAATAAAAATATCAGGGATGATTCAAAAACCCTAGATTGAGTGGCTATATCAAATGCTGTTATGTAGCAATTTTGTTCCAAAGATCCTTTAGGTGTTAATGTGGAGCCAACACAGGGGCAAGTCTATTTGAGTGCCTTAAACCCTTGTTACTCAAAGTATGGTCCACAGTGCAGCACCACTGGTATCACATGGGTGGTTATGAGAAATGCAGGATCTCAGCTCCCAAGCATAACCCAACCTACTGAATCACAACCTGTGCTTTTAATAGCATCTCCAAGTGATTTATGTACACATGGAAGTTTGAGAAGCACTTCCCTGAACATTCAAAAAAGAATCTGATTTACACCCATTAGACTAAAAATTAGATGTTGTCAGACTTTCAAATGTGAACAAAGACATGAGAACTGGTAACACATACAACACTATTAGTGCAAGTGTAAACTGTACAACCATGTTGGAAAACAATTTGGTATTATCTACTAAAACTGAAGACACATATGCCCCACATTCCAGCAATTCCACAGCTAAGTACATACCCTGAAGCAACTCTTGCTTTGTACACCAGGAGACACATAAAAGAATATCCTTAGCAATATTTTCACACTAGCAAAAAAACTGGAATTAACTCAAGAAAAAAGATAAATGGCGGGAGAGTCACACAATGGAATATATGAAGAAGGGGATGATAAGCAAGCACAAATTTCAAGACAATGGTTACATTTGGGGAAGTAGTACAAAAGCACACAGGGAACTCCAAAAGTAGTGGTTATATTTTTTAAGCTTGGTAGTAGATACATGTTTATTATTGTTCTTTAACATTTTCATTACATCACATGAGTGCTTCAGTCACATGAGTGATATTGTGACAGATTTTCTTACTCCCATTTATTGCTCCCCTCCTATAAGAGGATTGTTTTCTCCACCTGTTGCCATGTTACCTGCAGGGACTATGGGAGGATTATACTGCCTCACGTCCACGGACATCAGGTTTGGGCATCTGACTCACGATGGCAGCAACATCTACAAACAGAAATAGTTCAGCTATGGCTTCTTTTCCGTCTGACATGGGAATGACATGTCCTAGGTAAGTGCTGCTTCTTCAGACTGGGTCCTGGGACAAAGATAACACACAGAGCTGCAGCAACCTACAAGCAACATGCAACACGAGAGAGAAAGAAAGCTTTGCTGATGAAAGCCACTGAGAGTTTGGAATTGTTTACCACCACAGCATGATCTAACAAAAGCTAACCAAAAAAGTAAATATTTTAAAGAAGAATCTGACCCACAGATTCCCATCTAGTTTAGTTTAAGAGAATCTCTCTGATATATGAGCACAGAAGGATTCCGTCTATGGTTAAAGGTTTGAAAACAGTGTTTTCCAAACATTTAGATCTCATTAACCGAATTTCCCCCCAAATTTTACCAATTTAAAAATGATCTTTCCTTTAAAAATAAAAATGCAGAAAGGACAAAGTCTTGGACTAAAAGCCTTTCCATTGAGCACATTTAGATTTATCAAGAACTCACTTCATGCTCCCTGTGAACGCTTTGTCATGGGCCAGCATTAATCTATAGAGTTGTGTCCACTGACTTAAAGGAAAACAAACTAATACAAAACAATCCCGATGAATTCAACTGTAGTTACAAAAACAAAAAAACATTAATGCTAAAATTGCTTGTTTTTAGAAGAAAAAGAATTGTATTGTATGTGTGTTGATTTACTAAATCAGTATCACGGAGAAAATCTGCCCATCGTGCTGCAAGAGGCATTCTGTTCCACTGCAAAGGTTAAATAATACACTAGAAAAATTCATCAGAGCTGTGAGTTAGCAGGCCTAAGTCACGCCTCATTACGAAGAGAGGCAATAAATGGAAGTTTAACACTTTGTTATCTTCCCATAACAACAACAAAAAGATTATCGCATTTAGTCGAAAATCTCAAAACTTGTTGGGGGGGGGGTATTTTACATTTGTATAAACACACATAAAACCGCAGCACTATCACACACACACACACACACAAAATAACCTAGAAGTCAAGCCAGCTTATGGTTACTGTGTATTCTTAGTTTCACCACTCTGCAAGTGTGCATTCTGCTTTGTTTTAAATTTATTTATTTATTTTATTTATTTATTTTTGGCTGCGTTGGGTCTTCGTTGCTGCATTCGGGCTTTCTCTAGTTGCAGCGAGTGGGGGCTACTCTTCATTGCGGTGCGCGGGCTTCTCATTGCGGTGACTTCTCTTGTGGAGCATGGGCTCTAGGCGCGCGGGCTTCAGTAGTTGTGGCACACAGGCTCAGTAGTTGTGGCTCGCGGGCTCTAGAGCACAGGCTCAGTAGTTGTGGCGCACGGGCTTAGTTGCTCCACGGCATGTGGGATCTTCCCGGCCCAGGGCTCAAACCCGTGTCCCCTGCATTGGCAGGTGGATTCTTAACCACTGCGCCACCAGGGAAGTCCCCATTCTGCTTCTTTCATTTCCTCTGAATATATGTCTTCTGTTTCTGTTTGTTATGAAGATGTAGATAGTCACCAAACAGGATGTGTTATGCGGTCAGTTAAATCAGATTTCAGAGAGGTCATGCCAGCCAAAACTAGCTAGACCTTAGCCGATATTGCACAAATTATTTTGTTTTATAAAAAATTTTGGTACATTCTTTTGAATAATATCCAGTAAGTACTTAATTGTTTAACTGAATAGCAGGTTCACACAGAAGGATTATGTCGATTTAATTTGCTTTTTACAGCACCCAAACCACAGGCTGCCTTTACGGCCGCTCAGTTTTCTTCCACTACGTTCATTTAAAGAATGAAACTTGTGTAAACATAAATCCTCACTGATTTCAATGATTAGCTCTTTCCATTTAAGCAAAAACTATTTTAAAAAGTCTCAGTGGCCTTTTAGATTTCAGTTTCACATCTGAACTCCTCAGCTTCCCCATTCCTCATCCCAAACTCCCTTTTCCTGAAGAATTGACCAACAAACCACTTTTCTCAGCACATATTCCAAACAGCTCTTAACTAATCACCCCTTTGGTTTTCTCATGTTCACTCTGACGCCACTTTCTGCTGTCCTGCCATGACCTCACTGACATGCTTCTCCCTTGAGAATGCATCAGAACCATGAGGTCACCCTAGTCCCATTCATGGGGATCACAGACCTTGACTACTGAATCACACTGAAGAACTCTCTTCCCCATTTGAGATAGTCCTACAGCTATGACTAAAACCATTTCTCATTTTTAACCCTTTGATTTCACTATTCTCCACGGGGCTGCCTACATTGCTTATTTTTCCTAATTGTTTCATGCTGACGCGTTGCCTTCTACTAGATTTCCTAAATCTGCTAAATTACTACCTCGTACTCTTCTCTAAGCTTCCTCTATTCAATCAAATTTCCTTTATTCAGCTTTCCCACCTCTACACTTTCTACCAAATGTTTCCTAATGTCCTGAAACTTTCACCTCATTCAAAAGGTCACAATAAAAGTTTACCACCTCAAAGAAATCTACCCAAATTAATGCAGGGTTAAGGGTACAGAGAGGAAAAAAACAGTCAAAATTAAATGCCCAAAACAGTTAGCAATCTTCCTCAGGTACAGTTTAAAAAAATTTTTTTTTCAATGAAAGGTGTCCATTTGGTCTCCCACTGCCCGTTCTTACATGGCAAAGATGACATCTTGTGTCTCCGATGATATCTGATATATCACTTGACCCTCAAAAGTTAAAAATCAATATGGCACTGTAAAAGAAATCTCCAGAATTCCAAATGTACTACTGCTGCTTGCCAGAGGTATAATTCGATATCCAGTTAAGAATGTATAACTAGAAAAAAAAAAATGTATGGACCTCTTTTGCTCATTTCCTGTAGTTAACTAAGGAAAAGGAACTATCCCAAGGCAACAATTCTGAAGAACGAAGATGAGTCCAGTCAGTAACTATTCTGCAAACTCCATATGCAGTTAAGTCTCAAACTGGTCCAAACAATAGCTGAGTTATAGCAATACACATACCACAATTTTTATCATTGTTCAGGTCATTTAAAAGTACTTGGAAGAGGGAATTCCCAGGCAGCCCAGTGGTTACGGCTCTGTGCTTCCAAAGCAGGGGGCACGGGTTTGATTCCTGGTCGGGGAACTAAGATCCCACATGCCGTGAGGCGGCCAAAATAAGTACCTGGAAACTGAAATATAAAAACTGCTACCTCACAAATACTGTCCTCCCCGATTAAAAGGCTCACCTCTAAAGTGGAATCAACGTATCTCCCCCCTCCCTTTTTTTGCTTTGGTTGAAATGCATAGAGTTAGCTCCTAGAAAAAAAAATGTTGACTTTCTGGCTTAAACTGGAAACTGTCTAATTAAACTGAATTCAAGCACTCACACAGGTTTCATTTAGGTAACAGGTAGTGATGTCAAGCTTTCTTGATTTGGTAGTCCTGATATTCTCTAACAAACACAGAAGCTTGAGAAATCATGGGCATGATTCAGCTCCTGATATCCCAAAGCTAACGGACTCCATAAAACAATCACTCATTTCTAAGACTGCCCACTGATAGAAAAGAGTAACATCATAAAATTTATCAATCCTAAAGTTTCTATAGGCCTAAAAGACAGCCAAACATTTGTAAAGAATTTGTTTGAGCCCAGAGAAAGAATCAGTGGGTATAATAAATCTTCGGTATAATAAATCCTCAATACATCTCAAATAATGTTCCAAAGGAAACCAGAACCAGACAACTGATTTGTTTTCAGAATCACAACCCTCAACCCCACTTAAAAAAATAATTTTTAAAAAAGAATGCGGGCTTCCCTGGTGGCGCAGTGGTTGAGAGTCTGCCTGCCAATGCAGGGGACACGGGTTCGTGTCCCGGTCTGGGAAGATCCCATATGCCGCGGAGCAACTAGGCCCGTGAGCCGCAATTACCGAGCCTGCGCGTCTGGAGCCTGTGCTCCGCAACAGGAGAGGCCGCGATAGTGAGAGGCCCGCGCACCGCGATGAGGAGTGGCCCCCACTTGCCGCAACTGGAGAAAGCCCAAAAAAAAAAAATAAAAAAAATAAAAAAATAAAAATAAAAAAATAAAATAAAATAAAATAAAAAAGAATGCTTTATTTGGAAGAAGGATACACCGAAGACAAGCCAATGAATCAACTAAAACAAAATCCGCAGTTGAACCATTTCTGCTTATTGAGAAAATGTTGACAGAATAAATATAGTGTGTGTCCAAAGAACTAAGTGTATCGCATAAACAAAGTACAGTTCATTCAACCAAGTGCACTGACTGGCACTTGGTAGAATGAACTTTGATTATATTTATCCCCTATCAAATCAACTGAAAAGTGAAAAAAAAAAAAAACCCAATCATTTAACTAGAGATTCTGATTAGATTAATAGCAATACAGTTTTATAATACAGGTAGTAAACAATGACCAGAAATATCACTTAGTACTACTGTTTGAAACAACTCGGTGAATAGTTGGTAGCAAAGGAGCTAAATCAGAGAACTCTGTTTTGAAGCCGAGAAAGAATCTCCCATTTTAAGACATTTCTTACATGTATCTTATTCAAAAAAACTACTTAACCACTCTCTTGCAATTAACTTGCAACTGACATTCCTTAATTTCCTGCAAACTACTGCTGAGAACATCACCACCTTACCAATCACCCTAAAGTCACATGAAACTTTACTTAGAAATTATAGCTACAGAAAGCCTAGCTACTGAAAACTGGTATTTTTTTTTTTCGTTAATGAAGATTGAGCCACACTTTTATTTTACTTCAGCAACACGGAAACTTACAGCTACATCTGAAACTCACATCTATGATCAATTTATTCATCTTAATGTTACACTGCTAGTTTTATTTTCTCTGGTACTGATTTCATAACTTTTTTAAAAACCAATATTTCTTGTAAATGTTATTTTTTATAAAGTGACTCAACACCTTTGTGTAAAAGGTAGTGTACATGAGAATAAAACATAAATAATACATTTCCTTACTGGTTTTCTCTGGCACTTATAAATCTGAAATACCTAAATTTAGAGACTAGGTAACTGGAGTTCAGCATTTCAAATGAAGAGAAATTATTATTCAGAACTCACCAAAAAGTATACTTTCATACTTTTAGCCTTAATACATCCTTATACTCTTAAAGAGAATTCCATTTTAAAAACGCGAACACACTTCTAGGGCCAACTTAAAATATACTCTTTATTCTTCGTACAATTAAAGTGAAAACTGAATATAAAATCTTCCAGAATTGTAAAGTGCAGAATGGATAACCACGTGTCAAAGTAAAAATCTTCTTTCTAAGAAAAGGAAAAGGGAAAAATGATTTGCCACGTGTAAGGTTAACATTTTTCTTCTACATTTGAAGACCGAGAGTGCCCCATAATTTTCATGGTGATCCCATCCCAAATATTTACTCAGAGCCATTCTACCCCTCCAGGGGCCCTTCTCCCTCCCCTATCCCTGAGGTGAAGCAGCACGCTACACCCTGCTGAGCAGGCCACATAGAATTACACTACCTTCTACTAGGTGATGAAACAGGACAGCTCCCAAACCGAGCGAGGTCTTCCTCAGGTGGTGGCCTACCATCACCTTCCCTCGCTGGGACACCTTCACAATGGTACCACCCAGGGAGATGACACCGATCTTCCCCATTCCCAAACTGTACTTTCCCTCAATACTGCTCCCTGGTACACAGAGCTGTGAAGGCAGGTCAAGTGCACAAACTCACAGCAAGAGGCTCTATTAGATTAGGTGAACCACAGGTACACAGTGTTATGTTACTAAACTATTTTGGCATCAAACTGAAATAATGATCTAACTCTTTCAGTATCTTTACTCTCTGCAATCAAGTCTCTCCTCTACCCTTTGGTCAGAGCTGCGTACTTTTTTATTCAAATACCAGTTTAAAAAAAAAAAAAAGGAGCCCAAGGGCTCTAAGTCCAACTTGAAGTTCAAACTAAAACTACCCTCAAAGACATCCCAAAACAACTTAGTTGCCACATACTGGCCTTTGCTCATAAAAATATCCTGACTACCTTTCTTTCCCAGCTCATTTGGAAATGGTGCTTCTAACATCCACTGGCATAGAGTTCTCTTCTATTGTTTTTCTACTGTTCACAGAAGCGATATGTGTTCAATGCAAAATAAACAAATAAAGGCCAAGGACAAACAAAGTTGTTTATTCTGGAAACCCACCATCTAGAGACAATCACTGATGATGTATTAGTGCATATGATAACTTTATTGTTGATATTTTTTTTTATATGTTTAAAACAAAAATTGGTTCACATTACATACAGTTTGGCATCCTGCTTTTTGCATTTCATAAAATATCAAAAAAGAGTGTCTTATCAGTATCCTACAAAGTTATTTTTAATGGCTACTTAAAATTTCCTCTTTCTAAAACTCCCAGGGGCTCTAAAATTTCTTCTTTCCTACTTCTCCCCCTCCACAGTTTCCCAGTAGGAACACAACTAAAAAGCAACATTCATTCAATTAATACATCCTAAACACTTCCAGAAAACTAACATTCCGCTGTATTCACAGCAATGATTTCATTTATATTTTATATTGTTAGATGATCATGAATAAATAACTGCATCTGTGCCACCAAGTTCCAAGGCAGGGCCAGGCTGCCATCAAGTCCATAGTGTGTCTCCCCCATGAGCCATGACATATAATTCAAAATGATAACTCCAAACAAAATAAGAGTCACAACAAGGTACAACTTTTCCTGGAAAGACTATTTCATTGTTTCTTTAAAAGCCACAAAACATTAACAGATGGCCAACAGGCACATGAAAAGATGCTCAACAACATATTAGAGAAATGCAAATCAAAACCACAATGAGGTATCATTTCACACTGGTCAGAACAGCCATCACCAAAAAGTCTACAAATAATAAAGGCTGGAGAGGGTGTGGAGAAAAGGGAGCCCTCCTACAGTGTTTTTTTGTGGGAATGTAAATTGGTGCAGCCACTATGGAAAACACTATGGAGGTTCCTTTAAAAAACTGAAAACAGAACCACCATATGATCCAGCAATACCACTCCTGACCATATATCCAGAAAATATGAAAACTCTAGTTCACCTCAGTGTTCACAGCAGCACTATTTACAAGAGCCAAGACATGGAAACAACCTAAATGTCCAGTGACAGATGAATGGATAAAAAAGTGGTATATATATATATATAATGGAATATTACTCAGCCATAGAAACAACTGAAATATTGTCATTTGCAGCAACATGGACGGACCTAGAGATTATCAAACTGAGTGAAGTCAGAGAAAGACAAATATTATATGATATCACTTATATGTGGAATATTAAAAAATAATACAAATGAATCTACATACAAAATAGAAACAGACTCACAGACATAGAAAACAAACTTATCGTTATCAAAGGGCAAAGGGAGGGAGGGGAAGGGATAAATTAGAAGTATGGGATTAACAGATACAAACCACTATACATAAAATAGATAAGCAACAGGATTTACTGTTTAGCACAGGGAACTATATTCAATATCTTGTAATAACCCATAATGGAAAATAATCTGAAATATATATATATATAAAAAACTGAAAAAAATTACAAAATATTAAATTATTTAAATTTTTTTCTCTCTTTTGGTGCCCCCTTGCTAATGCTCAAACACATGCTTACATTGTCTATTAAGCACTGCCCCCAGGGATTGAGAAAAGAATAGGTTTTTTTGTTTGTTTTTTTTTTTTAATTAATTAATTTATTTATTTATTTATGGCTGTGTTGGGTCTTCGTTTCTGTGCGAGGGCTTTCTCTAGTTGTGGCAAGTGGGGGCCACTCTTCATCGCGGTGCGCGGGCCTCTCACTATCGCGGCCTCTCTTGTTGCGGAGCACGGGCTCCAGACGCGCAGGCTCAGTAGTTGTGACTCACGGGCCTAGTTGCTCCGCGGCATGTGGGATCTTCCCAGACCAGGGCTCGAACCCGTGTCCCCTGCATTGGCAGGCAGATTCTCAACCACTGCGCCACCAGGGAAGCCCAAGAATAGGTTTTGTTCTAAGGAATAATATGAGTTTAAACTCAGCTGATAAAATCTATGCACAATCAAAATCCCAGACTTGAGTCCACAGATTTCAGACAAACACATTTTTAAACGGAGAATATTAACTGTTTGCTCAAAGTTGTATTATTCATGTGGAATCACTGGCAAATGCTTTATGCTGTGTTTGAAACTGTACAAAGCTTCCTGAGATATCTGCAATGCTTTCATCAGATGAATAAATCAATAACATGATTTGCATTGAGTGGTTTTACGGGGGAATTTCAAGTGACTTATTCAGCAAATCTCCACACTTCAATTAAAAGAGATGATTTGCTTCCAAAAAATTAAATGTGAAGAAGTGTCAACACACTAATGATATTGACAGTAGTTTAGAGGCTGGGTTCTAAAGTCAAACTGCTTTGGCTTAAATTCTGACTTTCACTAGCTATGGGACGTATGCCTCTATACCTTAGTTTCCTCATGAAAAAATACCTCCTCCATTGGGTTACTGTGAGAATTAAATGACTTAATACATGTAAGGTGCTCAGAACAGTGTACTGAGCCTTCAATAAATATTAGCTAGTTATCATCATCATTATTCATTATTATTACTATACATTTTTGTAAAAGGCTCAAAACCTACTTTCCACCTCTTTCTCCCCTTACTAAGGAACATACTAGACCACAGAAGCACAAAAATGTTATACATTGCTGTATTAAACCCCTACCTTATAATTTTCAGATCAACTGTGTTGTTCCTACTTTCTTTAAAAAATAAACTGAAGTTTAATATTTACATTGTATACACTGCACTCATCCTACTTTTCATTAAACTGCCAGCATGCTATAGAATATTGTATATCTATAATGACCAGTATATACACAGAACAAATGGTACCTATATATACTGAACAACACAGGTCTTCAGGAAACCACAATGTTTTAAAAGGAAAAAAGAAAATGAAAGCTGGAATAGGAAGTAGCTCTAACACTGTTGTTAAATTTAAATATCATATCTAATGTACTTTTTTACTTTTAAAAAGGTATCTAAATAACATTTTTACAATTTACAAATAAAACAGACTACCTTAAACCATTACTGTAAGGTTTATTCTAGACTAGAGAACTAAGTCTGCTCAACCAGAATGAGAAATATTACAAAGATAGAATCCATCATGAGTTTGCCTGGGGTTATTCTGAAACCTATAATCCAGAAATGACAGACAAGAGTTTTCTGACTTTTTTTGTTTTCAAAGAGTACTAGAACATTACCATAAAAATTCTATACTGTTTGTTATGTAAAAGATAGAGGAAAGTGGCAGATAAAATGAAGAAAATAGGCCAGGCTTTGGACTCTGGGCCTACCTATTAATTTTGCTTTCTTGATCATAGATATAACAGTCTGCTTTAAATCCCAGGAGAATACACTGGTTAATAATGAAAAAGATTTATTTCCCCACTAAATGTTCTTTGGACCTATTACTTTCCTATATTGTTTATTCATACCTTACCAGGAATATGAATAGCTTATCAAAAAGCCACTCTCAGAATAAAAAAAAAACACTTCTTCAAAGAACTAGAGTCTAGGGAATTCCCTGGAGGTCCAGTGGTTAGGGCTCCATGCTTCCAATGCAGGGGCCATGGGTTCGATACTTGGTCAGGGAACTAAGATCCCGCAAGCCATGTGGTGTGGCCAAAAAAAAAGAAAGAACTAGAGTCTAATCCATAAGTCCTCCCAAATATCTAAAAACTTAAACCCAAATGAAAGGAGAACAATCACCCATTCTACAGAACATCAAAACCACTGAAAGCAAAAAGAATAGACTTTGTTTGTATGTACTTGTATAATCTTTTCTGAAAACCTAGGAGGTAGACATGTTCATACACTACAGTTCAGGAAACTGAGTCTCAGAGAGGTTAAGTAATATGCTCAAGTTATAAAGTCAGTAAAATAAAGACACAGGACTCAAATTCACAACTTTCTTACCAGTTAATGATAAAGCAGAAATGACAGGCATTCCCTGTACACCAGTGTGAGTGGCCACAGAGATGAGGATTACAGAACCAAGTCCTTCAGTGCTCCCTCCCAACTCCATGCCCTACACCGGAATCTAGCAAGTTGGATTCAAGTTATTTTTGAACACAGTTGATTGCTCAAGAATGGAAACAGCTCCCTCCCAAGTCTCACCCCCTAATTCACAGGTGAATTATCTTCTGCATTATCTTCTGTTAATAAATAAATGAGCAATTATTTACTAAAGACCCTGAAATGTAACCATACCATAAACTGCCCTTTTTATAAGTGCCATATAAGGTAGTGTAGAAGGAAGAGACCACTTATATCTTTAGTATCTGCCCCTCAAAAGCTCTTGTTTTATAATACATAATTGCACTTATTTACATGAAGGTTGCTCTTTACTAGTCTGTGAGCTTTTGATACAAAATTCTGCACATTCCCCACTCAGTATTAGTCAAAATGTAGGTGGCGTCCACTAAAAATGTTGAAAGAAGGAGTGAACGAAACATTGACGAGTTGAACCTTAAATAACAAGATTTAGAGAGATGGAGAAAAAGGGGAAGTACGTCCTAACGAGGCGGCTGGCAACCAGGCAAACGACTGCCGGGGAAATGAATAGGCGGGTCTGAGTAGCAGATCCGTATCACCAAGCAGCAAAAAAACGGTAAACTGGAAGATCTGGAATTCCTGAGTGCGGGGTTAGGACTTCATCTTCTAAATTAGGCCAACTGTTTTTGAACATTTATTTTTAATGCAGGGGAATGCTTTGTTTAAATTAAACCCTACTCGAAACCCCAATATAGAAAACAGGTAAAAGCAAAGCAGTACCGGTTGAAGCCCCACTCAGTCCCCATGTTACCTAATTGAGAAGCCCCCAAAGCCCCTCCTTGGAGCACAGTTTGAAAACCACTGGGTTAGAAAAAGGTCTGCAAGGACAGATACCAAAGTGCTCAGAGCACTGAGTTCTGGAGAACTGGGTTGGCCTAGGTTGAGGGAGCAGGGTAAGGAAGGACTTGAAATACTATTTTCACTTTTTAAATCCTGCATTTTTTTATATTATTTGAACTTTTGTTTATATTGAGCACTTTTTACTTTTTAATTTAAAAATAAGATACCATTGATCTAAAAAAGCATTTTTAATGGTTAAATTTCTCCAAGAGAATTGCCACATTTTAATGAATCATTTCCTTATAGCAGGATATTTTCTTGACTAAATTATATTGCAATGAAAATGAACATTTTGTGCATAAGACTTTCTCATATTTAGAATGATTTTCTTAGGATAAATTTATACAAGTTAATGGTTTCCATTTAAGTTCTATAATACACTGCTTAAAATAGGACTCTCTAGAACATAAAAATATAAAATTCAATTCGTATTTTTTAAAAGTCATCCTATAGGGACTTCCCTGGTGGTTCAGTCGTTAAGAATCCGCTTGCCAATGCAGGGGACACGGGTTTGAGCCCTGGTCCGGGAAGATCCCACATGCCGCAGAGCAACTAAGTCTGGCCGCCACAACTACTGAGCCTGTGTTCTAGAGCCCGTGAGCCACAACTACTGAAGCCCGCGTGCCTAGAGCCCGTGCTCCGCAACAAGAGAAGCCACTGCAATGAGAAGCCCGAACACCGCAACGAAGAGTAGCCCCGCTCACCGCAACTAAAGTCCGTGTGCAGCAACCAAGAACCAACGCAGCCATAAATAAATAAATAAATAAATAAATTTAAAAATCCATCCTATAGTAGCAAGATTTGATCCTAGCATGCATGTTTAAGATATATAAAATCTAATTTACAAAACTAATTAGCAAAGTTTCCATATCTCAAAAAATGTATTAAAGAGAAATCTGAAACAGAACTTGAAGTCTCTCTACCTTTCATGAATTTTTCATAACTTCTCTTGCCACTTATCAAAACCATACACTGAAACAATTTTCCTTCACAGTTGGGTTTCACGATCCAATTCTGTGAAGTCACAGTACTGTGACAGTAGAATCATTCTCTGGCCAACAAACTGACATCATTAAATTCTTATTTGTAAGTTCTGTTGGGTATATGGTTGTTCTATTTTTACTTCCAAGATCAAAATCTATTTTGTTGCCTCTCCATTAAGCTCATATGATTGATACATTTTTTTTTTTTCTTGGACAACAAAGTAGGATTTATTGGTGGGAGTGAGTAAGGAGGGGACAGCGCCAAGGCTCTCGCGAGTGCAGGGCCCGCCATCTGTCCAGGGGGCCACGACGAGGGATGTATTCGACCCCACATCCATCCGGGATAAGCCGCTTTTCTGCCACCATGTTTTCAAATTTGTCCGCATTAAACTTAGTAAATCCCCACTTCTTGCAGATGTGGATCTTCTGGCGGCCAGGGAACTGGAGCTTGGCCCTGCGGGGGGCCTCAATCACATGCTCCTTGTTCTGCAGCTTGGTGCGGATGGACATCATGACGTGGCCAACGTGGACTCTGACCACTGTGCCCTGGGGCTTTCCAAAGGCACCGCGCATACCTGTCTGGAGCCTAGATTGGGGACAGCATGCCAGTCATTAATGTCCACTGGAAAGGGCTGTCTCCAAGGTCCCTTAGGGCAACCTATACAGGCAACAGGCTGCATGCACTACCGAGGAGGCTGCTGTTTGCAGCCAGTGCGCACCGGGTCCCCATGGGGAAAAGAGCACAGTCGGCTGGATTGGCTGCAGTTGATTGATACATTTTAATCAATGTATTCTCTTTGTCCCCAGCCATCTTTATAAAACTGCCTTTTGGTGAGTGCTCAGAGAATGCCTATCTGTTCAAACAAAATATAAATGGCTGCCCGATTGCCTCCTCCTGTGAACAGCCTGCAATGTTCTGTACTTCTTGAAAGCAGAAACCCCAGAGTCAGAAAGTCTGTTTTCTTTTTCTTATCTCTACTACTGTTTTAGTATAACAAGAGTACTTTTTGTTAAATAAGTGAATGGAGTTCTATCACTAATGAATCCAACTGGGAAAAAGGAATTCCTAATAAAACCTTTTTCGGGCTTCCCTGGTGGCACAGTGGTTAGGAATCCACCTGCCAATGCAGGGGACACGGGTTCGAGCCCTGGTCCGGGAAGATCCCACATGCCGTGGAGCAACTAAACCCGTGCGCCACAACTACTGAGCCTGCGCTCTAGAGCCGACGAGCCACAACTACTGAGCCCACGTGCCACAACTACTGAAGCCTGCGCGCCTAGAGCCTGTGCTCCGCAACAAGAGAAGCCACCACAATGAGAAGCCCGCACCCCGCAACGAAGAGTAGCCCCCGCTCACCGCAACTAGAGAAAGCCCGCGCACAGCAACGAAGACCCAACACAGCCAAAAAAAAAATAAAATTTAAAAATAAATAAATAAATAAATAAAAATTAAAACCACAAAAAAAGGGCTTCCCTGGTGGCGCAGTGGTTGAGCATCTGCCTGCCAATGCAGGGGACACGGGTTCAATCCCTGGTCTGGGAAGATCCCACATGCCGCGGAGCAACTAGGCCCGTGAGCCACAACTACTGAGCCTGCGCGTCTGGAGCCTGTGCTCCGCAACAAGAGAGGCCGCGATAGTGAGAGGCCCGCGCACCGCGATGAAGAGTGGCCCCCGCTTGCCGCAACTAGAGAAAGCCCTCGCACAGAAACGAAGACCCAACACAGCCAAAAATAAATAAATAATAAATTTATTAAAAAAAACAACAACAAAAAAAACCTTTTTCTTTTTCCAAAACCAAGGATTGCTAGACACATCAAGGTCATTTCTACTACTATGTAACAGTTCTAATAGGGTATTTGGACTCTATCAGCAAAGATTTGCCTAGTTCCTGCTGGGCATGGGGCACCATGCTAAATGCCAGACGTTCAATGTGAACAAGACAGAAGCAAGGCCTGCTCTCATAGATCTTTCCCTCTTGGTGCAAAGGCACTTTGGCAAACCATGAATCTTTATGAAATGAGAAGTTCCAGTACCAAAAGTAGAAATATTCTTCAGAAGAAACAGACTGGAACCAGACTTTGGAATACCCGTAACACTGGGCCGAGGAATGCGAAGTTTATATTTGAGTAGAGGAAAACGAGGTATTCAAAGGGACCCTTAGAAAATATTAAGCTAATCAGGCTCCGATTAAACCTTTTCAATGGCTTCTCACTTCCGCTAAGATAAATCCAAAATCTTTAAAAAGGGTAACTAAATCTTGCATCACCATTCCCACCTACCCAAGATCTTTGGCTGTGGTCATACTGTATTTTCTCTGTTTCCTTTATTGTAGGGATTTTCAAACTTTATACATCACGATCTAGTAAAGTACCTATGTGTGACACGCTTATTTTCTATTTTATGTCTTTTTAAAAACATGCAGTTCACAACCACTATATTAATTTTACAATCTCCTGGTAGGTGCCTAGGTGCCTGCAGCTTGAAAAATACCACTTTGGTATATACCACACTCTCTCTCTCACTTCTTGGCCTTTCCACACATTCTTTTTGCCGGAAACATTCTTGCTCATCCTCCTTCTTGCCTTTTTCTGGCTACTTCCTATGCTACTTTGTGACCTGAGCTCTTAAACATCACTTCCCTGACCCTCTTAGTTCCCCCTCCTCTGTGTTCCTGAAGTACTCTATGCTTTCTAACATTCATTAAGCTTTACCGTAATTGTATGTGTGCTAATTGTCTTTCTAGGCTGTAAACTCCATGAGCATCAGGACCCATTCTTGGTCTCTGCTGAATCCTGAGAGCCTAGCCCAGTGCCTGTTACATATTAGGCACTCAGTCAATGAGGAGTAAAGCAAGTAAGGAAATGGACTTGAATAATCTATATATTTAACTGCACAATGAAATGAGCACCCACTTAAAACCTGTTAAGAGGTTTAGCCAGTTCCAAGGAAAATATATTCTCAGTTCCAATTATATAAATGGTGATTAAGTTCCTAAGCTAGCCTACAAAAGGCTATTACCCACAAGCACTTAACTGATGAGAGGATGGCTGCTTATTTGCCTCTCTGCAAGGACAAGAGAACTTTCACTCACTCCTCTAAGTAGGAGAAAACAGGATTGAAGGGACACCTTGCTTTCTCCCTACTCTATCAGTTCCTCCTAGAGCAATGTGACTTATCTAATGGCTGAGATAAGAACAAAGGTCAATATTCCAGACAGGCCCCAGCCCTGAGCTCTCACTGGCTCTTGGATTTATCTGTCTTCAAGAAGAGAAGGTTCTCCTTTCCCTTCCAACTCCTATGAGGAAGTCTCCCCGAGACAGGACTTTCCCTGCCTGCAGGGGACACCTGCAGTTTTTTAGGTGCTACAGAATCATGTGGGTAGATAAATTAAGAAGGAACAGAGGAAGTGTGGGTCCAAGCTAAATTCTCCAATCCAGCTTTACCAGAAATGAAAATTAAATTATATTTTAATAGTACTATAATCCTCATCTGGCTTCTTGAATCTGATCTCAATTTGCAGAATCTGGAGAGAGAAGAGATGTAATCAGCACACTGAAAAGCTCCAACTGGAATAACAGTCATCCCAGTCTGAGTTCTGGGTCCGAGAAGAGTAGCACAGAGGAACAAGGTGGAGTAAAAGGGAAGGGAATGAAATGAAGGAGAAGAAGGCTTCTTTCACTTTTCCTCTTTTGAATTTTTCTTGGGCAAAAATGTCTAAAGAAGTTGAACCTATCTTTGTATCCTACAACCTTCCCCTCCAAATTGTTTCTCATTCTTGCTTCTCTTTTCTCATCTTCCAGACCTTTTATGCTGCCCATAGATCTCCATTTTCAACACCCACACTTTTAGAAATAGAGCAAGTTTTCCCCAAACCTCCAAAATGTTCCATGATCCCATACCACTAACGTCTCCTATCCCTCCTCATGTCAAAACTCCCATTTCCTCAGTGCAGCTGATCTGGAGGAAAGCAATCTGATTAAATTCGTTCACATTAAGATAAAATAACTGGCTGACAGTCTAGCCAGCCTACTAGAGATACATATATTTTTTATTTTATACACACACACACAGAGACATTTTTAAGCTATAGAAATCTAACTACAGTAATTTCAGAGAAAAGATGAGGGGTGCCTGAAAATCTCCCATAAAGGAGGCAGGTCCGCTCTGATCAGCATTTCCCTGGGATCACATCCCCAAAGTTGTTCCCACATTTTCCCCAACTTTCAGTCCTTAAGTGACACTAAAAACCCCAGGGGCCAGAGAAAGCCAACTTGGGAAAGCATTTGTAGCTACAGGATATTTAGTCATCCATTGGGTAAGTCAGTTACAATCAATATTAGGTTGGATAGGTTATAATTTCAGTATGTTTGACAATCATTCTATTAGGTAAAACAAAAACATATACTCAGGTTATATATTGCAATTATTACCTCATTCTACTAATGAGATCAATGAGGCATAAAGGGGTTAAATAACATTTCCATTGTTTAAAGTTCAGTAGTTGAAGAGCAGGACTGGACGACTCTTCACCCACTTTGAATCAGTTGTTTATCCATTAATTCCACTTGAAAATCTCTAATTTTATTTTCCATAACGTTTCTGAAATTTGGTAGTGTACTTTAGAACAGTCATATTAGAGTAAAAGAAAAATGAGCTTGAATGCCTGGGAGGCAAACATCATGTCTTTTTCAGTGGTTTTTGTATGAAAGACCTGAGGCTGATGCTGAATTTGTGTGCGCTCAGAAATTAAGCACGACATAGGCAAAGTAGCATTCATTCAGCTGCAAGTGGCTCTTAACTTCAGCGCCATAAAAGATACTTATTTGCCACCCAAATATGAATATAGCTGTAATAAAGACTACACAAACTCAGGATAATCAGATCTTCTACTTTGCCTGAGAAGTATATGAAATTTTAATTGAGTAATTGGTGTTTGCTATTTTTTATTAGTTTGCTTAGCTAGCCACCAAAATAAATTATTTGTAATTAAAGTGATAACTGGGATTTTCCAAACCAAGCATAGAATATATGAAAATGCTAACTGTGTGTGTTTTCTCTTGACTTTGGTCATGAACACAATTTTTGTGGCTTTTCTCAAAATACCAGAAAGGGTAAAGGGGCAGTAAGGTGCCCAAGAAATGACAGTTAGCATATTCTGACAGACTTAAATGGCACTTATTCACTTCCCCCAAGTAGAAGCACTATGTTGCTTGGTATCAGGTTGGTTGGGTTTTTCGGTCAGTGCTTGTCCCCCAAACCTAGAATTTTTTAAATATAATTCAACAATAAAAAGACAATCCAATTAAAATATGGGTAAAAGATCTGAATAGACATTTCTCCAAAGCAGATACACAAGTGGCCAATAAGCACATGAAAAGATGCTCAACATAATTAGTCATAAAGAAATGCAAATCAACACTACTTCATACCCACCAGAATGTCTGTAATAAAAACTAGCAAATAGTCAATAACAAGTGTTGGTGAGAATGTGAAGAAACTGGAACCCTCATACACTGTTTGATGAGAATGTAAAATGGTGCAGCTACTTTGGAAAAGTCTCACAGTTACTTAAGAAGTTAAATATAGAGACCCAAAAGAATGGAAATCATATGCCCACATAAAAACTTGTACACAAATGTTCATAGCAGCATTATTCACAATGGCCAAAAAGTAGAAACATCCTTAATGTCCATCAACTGAAAATGGATAAACAAAACGTGATGTTGTGGTACACCAATACAATGGAATACTATCCAGCCATAAAAAATAAGTACTGATACATGCTACACATGGATAAACCTTGAAAACATTATGCTGTGTGAAGGAAGCCAGACACTAAAAGCCACATAATGTATGATTCCACTTGTATGAAACTGACAGAATAGGCAAATCCATAGAGACGGAAAGGAGATTAGTGGTTGCCAGGGGGTGGGACAAGGCGGGAATGAGGAGTGACTTTTAATGGATATAGGGTTTCATTCTGGGGTGATGAAAATGTTCTGCATGGTGGTGATAGTTGCAAAACTCGGTGAAAATACTAAAGGCCGCGCTTTAAAAGGATGAACTTTATGGTATGTGAACTATATCTCAATTTTTAAAAAAAATTGTTCCATTTACAGAAAGAAATTACATATACATGTAATATACCTACAAATGTATTACATACCTATACGTAATCTCTTTCTATGAATCAACGTTTGGGTTTTTTTTAGTTGAGATATATTTCACATATATAAAGAAACGAATGAAAGAACACAGTGACACGGAGCAATTGTGAGCCCTGAAGCCTTGGATCTGGGGTGTGCCCCAGCCTCACTCGCAGGGTCTCCATCCGTGCTCACCTTCCACCCATCACTCAGCCACCACCCGCTGTCCGGTCCACTGTCAGGGCCGGGGACGACCCACCGCGGCTGCCCGGCTCCGTTGCGGGCGCCCAGGGCCGGCCAGCCCTCCCGCCCGAGGTGGGGCTGCCGCGGTGGGCCGGGCTCGGGCGCTGCCTGCGGGCCCGGAGGGGACACGGCAGCTCGGGCGGGCCCCGCCGCTCGGCCGCTCCCCCTGCCCCGGCCTCCCTACGCTCCGGCCGCCGGGTCTCAAGCCTCCCTCCAGTACCTGGGATGCGCCCGAACCCCGCGCCGCGGCCAAAGCCGAGACTTTCCCTCCATTATCACCTGCCCCGGAAAGCGGTGCGAGGAGAGGGGACCCCGCCTCCTCAGACGCGACCGAGGCACCGTGGCAGGGGACGGAAGGGGCATTCACCTAGTACCCCCGCGGCGGCGGCCGTGGCTCCTTCCTCTCGCGCGCCTCCTCGCGCCGTCGCAGCCCCGCGCTGACAGCCCCGGAGCCGGCGCCCTCCTCCGCCCGCGGGCTTCCAGCCGCCCGCCCCGCCCCCGCGCGGCCGCCCGGCGCAGGCGCAGCTGCGCCGCCGCCCCGGGGGAAGCGAGTCTGGTGATGTGGCCGCTGGGGTGGCGACCTGGAGCGCCAGCGCCGCCTTCTCCCGGACCTTTGGCCGCAACCTGACGAACGCGGGCCGAGAACCCGATAGAGCAGAGCAAAAGGGGAATATTTCAAGGGAGCTACTCAGCAGAGAAGGGCTGTGGCCTTCCTTGTTCGTCAGCCCACTCCATCCCCACCGACCCACGCACATCCACAACGCTGGCTGCTCCTCGGTCCGAACCCCCAAATCTATGACTCATGATTTCTGTTCTCAGACCAGGGACCTCCTGCTGGCTGTCTTCGTATTTCCTTCTCGAAGACTGGGGTTAAAACTGTGTAAGCCTTTCTTAAGAGCAGTGCAGAATGGGCCATGCTTGATCCGAGGTAGGAGAGAAGGGGAGCGACCCCCAAGAGAATGAGATTTAGGGCAGCTCCCAGCAGTGGGAGAGAGGTGTACAGGCAAAGTGCATGGGCCCTGTGGAGGTGTCTGGAATGCCACACTTTTCAAGCTTGCCCGTGTTTGTTTTGTAGTCTATGTAAAAGTGAGCCACAGTTTGCAACGTAAAGCCGAGAATTCATGTATTTTATTTAACAACTATCTTTTGAGCATCTTTTGCAGGTAATGGGCAACGCAGCGAGGTATTCCAGTGACCCAAACAAAGGTTTCCGTCCTCAGGCTCTTCTTCTAAAAGAGAGATTGTCATTTAAAAAATTACACAGCAGGGCTTCCCTGGTGGCGCAGTGGTTGAGAATCTGCCTGCCAATGCAGGGGACACGGGTTCGAGCCCTGGTCTGGGAAGATCCCACATGCCACAGAGCAACTGGGCCCGTGAGCCACAATTACTGAGCCTGCGCGTCTGGAGCCTGTGCTCCGCAACAAGAGAGGCCGCGATGGTGAGAGGCCCGCGCACCGCGATGAAGAGTGGTCCCCACTTGCCGCAACTAGAGAAAGCCCTCGCACAGAAACGAAGACTCAACACAGTCATAAATAAATAAATAAATAAATAAAAGAACGTGAATTTCTTTTAAAAAAAGCAAAACTGGGCTATTCATTTCAGTAACAGTCAAGTGGTCTTAGTTTGCATTCAATTTCCAATCAGTTTCTCAATCTATTTCATCTGAAGTCTTCACATTACCCACTATAAAAAATACCTATTTATAAAAAATTAAAAAAAAATTACACAGCAAATGACACTTCCTCAAATCAAAGCTTCCACCAACTCTAAGTCACTCCAATGATTTAGTAGCAGATTTTCAGGTGCTAAAGGATATTTATCCTGTTTTTTTCTTCTGCTTTGCCATCAGAGTGTTGACCTTCACCTTCAGGGTGCTTCTGTATCAGTCTTGGCCAGCTGGGGTAATGCTTTTTATAATGGCCCATGCAAGTGTTCTTCACTCCTGAACATCATTAGGAAAGAAGGTATAATTGCAAGGAATATGGAAAAACAGTGTTTTGACTGCCTTTTCAAGTGGTTTCTGTTCTTAATGCTTTGAATTGCATATCACTCAGAGGTAATTAGCTGCTGTTGAAAGTCTGCCAGAAGTAAAAGTTCCAAAAAGATGTGTTCCTCCTCTGGGTCCTGCAGTCTTTCAAGATTTCTGCGCAAAGCATACATAGGAGAGGCCACCCTCTACCGGCTTTGAAAATTCTACCAACGTTTCTTCTCAGAGAGCTGATGGCTTCCATTGCCCTGAATTTCATTAGTCGTCATGTATGTAGCAACCTTCTGCTTATACAGCGCCCTTCATTCTGTATGCCACAACATAGAGTATATTTTTTTAGTTATTTTAAGCTTCAAGTTGGAATCCAAATTTAAATTAAGTTTCAACCCTGAAAATAGCTCAGGGTGGAAGCTGGCGAAGACCTACCCTCTTCTGAAAAGTTAAGTCCCGATGTGTGCAGGCAACATCACATTACTAGTTCATCTTCTACCTGACAGCTGGCAACCCTAAATGTGAAGCAAGTGACTTAGAATTGAGGATATGTAGTAATCACTGTTGTGATGATTGCTAGAGAAAAGGCTGGGAGTTATGAAAGTGTGTAACAAAGGAACCTGTCTGTTCTAGTGAATAAGAAAGATCTCTTTGAGGAAGTGACATTTAATCTGAGCCTTGAAGAATAAAGAGGAGGAGGTCCAGCAACAAAGGGAAGGGGGTGGGGTGGGGAGTGTGCCCTTGAAGCTACAGAAACTGCGGATTTGAAGGCCCTTTGGTAGGAAGGGGTTTCACCTGTGGAGGCCTTGGGACAGGGCCACTGTGGCTGGAGTGAGATGGCTCGTTCTGCAGGAGAGGCCGGCAGGAGCCTTGAGGGCCACGCTGAGGACTTTGGATTTATTCCTAAAGACAGAAGGAAGCCACTGAAGTGTTGGAGAGGGTCCACTTGGACATGATCAGATTTTTATTTATGAAAGACATTTCTGGTCGTAGTGTGGAGCAGGAATAGGAAGGGAGCAACGGAGGAGGCGTGAAGACCAGTTTGCGGGCAATGGGGATTAGGAGGTAGTGGATCAAAGAAATAGATCAGGGTTAGAACCGCAAAGGCTTGATCTTTGACTGTGTGTGGAAGGTGAAGGAGAGAAAAGTGTCCAAAAATGACTCCCAGGTTTCTGGCTTGAGCTTATCCTACTCCCTGAGAGGGAGAACCTGGAGGAGGAAAACTAAAGGGGACCGTTTTGAGTTGCTTTGGATATGCTGGGTTTGCAGTCTCTATGAGCTATCCAAGTGAAGATGCTGAGTATATATTTGGAAAATAAATCTGGAACTCAAAGTAGAGATCTGGACTGAAGATAAACTCAAAGCTAAATTTTAAGAGAACAGGGAATATGACTTGTTTGTAAGAATTTAACCTCTAAGGTTTAGAGAAGATGAACAGAAGGAAAGGGAATCTAAATTTACTACTTGTGAGACGCTTCACAGAGGTTATTTTATTTAATCCTCACCCCCTATGAGGGTGGTGTTATAATGCCGTTTTTCAGATGAGGAAACTAAGAGTTAAATCCTTGCTCAAAATTACTTAAATTCCCAATTAAATAAGAATCTCTGCGGGTAGTTTTGATGATCACTGAGTTTCAAGAACCACCCTGTGGACTGTTTAAAAGCGGTCCCACAAACCATATAAAACACTCATAAAGAAAAGAGGATTCGAGGAAAGCGTGATTCAGAGGACATGCAGCGCATGCAGCCCATGTTTGCAGACATATGTCCCATTTCTTCCCCCTCCCCCACATCCTACAATATCAACACTCCTCCCAGGAATCTCTAGGACATTCATTTGTTCATTCAATCAACAAGTAGTTATGGTAGACCTACTATGTGCCAAATAATAATAATAGTAGTCATTCATTCATTTACAAATATTTACTGAGCACTTACCTAATGCCATGCTCTCTCTGTTCTGTGCTCTGGGAATAGAGCAGTGACCAAAATGAACAAATGCCTGCCTTACAGAGTTCACATTCAAGTGGAGAAAGACAACAAACAAACAGACATATGCTTGTATATGTATACTGATAGATAGACAAATGTATATCCCATATGGTGGTAACTACTATGAAGACAAAGAAAACATGGTAAGGAGTTGGAGAGTTTGGGGGCAGGTTGTGGGGATGTGTAGACAGAAAGGGAGACTTTCTTTCTATAGGGTGATCCAGGGAGGTCTTGCAGGTCTGAACAGAAAGGAGTGAGGGAAGAGCTCTGCTATCTGGGAAGTACAGCAAGCACAAAGTCCTGAGACAGAAGTGTGTTTGTTGTGTTCAAGAGACAGCAGAGTCCTGTGTGGCTAGAGTGATGTGATCAAGGGGAGAGTGGTCACAGGTGCAGGCAGAGCAGTGGCTGGAGGCAGGTCACGAGGCTTGTAGGCCATGGTGAGGTCTTTGGCTTTCACTCTGGGTGAGACAGGAGCCACTGAAGGGCTCTGAGCAGAGAAGCGGTTTAGGGTTCAACGGGATCCCCGGTGGAGGACTGAATGAGACTGTGAGAAGAAAGTCAGGAGACAGGAATGAGGTCACCTGGTGAGGTCTCGCTGTTCTAATCGCCTTGTCGGGGTGAACTCAACCAGTCTTTGTGACAACTCTCTACCTTAAGTACTGCCGTTATTCCTACTTTATGGGTGAGTAACTGAGCCATTACAGTGTGCCTCAGATTCCACAGCTGTAAAATGGGGATAATAAGACTCCTGAGTTTACCACTGCATTGTGTGTCAGGGAAGACAGACAACTCGATAAACAATTACAACCATGTCTGGAGCTGTGAGGGAGAGTCTGAGCGGCTGCCGTTGTACAAAGCAGCAGCACCTTCCAAAGTTTGGGAGGAGGGAAGACAGGCAGGGACTTACAAGAAGAAGTGATAGTGAGCTGAAATCTAAAGGATCACTAGTTAAACTAAAAGCCATTTTAGGAGGTAGAATAGGAAAGGAAGGAGAGTATCCCAGGCAGACGGAACTACTTATGCAAAAAAGAGGGGGGACAGGGATTTTAAGGAATTGAAGAATTTCAGTGTGACGTTTGTATCTCTTTTAGAACACCTTGTTGACTGGTCCCTATTGGGAGTTTTCCTCCACGAACTCATGGTAATGTTTCAAGGGTTCCCTATTCCTGGTGTCTTTAGAACGTCTCTGAGAAAGCAGAGGTCGGCTGTCCTTGAATACTCATCAGGGCCCTGTCGTTCCTCAACCATGCCCATGGGTTCCTGCCTCCCAGCTTCGGGGCTTGGTGTTCTCATTAACTAGGACACTCCATTCTCCCATAAGCCTTCCCGGGTCTGCACCCACCAGCTGAACTCAGGGTCTTCCCTCTTTGTTTCCATGACGGCCAGTGAAGGGCATGATCATGGTACTTAATTAAAATACCATGTTGGAAATGTTTACTTATCTGTCCATCGTTCTACTTGGTTGTCAGCAGGGCCTTTAAATCTCAGACTAGCACACTGTTGTTAGCCTTGAACAGATACTCAATAATTTTCACCCTGAAATGAATAATAAATACATTTTAATTGACCTTCCTTTACTTTTAGTGGTGCTGCTACCAGCATTTTGATTTTCTGTTGCAGTTCCACTCCCAGCAGAATTATTAATAGATTTTATTTTTTTTAATTTTAAAAATAAATTTATTTATTTATTTTTGGCTGTGTTAGGTCTTCATTGCTGTGCACGGGCTTTCTCTAGTTGCGGCGAGCGGGGGCTACTCTTCGTTGCGGTGCACGGGCTTCTCATTGCAGTGGCTTCTCTTGTTGCAGAGCACGGGCTCTAGGCGCGTGGTCTTCAATAGTTGTGGCACGCAGGCTCAGTAGTTGTGGCTTGTGGGCTCTAGCGTGCAGGCTCAGTAGTTGTGGCGTATGGGCTTAGTTGCTCTGCGGCATGTGGGATCTTCCGAGACCAGGGCTTGAACCCATGTACCCTGCATTAGCAGGCAGATTCTTAACAACTGCGCCACCAGGGAAGTCCCTTAATAGATTTTAAAATGTAATTATATATGGCATTGTTCTGGCTTCTTGAATCTGACTCTTCGGATTTTGTTGGGAGACAGGTTTTCTGTAACACTGGATGCTGATGGCTGAGATATTTTTCAGGGACATCTGGGTATTGACTACTCTTCTGGGGATGAGGATGTGGCCTTACTGATACTGTTTGGTTTAAGGACCTGGCAAACCCAATATTTGTTTTTGTTTTTATTTTAATTAATTTATTTATTAATTAATTAATTTATTTATGGCTGTGTTGGGTCTTTGTTGCTGCGCACGGGCTTTCTCTAGTTGTGGCGAGCGGAGGCTACTCTTCATTGTGGTATGCGGGCTTCTCATTGTGGTGGCTTCTCTTGTTGCAGAGCACGGGCTCTAGGTGCACGGGCTTCAGTAGTTGTGGCATGCAGCCTCAGTAGTTGTGGCTTGTGGGTTCTAGAACGCAGGCTCAGTAGTTGTGGTGCACAGGCTTAGTTGCTCCGTGGCATGTCGGATCTTCCCAGACCAGGGCTCGAACTGTGTCTCCTGCATTGGCAGGCGGATACTTAACCACTGTGCCACCAGGGAAGTCCAAACCCAATATTTGTGACCATTCCCTTAAATGGATGCTCATATATCCCCCGCCCCCCTAAAAAGACTGTATAAAACCATTCATAGAAACAGACTCACAGATCTAGAGAACAGACTTGTGGTTGCCAAGGGGGAGGTGGGGTAAGGGAGGGATGGAGTGGGAGTTTGGAGTTAGCAGATGCAAACTATTATATATAGAATGGATAAACAACAAGATCCTACTGTATAGCACAGGGAACTATATTCAATATCCTGTAATAAACCATAATGGAAAAGAATATGAAAAAGAATATATATATGTATAACTGAATCACTTTGCTGTACAGCAGAAATGAACACAGCATTGTAAATCAACTATACTTCAATAAAATAATTTTTTTAAAAAACTGTTCGTAGCAGTTTTGTCATAGTTGTCTAAGACTAGAAATAATCAAAAGTTCATCATAGGAGAATGGAAAAACTAATTTAATAATAGAATTACTCCGCAATGAAATGAAACAAATTATGGATATACTTAACAAAATGGATGACTCTCACTGACACTATGCTGAGAGAGAGAGAGCCTTGACAGAAAAAATATACATACTATGCATATTTGTTTTCCATTGCTGCTGTGACAAATTACCACAAACTTAGTGCCTTAAAACAAAACATTTGTTATCTTACAGTTCTGTAAGTTAGAAGTCCAAAATGAATCTCGCTGAACCAAAAGTAAGGTGTCAGCAGGGCTGCATTTCTTCTGGGGGCTCTCTTCTAGGGGAGAATCCTTTTCCAGCTTCTAGAGGCAGACCTCATTCCTTGGCTTGTGGCCCCCTTCCTCTGTCTTCAAAGGCAGCAGTGTACACAGTGTCTCTGACCCTCCTTCCATCCTCACATCTCTTTGACTCTTTTCTGCCTCCTTCCTCCACTTTTAAGGACCCTTGTGAGTACATTGGGCCTACCCAGACAATTCAGGATTATCTCCCTATTTTAAAGTCAGCTGATTAGCAACCTTAATTCGCTTTTGCCACGTAACGCATTTTGAATAAATATATTGAGAATAATGAAAGTCAGATTTCCAGTGGTACTCTGCTAAACTGGTTCTCTTGGCGGGGGGGCGGGTAAAAAAAAAACAAACTTGATTTGCAGCATTTGCCAATTGCAATGGTATAAATGCTCCCATAGATGATTTCAGCCAACAACCAGCTCACAAAATTACAAATAGCTAGTAATCAGCCCTCGTGAGCTGGTTCATGCTGGTTCCAGCACATTGTTGCAAGCTTCTCATTCTTGAAGCTTTTAAATATAGATAAACATAGAAGTAAATATAGATATATTGTGGATAAGAGAGTGTATGTGTGTGTTTCCTTGCCCTCTACAATGGGAAGATCTAAAAGCTAGGACACATCAGTAGCAATTAACACACCTAGCTAACTAACACATTCAGATCTTACTTTCTAAATATCATTCTCAACATTAAAAGGAACCAGTGCTCCTTGGAGAAAAGGTTAATTCCAGGGCTGGGGCATGGAAAGTACAAAATGAATCTGCAATAACTTGTACCAGAAATTAAGGAAGTGCTCAAAGAATGATGGGGATACATAAAAAGGAGAGATATGCAAATTGGAAGGGCTCCTGCTGGGACAATTTTAGTATCAAAATAAATTATAATAGTAATGGATGAAAGCCCATTAAATAGAATAAAAATCCATGAGTCACACAGGTATAAATAAGTGAATAAATAAGTAAATAGGAGAAAAAAAAGCTCTTTCTCACAATAGAATACCAACTAATACATAGAAAATCATCAATAGATGTAAAAATTAAGGAGTGAAAGTTTAATGAGACAATATGTTTACATATCTCCCCACAAATACTTGTTAATTGAAAATAATAACTAGTAATTTGACAGTGCAGAAATTTCACAAACACCTTAACCAAGTGATCAAAGTTAACATCACCAGTAAGGAGACAAAACTACATCATGTGCCTCCTGATATGATGTACTGAGAAGGACCTAGTGTCACCTCTGTGGTTTATTTGCGAAAAATATATAATTTGAGTCTAATTGCAAAGAAACAGGAGAGAGACCCACATTGAGGGACGTTCTATGAAATCTCTGGTCTATCCTCTTCAAAAATGTCAAAGTCATAAAAGAAAAAATGACTGAGAAACTGTCACAGATTGATAGAGAGGACTGAATGCAGTGCATGATCTTGTGTTGGATCCTGGACTGGCAAAAAAAAGTTATAAAGGACAGTATTGAGACAAAGTTTGAACACAAACAATGGGTTACATAGTGGTACTATATTCATGTTAAACTGTCTGATTTGTTCATTGTACTCTGGTTATGTAAGAAAATATCCTTAGGATTTATACACTGAAGTATTTATAGGTTAAACAGAGTAGGAAGTCTACAATCTGCTCTTGAATTATTCAAAAAAAGGATTGTATTGTATGGTGTGGGGAGAGAAAGAGAAAAATATGACCAAGCAAAAAACAAATGGGGCAAAATATATCCATCTTTGAATCTGGGTAGAAGGTTTACAGGGGTTATAATACTGTTGCAACTTGTCTATAAATCAGAAATTTTATCCCCCAAAAAAGTGACAAAAAAATTGAGATGGGGGAACAGGGACATAAAGAATTATTGTGGCTCTTCCGCCTGCCAGCTGGCGTCATGGCGGCCTTGACTGGCCCGGCCAAGCCGCTCCTGTCCCTAAACCCGAAGGAGGATACCAAGTTTAAGAAGGAGGTGGCGCAGGTTCGCCGGCGCGCAAACAAGCAACAGGAGAAACAAAAACTTACTCCTGGAGTGATCTATGTGGGCCATTTACCTCCGTCGCTTTATGAAACCCAGATCCGAGCATATTTCTCCCAGTTTGGCGCTGTTACAAGATTCAGACTGTCCAGGAGTACCAAGACTGGAAATAGCAAAGGCTATGGTTTTGTGGAGTTTGAATCTGAAGATGTTGCCAAAATAGCTGCTGAAACGATGAACAACTACCTTTTTGGCGAAAGACTCTTGAAGTGTCATTTTATACCACCTGAAAAAGTACATGAAAAACTTTTTAGAGAGTGGCATATGCCATTTAAAAGGCCATCATATCCAGCAGTGAAACGGTATAATCAGAATCGGACACTTCTTCAAAAGCTACGGATGGAAGAGCGATTTAAAAAGAAGGAGAAATCACTCAGGAAGAGATTGGCTAAGAAGGGAATTGATTATAACTTCCCTTCACTGGTCTTACATAAAAATGAGGAAAATGCTTCAAACACTGGTCCTCGAAATTCCAGAAAGCACCAGGCTTTACGTAAGAAGAAGAAAAAAGAGGCTTTGGTCACTCCTAACACTCCTGAGAAGACTGTGGATAGCCAGGGCCCCACGCCGGTTTGTACACCAACATTTTTGGAGAAACGAAAATCTGAAGTGGCTAAAATGAATGATGATGATAAAGATAATGAGATAGTTTTCAAACAGCCCATATCTGGTGTAAAAGAAGAGACAAAAGACACTCAGACGCCTACAAGCTCAAGGAAAAAAAGACGAAAAAAAAGCAACCAGTAATTCTGAATGTATCGTGTGTGGTGGTTGTTCTGAAAAAGGTGATTTTATTATGGAGGCTTTTCTTTGTATTTAACTAGATACGGTGGAATGCATTTAGTAACAAGATGGTTGGAGAAAAAAAGTGTCAATTCAAGTCAGCAGGGAGAGCAGTCAGTGATTTTGGCTTCCCGCCCTCGCAGAAATGCAGGGGTGAGCACCAGCTCAGAGCAGCCCGGCTCACGCTGCCTGTGTCCTGTCTCTACGGCTCTCTTCAGCTTGCATAGCTGCCTTTGGTTGCTCTGCCTGGGTAGCTTAAGTACTAGGCTGTAGCCTTTGTTGTTACCATCAACTAAAGAACATAAAATCTTTATTAAGTGACCATGTAAGTGGTTCTCTGTTAGACCCATCAGATGGCTGAAACTGGACGTTAAATTGTATGAAGAGTGAGAAGGCAGCGTCACTATTAATAGGGATTCATTTATGTACATGTGATCATGTTTACCAATGTTAAGTTAGTTTGGGGTGGGCTAGCATGGATTAATTAATAACTACATCCTGTATCAGTATCATCAATCTGGAATTAGACTTCAAGATTCAAGCAGTGACCGCCAGGTAAACTTTTTCTTTATTTTCTTGTATGCAAGGAGGACTTGGGTGTCTTGAAGTAAAATGGTTGGTTTTCGCCTTTTCAACTATCTTTAAGTTTCTGATGCTCTTGAAATATGCTTTTGTATCAGCTAATTCAGGTTCATTAAAAACATTCATTGCCACCAAAAAAAAAAAAAAAAGAATTATTGTGGTAACATCCCACCAGTGCAGAGGTAAAAGCCATACAAAAACGTTCTGGTTCTGCGTCTGCTCTCTGTAGCCACCCCTCTTTTGATACCGTCTGTATTCTTGGCTAAAAAAAATCAGGAACTTCTAGCCAGTGTGTAGGTGGTCTGTTTGGGCAGCTTCAAAGGAAGACAGCTTCTGTGAAAATGAAAGTATTCATTTGAAAATAATAGAGATCTCTCTGTCCTGGATGGCAATTTGGGGGCCCTGTCATAGTTTATAATCAGAATGTCTAAACTTGCAAAGTGTTCTTAACATAAGATAGATGAAACAGGTAGTGTAGGATGAGAAAAAGGGAACAGTACAAACTGTACACAATTTACCAATGTTTTAAAAAAAAGTGTTTCCTTCCAGTCCTCTCTCAGGATTTAACTCATGGGTGTTACTTCTGGTTCATTAATATTTAGCAGAATTTAACACAGATCTCATTTGTTCCATACTATGGATGGAACTTTGACAAAGAAACGACACCTTGCACTGTATACAAAATTCAACCCTTAAAATATTTTTTTCTAAATTCCAGCAGGTGAGGCAGAGAATCAAGGTTTAAGCCAGTTTATTTAAGGTGGCTACTCTTCCAAACTAGAAATAAAATCCTGTTCCCCATGCCTCCCTACTCCCTCCCCCTGCGTGAACATTTTATGTTGCTAGAAAATAAAGCATTTCTTTGATACAAATGTTTGATTTTATCCGTAGCATTAAATGGATGAATTATGAGGCTAACCAAAATAAATTATTTGCAATGTAGTTACACCATAATTTTCAGCATTAAAATATCCATGTCTCTAGAGACAAAATAGTTTTGATTTGCAAAACTGGGTAATTAAATTAAGCAGATAATTGTTCCTATGGGCCTGAGAGCCAGGTAATAGCAACTTGAAAAGTTACCAACATAAATAATCAGTTTGGTTAGTCTGCGGAAGATAAAAAATGAGTAAAATTTACCTCTTAGGAAAAAACTCTCAAAATAATAAATCCCAGATATTATTGGCTGCAGTAAACATGTGGATGCCTCCCTAATTTCCTTTGCACCCTCTCCGTATAACAGCAGCTCTGCCTTCTGGGTGATAGTGACCCGCCTACCCCCAGCTGGAGGGGTAGGCCCTGATTTGCCTAAACCAATTAGGGTCATCCTAATTGTCAGAGCTAATTCAATGGCGGGCCCACAACCCAAGTTGTTTAGTTTTACATTTTTACTTTTGGATAGCAATCTTAATTCCAATTTCTTGGAAAAGTTTTATGGTAACACCCAATCAGCAATCAGGGGCTGCTTCCCTTCTCTCATGATTACAGCTTGCCCGTGATAATAACTATAACCTATATGCAGGTCAACCGACAAGTTTCTTATATTTATATGCCTTTTAAGTATCTTAAAATTTAAAACAGTTCATCTTCTTTTTGTATGATTTTCCCTTTGAATAAAACAGAAATTTAACCTGTAGAATTTCCCATATTCTAGATTAGGCTGATTGCTTCCTTGAGTAATTTCACTTATCCCTTTATTCCTCATATTTCCTATAAAATGGTAGTTAGAACTAGGCACTTGATTTAGAAAAGTTGTCATTTTTTTACAAAACATATTAGGTGGTACTGTGCACTTCCTAATGCGTTAAGATAGCAGGGCACAAACTGGTTGGTCACACTTTTAGTGATGTCAGAATGGTTGGCAGATCCAGATTTTGTCAGCTTGGGCTAGTGGGAATTTCTGGAGTTAGTTCCAGATTCCTTTTGACATGACCCCAATAGTCTTTGAGAGCTTCCTTGTTTTCTGGCTCCACAGGTGTCCCAGGTTTATATTTCCTGACCCAGACTTGAAATCAGCCATTTGTCTAAGAAGCTCTATTCTTTTTAGTGGGGAAAGGTATTTAACAGGCACCATCTGGGCTCAGGGATACTTGTATGGTGGGCTGTTATTTTTTCTAGACCTTCCAGTGGACCAAGCTAGGGAATAAGTAGTTTTTCAGAAAGAGAAAAGGAAACCATGAATTTATACAGATATTGTCAATTCAAATTTAAGATTACAGGAGGGTTTTGCTTTTGTTTCTTTTCTCTTGAACAAAAAAATCTAAGCTGCAAATGGTGCTAATATAATTACTTATTTGCTCTATCTAAAATATTTACATAGCAGTTTCAAAATAACCATACCAATAGTAGTACGAAAAATTAAGATGATTGAATACAATTTAAGATTTCTCTGAGGGTGTGTGGCTATTGTCATTGTCCTTAAGATACATCTTACTAAGGATGTACCGTCCAAATATTGAGGTTTAAAGTCGCCTAAAATAATTCGTTTCTGTGTTGTTAGGCCACAAACTTGATATATAGTTAAATTCAGTTATTTCAGTCTGTTTTCAGTTTTGGGTGGGGATTTTCTTTCCTTTTGTATTTAATTTTTTTTTAAGTATAAAGTATTTACATGATTCCAAAGACAAAACTATAAAACAGTGCATTCGGAGAAGTCTAATACCTTCCCTGTTTCTTCCTTTCCCCTCTAGGTAACTATTTCATTCTTTTTTGGCTTATCCTCCATTGCTTCTTTTTTGAAGACATAAGTATATGTGCATATGTATGTGTGTGTGCATGTATATAAACATATATAGGTATTTTCCTCATTTTATTACACAAAAGGCTGCATATTATAAACACTCCTGGAATCTGCTTTATTCACTTATCAATATACCCAGAAAATCACTCCATAGCAGGATATACATATTTTTCTCATATTTTACATTGCATAGTATTCCATTTTGTGTTTATTTAACTAGATCCCCAATGATAGACATCTGGGTTATTTTAATTTTTACTATTGCAAATAGTGCCACAGTGTGTATGTTATCTTGAATTTTCTCCCAGAGTATTGATAGGAATTTCTGGGTATAAAGGTAAATGCATATGTGTAATTTTACTAGATAATGCCTATTCCTTCCCATAGCAACTCTACCATTTTGCTTTCCCAACATTAGTGTATGACAATGTCTGGATCCCCACAACTTTGCCAGTAGGTATGTTGTAATTTTTTATTCTTGCCTTTCTGATAGATGAGAAATGGTTCTCCAGTGTCATTTTCTTTTGTGTGTTTGTTTCTTTAATATGACTTTGAGCATCTTTTTTTTTTAATATGTTTGAGCATTATTTATATTTCTATTTCTGTGAATTGTTGGTTCATTTCTCCAACCCGTTTTTGCGTGGAGTTATTGGTCTTTTTCTTCTCAGTTTTTAGAAGCTTTTAATGTTATGAGTATTGAGACTTTCCAGTGAGATAAGTTGGAAATCTTGTTTTCAAGTTTGTCATTTGCCTTTTTACATTGCTTATGCTGATTTTTGTTATATAAAATTTATTTTTGAATTTTTATATAGTCAAATCATGGATCTTTTCTCTTACTGCTTCTATATTTTGAATGATAGTTAAGAAAAATTTCCCCATCGATTCCAGTTATAAAGAAAATGTTTTTTCCCTCCCTCCCTCCCTCTCTCTCTCTCTCTCTCTCTCTCTCTCTCTCAGTACTTTTAAGGTTCCATTTTTAAAATTTGAATCTGTAATACATTTTGAATTTATTTGGATGCATAGTGTGTGGAATGGATGCAAATTTCCCTTTTTTTTCCAAATGGCTGTTCTTTTGTTCCAATGCCACTTATTAAAAAGCCATCTTCTCCTTACTGATCTGAGATGCTCCCATTATCTACACCAAATTTCCCAGTGCTCTGGGATCTCCTTCTGAGTTTTCTTTTTTTGTCCCCTCTTTTGTTTGTGTACCAATACTGTTTTTAATTATTATGCAGACTTTATGTTTTTAATATATACCAGGGGTAGCTCCCCCTTCCCACTAGAGCTTTTCCTTTTCAGAGTCTCCCTGCTGTTACTGTTTGTTCGTCTTTTTGTATGAACTTCATAATCTCTCAAAGAGAAAAAAAATACCTTTTGGTATTTATATTAGGATTGGGAAAATTTCATAGTGTACTTTAGGAGATTGACATGTTTTTGACGTGGAGTCTTTCTATCCAAGACCATGGATTATCTATGTTATATTGTGCCATTTACTGAAATCTGTTTTTTATATTTCCAGAATGTTTTATGGTTTTCTTCATACATTTTTTTGCAGATTTCTTGTTAAGCTTATGACGAGGTATTTTACTTTATCTTATTCCTCTTATAAATGGGTTTTCCCTTCCACTATATTTTCAGACTGGGTGGCATTTTTGTGTGTTTATTTTATTTCTTGCTACTTTACCAAATTCTCTTGTTAGTAGCAGTTTTTCTGATGCTTCCCCCACTTCAACCCCCAGGTATACCGTCATAACATCTGCATCTAGAAATAGTCTTACTTCATGCTTTTGAATTCTTGTTTCTCACTCTTTCCTCTTATGTAACTGTTTTGGCTAACATTGCCAATTCGGTGTTTAGGTAATAGTGAAGACTCTGAACATCCTTGTATTTCATCTAGAGACTTTAGCAAGAAAGCCCTGTATTTCCCCATTAAGTTAAATGCTGATTTTGGGGCAGAGGTATACACATTTTATCATGCATAATGGGTATCAATTTTCATCTTACTGAATGTTGAATTTTGTCAAATATCTTTTTAACATCTATAGAGATGATTATGTGATTTTTCTTCTTAATTCTGTTAAACTGATGTATTGTAATAATGACTATCTACTATATTAATAAATATACTAATTTCTCCTGGAATCAGCATCTCTTGTATGGCATCTATTTTTTAATGTGCTCTTGGATTCTGTTTGCTAATATTTAATTTGTTGCATCAGTATTCATAATTAAGACTGGTCTTGAGTAAAGGCTGTCAGTACCTCACCCATACCACATTGGCACTTACTATTTGTGTACATATCTGCCCAGTTTTCAATGGCCAGCATTTACAACTCTTTGCCTGAAGATTTTCTCTGGCCAGTGGAGCCCACTTAACTAGAGAGCAAGGAGCAGGCCAGAAATGCTGGGAAATTTGCACCCCCTTGGAGCAGCCCTCAATCAATGACTAACATGAGCTGGTGGATAAATACCTAGGCTCACCCAGGATAACTCTGGGAATTCCCCAGCAGGATTAAGTTCCAGTTGCCCTTAGCCACAATTTGCTTGATAGTAACACATTATTGGTTCTCTTCCTTCCTCGTTTCTCTTTCTCCTTCTGGCTCCCAAGCTACTTGCACTTGAACCTCACGTCTAGATTGGCTTTCTAGGGAAACCCAATTAAGCCAGGTGTATAATTTTCTTTCTTTTTTAAAATTTATTTATTTTATTTATTTATTTTTGGCTGCATTGGGTCTTCGTTGCTGTGCACGGGCTTCCTCTAGTTGCGGTGAGCGGGGGCTGCTCTTCGTCGCGGTGCGTGGGCTTCTCATTGCGGTGGCTTCTCTTGTTGCGGAGCACGGGCTCTAGGCACGCGGGCTTCAGTAGTTGTGGCACGTGGGCTCAGTAGTTGTGGCTCGCGGGCTCTAGAGCGCAGGCTCAGTAGGTGTGGCGCATGGGCTTAGTTGCTCCACAGCATGTGGGATCTTTCCGGACCAGGGTTCGAACCCGTGTCGCCTGCATTGGCAGGCGGATTCTTAACCACTGCGCCACCAGGGAAGTCCCTAATTTTCTTTTTTGTACAATCATTGTGAAGTTTGGGTATCAATGCTATATTCATTTCTTAGAACTTGGGAAATTTACTTTTATTTCCCATACTCTGAAATAGTTTAAGTAGCATTAGATTTATCTGATCTTTAAAAGTTTGATAGAAATCCCCTTGTAAAACCAACTGGGCATGGTGTTTTTATGTGGGAGCTCTGACAACCTTCTCTGTAACGTCTATAGAAATTGCTCTCTTTAGACTTGCTATTGATTCTGGGGAAATTTTGTAAATTATATATTTATGGAACATTAACCATTTCAAATGGTTTCATACAGGTTTTCAGTTTTATTTGCGTAGAGTTGTGCAAAGTAGTGTTTATAAGTTTTTATATATTTCCTCTGATTTTATGGTTATTGTCCCATTACCTTTTATTTAATATATTTATACCTTCAAACCTTCCTCCACTCACTATTTTGGTTTAGGTTAGCTAGTGGTTTGTCATTTTCTTGACTTTTTCAATACTTAGCTTTTGGGGGGGCACAGTTTCATTTCACTATTTCCTCTTGATGCAAGGATTGATTAGCAGTGTGTTTTTACAGTTTTAGGTGGAAGAGATTTTTTTAATGTCATTATTTGCCAGTTATATAGAATTGTGATCACAGAAGGCCCCTTATATCATTTACATTTTTGTAATGTATTGACATTTTCTTTGTGGACTATAATATGTCAATTTGGTGAATTTTCCATGTGACTTAGAAGAAAGTTTAATCTCTATTATCAGGATTCAGTGTTTACATTTATTAGATCTACTTTGTTTATAATTTTGTTTAGGTCTTCTGTATCCATACAAATTTTTTGTCCAGTTAGGTCTATTCTGTTCTGAAAGGGTGTTAAAATTTCCAATTATTAGAGTTTCTGCTTATTTATCTTTGCATTCCTTTTCAGTTTGCTTTATAATACTCATTGCTGTTGCTTTATAATACTCATTGCTGTTTTATTGGGCACATGGATATTAATGATAGTTTCCTCTTTGCAAATTGCAGTATTTAGCATTATAAAGTGTCTTTTTGTTTCCTTTTAGGGAGAACAAGGCTGAATTCTTGCTTGTCTAATAATAAAGTCATGACCCTGTTTACTTTTTTTTTTAAATTGAGATATAATTGGTATATAACATTGTATTAGTTTTAGGTAGAACATAATGATCTGATATATGTATGTGTATGCAAACTGATTACCAGAATAAGTTAACATCCATCACCTTACACACTTAAAATTTTTCTTCTTGTGATGAGAACTTTTAAGATCTGTTCTCTTAGCAACTTTCAAATATACAAGACAGTATAGTTAATTATAGTCACCATGCTGTACATTACATCTCCAGGAATTATTTATCTTACTAGAAGTTCACCCATTTCACCCACTGCCACTCCTATCCTCTGGCAACCACCAATCTGTACTTATGTGTTCTATTGTTTTTTTTTTTTAGATTCTACATATAAGTGAGAACACACAGTATTTGTCTTTCTCTCTCTGACTTATTTTGCTTAGCATAATGACCTTGAGGTCCATGCACGTTGTAACAAATGGGAAGATTTCCTTCTTTATATTGCTGAATTTATATAAGTATCACATTTTCTTTATCCATTCACCTGTTGATAGACACTTAGGTTGTTTCCATGTCTTGGCTATTATAAATAATGCTGCAAAATATGGAGGTGCTGATATGTTTTTGAGATAGTGATTTCATTTCCTTCAGATGAACACCCAGAAGTGAACTTGGTGGATTATATGATAGTTCTATTTTTAATTTTTTGAGGAACCTCCATACTGTTTTCCACAGTGGCTGCACCGATTTATATTTCCATAAACAGTGTTCAAGTGTTCCCTTTTTTCCACATCCTCGCCAACACTTGCTGTTTCTTGTCTTTTTCGTAATAGCCATTCTATCAGGTGTGAGGTGATATCTCATTGTGGCTTTGATCTGATCCCCCCCACCCTTTTTTAAATTTAGGTTTTATTTAGAATGGTTATAGATATACCAGGTACACTTAAATTTTTAAAAACACCATCCTTTTATTTTTACCATTTTAATCTTATATTTTAAGTAAGTCTCTTCTATCCAGCATAGAGTTGGATACTGACTTTTTATCCAATCTGAAAATCCTTTTCTTTTTATAGGTCAGTTAAGCCCTATTGCATGTATTGATACCACTGATATACTTTGCTTCAGTTTTGTCATAATCATATAAAGTCTTTCCTATGAAGTCTGTTTTATTTCTTTCTCTCTTTCTATCTCATTAATTTGGGTATTTAGGAATATTTTAATTTTGTTCTAATACCTTTACTCAATACCATTCAGTACCCCCCCCCTTTTTTATATTGTCTTCCCACTATGAACAATATTGTAATTTGCAAGTCATCTCCTCTTTCTCTACTCTCCTTTACCCCCAGCATCTAACTTAAAGTATTACCCTTTTAGGGCTTCCCTGGTGGCACAGTGGTTGAGAATCTGCCTGCCAATGCAGGGGACACGGGTTCGAGCCCTGGTCTGGGAAGATCCCCCATGCTGCAGAGCAACTAGGCCCGTGAGCCACAATTACTGAGCCTGCGCGTCTGCAGCCTGTGCTCCGCAACAAGAGAGGCCGCGATAATGAGAGGCCCACGCACCGCGATGAAGAGTGGCCCCCACTTGTCGCAACTGGAGAAAGCCCTCGCACAGAAACGAAGACCCAACACAGCCATAAATAAATAAATAAACCCAAAGTTTAAAAAAAAAAAAAGAAAAAAAAAGAAAATAAAGAAAAAAAAAAAGTATTACCCTTTTAGTCCCAGTTTTTAAAAAGCCAGATTTTCTCTTCATATATAGTCTCTGCTTTCTCCCCATTTTTCATATTTGTGTTATATCCATATTATCAAAACCTATATAAATTAAATACTATTCTTTCAACCTTATTCTCACTGTTTCTCCCCAATTCTACTGTAAAATGCTCACCATCAAAACTTAAGTTGAATTTCTCCAATTATTTTCTGAATCATATTCTCTAGTAAATTTTTTAAAAAGGGTATGGGAATAATATTTCCTGAGTCCTTGTATGTTCGTAATGGTCTATGTCTCCAAAACATTATCATATATCTGATAAGAATATGTAAATAACTCATACAATCTGAGTTAAAATGGGCAATGGATGTGAATATACATTTCTCCCAAGTAGATATACAAATGATCAGTGAACACATGATAAGAAGCTCAACATCACTCATAATTAGAGAAATGCAAATCAAAACTACAATGAGTTATCACCTCGCACTGACTAGGATGGCCACTGTTAAAAAAAAAAAGAAAGAAAGAAAGAAAGAAAAAGAAAATAAGCATTGGTGAGTATGTGGAGAAATTGGAATGCTTATGCCCTACTGGTGGGAATAAGATAGTGCAGTCACTATGGAAACTAGTACAAAGGTTCTTAAAAAGTTAAAAATAGAATTACCATACAGTCAGTAATCACACTTCTGGGTATAAATCCAAAAGAATCGAAAGCAGTATCTCAAAGATATATTTGCATACCTATGTTCATTGCAGCATTATTCACAATATCCGGGAGGAAGCAACCCAGCTATCAAGGGACGAATGGGTAAAGGAAATGTGGTATGTGCACGGAATGGAGTATTATTCAGCCTTTAAAAAGAAGGGAATCCTATTACTTGCCACAGCATGGATAAACTTTGAGAACATTATACTAAGTGAAATCTGCCAGTTGTGAAAAGACAAATATTGTATGATTCCACTTATATGAAGTATCTGAAGTAGTTAAACTCATGGAAACAGAAGTTAAAATGGTGGCTGTCAGGGAGAAATGGGGAGGTTGCTCAGTGGTTATAGAGTTTCAGTTTTGCGAAAAATTCTACAGATCTGTTACATAACAACGTAGAGTTAACACTTCTGAACTGTACCCGTAAAAACAGTTAAGATGGTACATTCTGTGTTATGTGGTTTTTTTTAACCACAGTTTAAAAAACAAAAAATGAAAAGGAGGGCAGCCCTACCGTGCGCTCTTCAGGTTTTGCTAAAAAGCCAGCCTTGCCAGCTCTTTCATCCAGTCACAGGGTCTCCAGACCCTCCGCCTTCCTTTTCCCAGGATAAGAATGGCCTCCTCACTCCGCTAGGGGCCGCCCTCGCCGCAGGCCACCCTCGCTCCGCCCCCGCCCCGCCCCTCCGACTTTCCTCTAATCGTAGCCCTGGCCCCGCCCCCTTCCCCAGCCTTTTTCCTGCATCCGGGCCTGGAGCGGCTGCTCTCAAGACTGGCGAGCAGCATGGAGGCCCGTGGCGAATCCCAGTCCGACGCGAGCTGTTCGTCGTTTTCCCGGGACGGCTCCGGGGTCTCGGTGTCCAGGGAACTGCTGACGGCGGGCAGCGGCGGCCGCGGAGGTGACGGGCGGGCGGCGGCGGCGTGGGGCGCGCACGTGCGGCAGGGGTCGCGCTGCCGGAGCAGCCGGGGGCCGGTCGGCGGCTCCCTGCCCAGGCCCGGCCCCACCGAGGGACCCCCGGGGGTGGCCGCAGGACTCGGGGTGGGACCGGGCGGCGGGGGGCGCGCACCCGGCCTCGGGCCTGGGCGTGGTTCCTGTATTCCGCACCGCGGTGAGCGCCCACTGCCGCGCGCCACAGCAAGACACCTCCCCTAAGGGGGCGGCCTTAGGGTCGGCTCTGGGTCCCAGCAGTTGACTGGTAAGGGGAGCGGATGAGTATTAACCACCCTTCCTCCGCAGATGCCCCCAGAGCCACCCTTAGTGCCTCTCTCTAGAGGAAGACGGGTTCGGGAAATCCGCACAGGATTTCAGACACCATAATAGAGAATTAAAAAGCAAGGATTCGAATCCCAGCCCCATGAGTTATTCGCTATGGAACTTTAGGAGAGTTGTTTACATTCCCAACGCCTCAGTTTTTACATTGGGAAAATGGAAGTAGTAGTATCTATAGAATTTGTTTTTCTTTTCTTTTTTTTTTATGGAGAAGAATAATACACCTAAGGTCTTGGGCATATTCTCCTTAAATATTATTTTGAAGAAAAGATTCTATGAGAATCCAGAGCATCCAAAGAAGTTATAATAATAATAGCCGAAGCTTTCTTAGTGCCTGCTTTGCCCCAGGAATTAATTCACTAATTTAATCCTCACAACCACCCTGTGTAGAAGGCTCTGTTATCGCCATTTATAGATGAGGAAACTGAGACCTGGTGTATCATACAGATGAGTAACTTGCTGGAGATCGCGTGGCTGGGAAGTGGCAAAACTGAGATTTGAATCCAATCAGCGTGGCTCCAGAGCCCGTGCTCTTTGCACTAATCCAATTGCTGGGTCTAAGGTAGTAAGCAAGGAATGTTGAGCTGCTGCTCTGAGGGTGAACGGGATTTTTACACCAGAGTGAAGAGATTTTCCAGGTGTTGGAAACACGGTGCACAAAGCCTTGGGTTTTGAAAGACAAGTCCTGTTCTCTGAGCTCTGATGGGCTGGAGAGTTGGGTTGATTTGAGGAGTTGTGAATGTAAGGCTGAATAGGTGGAGTTGGGAGTGGGGAGGTTTAAAGAGCTGTTTTGTCTAGGTTGGACATCTTTACCGAGGGGGAACTAACCTGGCAGGCATGTTTTATAAATGAAGAAATTAATGCTCAAAAAGCTCAGGTGGGGCTTCCCTGGTGGCACAGTGGTTGAGAATCTGCCTGCCAATGCAGGGGACACGGGTTCAATCCCTGGTCTGGGAAGATCCCACATGCCGTGCAGCAACTAGGCCCGTGAGCCACAACTACTGAGCCTGCGCGTCTGGAGCCTGTGCTCCGCAACAAGAGAGGCCACGATAGTGAGAGGCCCGCGCACCGCGATGAAGAGTGGCCCCTGCTTGCCGCAACTAGAGAAAGCCCTCGCACAGAAACGAAGACCCAACACAGCCAAAAATAAATAAATAAATATTAAAAAAAAAAAAAAAAAGCTTAGGTAATTTGTCCAATATAATGCAGCTGGTAAACCATTTCTGGCTTCACTTAACCCTTATGGTACTTTGTACTGCTTCTTGTGTTCTGTCATTGCCGACCCACATTTGTCACTGATGGGTTTCTGACCCAGAAAGGTGCAGTTCAGTGTGCATTTATTACTTGGCATTGGTGACTCAGAGATGTAGGAGACAGATTTCAGAAAGGGGAGATCTGTGTGCAGAACTAAAATGTTGTAATGGAACTTGGAGTGCTTCTTTTTTTAAAAAATGTGTTGGGAAGTGAGTAACGAATGGTCAAAACCTGAGGGCTTGAGGGTGGTCTTGGCAAGTTTGCTGATGGGCTCCTTTTTGTTTACGCTATAGTAAATGAAGTGTGTGTTTGCAGGTATATGGGACAGGTTGCTCATCAACTCCAAGCCTAATTCCAGAAAGAATTCCACTCTTCAAACAGTTCGGATAGAGAGGAGTCCCTGTAAGTACTCTTCCCTCTCTCTCTCTTCCTCTCTCTCTCTCCCTCTCAAGAACCCTCTCTGATGTGAAATTCTGCCTAATTAAGCGCTTATTTGATGGGACAGTATCTGCCTTTGTTGTCAGATATCAAACCACAGAGAGTGAAGCCAAGCAAGTCTTACTTAGGAATTACGTTGTGAATTCAGTGCACAGGGATAATACATTATTCCCCTGCTTTAAGAGGGTAACCTTGCCCAGAAAAAATCCTTGTGGGATGGGTTTTTGGAAATCAAAACCAATTATTGTTAATCTCCATGGGAAATTTTTCTAGAGGTTACTGAGTCCCGAATTCAGTATTCATGTGTGGGAAAACACTACCAGATCCCATTAAATTGGACATAATTACTTAAATAGTAAATGTTACTCATAACATAACAGGGCCAGTTCTCTTCATTAATTACTCTGTCATATTGCTGTACTGCACACTCACAGACCACTCAGACTTTGTTCAGGTAGCATTCATGTAATACTCAGGTTCTGTGTATTTCACTCTGAATGTTTAAAAAAAAAGAATAAAAACAAGAAGTAGTATCACAGCCAAAAATAAATAAATAAATTTATTTAAAAAAAAAAAAAGTAGTAAAAACAATGTAAATGATGCATGAAGTTATCATGTCTATAAACTAAGAAATCATGAGTATTCCGAGAGGGGAACTTACCTATAGTATGCACTAAACCTACAACAGCTAAAATGACTGCATGGTGGCTCCGCATTCAAATCCAGGCTTTTGTGTGGACGTAGGTTTTTATTTTGGGGGGATACATATCTCCGAGTGGAATTTCTGGGTCCTGTGAAAAGTATTCTTTAATAAAGAAAAAATTGCCAAACTCTTTTCCAAGTTGGGTATGCCATCTGGAATCCTTCCAGCCATCCTGTTTCACAATTAAAGGCCATTTCTTGACCTTCACCTCGACTTTCTTCTCTTCTTCCATACTCTGGACATTTCCGTCAGCTGTTCTGTGGTTGTAGCAGTGACTTAAGGAGTTCTGAGAGCCCATGATGTGCATAGTTATGTGCCGGGCCTCTTCTGAGAGCTAAAGAAATTAGAAATCCCTTGTTTATTGCCCCCCCTGTGCTTACCATAGTGCCTGTCAGTTATCGTCCCTGTTTTACAGGTGAGTAAACTGAGCTTTTGATTGGTTAAATTAAACGTGTTAGTTAGACTTCTGTGGTTGTACATGACTGAAACCCAGTTCACATTGCCTTCAGCCAAACGATGTTGGCTCATTTTGTTGGGGAAAAATACCCCAGTGATTTCAGGTACATCTGCATCCAGGTGCTTGGCATCATCCGGGATCTTCTGCTCTGTATCTCTTAGTTCTGCTTTCCTAGGTGTTGACTTCATCTAGAACAAGCTCTTCCCCGACGGGTGGCAGGTGGGCCAGTTTATCAGCAGCTCCAGGCTTACATTCAGCAGCTCACTTAGTCATTTACTCGGAAAGAAGGGATATTTCTCTCAACAGTTCCAACCAGAGTCCCAGGGTGATCTCTGATTGGCCTGACAGATCACAGTGTCGTTAAACCAAATCATAGTGGCCAAGGTTGTGGAACACGTCAGCATGAATGGGGTAGGGACAGGAGTGACTAAGAGTGACAGAGTTTAAAAGGAAAGTCATCGTTATATTATCAGAAGAAAGGGGAACAGATGTTGGGCAGGTAAAAACAGCCATTGCTTCATTAACACGCCCAAGGTAACTCAGATAGTAAGAGGTGGTACTGGGGTTCTATTATTAACATCGTCGGTCTGACCCCAAAGCCTCGGAGCCTCGTGCATTTAACTATTAAGTCCTACTGCCTACTTATTCAGTTACTGTTTGTTGAATGCCAGCCTTCTAGGAATTTCCAGTCCTGGGCATATATGAGAAACACAAAACATTGAGAAATAATTGCTGAATTGTGTAGTCCTACCATTTTAAGAATTCAGGAGAGGATGGGAGTTTGTAAAATGGAAGGAATTTGAAAGATTTTATTATAACTATTGTTATTATTCCTGTCAAATTTAGAAGTGTTTTTACAGGAAATTCTGGACTTAAAAATTTGAAGTTTGGCCAAATACTAACATAAATATTGATAAACTATATTTTTTCTCCTTAGTATTGGACCAAGTACAGAGCTTTCTCCCACAGATGGCTCAGGCAAACGAAAAGCTAAGGAAAGAAATGGCAGCTGCACCACCTGGTCATTTCAATATTGAAAATATTGACGAGACTCTCGGAAAAGTTATACAAATGGTAACTATGCTTTGTTTTCATTTCATAATGTAAAATTACCAGTATGCCTCGTCACCTGAAAAAGAGAACTTTTTAATTTCAATTCTGCCTGTTTTTTTCCTTCTTGCAAAGTCAGCTCATGTTTCCAGTACTGCATAGATACTCGGTCATTTGATGATTAAGGATCTCATAGGTCAGTAAGCTTCCCTGGGTGAAGTTTAGGAATTTAGTAATTCAGCATCATAGGAAGGCTTTTTCAAGTTAAATAGTACATTTGTTATCTTGAAGCATTTATTTACTAAGTGTTCTAACTGGATTTTTTTCTTATTTTCCCATCTAAGGCCCAAAAGAGGTAATCATAGTCTGATTCATTGAGAATGCAAAAGTAAATGATGTGTATAACAGAATAACTGATCACATAAGCCATGTGTGAAAACTGTCTCTCAGTTTAGGCTCTCTTGTTTCTACACTGGAATTCCCTGTGTAACACTCGTGTCTGGACAGCGCTGACACCATTGTTAAGAATCATATCTGATTCATCAGCAGATCTGGCAGCTCTACCTCCAGAACACATCCCAAATCCAGCCATTTCCACACAGCATCCAGCACCCGTGCTCTAGGTGATTACGGTCTCCCCTCTGGATTATCCCGCTAATTTCCCAGCCAGTCTTCCTGCTTCCACTCTTTCTTCCCAGAGTCTGTTCTTCACCCAGTGCGTGTGGCCCACAGTTTGGGAACCAGGGGGCTTCCCATCACGTTTCTAATTAATTCAGAGTCCTTCGTGGGCCTTTGTGATCCTGCCTCCAGCTCTCTGTTGACCTTGTCTCCCACCAAGGACCCTCAGTGACTGCACTGCAGTCTCCATCTCCTTGCTCCGGGCCTTTTCCCTCCTTGCAGAATGCCCCTCCCCAGATTCCTGCGTCTTGACTCCTTCCATCTCTCATCACTTGTCACCTTGAGAGGCCTTCTCGGTGGCTCTATTATTAGCTTTTATTTTTTTTACTTTTCACTGCCCTACACTATGCTTTCGGTGTAATTGTTTATTGTCTCTCTTTACCAACTAGAACAGAAGTCAGGAAACATTTTCTGTAGGGGGCCAGATAGTAAATACATTAGGCTTTGTGGGCCCTCCTGTGTCCGTTGTGACTCCTCATTTCTGCCATTTCGGTGTGGAAGCAGCTGCAGATGATATGTAATGAATAGGCAAGTTTTATAAGCTTTATTTATGGACACCGACATTTGAATTTCATATAATTTTCACGTTTCATGAAATATTACTCTTTGGATTAGTTTTTTCTACCACTGAAAAGTGTAAAAACTGTTCTTAGCTCAGAGATGCACGAAAACAGGTAGTGGGCTGGGTCTGCCCTGCAGGCCGTGATTTGCCAACTCCTCAAAAACATAAGTTCCACAAAGGCCAGGATTTTGTTGTTGTTGAGCCACTAGTGTAGTACCTGGTTCATGTTGATACTTGTTAATATTTGTTGAGTGAATTGTGTTGAATATAATCAGGATATATAGAATCAGTTGTGGGGGGCTTTTTAGACTTGTAGTAAATATAAATCATTATGGCGGACTCTGGCAACTGAAAGAATAATAGTGCCATATTGTATTAAGAACTTTTCTTGTCCGGGGGAATTCCCTGGCGGTCCAGGGGTTGGGGCTCCATGCTTTCAGTGCTGAGGGCCTGGGTTTGAGACTTGGTCGGGGAACTAAGATCTTGCAAGGCACGTGGCACAGCCAAAAACAAGAACATTTTCTGTCCTGCATGCTGCTTGGGCTAAACTTTGGTCCCTTCCCAAAGTTGTTATTGTAACCTTTTAGGGAACTGCCCTGAAATAAATTTCCCACATGGTGGTGTTTTGCAGGATGTGGCCTTGTTTGAGATGAATCAGTCTGATTCAAAAGAAGAGGACAGTTCAGAAGAGAATTCACAAGACAGTTCAGAGGACAGTTCAGAATCTGAGGATGAAGATGATAGCACCTCTTCTGAAGGTGAAGTCACCATCGATACCATTAAGCTTCCTCATTCAGAAGATGGAAAAGGCAAAATAGAGGTTCTGGACCATCCTGCCAGTGAAAAAAAAGAAACAGGGAAATAAACAATCTGAGAAACAGGTGATAGATGCCTGCTAATTCTGTGAAAAAGAATGTGACTTGCTGGTTATTTTGCATTTCAGATACCTATGGTGCTTTTTTGCAATATTGAATGTATTTTGCTTCTTGGAGAAACAGAAGCTGGCTTTTAAAGAGTTGGAAGAGAGAACATTTGGGGATCTTCTAAGAGCAGACTGTTTTTGGTCTCATGCTAAAGAGATTTAGTTTAGAAAGCTTAACTTTATGTATGGTGATGAGTGAATTCGTTGGCATCCTCTTTCATCAGCACAGACTTCAGAAATCTCAAACTTGTTTTAAAGTAAAAATACAAGTTACCCGTTTGTTTTTGTTTTAAATTGGCCTCTTGGATAAAACAACCTAGGTTGGGGTTTTTTTTAGGTTATTATAAAGTCAAATTTATTTGTTACCATCAAAATGGGTTCAGTGAGGGAGAAATTTTTTTTTTTTTAACATCTTTATTGGAGTATAGTTGCTTCACAATGTTGTATTAGTTTCTGCTCTATAACAAAGTGAATCAGCTATATGTGTACATATATATACCCATATCCCCTCCCTCTTGCGTCTCCCTTCCACCCTCCCTATCCCACCCCGAGGGAGAAATTTTTTACAAAGAAAAGAATTACTTATATTTAGATACCCTCAGACATATCTACTTTAATTAAAAAAAAAAAACCCTTTCCAGTTTGAGCTGGAAAACTGGTGCTCTGTGGTTTAATCACTGTCAGTGACTCTGTAGCCTCTCAATGCATGTAGAATTTACTGGTTGGAAAAATTTGTGGGTTTTTTTGGTTTTGTTTTTTCTTTTTCTCATAAAGCAATTTGTCTGTTTGTTTCAGCTCTTAAAATTATTCCTTCCAGTTGCCCACAGTTTTGAAACCTATTAATTGTAGAGAATAGGGACACCCCAGGAAAATAGGGCACAGTACATAAAAAAGGTAGTAACAGGTTTTCCCTTTCAAAAGGCAAAATGATCCTGCATTGGAGTTGCCTTTCTGCCACATTTCTTGATCTTATTTAACTTGTTTGGGATCTCATCTGCCATGGGACTGGCTTTGCTCAGGATATAGACCTGAGAATTTAAAGGACTGTCTCCAAGTGCATTGAGCTGATGGGACTTTGTTGCCTAATATTTTAGGATTTTGTTTTAACTATTTTTTCCTACTCCTCTCATTAGCCTACGACATCTTGTAAATACTCTGAAGGTAATTCTCCAAGTTCCTTCTGGTATTTTTCATTGGGAATTGGAAATTGGCTGTGCACTCAAGGTATGCAGAAGTGAACAGATCTGGAAACGAGACTTCTCAGCTGCAAAGGGTATTATGCTGTACTTTGTAGCACCAAACACAGCTGTGATGAATTACTGGTGTGAATACTTAAGGATTGTCTTCTACCAGATAATATTTATGCCGCATTGTGGGAAGAGTTGCATTCGTCTGGTTCACTCCTTAGCTTGGTGCATGGTACACAGTAAGCACCGAATGATGTAGATAAATGAATTAACAGGTATATTGAGGATGTACAGGGCATTTTAAGCCATGGTATCCATGCAGATATGAAAGTGTAACTTCACCGGAAATACAAAGCCAAGTAGAAATAGTCTGATGGTCAGTGAAAGAGACTAGTCAGTCTAGAAATACATACTAGTGTGTAGAATTATATTTCTCTCCTGCCATGGCCTTCTCATATAATACAACTAGGTATTCTATACAGTTAAAGAAGTCAACTAAATTCAGTTCCTCTGGACATTCTTATGACATAGGAGGAAAAGGAAAAACAAAAATTTAATACGTAATAGGGATGTCGTTTTAAGTAAGTGTAAAATGGTTGAATTATTTAATATACAGCGTCAGGGATGGCTGTTTTCAAACAAAGTTGGATACTAAGATAAATTATGTATGTCTTAAAGGTTTAAATATAAAGAAATAAAATTACAAGTTTCATACTAAAATATAGGTGAATATTTAATAACATAGTTAAGCAAAAGTTTTTTTTTTTTTTTAAATTTTTACTTATTTATTTATTTATTCATTTATGGCTGCGTTGGGTCTTCGTTTCTGCGCGAGGGCTCTCTCTAGTTGCAGCAAGCGGGGGCCACTCCTCATCGCGGTGCGCGGGCCTCTCACTATCGCGGCCTCTCCTGTTGCGGAGCACAGGCTCCAGACGCGCAGGCTCAGCAATTGTGGCCCACGGGCCCAGCCGCTCCGCGGCATGTGGGATCTTCCCAGACCAGGGCTCGAACCCGCGTCCCCTGCACTGGCAGGCAGACTCTCAACCACTGCGCCACCAGGGAAGCCCCAAGCAAAAGTTTTTTTTTTTTTTTTAAAGCAGAACATCAAAGCTTGAAATTACAAAGGAAAAGAGCATAGAGTCAAGTTTGAGAATCACTGGTCTAGGTCTTAGGTCCTCTTGACTTCGCTTTACCCACTGGATCCCAGGAATACTTCCACCACACTCTCATGACGACATATTACTTCACTTGACCTACCAAGACCTCTCATTCTGTCACACCCCAACCATCCCATCTGTTTCCATCTTTTGTCCCAAAGCTGCTTTAGAGTAGTCTATACCCTCTGCTTAAACTCCTAACTTTTCACCCCTCTGCAATTTGGCTTTTGAAACTGTTTCCCTAAAGTCTTCCATTACTGAGTATTCATTCGGCTGCCATCTGAACTAGACTGTGTGAATGGAACTCAGTTTCTTCCTCTTCAGATCATCCCGTTTTCATCCTCACAGTGAATGATACCACTAAACTAAAGCCTGGAGTTTTGGGGGCTCTGAAATATGAACTAGAATGGAATTTCCACAAGGCTGGTGACTTTGTCTGGAACATGGCTATACTGTGCGGCATGCGGGATCTTAGTTCCGCAACCAGGGATCGAACCCGGGCCCCCTGCATTGGGAGCGCAGAGTCTTAACCACTGGAGCGCCAGGGAAGTAAGTCCCCTATAGCCCTTTTTTGGTTGTTGTTGAATTTTATCTTATTTGTTTTTTGTACGGCAGGTTCTTATTAGTTATCCATTTTATACATATTAGTCTATATATGTCAATCCCAATCTCCCAGTTCATCCCACCCCCCCACCCCCATAGCCCTTTTAAAATTAGTGTATCATTTAAGAATGTTTATATCATGTAAATCATATCTCTGATAAGGGGTTAACATCCAGAATATATAAAGAACTCCCACAACTCATCGAAAACCCCAAACAACCCAGTTTAGAAATGGGCAAAGGACTTGAATAGACATTTCTCCAGAGAAGAAATACAAATGTCCAATAAGCACATGAAAAGATGTGCTTTTATATCATTAACATTAGAGAAATGCAAATAAAAACCACAATGAGATACTACCACATCCATGGGGACGGCTATTATAAAAATAAAACACAGAAAATAGCAACTGTTGACTAGGATGTGGAGAAATTGGAATCCTTGTGAATTGCTGGTGGGAATGTAAAATGGTGCAGGCCCTCAAACCAAAAAATGTAGGGACTTCCCTGGTGGCACAGTGGTTAAGAATCCGTCTGCCAATGCAGGGGACACAGGTTCAATCCCTGGTCCAGGAAGATCCCACATGTTGTGGAGCAACTAAGCCCGTGAGCCACAACTACTGAGCCCACGCGCCACAACTCCTGAAGTCTGTGCACACTAGGGCCCATGTGCTGCAATTACTAAAACCTGCATGCCTAGAGTCCATGCTCCACAACAAGAGAAGCCACTGCAATGAGAAGCCTGCGCACCGCGACGAAGAGTAGCCCCCACTTGCTGCAACTAGAGAAAGCCCATGCACAGCAATGAAGACCCAATGCAGCCAAAAAAAATAAAATTGAAAAAAAAATGTAGAATTACAAAAAAAAGATAAGAGCCTAAAATTCATAAATATTTAAAACTAGTGGATGAAAAAGAAGTTTAAAAGTCAAGGGACAAATTGGGAAAAATAATTTCAATGTAAGGCAAGAGTGTTATTAGTATATAATGGGCTCTTACAAATTAGTAAAAAAAAAAAAAGACATATCTCAATAGTGAAAAGGCCTTAGGACTTGAACAGGTAATTCACAGGAAAAAAATGTTCGGTCCCATTTCTCAAGGAAATGCAAATGAAACCAATGTTGTATTTTTTACCTCTCAAAGTGGCAGATGAAACAACAGCTAGTACTTAACTGAGCCCTTTTTGTGTGTCAGCCACTATTCTAAGTGTTTTATGTTTAAGAGTTACTGCCACTCACACACATAAAAATTTCTCAAGTTATACATTTAACATCGGTGCACTTTATGTATGTTATACTTTAATTAAAAAGCTGTTTTGTTTGTAAGCAGTGTGCTCTACAGTCTCTTGGAAACTAAATCACCGTCATGCTTTGGTTGGTCTGACCCTGTGGGTTCTCTGCCTGATGCTTTGGTGTGAGGTGATGGCCGCCATTTGGAGAACGGTTCTGTTCCTGCTAAGGCTGATGAAATGTTCTCTTCAACCTTGTGTATTATCTTTCTATGGCTCTTTGACAGTCATAAATCAGAAAATAAGGTGTAATGGTCTTTGAAGCAAAAATATTCTTAATGTATCTCCTCTATCTATTCTCCTAATACTTTAATTGTGCATCAAATATGGTACTTATAAAAAAACTGCCTTGCAAAGTAGCTTGTATTCCTGTGCCTGAGTCCACTACTATGGTAGGAAAGACAAGTAAAGAGGTTGAGTCTTTCATTTGTATTTCCCTCAGTGCTTGGCATGGTGCCTTTCACTCGGAATGTACGATAAATGTTCCTGAAACTTTTTTTTCCTCTTGATGCCAATAAAGTAATACATCTTAAACATCAGTGGTTCACAATCCTGAGGAAAGAAAGACAGGTTTACTATCTTTTGATTGGTAGACTTTTCCCAAAAGTTTAATGGTGGAATCTTTGTGGTTGATTCCCCACCATATGTTCATGGAAGATCCTTGCCAGTGATTGGCTTGGGGATGGGCATGTGACAACTTTCCCAAAGAGGCACAAGCCGAGTCTTGTTAGCAGACTTTTGGAAAGAAGAGGATTTCTCATTCCTAAAAAAGAGGTACATGAAAAGATGGCTGCTTTCTTTTGGAACATGGATATCTTGTGACTGGATGTGATTCCTGGAACTCTGGCCTAGTGGCCATAAACGGAGCCAGCTCTTGAGGGTACAGTCGGTATGTCAAGGATAGCAAAGAGAAGCAAGGAACATCACTGAATTACTGCATCAAATAACTCTGTAGACCAAACTGTCACTGGATTTCTTGTTTTGTGACACAATAAATTTCCTTTTTGTTAAAAAAAGACCACCATTTTATGAGATGTTCTCTTGTACCTACTTCACAGATTTAAGAAAAAAAAAATGGCAGGGAGACACTAAGCAAATTTTTTTAAAGCCTTACAATAGGTAGCTGGTGGAGCCAACTTTTAAGTTCAGTCAGCCACATCCTGCCATTGTGGGCCTACCAGTCACTATGCCACAAGCATGGGCTCCGAAGCTGGATCGATCCCCGCCCAGCCACTTATCATTTGTAAAATGGGGATAAGAGTATCTCCCTTACGAGGTTTTAGTACGAAATTAATGAGTTAATACTCATCATGTGCTTAGAACAGTGCTTGGTAAGTGTGAGGTATTATGATGCTGTAAGAATAATGCACAGGGCTTCCCTGGTGGCGCGGTTGTTAACAATCTGCCTGCCAATGCAGGGGACACAGGTTCGAGCCCTGGTCCGGGAAGATCCCACATGCCGCGGAGCAACGAAGCCCGTGCGCCACAACTACTGAGCCTGCGCTCTAGAGCCCGCGAGCCACAACTACTGAAGCCTGCGTGCCACAACTACTGAAGCCCGCGCACCTAGAGCCGGTGCTCCGCAACAAGAGAGAAGCCACTGCAATGAGAAGCCCGCGCACCACAACAAAGAGTAGCCCCCGCTCACCGCAACTAGAGAAAGCCCACGCGCAGCAACGAAGATCCAACGCAGCCAAAAATAAATTAATAAATTAATTAAATTTTTAAAAAATGAATAATGCACAGTGGTGGCAAAAATTTGGAGAAACTGTTGGTAAGATTACAGATTGCTATATCCTTTTAATCAGATTCCACCTCTAGGAATTTATTCTAATTAAGCAAGTAACAGTTTTGTTCACAAATTTCTAAGATTGACTGTGACATTTAAAATAGCAGAAAGCAAATACAAATGTCCAACAATAGAGAACAAGTTGAATCAAAGCTACTGAACATATGCAGAGGTATGTTTATTGACATAGATGCTTACATATTGTTAATTGAAAAAAGCAGGTAAAGTTACGTACAGTATTATACTAGTTCTAAAAAATGTATTCATAGAAAAAATCTGGAACATCTCAAATATCATCTGTGGTTATTTGTGGAGAGTTTATGGTTGAATCTTAACCTTCCCATTTTATTATTTTTACAAAATTAGGTATTAATCATTTAAAAAATCCGCTTGGGTGTTATTTGCATAATAGGTATAATAATAATAATCCACCCTATCCATCATGTCTCATGTCTGATAATCTACTTATAGCCCAGGTTTCCCTTGATAGCTAGCTTCTATTTTCTTAGAAGGGAGGTATGGGGGAACCAGTTTAGTTCCTTGCCCTGTCTCTAGTCATTTCCACAAAAGCTCTTGCAGTTAATGCTCACTCTGCTTAGCTTTATACTTTGACAAATATTTAACATTTGCCTACTATTCATTACCGAGGGCCTGATTCAGGCATTGGCAGTAACAGCATCTTAGCTTGGTTAAGACTACCAGCTTCATTGCTTGAGTGCCTGTTCTGCCACTGAATAGCTGTGTGATCTGGGCAGGTTTCTTAACCTCTTTCATTTGAAAGCAAATATTTATTGAGCTCCTCCTACGTGTTAGACACTGGAGATACGTCCTTGAACAAAAGAAGCACCTGTTCACGAAGCTTACATTCTAATGGGAAGAAATCGATGATAGTAACTATGCCGGGTGGTGGTAAGTGCTACAAAAATAATGCAGGAGAAGGAGACTAAAGAATGAGGACAGATGAGGTGTGAATGTGGGGATCTATGTGCTATTTTAGGAAGAGTGGTCAGCAAATGGATCTCTACGAAGATGATGTTTGAGCAGAGACTTGGAGGAAGTAAGGCAGCCACCAGCCGGGGGTGGTGTGTGGGGAAAGAGTTTCAGGAAGAGGCAGTGGTGTGCTGGCGCTGGCCCACACTTGTTCTAATTACACGCATCTCATCCCAACTCTGCGTTCAGTGAAGTCAAGTTGGTAGCTTGAAATCAGCCTTGGTGAGAGCATCTGTACACAGAAATCAGCAAATGCTGCAAATCAGAGTTTTCTTTTCCTCTCCGAGAGCCACTTGTTAGATATCTACCAGCACACCACTGAGAAGAAGGAGCAGTGAGTGCAAAGGCCCTGAGGTAGGAGTGTGCTTGATCAGTTGGAGGAACATCAAGGCAGCCGGGGTGGCTAAAGAGAATGAGAGGGTAGTTGATAGGAGATGAAGTTAGAGGTAGCCGGGAACAGAATTGATAGCACTTTGCAGGCACAGTAAGTACACTGGACTTTATTCTAAGTGAAATGGGGGCCATTAGAAGGTTTTGAGCAGAGGAGTGACACCATCTGACTCAGGCTTTGAAGAGAGCCACACAGGGAGGAATCGGGAAGGCCAGTCAAGAGACTGGCAATAACCTCTTGGTAGTGGTGGAGCCAGGAAAAAGAGCACCTTGATTTATTCATCTTTTCAGATGTTGTGAAGATTAAGTTGGCTTAGCATAGTGACTAGCGCACAGCAGCCCCTCAATAAATGATAGCTGTTGTTATTGACATGCCAATCCTGGGGGTGGGGGGGGTGCTCATATCTAATTAGGAAGACCAGTAATTCCAGCACCAAGTGGTAAGTACTATGTTCCAGACAAGTGAGAGGATAGAGGAGAGACACTTACAACCAAGTTGGGGAGTAGGAGAGGCCAGGGAGGGTGTATTTGAGCAAAAGGCTATGGGGATGGGTGGGTGCTGGGGGGCTGCTTTAGCAAAGGCACCGGGAAGTGGACTTCGAAGGAAAACAGAACTTTTAAAAGTGTCTACACCTCCCCAACTCCCCGGTTCGGGGGACAGATCACAGGTTTGTCCTTTAGATTTGCAAAATAATCAGTGATCTGAAGAAATGGTGATAAATTAATTACTCAGTGTGTTAATTAAATCTCCTAGTAGGCTGTGGATCGTAACGTTCCAATTCAAATTCACTGGTAATTTTATAAATTCCATGGAGCCTTTGATTCTGGTCAGCAGTTGGATATAAAAACTCAAGCCGCTGAGAACTTTAGAACTCGCTATGGGAAAAGGGAGTTCTTAATCTGGAGGTCAAACATGGGTGTTAGGAGGTCTGTGAATCTCTTGAAGATATTTGCAGAACTAGGTGTGTACGTGTGAATTTGGGACAGAGGAGATCTATAGCTTTTATCAGATTCTCAAAGAGGTTTATGGCCCAAAAACTATTAAAAGCACTGCTACTGAGCGTAATATTAGAGGGTAAAAGTCATTCTAGAAGAAATGGCCAGGTTTTTGTTTGCCATTTCATCTATCATTAAAATATTTGGTAAAGTGATATTTTAAATCACATGAAATCAGTTAAAACACTGCATTTAAAAAGTGGTTCCTTTCTATTAAGAACATTGTCATTTTATTCAAATATGAACTGTCAGTTTGAACCCAGCTGGGTCCACATTTAGAATTTCACCTGTGCCGAGCTCTGAATGAGCTGTGGTACAATAAAAAACGCTTACAGGCAAAATTTGCTCTGTTGATCATCCAGGATCATACCTGATATTCTTCCTATTGAATGTTTTCTGCCCCTGATTTTTGTTATTGTTGTTTATTGATTACTGATTCCCTACATTCTTCTAACATCAAGCTGCTGAGTTTCTGGAGTAACAAGTAATCCCTAAGGGCTTCTTCAAAGCCAAATAGATAGAGATGTTTACTGAAATTTTACTTTAAAAGGAGGATTCATGGAAATTAATTGTTCTGACCAGCTGCCAAAGACTCTTCAATTCAGGATCTCACCTTCTTCTAGTCACACATGGATGGTTAGAATCTACCCACCTACTTTTGTCTGACAATGGGCAATTACGTGAGTACTGCATGGGTTGTAATAATTCCTCTTTCTTGAGCACAGAGAATGGTCCAAACACCTTGTTGAGTGCGTTATGTATATTATCCCACCGGATCCTTACAACACCTAATGGGATAGGGACTTTATCCCTGTGTTATAGATTCCAAATCTGGGCTTTGAGATAATTAGGTAACTAATTTGCCCAAGATCACCCAGCTAGTGAGTGGCAGAACCAATTAGTAGAAAAGTGGAAAACCAAATGTCCTAGAAGGACGAATGAGATGTAGAAAGAAAAGCACCCTTTTCCTTGTACCATTGTCATTTTTCACTACATGGTATTTTCCAGTGCTGCTGTATCAGGTACTGGGTCAGACAGTGGAGGAGAAAAGCAGCATAGGAACTGATGACTACTGGAAAGGGTTGTAGGGAAAATAATTCATTGAACTAATATATCTCACTATATTTTTTAAATAGTGGTGGGGAAAGCACTTAACTTTTGTTGAGTATTTGAGTATTTACCACAAACAAAGCCCAGTGCAAGGTGCTGCACTAAGATTATTGCATTGAATTCTCATTATAAGGCTTCCGAGGGAGGCATTACTGTCCCCATTTTACATATAAGGAGACTGAGGCTCTGAGAAGTTGCATAAGTTTCCCAAAGTCACATAGATAGTAAGATGGCATGATATGAACCAAGATCAGCCTCCAAAAGCTATTTACTTTAGAGTACATCATACTGTAAAATCCACTTTAAAAGCTGTTGACTAGAATTTAAACTATTTGGGGCCAAAGATCATGTCATTAAATTTTGTATACTCCTCAGGACATAATATAGTACCTCGTACTTGGTAGGTACTCAAGCACTGTTTCTGGGTTGGTCACTCATCACAGTGGGTTGAAAAATAGAACATCAAAGGCACAAAGATGTATCTTATTTCCAAAAGGAAAAAAAAAAAAAAAAAAAAAGAACTTCCTTCACATTCCTTAGAGGATATACTGTTCCTTGAGAGCAAAATTACAGAAAATCTTTTTAACAACCCCATATGCCTGGTTCAGAGGTTAAAACCTGTACATATTATACAAGGGTTCCTAACAATGCACTTTCTGTATTATAACTGCGTGATATTGACGTCTGCAAGATGAACAACCATGACTGGGTTAGTCTTGGTGGGGAACAAAAAAAGCAGCTTGATATTTTAGAAATATGTGTGGTATATGACGTAGTCAAAACCCAACAACTACACATCATTTTAAGGTATAAAAGGGGTATTAGAAAATACTCAGGAACATGTGTAAATGCTTAGACACAGGGCCCGACCCTCTTGATGGTCCTTGTGGTTTTTCTCAGCGGGTGACTGACACCTCCTTCCTCAGCACAGCCCGGCTTCTTCAGTGCGGAGGGCTGAGGAGGTGCTGTGTGCGAGGGGCTCCTGACGACGGCACTGCGCTAATATTCCAGCGTCACGGTCTTGGTTTTGAGGTATTCGTTTAGCGCTTCCTCACCTAGGGAAGAGAAAAGCAGCTGATGGACCGTGTTCACAGGCAGATGTGATGTCGCCAGATCCTGGACACAGGTGCAGGCATAGTCACTAGGCAAATACAATGGGGCCGAGGCAGTGCTTCTCAAACTTTAAATTTCATGTGAATCACCTGCAGATCTTGTGACACACTAGATTCTGATTGGATTAAGTCCGGCAGAGGCCCCAAGATTATATGTTTCTAACCATTCCCCGATGATGCTGAGGCTTGTGGTGCACACTTTGAGGAGCAAAAGGGTTTAGACCAGCTACCAGGCCTTCTAAGGACCAGAGTGTTGGCGTATCACTTTCTACCCCAAACCCTTCTCCTTTATTTCCCAGCTTGATGACAAATCTCCATGTCTATTCCTTGCCCATTTAGGCTGAACAGCAGCGATCAGGATACTGTCCTTCTGATTACATTGAACGAAGCAGAATAGAGCAAAGAAAGTTTGAGATCATTTGGTCTCATCTTATTTTAAAGATAAGGGAAAGGCAGTTTTCCTGACTTACATAGTATGTTAGAGACACAGGGGCATATCCAGGAAAAAATAAATAGGTCTGCCTTTCTGTTTCTATTCTGTTCCTATTTTGAGCTACCACAATCATCGATTTCTACAACAGTTAAAGGGCATGGGTACCACAGGTGAAACTAATGAGTATATGATTCTGGAAGTTGAGCTAAACCCAGGCTTCTTAATGTTAAATTAGAATCACCTTAGGGAGCTTTTAAAATTCCTGATCCCAGGTCATACCCCAGACCAATTAAATCAGCATCTTTGCATTTTTTTTAAAGCTCCCAGATGATTCTAATCCAATGTGCACCTGGGAACCATTGGGCTGAGGGAATTTCAAATTAGGAGAGGAAGAAACTGTTAGACAGTCTACTGTTTTATAATAAAACAGACATGAAGTGTGTCGATCATTCTCTATCAAAAGACAAGTGGAACACTGTTGCCTCACTTTATAAAAATAATTTCCCTAAGAAAATCTCCCCATGTGTTTTGGATCCAGGGATGAAAGCCAGATTGAAGACATGAAAAAAAAGACTTTACCTTCAACTCAATGGAATTTAAAACAAGAGCCACTTTTATTGTTGCAAATACACTGCCAAAAGTCTTCAGGAAAGAGAAAATGTAAAAATACCCCAAATTAACCCAATTTATGTTAGCAGACTGTAATTGCAGTAAATCACAAGCATTTCAATTTTTGAAACAACCTGCCAGACTGACTATGGGGCGTGAGAACATGGGCTGCATAGCCGACTGTCTGGGTTTGCATTCTCTTTGCCAGTGGCTGGCTGGCTGACACTGGGCAAGTTACCCAAAATCTCTGAGCCCCATTTTTCTCGTCTGTAAAATAAAGAAAATAATAGCACCTACACTCCCATGGCTATTGTGAGGACTGCTCGTGCTATTATAGGTAAAATATCAGAATAGGGCCTGGTACATATTTAGTGTTCAAAGCAAGCTATGACTGGAAACGTGATAGTGTTACTGCCCACGGTGAATTACATTTTGGGCTCTCTGCAGACTCTCAATCTGAGCTCCCAGATGCCCAGAAAACTCTGCCAGTTTCAGTGTTGTCTCTGAAAGACTGCCAGGTGGCTCAGAGACAGGATTTATTCTTGCGGCTAGCTGGTTATTGCCTTCTACCCATTTTCCTTTCTTGGTTCCACTTGGTCCCATGACATCTAAACCAAGTTCATGCTGAATGTCAGGTTAAAAAAAAAAAAAAAACCTAACATATTTTACCTAAAAGATATTGTCAGGGCTTTCTTTTCAACATGAACCTTCTTTTTTAAAAGGAAACACTTTTCCACACAATTTGAGTACTTTTCTATATTTACATTATGTTCAATAAAAATGTTTAACTTTGAAAAAAATCAGTACCCTTGAAAGCCCAGATCCAACTGCCATGTAGGAAGTGCCCTTTAAAGCAATACAAGAGTGTTGCATGAAGCATGAAGCGGACTATTCTGTGATGTGCAGTAGAAAGGTAAGGCATATTCATACCTAAGTCTTTTCCAAAGCCAGACTGCTTAACTCCACCAAAAGGGGCTGCCACATCCGTCTTGTTGTAGGTGTTAATAAAAACAGTTCCTGCCTCTAGCTTTTCACTCACATACATAGCTTTATTTATGTCTCTCGTAAAAACCCCTGAGGCCAAGCCGTACTCTGTATTATTTGCTCGCTGCAACACTCCATCGATGTCCCTGCAAGATGTTTTTAGGAAGACATAAAACCTCATTAAATGCAAAAGCAAAACACTTCCATTTTCTGTTCTGATGTTTTTCCCCTCCGTGCTAGAAACAGGAAAACATTACTGCCAACGTGCTTACATTTTTATAAATGAAATATTCCAGGCTTACACCAAAAGAAACTCCCAATGAAATATTACAACTCTAGTATTGTGTTTTTCACATATATCCTGAAAACACCTTTTAAAATCTGAAGTCATCTTTTCAGCCTTCTTCATTGCTTCTCCTTCATGACTACCCCATTTGTTTTCCTCTCCCTTGAGCTCCATTTACAGACATGTTCTCAGAGCACCCGCAATGTCCCCCCATCTATCCAGATTTTACATGCACATTTCAAGGCGCATTCACTCGATGCCTCACCCTGAAGCCTTCCCAGATCCCCCAGTGCCACTGTTCAGGCAGTGTAGTGTAGGGGCCCGGCGAGGAGGCTCCACAGCCAGACTGCCTGCGTGACCTTGGGTGAATCATTCCATCTCCCCTGCTTTTGTTTATTCTTGTGAAAAAAGGGAAATAATAACAATAGCACCTGTCTTGTCATGAGGATTAAATGAGCTAATAGTGTCTGGAACACAGGAAATGCTCAATGAAAGTTAGCTATAATAGGGTAGCACATATTCCTCCAATTCAGTATTTTGGTTTACCTTTTCGTGTATTTGGTGTTCACCCTCCAACTAGACTGGAAGCTCCCTGAGGGCAGGGGTAACATCTTACTTTTCTGTATACTAGGGTGTTGCACCATCAAGTGAGAGTGAACGCAATTAATATGCCAATCCAATAAAAGGGTAGTAAAATCATCCCTGAAATGGGTCTGGTGACTTCCCTGCCTTTTGACTCAGTATGTGTACACACCAAGTAAGTGCAGCTGTGAACCTGCTCTTCTCTCAGTTGGGTCCAGTTCCAACATGCCTGCCACAGTGTGAGTATCTCATCTTTATGAGCGTCATACCAGTGTTAAAAAAATGCATGAATTTTCTACAACACGGCCAGCAAATGTAAGCCAAGATTTCATCTGGGGCTCCGGCAAAGAAACACGATTTCTGTTCCAAAACTGGAGCAAAAATTAGTTGTGCTGAATTCTTTGAGAGACGGCATAGGCTTCAATGTGGTGTCTTCCCAAGGGATTTTCAAAGGTAATCTTGACTATACACAATCTTCAACTCTCATGAGAAATGTGAAATCTGGGGCTTCCCTGGTGGCGCAGTGGTTGAGAATCTGCCTGCTAATGCAGGGGACACGGGTTCGAGCCCTGGTCTGGGAAGATCCCACATGCCGCGGAGCAACTAGGCCCGTGAGCCACAACTACTGAGCCTGCACATCTGGAGCCTGTGCTCCACAACAAGAGAGGCCGCGATAGTGAGAGGCCCGCGCACCGCAATGAAGAGTGGCCACCACTTGCCACAACTAGAGAAAGTCCTCTCACAGAAACGAAGACCAAACACAGCCAAAAATAAAATAAATAAATAAAAATTTTTAAAAAAATTGCAAAAAAAAAAAAGAAACGTGGAATCTAACTTGGAGAGGACTGAGGCTCTGCTAAAACTCTCACACTTGATGCATTGCACCTGATTGCACTGCAAATACTTATAGCCTGGACTAAGGCCGAAAGATGGCTGTATGCCATTGCCCATTCAGGACTACTGAGACGACATGGCTTCACAGCACACCTTGCCCACTTTTAGAATAATAACGAGCGTAATGACTGCAGTGTCACCAACAGCAAACATTTGACTTATTTAACACTTAGAATGACCCAAAAAGGTAGATACTATTAATAACCCAACTTCACAAATAGATAAACTGCACAAATAGAGAAACTTAATAGAGGAATTAAGTGGCCCAAGCCCACAGAGGTGGTCAGTGCAGACTCTACCTACTGCACCTCCCACCTAGGCCCTCTGGGGTTAATTGCCCGTCTCCTTGTCTGTCTCCCCTATTAGACGGTGACCTCCTTGAAGACAGGAACTGTGACTTACCTAGGCTTACATCCCCTAAAACTGGCTTCTAATACCTGCATATTTAACACAAGGACCATCCTATGGGGGAACTTTTTTTTTTTTAATAAATTTATTTATTTATTAATTTATTTATTTTTGGCTGTGTTGGGTCTTTGTTTCTGTGCGAGGGCTTTCTCTAGTTGTGGCAAGCGGGGGCCACTCTTCATCGCGGTGCGCGGGCCTCTCACTGTCGCGGCCTCTCTTGTTGCGGAGCACAGGCTCCAGACGCACAGGCTCAGTAGTTGTGGCTCACGGGCCCAGTTGCTCCGCGGCATGTGGGATCTTCCCAGACCAGGGCTCGAACCCGTGTCCCCTGCATTGGCAGGCAGATTCTCAACCACTGCGCCACCAGGGAAGCCCTGGGGGAACTTATAATAAGGAAAAGAGGGTAACAGGGCATCCTTGGATCAGTATGTCAAAAGGTTACTCACTACAGCTTAGTGTCCCCAAAGGTCTCTCACAGTATGTCTGTCCAAGACCAAGAAGTCCTTCTGAACTCTGTATTCTGTTTTCTCATTGGTTAAAGGAAAACTAAAGCCAGAATTCTGAAGAATTGTGTGCAGTATACCATGAGAGTCTATTGTATTAAATATTCTGATATGAGCTCAGTTACCATACGGCCCTCTTTGATATGCTAAACACTTAGCATATCAAAGTTTCAGGCACCATAACAAACCAGTATGTCATTCACAGTTGATTATATGGTGATTGTGGACATTTCTACAAAGAGTTGAGTATTAGGCTTTTGGGTGCATGATCCCCTATGGAGAAAACACTCTTTCTTTGGGAAAATCAGATTTCATAGATGCTGCCTTCCCTAGAAATGTAAATGCGAAAACCAGTTCTGTTATTCTCAGTTACTGACCTTATTCCAGAGACATTTCAAATGCTGACTGTACAAAAACTAAAACTTAGCGAACATCCCATAATGTCAGCCATTAATTTAAGCTAAGGAGCAAAAATATATTACAATCTACATTGGTTAGCATTCTCTTCTAATTATTTAATTAAGACAATTATTCTTATGGTAGAAAATTATATGTTCATTGATTTTATGCTCTGTACATAGCACAATGACAGAAAAAAGAAAAGTATCTAGACAATCCGGTCAAATTATGCCTGAGGAACATACCCATTTTGGAATTTAGAAATAACCATAATAGGCCCGAAGGATTCCTCTTTGGCAAGATACATGTGGTCTTCCACATCTGTGAAGACAGTAGGTTCCATAAAAAAGCCTATTTGAAAAACAGAAGAAAATAACATCAATTATAATTTTCAATTAGTAGTTCTCTCGTTTAATTACATTATAAATTTTTTTCTTCCCTTATGGGTCAGTAAAACGAAGAACACTTTCATTTTCCTATTTGGCGTTAGCATTCCTAGGTTATTATATTTTTAATGTCCTTATTACAAAACTTTCAAACATATGTAAAAGTAGAGAAAATAGTATAATGAATAGTAAAATAAATCTTTATGCTTATTTTGCCATATTTGATTCTTTTTTTTCTTGCTGAAATAGTTTAAAGCAAATTCCAGAGATTACAATTTATACTCCAAGTATTTCCGTACAAACCTGTAAAAAACAAGGACATTTTATTACACACCACAATACATTATCACACTTAACAAAATTAACGCCAATTCCTTATTCATAGTTTATATTTCAATTCCTTTTTTTAAGTTCCAATTTTTTAATTGAGATGCAACGACATATAACATTAGTTTCAGGTGTACACCATAATGATTCGATACTTGTATTCAATTTCTGATTTCTGGAAAATATCTTTTTATAGTTGACTTGTTTGATTCAGAATTCAATTAAGTTCCACACTGCATTTGGTTGTTAGATAGATTAAGGGTCCTTAACTCTAGAATATTTCTCCCCTTTACCCTTCCCCTTATTTTTCATGCCATTGACTTGTTAGACTGGTTCAGTTGTCCTGCAGAATATTTTATGCATTTCAAATTTGTCATTGCTTCCTTGGGATGATATTTAATTTGTTCCTCTATCCCCTGTATTTCTTGTAAATGGAAAGTATGACCTAAAGGCATGATTAGATTCATGGTTAAACATTTTTGGCAAGAATACTTCATAGGCGATGCTGTGTTACACACTGGATCCCATAGGGGGCACATCATAACCAGTTGTCCTGCTGGGGCTCAATCTACCTACAACAGTAAAACATGAGGTTTTCCAGTTGTTGTTTGTTTGTTTTTCTCTCCTTTTGGGTATCATGACATTGAGCTATTCACATACATCTGTAACAAGTACTACGTTAGACAACAGGAATGAATCCTTCCCAGGCTAAGCTGGCTGAGATTAAATCTTACATTGACAGGAATGAAAATCACCAGTGCCTGAATAACACCGTATCCATTACACTTGTTTACTTACGCAGCTAAGGGCCTGTCACATCCATTTTATTTGATTTTAACAGCCTCGTAAAGCAGGATATGCACATTTCATCACGTTTTACAACTGAGGCTCAGAAAAACTGTTGTTGAAGGTGTCACAGCTTATAAGTGGCCAAGCAGGATCTAGAAAGTAATTCTTCTTATCATAACGTAAATGACACTACTTTCGAGGCAAGATGGTGCTGCAACGAAAACTGTTACCATTTATTCCAACTTAAGAAGCCAGGCCCCCAGCATACCTCCTATGGAGGTGCTCTTACCTGGCCTTTGGACTCGTCTTCCTCCGTACACCAAGGTGGCCCCCTCTTTCACTCCGGCTTCACAGTACTGCAGGAGCTTTTCCAGATGGGCCTTATGATTTTGGGGCCCGTGATCAGTAGATCTGTCAAGTGGATCACCAATTTTCATCTTTTTAATTTCTTCCACCTGTATGTCACCCAGTTCACAAAACACAACTGACTGTTAATAATAAGAATGGATACCCTTGACCGAGTTTTTACTGTGTGATGGGTATTGTACTAAGCTGTTCAAAGATGTGTCCTCATTTAGTCTTCAGTAGCACTGGAGGTAGATACTTATTATTTCCATCTTATATGAGGAAACCGAGGATCAGAAAGGCTAAGCCACTTGCCCAAGGGCACACAGCCACTAAATACTGTAGAGTTTTCTTGACTTGAAAGCCCAAGCTTGTAACCACTGTGTTTTAAAATTATCCCGAATGTTAATTCATTAAAATAGCAAACCTGATGTTCTGGAATTTTTGTTAATACAGCATACTTACACTCTTCATGGCAAAATAGTTTCTAAAATGGCCACATTGTTGTCTTTTTCCTTTCCCCAAATGTGGCAGACTGCCCTTGTGAAATTCTCACGGTACAGCCACACCAGAGGATATACTAGAATGTTCCAATGAAAAACCATCTTTATCGAAGAATGTTCATCACTGACATGTGCTCCTTGGTTATCTTAATCTATTTCTGCATTTCCTGATGTTAAGTCCAATTCTAATAAGGAGAAAGAATGGGAGTTACCGTGACCCCACAGGGCCATGAATTTGAATTTAGGTCTGGCAGTACTCCCTCAGTAAGTGCTCAAGAAATACCTGCTGAATGAAGAAATGAATACTGTTCATATGTGTGCAAAACATGTTTGTTGATGGACTGATACAGCAAATCCTTGACACTTCTGGTCTCAGCATTTTAAATTTCAACAAGTTGTTGTGAAAGCCCATGATGTGTAGTGCTGTACCTTGCATTTTACTAAGGCACCAAATTGAATTATGGGGATGTTCATGAGGCAGCCACTGCCCTCCATCTGCCTCTCCATATGACTTCCTTGTTTTCCACTCTCATGAGGAAAGATGCCTTTGCTTCTTGGGGGGTGGGATGGGGGAATTGGCTCTGAAGGAAAAAAGGCTGGGTGCTGGTTTTTTAAATAGAAACAAATTCGTGATTACTATTACCATAATAATGATATAGTGTAGTATGTTTTTTTAATTAATTAATTTTATTTTTGGCTGCGTTGTGTCTTCGTTGCTGTGCACGGGCTTTCTCTAGTTGCGGCGAGCGGGTGCTACTCTTTGTTGTGGTGCGCGGGCTTCTCATTGTGGTGGCTTCTCTTGTTGCGGAGCACGGGCTCTAGGCACGCGGGCTTCAGTAGTTGCGGCACATGGGCTCAGTAGTTGTGGCTCACAGGCTCTAGAGCGCAGGCTCAGTAGTTGTGGTGCACAGGCTTAGCTGTTCCCCAGCATGTGGGATCTTCCTGGACAAGGGCTCGAACCCGTGTCCCCTGCATTGGTAGGCAGATTCTTAACCACTGCGCCACCGTGGAAGTCCCTGTGTAGTATGTTTAGAGTTCATTTTAGCCACAGAATTCATCTTGATAGTTCTATGAATGACGTTTAGTCTCATATTTATGGAATCATGCCCAACTACAGGGGGTATGTATGTATGTATGTATGTGTATATCTATCTATCTATCTATCTTAGTGGAGGAAATTATATGCTATCATTTAACTGTAAATTCAGGATTTGTAAGAATCTAGTGGTATATCTCTCACAGCCAATTTAGGGATTTATAATAATCTAGGAGTATATCTTCTACAAATATCAAGGATCTAATATACTATAAATGAAGAGCAAGGTATAGGTAGTAATAGCTCTTAAGTATACTTTATCAGGTTTTCTAATATAGACCTATAACTTTTTACTATGAAAAATTACAGGGACTTCCCTGGTGGCTCAGTGGTTAAGAATCCGCCTGCCAATGCAGGGGACACGGGTTCGAGCCCTGGTCCAGGAAGATCCCACGTGCTGCAGAGCAACTGAGCCCGTGCACCACAACTACTGAGCCTTCGCTCTAGACCCTGTGCTCTGCAACAAGAGAAGCCACCGCAGTGAGAAGCCCACGCACCGCAACAAAGAGTAGCCCCCGCTCACTGCAACTACAGAAAGCCCACGCGCAGCAATGAAGACCCAACGCAGCCAAAAATAAATAAATAAGTAAAATTTTTTTTTTTTTATTAATTAATTAATTTATTTATTTATTTATGGCTGTGTTGGGTCTTCGTTTCTGTGCGAGGGCTTTCTCTAATTGTGGCAAGTGGGGACCACTCTTCATCGCGGTGCGTGGGCCTCTCATTATCGCGGCCTCTCTTGTTGCGGAGCACAGGCTCCAGACGCGCAGGCTCAGTAATTGTGGCTCACGGGCCTAGTTGCTCCACGGCATGTGGGATCCTCCCGGGCCAGGGCTCGAACCCGTGTCCCCTGCATTGGCAGGCAGATTCTCAACCACTGTGCCACCAGGGAAGCCCAGTAAAATTTTTTTAAAGAGAAAAATTATAAACATATAAAAGTAGGTAAACAATATAATGAAACTCCACATACCCATCAGTCAGCTTCCACAACTGCCAACTCATGACCAATTTATTCCCCCACTTACTTCCTTCCCTTTTGGATTATTTTGAAGCAAAGTCCAGATATCATAATCTAATCTGTAAATATGTCAAAAAGTACTTCTAAAAGGTAAGGATTGTGTTCTTTTTAAAAAATATAACCATAGCACTATCATCACATCTAAGTTCATTAATAATCCCAGAAGTACTTTTAAAGTAAAGGCAATTTCTGGGCTTCCCTGGTGGCGCAGTGGTTGAGAATCTGCCTGCTAATGCAGGGGACACGGGTTCGAGCCCTGGTCTGGGAAGATCCCACATGCCGCGCAGCAACTAGGCCCGTGAGCCACAACTACTGAGCCTGCGCGTCTGGAGCCTGTGCTCCGCAACAAGAGAGGCCGCGATAGTGAGAGGCCCGCGCACCGCAATGAAGAGTGGCCCCTGCTTGCCACAACTAGAGAAAGCCCTCGCACAGAAAACGAAGACCCAACACAGCCAAGAATAAATAAATAAATTAATTAATTTAAAAAAATAAATAAATAAAGTAAAGGCAATTTCTATACAAATCACAGAGCAAATTTGAAGACGCTTACCACTCTTGTCACAAATTCATCATGGATGGATTCTTCCACAAACAACCGACCAGCTGCAATACAGTTCTCTCCTTTGTTGAAAAATACTGCTCCCATGCCCTTCGGCAGCAAAAGAGAAAATACTGTTATTGCTTGGGAAGTCAAGATTGTCATAAAATTGCACACACTGAGAATTAGATGTTATTGGAAGACAGCAGACAACACAGAGAAGTCAGAGAAAAACACAAGCCCTTGGCCAAGTTACTGTTGCTTGGAGATTCTTGGTTTTGATATTTTTAGGAATTTTGCTTCTACTTTCCCCCTTTTGGTCCATGAGTACTTTAAAAAAAATGTACATAACATGAAGGACATAGTGATAAAAACAGATTTTGTGTTACAAGAAAATTTAGATTATTCTATACATTTAAATGTAATATTTCTATTTCTATACCAAATTTTGCTTTTAAAAATCTCTACATCAGTTTAAATAAATCATGAATGCTTATAAATCTCTACATCAGTTTTAAAAACCTGGCCTCCAAGTTTCAAAAACACGTTTAATTATAATGACATTATTTTTAAAAATTAAGTGACCTGAGCAGTCCCAAATCTAAACATAAAGAGAATGGTTTCTGTTTATGATTAGATAGACCCAAGCGTTGGGTTTCCCTGGTGGCGCAGTGGTTAAGAATCTGCCTGCCAATGCTGGAGACATGGGTTCGAGCCCTGGTCCGGGAAGATCCCACATGCCGTGGAGCAACTAGGCCCGTGCACCACAACTACTGAGCCTGTGCTCTAGAGCCTGTGAACCACAACTACTGAGCCCACACACCACAACTACTGAAGTCCATGCACCTAGAGCCTGTGCTCCGCGACAAGAGAAGCCACCACAATGAGAAGCCCGCGCACCGCAACGAAAGTAGCGCTCACCGCAACTAGAGAAAGCCCGTGTGCAGCAACGAAGACTCAAGGCAGCCAAAAATAAAATCAATTAACTAATTAAGTAAAAAAAAAAAAAAAAAAAAAAAAAAAAAACCCCAACCAAGCGTCATTCTAAGGTTCCTGATGAGAAGGAGGTAGAATGTGTTTCAGAAGTGGGTACCTAGTTAGGTGGACTTGACCTACTCTTACCATTCGTACGGCCTTGTCAAGTTCACAGTCACTGAATATTATAAGGGGGGATTTGCCACCAAGTTCAAGGGAAACTTTCTTCAAGTTGCTCACAGCACAGCTAGAGAAAAATAAAGGGAATATGAGCATTTAGTCTGTCTATCAGTTTCTCTCTCTGTTTCTTCACCCATAAATTACTACTTAGCATGGGAAATATAACTGAGCCTCAGAAATATTAAGAAACTTATTCAAAGACAAAACATGAATGGTAGAATGGTGATAACAGTTGAAGCTGGGTGATGAGCACACAGTAGTTCATTACACTATTCTGTGAGCTTTGTGAATATTAGAAATCTTCTGTAATAAAAACTGGTTTCTTTTTAAATTCTGTGGGCAAATGATTAGAGATTATCATAGGTAAATTCAGATTCTTTAGGTGTAAGAATTCTGGTTACATAAAGGCCTGGCTAAGAATTTAACCTTTAACCAGATTACTGGCACATCGGGGGGAAAATAATCAATTTTTAGAAGTATACTGTTTATTTCTCCCTGTTTGCAAAAGTATTGTTATTTAAAGTGTTTTTAAAATACTCTTAAAAATTCAGAAAGAAGGAAAAAAATCACAGAATTCCACTCCATGGCTCAATGGCAACTTTTTTTTTTTTTTTTTTACCATTTTGATATACTTATTTCTGGTCTGTATCCAAGCACAGCCTTTGTCTTATTTAACATAGTTAGGATTACCCAATACATACAATTTTATACCTTATTTTTCTTTCCATTTACCGTTTAACACTCCAATGTTATTAAAAATTCTACGTGACTGCACAGTATTCCATTATGTTAACAAACTTTAACCACTGCCTTATTTTGGACATTTAGATGGTTTGCATTTTTTTGAACTAATGTTACTGCTTTTTAGGAATTAATTTTATAAATAATCCAGATTTGATTTGTCTTTTATATGTCTTTTCAGTTTCTTACTTATGCTTCAAAACCAATTTGGGCTACAGCTTTAGTACCGAAAATGTTTTGTGCTTAATGATCGTTAAAGCTATCAGAACTTTCAGTACAACTCTGGTTTTGGGGACTTTGGGCTTTACACTTTGGAAAGTATTTTATTGTATTCAAACATTTCAATACCCTGCTGTGGTAAGATTTCTCGTCTAAATTCGATGTTATTTTTCTCCCTCCAAAAGCACCTTATTTAAAAAAGCAAAAACAAAGCCAAAGACCTGGTTTAACAGGATTTTTAGCAAATCAACACACTAAAACCAATACCTCTTCATGATCTGTTTGCCAATCAGAGTGGAACCAGTGAAACCAAGTTTGCGGATATCAGGATGTTCAGAAAGGCGCTGTCCTGCTATGCTACCTGTGGAATTATGGAATAAAACACAAATTAAAACATTATCGAGTTCTTATGGTAAAGGTGGCTTTGACTTCATTGAAGTAGATTTCTAAGCTCTCATTTAAATCTTAGTTTTACATTTTCTATACTAATAACAAAGTGACAAAAATCTGAATAATATCCTCCATGCAATTGTCAGTACCCCAAAGATGGGTATGCCTTGATTTTTTAATCTTCCAAAGCGATTTTTAAAAATTGAAATGGGCCACCATAGGGTGGTTTCACAATGCTGTACAATTTCCACCCCTCCCACCCTACTCATCTGCCACTGTATTTCCACTTTCAGATTTTAGCACATGGTAAGTATGTTTATACTTAACTGTTTGGTAAACTGTATTTAGTTTTAATATAGTTATAAGTCAGGACAAAACACCAGTGGGAAAACTCAGCTACCCTTGTACCATTCATTAGTTACAGCAAAGTGGGTCCTTGTTGGCTTACCTGAGCCTGGAATGATGTTGATTACCCCCTTTGGAAAGCCTGCTTTAACAGAGAGCTCTGCAAACTTCAAAGCAGTCAAGGGCGTGACCTGCGCAGAAGCAGACAGCAATTACCTACTTCAGATTCTGTCCTGTTCTTTAGATCAGTACCCAGCTTTCCTTCTATGGCCATACCAGAGTTCATTTTATTTTTTCTTTTATTGTGACGTAATTTCTGACTTACAGCAAAGTTGCAGAAAATAGTACAAACAATTCCTATGTATCCATCACCCAGATTGCTCAAATGTTAACATTTTACTACGTTTGCTTTATCCTCTTTCTCTCTCCCAATGTTTTTGAACTGTTTAAGAAGTAAAATTTGGTGTGTCCCTTTACCTCTAAATACTTTTGTGTACATTTCTTAAAAACAAAGGATTCTTTTACATAACCACAATACAATTACCAAAATCAGGAAATTAACAACTGCTAGAATACCTAATTTACACTCCTTTTTCAGTTTTCACCAATGGTCCCAATCATGTGCTTTGATAGAAAAAGAAAATCCAAGATCATGCATTGCATTTAGTTACCACGTCTATAGTTTCCCTTCCTCTGAAAGAGATTCTGAGTTTTCTTTTATATTTCATCACACTGACGTTTTCGATAAAAACAGACCAGTTATTTTGTACAATGTCCTTTTGTCTGGATTTGCTGTTTCCACATGATTAGATTCAGGTTATGCACTTTTGGCAAGAACACCACAGGAGTGATGCTGAATTCTCCTCAGTGCATTATATCAAGAGGAACATGCTGTTGAATAGTCCCAATATTGGAAATGTTAACTTTGATCCTTTGGTAAAGGTGATCTGCCAGGTTTTATCACTGTAAGTTACTGTAAAAAGAAAGGTAGCTACTTTGAGACTTTACACTTTGTAGTTAATAAATATTTTTTAGGGAGCTACTTTGAGACTATTTAAATATTCAGTTACTCCTCAAATTTCCACTAGTTTTAGTATCCATTGATGATTCCTGCCTGAATCAATCATTACTATGATGGTTGCTAAGTGGTGATTTTCTAATTCCATCATTCCTTCTACATATATTAATTAGTTGGCTTTCCACTATAAGAGCTTTCCTTTCTATCTAATCAATTAACATCAGTGTGAACTCATGGATTCTTACTTTATTAAATGGTTATAATCTTTTACTACTGTTACTTTTTTTGAGGTTCAAATTGTTCCAGCTTTGGCTGATGGATCCTGTGTGGATCCTGTGTCTTTCTGACATGTCCCGATCATTCTTTGAGCATTTCCTTGCTTTTTGGCCCAACAAGATGTTCCAGGCACACCTTGTATTTTCCCTGTTCCAACCATTTTTTCAAGAGGCCCAGGTTTCTTTTAGTGCAGAATAGTATTTTAAAACTGTGATATAATGGGAAATATATATTTGGTCTTTGTCTCTGGGTCCTGGCACAGAGTTCCTAAAACCTTGGAATCTCAAATGAAAAATGCCTTCCATATACTAATGAGATGGCTGGTAGCTGGGAGTCCCTTAGGTAGCTTCAGGATGGGTTTTTGTGGCCAGAAAGATCAGGCCATGATTAGAGAGTTGGAACTTTCAGCCCCAAACCAGGGGAGAGGGGCCGAAGTTTGAGTTCAATCACCGACAGCCAATGATTTAATCAATCGTACCTATGAAATGAAATTTCCATAAAAACCTCTCAACAGTGGGTTGAGGGCTCATTCTATCCTTCTTTCTGTTCATATTTGTAACTCTCTTCAACAGTGAAAAACATAGCTCCCAATATCCACAATATATTTACTTGTTTGCTTAATCCTAAAATGTACAGAAAGTAATTTGAGAATTAAACCATGTCCCCATGAAAAAGAAGCCTACTAACTTCAATACTTATTTTCAGTGTTTTTGCCTCTAGTCTGAGGACATAGAGTCCAAATGTCATTCACAAGTTACTTGGGTGAGTGCTTCCTCACTCCCTTCGGTGTGGTGATGTTATTCATTTGAAATTTGGCTTGACTGATTTTTTTTGTATTCGATTTCGGCCTCATCTATGTTGATTATGTTTCTTTTCTTTATTTGTTCATTTGCTGTCTTGTTGAGTATGGGAAACATGCTTCCAAAAGTGAGGACTATACAAAAGCACATTCAGAGAAGTGTTGTTCTCCTGGCCAACCACCTCCCACCCCCAATCCTTTCCACCGCATCCTCCCCAAGTCTTGTAGTTAATCAACCTCATTAGTCTCCGGTTTATCCCTTGTATGTTTCTTTTTGCTCAAATGAAAACATACTTACTTTCCCTTTTTACAAAAAAATTGGTATAGTTATGGATCTCATTTTAAAGATCTATTACAGCAATGCATATCTCGGAAGCAAAATGAAAGTCATATTTTTACACTCTTAAAAAGCAATGCTGATCAAGTCTTAAATTAGGACTCGGTTAGCTTGGTCTCAAAAAATGGAATGGGCGAAAACTGAGCTGTGAATAGAAAATAGTAGAGCTTCTATTTGTATATTTCAACGGAGAAAGATATGAAATAAATCAAACATAACTAACATTTATTATGTGGCTGGATAATGGTACTGTCACTCTGTCTGAATGAAGGTCAGATGGTCACTGGTCACAGAGGTACGTGTGGTATCCTAGGAAAGAATAGGAGCTCACAAGGCCAAGGGAAAAACAGTGGTTTCCCCACTTGCTCATGTGCTTTCAGAATATTGCCGTGTGTTGACGTTTACAGGCCAGGTTGCATGGGTTCATAGACTATGTTGTTGTTTTAACTAATGCAAACTTCATAAAATGATCAAGTGACTTAAAAAGAATCTACATAGAAACTGCATAATAAATAATACTAATAGAGCAAATACAAGTAAACAACAAGAAAAAAGCAGGGTTAACATTTTTCCTCCTTCTAGTAACAGGTCCATGACAATAACATTGTGAGGTTTAAAAAAAATGGCAATCTAGTTAGACTTGACAAGAAATTTCAAATGCCCAAATATTTGAAATTGTCAAGAAGATATTTCCAATAGTGGATTTATATCTACTATAGTTAAAGACAATCCTAGACCAAAGTATATATTATTATGCCTTAGTATGAAGTCATCATGATTAGAAAGACTTTTTAAAAAACTATCCTAAATTAGTGATAATTTTTTTAAAGTAAGAATAAAAAGACTTTATGCTATTAATAAATAAAATAAAACAAATTGTTTCATCTTTATCTCATCCCTTTTCATTTTATTGATTTTCTTCCATTCGGCTAAACAACTGGAATATAGGTTTATATTATGGCAGGATTATAGGTTTAAATGATATATGGGAAAGCATTTAGCAGTGTTCTGGGCACGAGTAGGTCATTATTAAATATTAGATTAAAAAAGGTGTTGGAGCCTGACAGACCTGGACCAGTTCAGACCATGGGAATCTGTACTTCTTACCTGGTAAAGGGGGGAAAGCCAACTGATTCAGCCCTCCTGCCATTTGCACAGGGCCTTAATACTATCAACGGTTTCATATCATAATAAAAATATATCTCCCACATAACAATGGCAACTTTGGGTCTTTCATTCTCAGGATTAAAATTATCATCAATCATTAAACTATCAGTTTTAAACTGCAGGTAGAGTTAGACTGTAATTTCCACAGGAACAGAAATTTTATGTCTTTGTCACTGATAATATGCCTGGCAAACAGTGGGCACTCAATACATGTTTGTAAATTTTGAACATTCTATGTAATCACTAGGGTTTTCCAATGCTTAGCACTCTCTTTGGATGCCATATAGTGGTTCTCAACCCTGACTGTACCTTAGAAACTAATGTGAAGATTTTAAGTAATACCGATGCCTGGCCTCTGACCCAGACCAATTAAATTAGAATCTCTGCCAATGGGGCCCAGATATCAGTATTTTTAAAAGAGAACTCCAGATGATTCTAATGTGCAGCCAGGATTGAGCACCACTGGGCTAGGTTATCTGCCTTCTCTCTTCACTTTACTAGCTTCTTGCTGTTTAATGAGTGTTGCTGCTTGGGAGAAACAGCACTCATACAGGATGCTGGTGAACTGTTCCATTCCCATGGAAGGATGAGCCAGTAGCTATCACACAAACACATGTATCTTTTAACTAAGCGATTCTGCTATTAGGAACATACCACCCTATAAAGATAATTGCACATGTGCATGATGCCATATTTAAAAGGTTATTAACTGCAACATAGTTTATAACAGCAAAAAGATGGGAAAATCTCAATATCTATTAATTAGGTATTGGTTAAATAAAATATTGTTTATCTACACACTGGAAACTATTTTAAAAAAAAAAGTTTTGGGGACTTCCCTGGTGGTCCAGTGGGTAAGACTCCGAGCTCCCAGTGCAGGGGGCTGGGTTCGATCTGTGTTTGGGGAACTAGATCCTGCGTGCATGCCGCAACTGAGTCCACATGCCGCAACTAAAAGATCCCGCATACCACAACTAAGACCCAGCACGGCATAAATAAATAAATAAATACATATTTAAAATTTTTAAAAATTAAAAAACAATGCTTAACACAGCATGTGGCACATACTAAGTGCTCAATAAATATTTTTTTAGAAAAGTTATTTTTTCCCCCTTTGGTAGTATGTATAGAATGCTACTATTTTATTTTATTTTAATTTTGTATTGTATTATGGTTAGAACACTTAACATGACATCTACCCTGTTAAATTGTTAAGTGTACAATACAGTATAGTTAACTACAGGCAAAATGATGTGTAGCAGATTTCTAGAACTTACTCATCTTGCATAATTGAAACTTTATGCCTGTTGATTAGCAATTTCCCATTTCCCCTTCTCCTCCTGTGTGTTTTTTAATTGGTTAAAAAATATTTTTTAAAAATTATTTATTTATTTAATTTTAAAAATATGTTTGTATACACAGAGAATATTTCTAGAATACCTAAGAAACTAATAAATAACAATAACACTGGTGGCCTCTGGGAGGTAAATTGGTGGGCTGGGGGAATAAGAGGGAGACTTTTCACTATCTACCTCTTGGTATCTTTTGAATTAAAAAATTTTTGAATGTATACCTGTTTTTTTTACTGAAATTGTTTTTAATGAGGAAAACAAGATGGCTGTGGTCACATGACTATGTAGTTATGACAAACGAAATTGTATTTTTTTTAAGTCCTAAAAGAATAGTTAATAAGTAACAAACTGTAAGCTCTTCTTGAATACAGACCAAGTTTTCTCCACAACTTGGGTACCTCAGAATGTCTACCACTGTGCACTGTCCAGATTAAATGCTCAGCCAGGTGTTAAGTTGGCTACCATATTTTTTTTCTTGAAAAGTTACTGTAGCGTTAAAAAGATGTTTTTGAGAACTCTATCATCTGAATTATTTTTTAAATTATTTCCTCATTTTCCACATGTATATATTTCCACACAGCTGCCACAATTATATACATTCTTTTGCATGCTTGTCCCTCATCTTGCATAACTTTACAATATTTTTGATAATGAAAATTTGAATGCCTGCAAAAAACTTTTTCTTTTGATATGTCGTAGCTATTCTAAATAACTCCCTTACTACTGGGCATGTGGCATTTTGCAAGAATTGAATTGGTTTGTAGAAGTTTAATGGATTTCACTGACATACACTATGCCTGCTTCCACTGTCACGGAAGTTCTAAATTTTGGAATCCCCACAGGATACACTGGGTAGCTATTAAAAATGGATATTTACTAATATGAAAAGATGCTCATGATATATGAAATGATGTTGTGATATATGATCCCATTTTTGTTTAAAGACATAATATTTGTAAATGTACGTCTCTGGTTTTAAGTAAACGAGAGGAGGAGATGCTGCACCTGGCCCCGCGGTCTTACCTGCGCCGGCTTGAGCACTAAGGTGTTGCCTGCTGCCAAGCACGCGGCGCTCTTCCACGCCAGCATCATCAGCGGGTAGTTCCAGGGGATGATGATGGCACAGACACTGCCGGGGAAGAAAGACATCCTCAGTCCTCTCGAACTAACACAAGTCACTCAGAAGCGCTCTCCTTGTCTTACCCAAGTGGCTCCTTCCTGGTGAAGGTCAGATTGCGATTTGGACGGGCCTGGTTGATGGGAATTGTAGAACCCTAAAGAATGAAAAAGGTTGATACTATTTTACTAATTTCAGTGGGTAAACTTAACGAATCCATTTTCTGTCTGCCTCTCTTGCTTTTCCTTAGCTGATATTAAAAAAGCAGTGTTCAATTTATGAGAAATACACCTACACCTAAAAAGGAACTGCTATGTCTTTCTCAAAAGAACTGAGACACAGGAGAAAAAAAACATAATTCTAATTTAATCGCCTCCATTCCCAATTTCTTGGCATGGCAGAGAATGTTAACTGCCTGAGCAATATCCATTCTCCCCTCTGTTCTTAGTAACAGAAACCCTATATTAATAATGGGAATGGCAACGTGCCCAGATAAACTACTACGTTCCCCAGTTTCCATAGCAGATAGGGATGGCCAATGGAAGACGTAAGCACAAAGCACTGAAAGGGGAACACTCCTTAAAGTAGGCTCACTCAGCTTGGACAAGTGCTCTTTTACTCTTCCCCTCACTCTCACTTTTTCCTTCTTCCTGCTCAGAATGTTGCTAAAAAGGCTGGCACTGCAGTGGTTATCATGAGACCAAGAAGCAGCCATGAGGGTAGAGATCATATGGTATAAGGATGCCCTGGCAAAGAAAGAGCAGGAATCTTTATCTCACACACTGGACTTGATTGCCCGCCTTTGGACTCCTGAAAGTGAGATAAAAACAAACTTCTTAGTTGGGTTTTCTATTATACGCAGCCAAATTTGATCCCAGCTGATTCATGACAGTAGTCTTTAACTGAAGCTATACATCTGTTTTGCCACATAAAATATTATTGCTGTTACTAATACAAGTAAGTGTACAATCTCTTATCTGAAACCCTTGGGGCCAGGTGTGTTTTGGGATTCAGAATTTTTTGACTTTAGAAACATAATATAATGTATATACCTTATACAATGTTATTATATCTATAACCTCCAATAAGGTCTGGGGCAGTCCCCCATAATCAAGCATATGAATATTTATTCAGTGAAATATATGAATATTCACTCTAAGTGATATGAATAAAGATTATAGACTCATCTTGGTTCAGGTCAGGTTTTGGCGCCAAATGAGTTTGAACCAATCAAACAAATCAATTTTCAGGTTTCACAGCAATTTGGATTTCATAATTGAGGATTAAGGATGGACTTGAACTGCTCTTATTAAATACTTATATATGTATGATTTTGTGGCTGAACAGTAATTAAAACGACGTTTATGTGCAAGACCTACTATGGTGCAGACTTTAATCCTGTAGTATATAAACACTGGTTTCTAATCCTCATAACATAACTTGCAAGGTATGGATTATTGTGACCATTTTACAGACGAGGAAAGTAAGGCAAAGAGAGGTAAATAACTTTAACAACAATAGCTGGTAAGTGTCAAAGCTGAGGCTTGGAACCAGTTCTCTCTGATTCTATATTAATGGTGTTGGCAGCAATGTGCCCAGATAAAATATTACGTTTCACAGTCTCCTTAGCAGAGACAGCCAACGGGAGATGTAAGCACAAGGTGTAGGAGGATGGGAATGCTTTTTAAAGTCCTTTACCTTTCTCCCTCTTCCCCACTTCCTCCTTGCTGCTGGGAATGTGGCTGTGATGGCTGGTGCTTCAATGGTTACCATGAGTCTATGAGTGGCATGCATTCTGCTGTTTGCTGCAAGCCCTATCTCCCTTCTGTATCCCAATACCAAAGCCACGTATAGTTGCCATTTATCATCACACACGTAATATTTATTTTCTTGTAGAAAAAAGGAAATGGAAATTTTTATCGAACTCATGTCTTTAAAATCTTTTTCTTATAACCAGTCTGCATAGCCCATCTATGTTAGCTCTCTGACCTCTGTAGGTATTTGAGTTTTCAATTCCTCCATGATACCAGGCTTCTCTCTATATGCTAACAAGACTATTAGATGCTCTCAAGAGACATTATAGTAAAGTACAAAGAACATCATTAGATTTTAGGTTCAGAAAATCTTGAGTTCAAGTCCTAGCTCTATGGTTTACTTACTATGTGACCATAGGTAAGTCACTCATTGTCCTCAAGCCTCAATTTCCTCACCTGTAATAAGAGTTAATAGATATCCACCTACCTCAGATGATTGTTATAAGGATAAGATGAGAAAACCTACATAAGGGGTGGCTCTGACAAAGTGTCTTTACAAACTAATAAACATTCGTCCCTTTTCCTCTTGGAATGATCTACATGGAGACAAACAACGTTTGCACTTACTTGAATTTTGTCACACCAGCCAGCGAAATATCTGAATGTTTGCACAGACATTCCAATGTGAGTCTTCAGAGCCAAGGTGTAGACAGCCCCTGAATCGAGGGCTTCGATGGTTGCCAGCTCTTCCTGGTTCTCTTCCAGTAGGTCTGCTAGTCTGTATGGATAAAGAAATTCATTCAACAGATATTGAGTCTCTACTGCGTTTAATGCATCATCCTAAGGGCTGAGAACTCAGAGGTGAACACAAATGAACCAGGTCTCTGTCCTCATGGAGAACATGGTCTAGTAGGGAAGACAGACATTCAACAAAAAATTTCATTAATAATTTGTTTTAAGAGTTATAATGAAGAAGCAGAGGGTGTTGGAAGTCTGTATCATTTGCATCATAGATGTATAAGAAGTAAAATAGTGATTGAGCCACAGTAATCCAAGGAGATCAATGATAGAAAACAGTGGGAATGTGGATAGTTCATGAATATACTGGGAGATGTTAGGGGACAAACCACACTCCCAGAGAACCCAGGAACACTTGAGGATTTCTGGTTGGTACAGAAATATTTCCAACACTAGCTGAAAAGGACAAAGACAGAAAAACATGGAATGAATTATAAACACTGCAACAGGTTTCTGTTTGGTGTCTAGTTTCTTTGGGAAGATAAGTACGGGACTGTCTAATGACTATGAAATAGTCAAAGTTCATCTTTTGTGTTCACCTCCTCCATTTGTTTTCCTTCCTTCCTTTAGTGGTTCTGAGATGTTCCTTTTGGACCATTCCAAAGTCAGGCTTGAAATCCTCCTCCCTAATGTTTCTTTCAGATCCTGCTCCAAGAAATCTTTGGACAAAGTCAGCTATTTGGCTTTTAGTAAGTAGAAAACTGAATTTATGATCGACTCTAATTACTCTTGGCATACTCAGCTACCGATTTATAATACCCTTTCCAGGCCTTAGTGTTTTTCCTCCTTGCTCCTACTCCCTACACATGAAGTAGATTTAAAATTTCCCTTTGGAAACAACAGGGTGCTGGATGTTCTACATGTGCAGTCTCCACCCTGCTCTGTGACCCCTGGAGGATGACCTTTATAGACTACATCACAGGCTCCCATGCTCTCTCACTGGGCATGGCTAATGAGGGGCCAGTGGGAGGCACCCCCAGGAGACTGGCAAACTGGAGGATAAAATGGTCTGGGATTTGAATCCTCTGGTTGCCTCAGTGATGGGCTGTAGATCAGCAGATGCTGTGTCCTTCTACCAAAACCCGCTGTAGTGTGGTCTTTTCCTACAGCTATAGATCTTACCTGATTCTAGTAACAGCTCCTTCCTCTGTCCCTTCAGGCCTTGGAGTAGGAGCACCTTCCCCCTGTTCTACCCCTGCCTGGGTGCTTCACTATCCTTTGACGGATTCCCTTGACCTTGCTCACATCTTTACAAATACAAAGTCCTTTACTAAACTTCTTCTGGTACAGGCACACTGACTGAAACAAGCAACAGTACAAAAATCAGGAACTCGTATATATGGGATTTTATAGGATGCAAGGAACAAAAGACATGCTATATAACAGGTGCGTGCTAGAATGTTTTGAAGAAATTTTTAAAATCTTGGCAATGTTAGTCAGTATCCAAAGGCCACAGGCTGTGTTCTTAAAAATCATACCTGTACATCAATATTCCTCTTTCTCGTGCATTCATTCTTCCCCATTCACCATTTTCAAAAGCATCTTTGGCTGCTGCTACTGCTTTATCAACATCCACCAAAGAGGCATAGGATACTTTGCATATCGTCTATTTCAAGGTAGGAAAAAATAGGTTCTAGGTTATTTATATATGGAGATATGCAACTATGTTTCTTGGGATTAATTATTATACTATAAAATTCAAAGAATTTTTATGATGGAAAATCAATACTTCCAGTAATATAGTAAAGAAAAAGAAACAATTTTAACATGAAAATTATGAGCCTAAAATTTAGTACTTCGCATGTCACACTACACTATGAGAAGACACATTTAGGAAACTGTATTTCTTCTCTTGCCTTGGGGAAGCTGAATTTCTCACCATGAGCTTGCAAGGTCTGAGATTTTTTTTTCACACATATAGCTTTATGTGGAATTGTGCTTCTGATGTGTATAGGTATAGTGATCCATCCAAAGTCATCATAAATATTCATTCTTTAAAGTTGGTTACTGTAGTTAACAGCAGCCAGTACCAGAACTGAATAGTTGAAAGAAATGCATGAAGTACATTTATATTAAGTGCTCAGAGGCAGAGTAATAGAATAAGTAACTTTTTAAGACTGTTTTATAACAGTGTATAAGTGAAAAAAATCCATGATCAGTGGTCACTACGCACGCTAAGAAATTACTCACAGATCCATCTGTTGGGTTGATGGTGTCATAAGTCTTTCCATCATCGGCATCTGTGAACTGTCCATTTATGAAACACTGATATGGCATTTTTACTGTCATTTCATTGACCTCCTTTGAAACCTAAGAGAGAGAATTATATTAATAGATTCAATGGATTTCTGTGCATATGCATTTGATACCAAATAGCAATAAAGAAGCTTATCACTAATGCAGAGGGAGACGTTAAGTCAATGGGATTCTACTGCTTACTGTCCAGAAGAGACAAGCATATGTAATATTTAGGCCTCATGATGCTTAGATTGGCCATTGAGACAGGAGGTCAGCTTCTGTAATGACCGAAGGACTCTAGGGGGAGCTTTATAAAGAGAGATGAAATATGACTCATCTCATAGAGATGAAATATGACTCAGAAGACCTCAAGATAATGGAAACACCACCATCTAGTGGCAACATCTGTGGAGTGCACCAACTGCTGTCATTCAAAGTTTTGAAATTGCCTGTCAATAGGTTTCCTTTTACACTGGTGCATTTTAAGTTTTCTTTCCAGTGTTCTTCCCCATTTTCACTTTCCCTCTCTTACATATGTGTTGCTTAAATTGTACTCTCTACTATTAGCTGGCAAGTGAATTTAGATTAGTCCATTAACCTCTATAAATCTCAGTTTTTTCAACAATAAAATGGGGATAATATACCTGCTTCATACAGTTATTAAGAGACATAATTAAAATTATATATGTGGGCCTTCCCTGGTGGCGCAGTGGTTGAGAATCTGCCTGCCAATGCAGGGGACGTGGGTTCGAGCCCTGGTCTGGGAAGATCCCACATGCCGCGGAGCGACTAGGCCCGTGAGCCACAATTACTGAGCCTGCGCGTCTGGAGCCTGTGCTCGGCAACGAGAGGCCGCGATAGTGAGAGGCCCGCGCACCGCGATGAAGAGTGGCCCCCGCTTGCCGCAACTGGAGAAAGCCCTCGCATAGAAAACGAAGACCCAACAAAGCCATACATACATAAATACATAAATAAATAAAAAGAATGTAAGCAGACAAGAATAGCATTAAAAATAATAATAATAATAAAAAAAATTAAAAAAAAAATTATATATGTGAAAGAGCATTATTGGCATAAAATCCCACATCAGTGAAGGCATTAAAAAGGAAATTGAATGATTTCAGAAATTATTTTACATAGAGAAATTGATGATGCCTGGAAAAGAAACAAAAAATAGCAAGAGGGTAGCTTGCTGCTCATCATCAGTAAGCATTAGAGAAACACAAATCAAAACTACAATCAGGTACCACCTCACACGGGTCAGAATGGCCATCATTAAACAGTCTACAAATAACAAATGCTGGAGAGGATGTGGAGAAAAGGGAACCCTCCTACACTGTTGGTGGGAATTAAATTGGTGCAGCCACTATGGAAAACGGTATGGAGGTTCCTTAAAAAACTAAAAATAGAGTTGCCATATGATCCAGCAATCCCACTCCTAGGCATATATCCAGACAAAACTCTAAATCTGAAAAGATACATGCACCCCAATGTTCATAGCAGCACGGAATACTACTCAGCCATAAAAAAGCAATGTGCAATAACTGAAATTTTAAAAGTCACTGGAGAGGTTCAACAGTAGATTCAAGCAGGCAGAAGAAAGAATTAGCAAACCAGAAAATGGGTCAATAGAGATATCCGGCCTGAAAATAGGAAGGAAAAAGAATTTGAAAAATGAATAGAGGGACTTCCCTGGTGGTCCAGTGAGTAAGATGCTGTGCTCCCAATGCAGGGGGCCTGGGTTCAATCCCTGGTTGGGGAACTAGATCCCACATGCATGCTGCAACTAAGAGTTCCCATGCCACAACTAAGAGTCTGCATGTCACGACTAAAGATCCCGCGTGCCGCAGTGAAGACCCGGCACAGCCAAAATAAATTTTAAAAATAAATAAATAAATAAATAAATATTTTTAAAAACTGAATAGAGCCTTAGAAGCCTGCAGAACACCATCAAATGTACCAACACATGCATAATGAGAGTCCCAGGAATGAGCAGAGAAGGGGAGAGGGGCAGAAAGAATATTTGAAGAATTAATGGCTGAAAATGTCCCAAATTTGATGAAAAACATTAATCTGCACATCCGAGAAGCTCAATAAACTCCAAGTAGAAAAATCTCAGAGATCCATCTTAAACACATCATACAAAAATGGTCAAGAGCCAAAGACAAAGAGGGAATCTTGAAAGCAGCAAAGGAGGAGCAACTCCTCACATAAAAGGGATCCTCAATAAAATTAACAGATGACTTATCCTCAGAAACCACGGAGGCCAGAAAGCAATAGGATGATATATTCATAGTGCTGAAAGAAAGAGACTGTCAACCGAAAGTTCCACATACAGCAAAAATACCCTCCAAGAACAAAGGAGAAATTAAGTCATTCCCAAATGAATGAAAATAGCACATTGCTAGCACATGAACATTGCTAGCACACTGCCTTTCAAAAAGTACTAAAAGGTGTCCTTCCGGCAGAAATGGAAGGACGCTAGACAGTAATTTAAATCTACATGAAGAAATAAAGAACACTGACAAAGGTAAATATAAGTCAGTATAAATGTATTTTTGCTTTTAAACCTTTTTCTTCTTCTATCTGATTTGAAAGGCAACTGCATAAAGCAATAATTATAAAACTTTGTTGGTGGGTTTATAATGTATAAAGATGTATTTGTATGACAGTAATAGCACAAATAAGGGGGTAGGGAGCAGAGCTATACTGTAGCAAATTTTTTCTACACTATTGATATTAAGTTGGTATTAATCTGAGCTAGAATGTTTTAAGAAAAACGTCTCTTGGAATCCTCAAGGCAACCATTAAGAAAATAAAAATATATAGCAAAAGAGATTAAACTGGCATACTAGACAATATCCATTTAACAAAAAAGAGAGCAGTAAAGGAGTAGAGGAGCAAAAAAGGCATAAAACAAGACATATAGAAGCCCAAGTGGCAAAAGAACAAACAGATTAATTAGACTTAATCAAATTTTAAAACTTTTGTGTGTTAAAGGACACTATCAAAAAAGTGAAAAGAAAACCCACAGAATGGGACAAAATATTTACAAATAATAAATCTGATTAGGGTCTAGTATCCAAAATATACTAAGGCCTTTTACAACTCAAAAATTAAAAAGACAAATATCCCAGTTAAAAAAGAAGCAAAGGATTTGAGGGAATTCCCTGGTGGTCCAGTGATTAGGACTGGGCGTCCTCACTGCCAGGGGCCTGGGTTCCATCCCTGGTTGGGGAACTAAGATCTTACAAGCTGCTTGGTGAGGCCAAAAAAACCAAAACAAAACAAAACAAAAGAAACAACAAAAATGACAGAAAAAAAAAAAAAAAAGGTGAAATATTTGAATAGGTATTTCTCCAAAGAAGACATGCAAGTGGCCAATAAGCACATGAAAAGATGTTTATCATTAGTCATTAGGGAAATGTAAATCAAAACCACAACAAGATATCACTTCACACCTGCTAGAACAGCTGAAAGAGAAAAGACAGACAATAGCATATGTTGGTGAAGACATGAAGAAATTAGAAGCTTCCTGCATTGCTACTGGCATTGTAAAATGGTATAGTCACTTTGGAAAGCAGATGGGCAGTTCCTCAAAAAGTTAAACATAGAGTTACTATATGACTCATCAATTCCACTTCTAGATATTTACCCAAGAGAACTGAGAACATACGTTCACACAAAAACTTATACATGAATTTTCATAACAGCATTATTTATAATAGCCCAAAAGTAGAAACAGTCCAAATGTACACCAACTGAGGAAAGGATAAACAAAATGTAGTTTATCCACACAATGGACTATTATTTGGCTAGGAAAAAGGAATGAAGTGATAATCTACTCTACAATATGGATGAACCTTGAACACATTATGCTAAGTGAAAGAAGCCAGCTGCAAAAGGCCACTTATTGCATAATTCCATTTATATGAAACGTCTAGAATAGGCAAATCCATAGAAACAGAAAGTAAATTAGAGAGGAGAGCAGAGAATGACTGCCAAGGGATACAGGGTTTCTTTTTAGGAGGTAATAAAAATATTCCATAACCAGACAGTGGTGATGGGGTGAATATACTAAAAACCAATGAATTATACATTTTAAAAGGGTGAAATGTATGGTATCTGAATTATAATCTCAATAAAACTGTCATTTTAAAAAGGTTATAAATGTAAAAACAAATGGAGGAAAGGTACAGCATTCTTTTATAGTACGAAGGTCTTAACGATTTAGGTTTTCAACACCATGGACAGGCTTACATAATCCACCACTAGCTCTGCTTCTTGATCTTCTCCTCTCAGTTTCCTCACAACTTTTTGGATGAAGTCTTCAAACTTGGTGGCCATATAAACATCCTCATTCTGTAACTGAAGTCCTCCACATTTCTGTCTTATCTCTTCAACCAGCCTGAAAGGAAGAACCAGCTCTTGTTACTTAACATTTTTTTTTTTTAACATCTTTATTGGAGTATAATTGCTTTACTATGGTGTGTTAGTTTCTGCTTTATAACAAAGTGAATCAGTTATACATATACATATGTTTCTATATCTCTTCCCTCTTGCATCTCCCTCCCTCCCACCCTCCCTATCCCACCCCTCTAGGTGATCACAAAGCACCAAGCTGATCTCCCTGTGTTATGCGGCTGCTTCCCACTACATTTTTAAAAGAGTTTAGAGGGACTGTGATTACTTTTAACATGCTTTGAAGTAGGACGTATGTCACATGCCTATTTATATCCCATGAGATCTTCTATGATAATAATCAGAGAAATTGATAAGATTGGGAGAAAAAAATTTTTAAGCTGTCTTGAAGGACAGTGGCAATTTTTAAACTTTTTATTTATTTTTTTAAAATTTTATTTATTTTTGGCTGTATCACATGGCATGTGGCATCTTAGTTCCCCGACCAGGGATTGAACCTGCACCCCCTGCATTGGAAGTGCGGAGTCTTAACCATTGGACTGCCAGGGAAGTCCCGGCAATTATTTTTATACATGACTAGAAATACAAGAAATCAAGGCAAAGACATTTTAATTACTTGCAAGCAAGATGACAAAGGGCACATAAAATCAATTTCTTTCCTTTCAAAATACTCAAGGAATAAGAAATAAGGAAAATTTCTGAACTGTGACGATTATAAGAAACCAAAGTCATACCGTAGAATATTTTCTCTAGATCCTGTGAAACAATAAAACAAACATTTGTTTGTATTACATGGCTAAGATAGGTACTAAATAGAACCATCGGGAAGGTTAATATAATTTGTAAAGTCCTTTTCAACCCTTTGATTTTTCACTGTTAATTTTTCAAATCGTAGCTCTAATTTGACATTTCTTGAGTAGCAAAGGTGTACCAGACAGAGGTGTACTAGAAAGCTCACCACAACGGTTGCTCAGCCATTTATTCCCGAAAAGAGATGAGGTACCTTGGTAGTCCAAGATAATAATATCAGATGATTATGGTAAGTCAGACACTCAAACAGGAAATGGGTAACTCCTGCAGGAGTATCTTGTTAGCAAAAAACTAGTGTTAAAAGTACAATGTTGAAATCTTTAGTTGAGCAAATGAGAAGCTTCTGGGAACTCATGAACCATAGCTGAGAAATCTGTAACTTGAGGAACCAAAACTTTTAACTTCTGATAATGATATTTGCTCTTGAGAGGATTGTTTTTGATGATTGGAATAAAAAAGATCCACGAATGAAGGGACTTTGTCTTGTTCATGACTGTATCCCCAGTGCAAAAAACTGTTCCTGATGTCATAAATGTTCAATAAATTTTGTTAAATGCATGAATGAATAAATAAATAAATAGACAGAATGTTCATCAAGAACACTTGCTTTGCCGACATGAAGGATCGTCAAGAGGAGTTCACCTTGTTTATTTAGTAAATGGCCATAGTGTGGCCCTCAAAGGAAAAGCACCTCTGCAAGACTCGCCACTGTTAGGATCCTGGTCTGCTCTTCATGCCACAGAGGGTGGCTTTCTAGTCCTCTAGCCCTTTCTACTTGTTTGAAACCTCCGTAGAGAAATTCTGACTGTAGAGTGCTTACCCTTACTCTTGCAAGAAGTCTGACAATCCTCATTCTAGATATATCATACTGGGTAACTTAGGGAGATAGGAGAAAAAGATTTGGGGTAAGCATAATCAACGTTAGGTATCCTTTTAGGTGAGACTATATAGGGAAATCCCTTTTAACATTCTCACTCAGAACTTCCCAATTCTAACTGGAGGAGAATCAACTAAGAAATATGAAGACAGATTTTTAAATGAAACAAATAATTAGAAGGGTTGTTTTCTAGGTGTATAGTAAATATGAAAATAACTCCTGGTTAGCAACAAAGAGAAGGGAACAAATACATGTATTTGACCATGGAAACAAACAAACCAAAAAAGATGAAGAAAAGAGGAACACAGTAGATGGGTACAATAGAGTGATAACAACCAGTACAAAGGATTTCGATTTGATTTTCAAAGTCAAAGTCAAAGTCAAAATCCCTGGTGGAGGGGTATGAGCCAGTAAGGTGGTGGTTTTACCTGACAACATCCATTGAGCTTGCTCCAGATTTAAAGAAGTCTGTTGAATCTTCAATAACAGGGACGTTGCTTAAAATTCCAGCCCAGATGACCTACACAAGGGAAACTTTCATGAGGGAGCTGCCATGTAGGACACTGTGGCAGAGACTAGTCGGCTTCTCACCAAACCTACTTCTTTTCATGGATTGATTACAATTCTCAGCATCTCTTCAAGTTAGAGGCGGCCGTGTGATTGACTTCTAGCCGGTGAATATGAATATAAGTGACCTGTACTCCCAGTCTTGTCCCATGAAAAACCTCCTTCACACAATTCTCTGTGTACTTGTGCTCTTCTTGGCTGTCTGGGATGGAGATGACCCCCAGCAGGATGTTGAAGATAGCTCAGCCTGGGTTCCTGCTTGACTCCACCCCTAACCCTCATGTTCCAGCTTCACCCCTAACCCCCAGGCCAACCTAGAACTGCCTTGGATTATTTATGTGAGTGACAAATAAATGTGCGTATAAATTTTGGCACTGATTTCCTTTTGCAGCTCATACGAAAATGAGGAAATAAAAGTTCCATCCCAACTACTTTGAGGATTGATGGTACCAGTTAACAAAAATGGCTTCGTTTTCCAAGATAAGAGTAACATTAAGAACTTCACGTGTTCACCTTGATGGTCTCCGCCACCTTCACCTCTTCGGCTGTAAGTTCCACCACTGATGTCTCACCCGCTGAAAAGTACTGAGACGCAGGAATCATTTTTCCATCTTCAAACTGCAGATTTCTCACCATCAGCTATAAAATAACAACAAAACAAGCAGAAGAATTGAGGATTAGGACAGTTCAAAAGTGAGACTGGTGGGAGGAGTCTTATATGGGTATAAGAAGCAGCTTATTTGACAAATACAAAATTATGGATGGAAAGCACTCACCGTTATGTGTAAAAGGACTGAAATGGTATTTCAGCCATGGCAGCAGAAAGGAGGAAGTTAAGTCTAGGGTAGATATATCTCAAAATGGATGATAAGTCCCCCCAAAATTGACATTCGGATATAGGTATTGGGTCTAAAGCCTAGTCTAACTACCATTGCTACTAGTACTACTACTACTACTACTACTACTGCCATCTTCTGAACACTTACTCTGCAGCATGCACTGTGCTAAGTACGTATATGCTGAAGTATCTTATTCAATCTCATAAATCCTGATGGAGGCAGGTGTCCTTATTATCCCTATTTTACTGATGAGGAAATGGAGGCTCAATGAGATTAAGTACTTTGCCCAGCGCCACACAGCGAGTAACAGAGCTGGGGTTACAACCCAGGACTAGATGGGCTCTGAAGCCTGCAATCTTAGTAACTGATCTATCCTGTAAGCCATCAGAAAGTGTCTGTGAGCTGCAGATGCCCTTTGGCTTTCTTCACTGGGCAGCTGCCCAAGAGCCCAGAGAGGCCCAGAGGCCACGCTCCCGAGCACAGGCAGAGTGGGTGGGCGTCGGCCTGGTGAGGCAGGGGAGGAGAGTCTGAAGAGGGCCACAGCATCTGAGCCTCCCAGACTCTGCCAGCGGGAAGGCAGACAGACAAGGTCACTCCCTCTGTTTTACAGATGCGGAAACTGAGCCTCCAAGGGGAGAGGCGTCCTGCCCAAGACCAGTAAGTGGCAGAGCAGGGATTCACGACCTGTTTCCTGACTAAGCTCCAAGCTCTTTCTACTGTATCACACACCAGGCTGTGCGGGTCCTCGGGGCCCGTCCTGACGAGCCTTCTTCTCATCAAGGGACCTGGAGCCAGCTCATCCGCAGAGAGAGATGGACCACAGACACCCTGAGCTCCCACAGCCCACTGCAAAGCCAGACTACCCTGTGAAAGCTAGTCTCTCAATAGCTTGGTTATCAAAGGAAACCAAAAAAATTTATTTTAGAGGTAACCATGTTGAACACTCACTGCTTTTCCATCGTTACCAAAAAGAACAAGGCCGCTTTTGGTAACAAGACCAGGCTTCTTGGCACCTTTAATTTCCAGTGGTTCTCCAGGAGGGATGGAGCTATTCAGTAATGATGAGCCGTAGAAAGTGACCACCTAATAAAGAGATCAGACCCAGGTTGTGAAAGGGGGAAGCGAAGGCTGGTTATAAGGGTGTATGCGAGCAGCACTCCTGGCAAAAAAGCTGAAGTTGCAATTCTCATTTATGACAAAATTAGGGACCCCCCCCACCCCCAATGATATCAAGCATCTATGGAAACGACAGAAAGCAAGAGATGGTCTGTGAATGTGTGATTGAAGAGTTTAAAAAAATGCCGCACATCCAGGTGACACGAGTATACATTTATCATTTATGCACATTGACACAAAGGTGAATGAGATAAAAGCTCTCACAGACTTTGCAGCCTGAAGGTAGGGTTTGTGGGGGAAGTGGAGGTGTTGGTGGGGTGCCAGGGAGGGCAGATGCAGAGTAGTAAACAAACTATTACATTGCAGTGGGATGTACGATGGGAGGTACAGGTGCTTTGTGGGTCAGTTTATGGAAACAGGACTGGATCCAGACTGTAACTAAGAGAACTGGATACTAATTGATTTGTTATCATAATTATTATTATAATTCTATGGCCATTAGCTATCATTTATTGAGCACTATAATATTTAATATTTATTGAATACTTATTCTATGCCAGGGACTAAGTACTTAGATGAATTAACGTGTGTTAACTCATTTCATCTTCACAACAACCCCAAACCTATAAAGGAGGCACGATTATTAGTCTCATTCTACAATGAGGAAACCAAGGCACCCAATGGTTAAATAACCTGCCAAAGGTTACACAGCAAATAGATGCAAAGCCAGAATTTTAATGGAAACATTCTGGCTTCAGATCCCACACGTTTTGTGGTGAGTATATCTGCTTTGAAAAACTGGGTATTATCAGTTGTGGTAAAATATATTCATACGCTATGATGATGTCACTCTAGTCTAAAATATACACCCAGTACTAACCATGTGATCAAGGGTACATGTGCAAGGATGTCCATGGTAGCACTGTTTATTTTTTTATTGAAGTATAGTTGATGTATAATATAAAGTTACAGGTGTACAATATAGTGACTCACAATTTTTAAAGGTTATACTCCATTTATACTTATAAAATATTGGCTATATTCCCTGCATTGTACAATATATCCTTGTAGCTTAATTTATAAATAATAGTTTGTATCTCTTAATCCCCTACTCCTACCTTGCCCCCCTGCCCTTTCCCTCTCCCCACTGGTAACCACTAGTTTGTTCTCTGTGAGTCTGCTTCTTTTATATTACTACTTATATATTCACTAGTTTGTTGTACTTTTTAGATTCCACATATAAGTGATATCATACAGTATTTGTCCTTCTCCCTGACTTATTTCACTTACCATAATGCCCTCCAATCCCACACTTGAAGCGCTGCACTAAACCTCTTCCCTTGGTCCTTCGTTGATCCCACATATTTTTATTGACACCTAATATGCACTAAGAACCCTGTGTAAGTGCTGAGAGTATCAAGACAATAACATGACGCTCTTGCCCCTGAGGGGTTCACAGTGTACAGGGGTAAGAGGGATAGATACATAAAGAGACGCTTATAGTATATAATACGTTGTGTCAGAGCTAGGCAGGGCCTTACGGGAACAGAGAGAAGGGACGCCCAATCCCGCCAGGCTGGGCGTGTGAGGTCAGGAGACTTCCTACAAGAGGTGAAACCTGAGAAGCTGAGTTGAGTGGAGATCCCACCGGGATTAGAAGGCCTTTCCTGCCCCTGCCCCCGGCCCCTGCTGCATCTCTCCCAGTGCCTCTCACACCTGATCCTCACGCCTGGAGCTACAGCTTCACTGAACTCTACGGCGAGTCCCTGTCCGGGTAATATGCTCTCCTACCTCTGGGTCTGTAACTCTTTGACTCATTCTCTACCTGCTGACCTCTTCTCGAGGTGCAAGCAAAACAGTCAGCTTTCCTAGAAAGCCTTTCCTAAGACACCTGAGTCTGGGCCTCAGTTACATCATTTGTCTTACTTCATTGTGCGTGTTTATTCACTTCTCTGCTTTCTCCAGAAAACTGCAGTCTCCCTGAGAGCAGAGGCTGTGCCTAGTGCCTGCTTCACACCAAATGCTCAGTACATGGGGAGTAAAGAGGGAGGTGGTCACGTGTACCTAGAACTCTTTTAGCTGGTCACGTGTACCTATAACACAGACTCTCCTCACAACCAAAGGAAGAACCAGAGGAAGCCTAGACTTATGTGTAATACCTCTTACAAAGATTATATGCAAAAAAAAAAAAAAAAAAGGTTCCTAGAACATACCTGTCCGTTTATCTCTGTCCAAGCCCCAGGGACTTTATCATGACCTCGGATCCAGTTATGTAAAGCTTCAGCAGACTGATCCCAAGAGATCTAGAAATGCACAAAGCACAGGTTGAACTTCTAATGCTGCAAGTCTCAAAGGCAATAGAAACATTTCTCTCCATCAGTGGCGGACATGAGTAGGGATGGGGTAGCAGCCTCTCTTGGAGATCTACCTTTTGGTGAGGAAATGGTACACTGAGAACTGCTTAAAGGTGGACGACAATGAACTAACTCTGAGATGTGTTACTGAGTTGATATAAATACCTCAGCATTTTCCTTTTTCTGGATACCTTCATACGTTGCAGCTTCTTCTGACTGGGGAATACGAGGAGCTTTTCCATCCGCTATGAGCTGGACAGCTTCCACCTAAAGCCAAAAATGTTACCTGTGTTAGAGCCCAGTGGTCAACAATGGCATGGCCTGTTTAACTGAAGTTTCTGTTTAACAGAATTACTACATATAAATCTGTCCAGAGAGTCGGACTTTGATAAAATAACTACCATTTCTTTGGATCCATAATTATGCCAGGCAGTGTGGTGGCTACTTTATGTAAAATATCCCTTGCAACATCATACCAGCCCTACAACGTGGGTATTATTAGTCCTGTTTTACAGATGAGGAAACTGAGGCCTGCAAAAAGCCTCAAGCAACTAGCTCGAGAAAAAGCAACTAGCTCAAGATCACAGAGATAGCTCGTAGGTGGTAGAAGGAGGATCTGCATCCAGGTCTATCTACTGCCAATATGCAGCCTGTACTTTTTAAAATGACCCCTTTATTTAAGCAAATTTCAATCTCCCCTTGGTGTTTCAATGGAAATTTCAGGAATATAATTGTAAAATAAGTCATTGTGGGTTGTTTCTGCTCATCATGATGATTCTAGAAAGTCATATTTAAGGAATTCAACTGGCTTTCTAGCTTAGGACACCTGGAATAAAAAAAACAATTAAAACTGTCCATGAGTTTGATTGCCTTTGGGATGTGTCCTACATCCCCTTCCATGCCACGTTTATGTTTACCTTGAGTTGAGAGCCTCTCTCCTTCACTGGGAGACCTATGTGAGCTCAGGTTCTCAGTTTTCTCTCTAAGTACTCACAGCTAAGTACTCCAACCTCCACAAGAGCATGTGGTGGGAGCCACCTGGGAACAGGGCCAAGTTTACAGCTCATTCATTCCACCTATTTCTGGCTATAATATCACCAGGTACAGGATACAGGCTTGCTCGAATGCTACTGAACACACAAAATACTATTTTGATTATAATGGTCATTTTGAGCACCTCCTGTGTGCCAGATGCTTTACACAAACGTCATTCAATTTTCACAACAACCCTGTAAGTCAGGCAGTATTATCCACATTTTATAGATGAGGAAACCAAGGCTAAAGAGGCTAAGTGACCTGCCTATTATACAACAAATAAGTGGTAGCACGAGAACTACTCTTTTAATCGTTAAATGGTACAAAGCACTGCTCTCCTCTCTCCTAAATCAATGGCTGCTCTTTATATCATCTTACTGTCCACTCTGTGTTGTACTTCCACCATATCAAACTACAGAAGACATTAAATGACATTGAAATTATCTTTCAACGTTTTTACAGGTTAATATATTTTTTCTTTGTGGTGCACATGTTTCGAGCCTTTAATCCAGAGCATATCTGAACAAATAAAACAGTGTTAAATTTCACCCTTTTACATAGACTGATTTTAAATGTTTTTGAAGAAAGCCCAAATTACATATCAAAATTTCTTAAGATTCTGCCGCTTCTTTACAATTAGTCATTATAAACAGGGTTGGAGATTCAAATATTTGGTAAAATGAATGAAGGAGTTTGATTACTACTTTATCCCCTTGATCACTGTTCTCAGAAGAACAAGTCAGATTCATAGACTAAGAAATTCTAAAGTGCAGATTTCCACCCTCAAAATACCATGCTACTGGCAAATATAAAATCTAATTTTATTTTGGGGTTTTTTATTTTTAGTACAAATTCACAGGAGCAAATTCTCAATAAAAGAAAAACTTTAAAGCTTTACTAAATTCTCCTTGATAGCATAAATATACTGACCATGGCCTTGATTCCTTCAGGAAAAAGAAATCGATTATAAAGTGCATCCACTGTATCATTGGGTTCGACATCACACGACCTCTGGAGAAGGATGGGTCCTGTGTCTAAACCATCATCAGCCCAGAAAACAGAAAACCCAGCTTTCTTATCTCCCATGATTAGAGTCCTGGGAAAAGAAGAGTTTCAACTTAAAATGTTGGTTAACTGTATCATAAGGTGATAAATTAGTGACATTAAAGTACGAGGTGTTTACAATGGAAAATAGACAGTGAATGAAACTACTGTGAAAATTACAGCAGAGCTGGGAGATGTAAACACTCATAAAAAGCAGAACTTAATGGTACTGCTACTTTATACATCCTCATCTCTGTAGTCTTTCTTGTTAACACATGCTAATGACTTTATAGTCTACTCAAAAAGGCGTTAGAGACCATCAGTACTACCCCTCACTGATTCCCAGGTGTCGGCTTGCTACTGCAGCATCAAGTAATTTTGCCCACCCATGTCCAGTTCCTACATCGTACCTGACCCTGTATTAGGCAGAATAAGATAATGGAAGATAAAACAGAAGATGATCAGTGCAATGTGAAAAGGAGAACTGATTATTAATTTAGGTTGTGTAATTCAGGTACAAGCATCACTTACAGCTGGAATTAGTTCTAGATTAGCTATAAATTGTAGTAAAAGATGGTTGATTAATTCAACTATTTGTATTTTGTATTCTATAAATCTAGCCTAAGAGGAAATGCTGGCCCTACAGACCTTATAATACATACAGTAAACCAGATATATGGAAATACAACATAAAAGAATATCAGCGAGCAGGCTGATATAGACAGAGTATGAACTGGTAGGTCAGCCATGCTCTCCAGCTAATCATTTTTACCTCTCTGAGCTACTAATCAAGCAAGACCTAAATCAATCAACCAACCAGTCAATCAACCACTCTTTTCAGAAATATTGAGGAATTAATTGGCATTGTGTTATCTAAGAGCCTTGAAAATATTCATGTATTTTGACCCAATGATTCTGCATGTGCAAGCAATGTGAATTGAGAGAAAAATACATGTTTAAGGACAAAGATATCTACTATAGTACAATTTACAAGAGCAAAAAAGAAATCAATTCATGTAATTGGTCTTAAAATACAATGAAATGCTTTTTTACCACCTTTAAACTAAGTATAGATTTTCTGCCTATCTGATAACTTGACACTAAGAGACAGCTGTGCAGGTAAGAGACAGATGTGCAGGTAAAGGAGAAAAGGTAGAGAAGGTGGGAAAGGCCCACCTTGACCCACAGTATAGTATACCTATAGGACTGGGCACCTACAGTATACCAGGCAGTGTTCTTGATACTGGGACATACGGCAGTAAAAATGTTAGACCAGAGTCCTTTTTCCCCTCAAGAGGCTTAAAGTAGAATGGGGGAAGTCACACCATGAGAAAGATAATTTCAGGTAATTCAGCATTTCCTGAAATGTACTTGAGACATTCTATGCAAAAAAAAGTTCTACGGCCAAATAAGTGTGGGAACACCTTGTACTCAGATTTCCTCTTGGAGATTATGATGCCCACATTAAAGCACATATTAAAATCTCTAAGTCCTGAGATAAAGAAATCCAGCATAAACCAAACTTGTCTGACCACAGGACCTTTGCCTGCTCAATACCTAGTTACATCTGATAGAGCCAATACTCCATAGATTATTCTTGGGAAACGCTGTTCTGGCTTATGCAGTACCTCTAGATCTCAGGGGAGTTTGTGCAACAGTAGCAATCAGTCGGGACCTCACAATTGTTCAAGCATACCTAGTTCCTTGATCACCTAGGTAAAACACAGAAAGATTACAAGCAATGGAAATGGGCCCATCTTGGTTATTTTAAAAAATCTCACCAGTTGATAGCAGAGGCTCCTCTGTGTCTGGGAAGGACAGACGGGTGATAAATGATGGAACCATGTTTAGGGCTGTCAATTACATCCATGGGGATGAACTGTGTGCAGAAGGGAAGCACGTTTAGCTCAGCACCCACGGATCTGTAGGCCTCCGCCACTTCCTTTATGGTCTTGCCCTTGACTCTCCATCTAGGGAACTTGAACACAGGGGTCCCATTTTTCTCTGCAGCCAAAGCTGAGCATGAAAGAGAAGATTATTTTCATCAAAAAAGTTTTAGCCATAATTTTGTATTACTATGGATCCACACATTGTAATTTCATGAAACATTTACAAATAAAACATGATAAAGAACAATTTAGATTCTGACCAGGATTTGACATGATACAATTTTATCAAGATGCATCCATTTTTCTAATGTGATTTTTATCTATATGTTTAAGGCATAATATGTTTCAACTCAGAAGTTTGTGGCTAGACAACGTTTTGAGATTTTAACTGAAGCTGCTTCTTTTATAGATCAAAATTGTGCCTTTATTACTGATACAGCCATTTAAAGGACATTTGCTTGTTTGTTTCTTAAGATTTGGAGTCAAGTGCCAAAACATCACCACCCCAATTAGACGTAGCCTCTGGTACAGATGGAAAACCTTGATTCCCTTCCCACACCTGTTTCCTGGGGGGGAGTCCCTTTTATCACAGGGCAAACTGTAGACTGGAACACTCTCCCCGCCAAACAGGCAGATCTCAAAAGATAAATGGAGAAAGTGATAGGGATAGAATAAGATAGTTACACAGCTAGAAATCCCACTAGGGGAAGATAGATAGAGAGAGACTTCAGGAGATCACCATAAGCTAGACACCAACCAGAAAATGCCCAGACCATCGGGCAGCTAAGCAACAATCAGAACATTTTGAAACTAAACAGACTTACTTAGGCCAATACCACAGAAAAACAGGTATAAGCCTACATTCGGCCTTGGGAGGTCTATAAGATAACAGACCCTGAGAAAAACTGCATTCTTGCATGTAGCCAAGACAGGTATACAGATGAAAGGGGAAAGAAACTAGGTGGAAGGGGACATTATACCGAAACCTGAGACAAATTACCATATTTTAGTATATGTTACCACCCTTTTGCTAATATGCATATGATTTAAATAGAGCCATGACAGTCCCGGTTAGACCATGTAGGGTCAAAGGAGGAACTAATGATGTAAGCCTTGACATCTACACAAAATGAGGAAGAAGGTGGTCTTCTCCCCTCCCATTTTTTCTTTGACTATAAAAATGTAGCCCTCTGGGGACTTCCCTGGTGGTCCAGTGGTTAAGACTCGTGCTCCCAATGCAGGGGGCCCGGGTTCGATCCCTGGTCAGGGAACTATAGATCCCGCATGTGTGCCACAACTAAAGATCCCGCATGCCGCAAAGAAGGTCCCGTACACGGCAACGAAGATCCCCTGCGCCTCAAGCAGTGCTGCCAAATAAATACATAAACATTAAAAAAAAAAAGTAGCCCTCTTTGTTCTTGGGGCTGTGCTCCCTTGCCGGCCTGCTTGTATCTCTCAAGCCTCCTATGCTAATAAACTCAGTCTTTGCCTGCCACTTTGCCTCACCCTGAACTCTTTCTGTGCTGAGACAAAAGAACCTGAGCTTCAGTAAGTCCTGACACCAGGTAAGCGGTTTCAATGAAAAGACAGTGGGTTCAAGTCCCCTCCTAGGTCAGGGATTGTGGTTCAAGTCCTAGTCCGAGGTGTCGCTGGGTTCGAGTCCCATCTGAGGAGGAGTGTGGTTTCAAAAGTGGCTGAGTTGAGCTGCGTCTGTCTAGTTCCTCCTCCTAAATTCACCCATAAGATAAGTTAGTGGAGGTGAGAGGCCAAGAGTGGAGAATCCATGCTCCCCATAAGGGTTTGCCCTATGGAAGCAGATCCCAGGCTCTTTGCTCAGGAAATGTTGTCCCTTCTGAAAGGAATGACTCCATTCTACCTGTGTGTGAAATGGAATGGCCCTCCAAAGTACAGACAGCACAAGCCCGTTTTTTCCATAATAAAAGAGCACTTTTACTAACTATATACCTTACATATATTAAGTATATATATGTTTATTCTCCATCAATAACACAAAGAAACTACATTTTCAGCAATATCCAGAAGGCATTTTACCTGCATGCTCTGGCTTCCTTTCCTTTCTCCCCATCTAATCATCAACATCCATAGACTCTGGAGGGGATGATGCGCCCACGAAGCCTAAAGGCCAAAGCCTAACAAGTCCTAAAATGGCCTTGGCCTTCAAGGTGACGCTTTAGTCAATCCATTTGGGAGAATCTGAGAGACCAGTATAATAATGTTTACAAAATGTAAATGTTCCTAAAATTGTTCAAAAAGCTGTGAACAAAACAAAATGTCAGATGATAGGAAAATGGGTAAATGGTGGTGAAAAAAGTGTGGTGAAATTGGGAGAAAATTGTGAAAGGTTAGACTGGGAAAGAAAAATGGGGTGGAAGAGACTTAGAAGTCTTCATTTGAAAGATCCACTCCACCGAGACAAGCTTGAGCCATTCAGGTGTTGCTCCCCCATATTGATTTTTGGCTGCCCCAGGACTATTTTTTGTTGCTCTAGTTGACTATACCGACAACAAAAATCGCCGCTGTCATTATTGATCCTTTTTATGAATCAGGTGCCGTGCTGAGCACTTTACATACGTTATCTCATTTAATCCATGTGAGATGGGTATCACTGAACTAAGCTTAATGAGTTTAAGTGACTTGTCCAGGGTCACACAGCTATCAAGTGGCAGAGTCAGAACTAGTTTCATGATTCTAGAACATACACTGTTAATCATATGCTGGGACCAGGTACCAGGGAAAAGTTTATTTCCCAGGAAACACTCTGAAAGGAGGTGTAAGAGTCACATGTTTGCAATTCTTCTGAAGTTCATGTACATGGTAGAGACTCTTAGTTGCCCCCTTTCCTCCCTTACCAAGGATTCCTCTACTTTAGCTGAACACTTTAGCTGAACACATGGCCACCCCAAATAAAATCTGTATTTCTCAGCCTGTTCTGCAAATAGATTTGGCCTATGACTAAGTTCTAGCCAACAGGATACAAGTGGGAGTAATATGTAAAACTTCTGGATTATGCCCTTAATAAAGGCTTGCGCTCTGCTTCCCATCTTGCCCTTTCTGCTTGCTGGAATGCAGAGTTGATAGTGGGGGCTGAAGCCACTACCTTGGACCATAAGATGGAAGCCCAGTGTTGATAACGTCAAGACAACAAACAGAAGCAGCCTTCATTGTGATAAATACCTGGCTGCCACAACAGCTGTGATGGTCAATCCAAACTTGAGAAAGGGACTTCTGTCTTATTTAAGCTAATATTATTTGAGGTCCTCCTGATTCAACAGCCAATCTGATACCCCAAATATAAGTCTTTCCAAACATCCCCCACACAAAGCTGGTGGGAATAGATAATGATGAGACAGGTAGTTAATGATGAGACAGGTAGTCCCAGTGATGGGCATCTGTCCCCTTCTGCCCTTGGGGCCAGGTATGAATTCATGAGGCAGATTCCCTCAGAATTTCCCAGGTAGAGCTAATCTTTTTCTGAAACACGAATAATTTCTAAATCAAGTGGTTAAATCCACGTGCATATGTGTTCTTGGCCCAACTCTTTTTTAGCTTGACTCTTTTTTTTTTCTTCCAGTTTTACTGAGATATAATTGATATACAACACTGTGTAAGTTTAAGGTGTACAGCATAATGATGTGACTTACATACATCATGAAATGATTATCACAATAAGTTTAGTGAGCATCCATTCTCTCACATAGATACAAAATTAAAGAAAAAGAAACAAATTTTCCCCTGTGTTGAGAACTCTAGGAATTTACTTTCTTAACAACTTTCATATATAATGTACAGCAGTGTGAATTATATTTATCATGCTGTACACTACATCCCTAGTCCTTATTTATCTTATAATGGGAAGTTTGTACCTTTTGACTGCCTTCATCCAATCACCCCAGTAACAAGAACTAGAATAAACCCCAGAGCTGATTCCTCCAAGAAAGAAAAGTAAAATTTTAGGTATATCACAGATATTGTTTCCCAACCAATATATTGCACCATACCAGTGATTTATAAAGATTCAAGTCATAAGTCACGATTTCTAGATGCTAGTTCTTATTCCCTACCTGTAGACTGTTTCTTGCACTCTTTTTCAACATAACTATAGTGTGAAAATCAGAATCATGCTGTAGGTTTGCTCTGAGGATGGCTATTTTCTTTACCTACCTTAATAACCAAGCAGTCATAGCTATAATTTGTTCTGAGATAAATGTATTCTTTATGACCCCACATCAATTGCTATTGTTGGGTGTGGCCTTCCCTGCATTCCTATTGGCACCTCTGCAACAGACATTATTCTAGATGTCCCATAGCACCTTTGGAAAGTCACAAGTGTAATTCAGGAAAAACACATGCTTGGAAATTCCTCTGAGGGACCTGGTGATTACCATGGAGGTAAGTGGAGAAACTCTTAGTACAATAGGGGCCTGCATCTTTGTCTTGAGGCCCACAGAGAAGGGAGAGTTTCTGAGTCTGTATCCACCACACAAATAGACTTGGCCTGAGAAGGCTTTCAACAGGCAGAGTGGAGGCCAGTGCAGTCCTTGATCCAGTTGTTCCAAGATACACTCACCCAGTGGGTCAGCTTTTCCATCCTTATCTGGAACTGTGAACACTCCCACAACTCGGTGGCCCTCTTTGCAGAGGTGGCTGTAGACTTCTTGTCCAAAGAGGCTCTGACCAATAAGTGCCACCTTCAGCTTGTTTTTGAAATAAACCTGCGAAACAATTCAACAGTGACAGGTATTAGTATGGATAGAAGACATATGGATAATAAACACTCTTTTTTCAATCATACAAGATGACTTGAGCATTACAAAAGGCTCAAAGATCTACACAGTAAAATAGTTATTGACATACACTGAACTCAGACTACATGCTATATAGATAGTAGTGAAAATAATTTCACATCTAAGTATTCCTCATTTTCCCTTTGCTCTAACTCCCTTGATTATTCATTATAATCATTGGGATTGCATATATTTTTACAAGGCATTTCAACTCCTTGATGAAATGAGGCCAGATGTTAACAAATAAGCATAAGTTTCATAGTTAAAAGGGGTGTAATTCTGAGCAAGATCTATTTCAATATGACAATGCTTTTATGCCCTGCAATTTTTTATGCCCACCTCCAAAAGAGGCCAAGAGCTAACATCTAGTATAACATAGGGGTCAAAAGCAGATCCTAGACTATCTAGGGTCAAACCTAGTGTCACCCACCCCTTATTAGTTGTGTGACCTTTAGCAAGTAACTAACTTCCATTTGCCTTTTTTTCCCCTCATCTGTAAAATTGGAATAACACCAACTCACACAATTCTGATCAAGGTAGATGACAATATGCATTAGGCTTAATGCAGTGTCTGACACAAAGCACTGTTTAAATAAAAGCTTTAATAATGTTTTAAAGGCTTTCCTATATACTAGACAATTCTGTGTTTTTTCACACGGTCCAGAATTCTAAAATCCTTGGTAAGTGGCATAAACTCATTTGGTCTCAAGACGTGGACTGAACTAATGAAATGTTCTTTATAGTCCTTGTAGGTTTCTTATAAGTTAATGCAGTCATTTGGCTTCAAACTTGACCTGAACTGATAATGTCACTTATAGTCTTTACTTATAGTATATTGTATTTTGCTGCAGAAAAGTCAATGTGCTTCATTACAGATACTATCCCAGACCCTGCTGTAAATTGTGTGTAAGGTCCTACGTACCATATTGACCTTCTCAAATGTGAATAATTCTGAACCCCACATTTGGCCCCGTAGATTTCAGATAAGGAATTGAGGCCTGCACATAATTTCATTTATTTTAATCCTCACAACTATCCTGTTTTCTTATCCCCCATTTTGTACCATTTTATGAATGAAGAAACCAAGACTTAGAAATATCAAGTATATCTCCAAGGTCATACTAGCAAAACAAGGGAGGGGTAGGATTTGAATCCAGGGCCATCTGACTCCAAAACCCGCAAATGTACTTAAAAATAAAATGAGCCACTACTGCCCATCTCTTCCATCTCCTTTTTTAGAACATTAACACTGATGCACAAAAATGCAGTGATTGTCAATAAATATAAACGCCACATAGATAAGAGTGGCACTAAAGGAGTTAAAGTTTTTAAGGACTGTCTTTAAGCAATTATGCCTTCTGTAAATTCTCCCAAGATGAAACCTTTTCACAAAGCTTAAGGTAACATGTTGACATGATGATTGTTAAGACGGTGATGAAGAGCCACCAGGTGAAGCAGGCTAGATGCAGGCTTGTGCATGTGGAGGTGATCAGAGGGTCACGACCTCCTATGAGCTTCCCGTCTTGGCAAAGAACCAACCCCAGTTCCCCAGAGTTCTTTCCATCTTTCATTCCTCCACGTTAGAATATATCTCCACAGGATTTGGATTTAAAATATTTTTCCTTCAATCTCAATGGGATTCATTAATATTCCAGAAAGTCATTCTAAATTAGTAAAGCCTCACTGTTAAAATCTGACTATGAGGAAACAATTTTCCCTTATTTCCCACTTTCTTAAGGGCATAGATGGCATCCCTTTTTAGGCATGAACTTAAAAGCGTACAGGTTCAGGGACCACCCCTGGTGGCACAGTGGTTAAGAATCCGCCTGCCAATGCAGGGGACATGGGTTCAAGCCCTGGTCTGGGAAGATCCCACATGCCCCAGAGCAACAAAGCTCATGCGCCACAACTACTGAGCCTGCGCTCTAGAGCCCACGAGCCACAACTACCAAAGCCCACGTACCTAGAGCCTGTGCTCCGCAACAAGAGAAGCCACCGCAATGAGAAGCCCGCGCACCACAATGAAGGGTAGCCCCCGCTCGCCGCAACTAGAAAAAGCCTGCGTGCAGCAACAAAGACCCAACGCAGCCAAAAAAAAAAAAAAAAAAGCGTATGGGTTCACATCTTCCCTGTGAGCTGATAATTAAACAATTAAGGTTTTGGTATAAAAATTCTTTTCCATGGCCAGCCAAAGTTTCTATCCCAAAAGAGCCTAGAGCTTCAACGTCTAATAGATTCTTGCAAACAAACAGATTAACTCTGTAAGAACAGCACAATTTGCCTGCAGATAATGCATGACTATTTCATTTCCTCTCATCAAAAATATCAAAATGTTCTGTAAGTATTCTATATTCAAATCCTATAATTAATGCTGTTGCTTGAAATAGAACTGACGTGTTGGCTATCTTACAAAATTTGGCTTTACCTCGTACCATTACCAACACCAAATATTTTAAGACTTCTAAAATTATTAGTCTTAAAACATACAAGAGCCAAGAGGATGAGGTGACTCAACTGTAATGTGCTCTCAGCTGTCATCTGGTTATTGGGAGTTCAATTCTAGAGTCGACACTGCCCCAGAAAGACAGTGTTTAAAGAAACCATGTCAGTATCTCTGGAAATTCTACATTCACTGAAACACTTTCTGAGCTTAGTGGTAAAACTGAAACCTTAAAGGTGAGTTTCTAGCAGTGAGAAAAATTTCAGAGTTTAAGATTTTAAGTATTTATAATCAGTTATTATAATTCCAAAAAGCTGGACTGGGATATTTCACCTTAGTCTTATTTCTCCAAGTATGATCTGAGGACTGACTGCCCGTGTTGGCAGAATCAGCTGGGAGGAAATGTTAAAAATGTGGTTTCCTGGGCCCCATCCCTGACCTACTGAGTCAGACCCTCAGGACGCTGGCACTAACTCAAAAGCATATGAGGAAGTTTGGATCCTGCCTCTGCACCTTATTAGCCCAGGAAGCTGCATTTGAACAAGCTCTCCATTGACTGACAGGCACACTAAAGTCTGCGAATCTCTGCGGTACAGGGTGTGTGTCCGCCCCCTACAAAAAAGATTTTGCCCTGGGGAGTTAGGGTCAGGAAAAAATGGTGGAAGTAATAGCAAACATTTTAACGAGACCCTGGTATGTGTCAGGTATTTAATATATGTTACCTCATTTTGATTGCCCAATGACTCCCAAGAGACAGACATTAATAAGCCATTTTACAGATGGCTTTACAGATGAAGAAATTAAAACAAAGAGAGGTTAAGATACAGCCTGGGGCTTCCCTGGTGGTGCAGTGGTTAAGAATCCGCCTGCCAGTGCAGGGCACACGGGTTCCATCCCTGGTCCGGGAGGATCCCACATGCCGCGGAGCAACTAAGCCCGTGCACCACAACTACTGAGCCCACGCGCCACAACTGCTGAAGCCTGCGCGCCTGGAGCCCATGCTCTGCAGCGGGAGGGGCCTCCGCAGTGAGGGGCCTGCGTGCCGTGGCAAGGAGTGACCCCTGCGAGGACCCAACGCAGCCAAAAATAAAATAAAATAAGTGAATAAAAAGAAAGAAAGAAAGACAATGCATGGTATTAAAAAAAAAATTAAAAAAAAAAAAGACACAGTCTGGAGTTAAATCACTACTTAGTGGCAGCTCTGAGATTCTAATCTAGTTATTACCCCAGTGCCATTGTTTTTCTATAACACCAGCTGTTCGATCTTGAGCTCAGCCTCATCAGTTAAAATCTGAATAATAATAGTACCTATCTCATAAGGTTGTTAGGAGGATTTAGTGGGATAAAGCATGTAATGTATTAGTGCAGTGCGTGGCAATAACAAAGGCTCAATAAATGTCAGCTAGTATCATTATTATACCACAAGTAATACCCAGGTAAATAAAAATGATGATAATGGATCTTTCCTACTTGGAGTGTACCATGAGGCAGGCACTGTATTGAGCCTTTTTCACCGATTAAAAAGAATGTATCAAATCCTTATCATGTCTTTAAGCCTTACCGTGATCCATTTTACAAATGAGAAAACATAGGGCTCGGGGAAGTTAAGTAACCTGTCCACGGACAGGGCTAATAAGGGGCAGAGGAAGGATTCAAACTCAGATCTATTTCACTTCAGCAGATGTGCTTCTATGGCTTTCCTATGTTGATCGTTCCCCCCCCCCCCCCCGCACCCTTCTTTTTTAAAAGGAAAATTTGGCGATAGTTTGACAGGTCAATTATGGGAAATAGTTCCATCAGACTTCCTAAGGGAATATCATGGTGGTCCTGACATGGGAAACAGCACCATTCATTAAAGGGTTAGGCTGATGACCAGAGAACATACTTTAAGGCACTCTCAGTGCCTTGTTATATTGGTGAGACAGAAGAAGGGGGCATAAAGTGACCCACAGCATTTCTAAATCCGGGTGATAAGTGCTGTTATCTTGGGGTTCTCTAGAGATAACCTTCTGCATTAGAAGAGCCTTTTGCAGGGAACAGAGCTTTTGTTTCTTAAACTATCAAATATTGCATTCCCAGGCTATCCACATCTTGGTGAAATTCTTCGGGAAGCAAGTTAATATGGACTCTGATTATGCTCCAACGATTTAAAGAAAAATACACACAGTCTTCTCTGGAAAACTTAAAGGCACAGGGCTAAGTCTGTGCTGATCCGAAGCCCTTTTGTGAAGCAGATGCTACCTTAATAGAACCAACTGAGCAGGATGTAAAATAAGGTCAAAGCTGTCCACATTAGCAATTGTGAGAACTGGCAGTTTTCCCAATGAGAACTGGAAAGGAGAAAGGACCTTCCCACAAAAGAATAAAACAAAATAAATTTTTCTGAGACACTGAGATGCCTAACTCTTAATGGACCATTCGGCACATGGTTCCCCAAATCGTGCCTGATGGTGCGCAAGATCTGTTCACCAAGCATGTTTTGAGCATTTGCCAAGCTCTGGGCACAGTGCATGGTGGGGCTGCAATCAGTGGCCTGGCAAAGAGGATTTTATTTGGCCCACAGAGCATCTGCAGAAGAACTGTGATAAGATTTTTAGGAGGTTTCACATTAGCAGGCTGAATTTCTGACTTCTCTTTAAAAATCAGGAGGTTTGTCAACCATGGTCGACATTCCCATGTGGGAACGGTCGGCTGGAGCTGAGCAGGGGCTGCCCCCTTTAACTCTGAACGTGGTCTTTCACTCCTTCCAGCCCAAATGCTACATTTGTCTTACCTGTTTGGCCTCAGGGCAGGGGGGGGGGTTGTTTGGGATCCCTAAGCTAAAGGCACAAGAGTAGTCCCTGCCCTAGTTTGGCTGAGTGCCTTTTCATATTTCATTGTCCACTTGTATTTCTCTTACGTTATTATCCTTTACCTAAAGGCAAGTTTAATCATTTGTCCCTCTAATCTATGGACTCCTTGAAAGCAGGGACTATTTACCTCTTGTTTATTGTTTTATCCTTTTTGGCTGTGAGACTCTAAAAAAATTATGTAATTTCTCTGGGTCTCAGTTTCCCGATTCGTAGAACGGGCATTATAATAGTACCCACTTCATTGAGATGTTATGAAGACTAAATGAGTATATGTAAAGCATTTATAACAGTGCCTGGTGCATACAAAGCCCTATATCCATGATACCTATTATTATTATTATTATTTCTTCAGGATTTAGATGAAGTGCTCAGTACATAATACACAATTTAATATGGTTTGAAGTTGAATCTGAAGGTCCTAAATCAAATCAAATTAGATGCCAAAGCAGAGGGTCAGGCAATAAGGAAACAAGTTAAGGACCTGGTTGCTAGAACTAGGGTATAAAGCCAGTACTTGCTTTCAAGAAGCAGGGAAAGGTCCAGCCTCTTGAATTGGATCATAAAGTAACCCTAAGTCCTGGAACCAGGCTATGAATCCAGAGCATCAGCCAGGCTTGTCCCAGACACTGGCAGAGGAAATAACAGCTAAGTAACAGAGTGCCAAATAAATATGAGGGCTAAATAGCTCCCACCATCGGGAGAAATTAAGAAGCAGTGAGCCAGGCAAGATACTGGGAGTGAACAATGATAACTAATTGACAAAGGGTCTTATTGCTATATATAGTTGCACTAGTTAATGAGATCCAGTCATATCATTAAGCTGAGATCATTAAATATTTCTAAGTCCATTTCTTTAAGACAGAGAATGGAAAAATTAATTATATCAGGAAGTGTTACGAACTTATTTCCTCCTTGGATTTTGTTAAGTTCTGAGAGATTTTTTTTTTCATTCCTCCTTCATTCTGCTTTAATACCAAACTCAAAAGCGCTGTGTGATTTAAAAAAATTTTTTTCATATGAAGGTACAATTTACATACAATGAACACACCATTTTCAATGTAAAATTCTCTGAGTTTGGACAAACACACAGTCATGTAACCACTGTTACAATCAAGATAAAGAACAGTTCCATCATCCTCCCAAATTCCCTCCCGTCCCTTTGCTGTCAATTCCTCCCCCTATCTCCAGCCCCTGATAACCACTGGCCTTTTTTTCCATCACTATAGGTTTACTCTTTCCAAAGTGTCAGACAAATGGACTCATATACATATGCAGCCCTTTGAGTCTGCCTTCTTACACTTAGCATACATATTTGAGTTTCATCCATGTTGTTGTATATATCAGTAGGCCATTCCTTTTTTTTTTTTTTCTGAGTTAAGATTCCACTATATGGATGGATATACCACAGTTTGCTTATCCTGCCACCAGCTGAAAGACATTTAAATTGGTGACTATGAATAATCCCTTTGTAAACATCCATAAATAGGTATTTGTGTGAACATAAGTTTTCATTTCTCTTGGGTAAATACCTATGAGGGCAACTGCTGGGTCATTTGAAGGGTTTATGTTTAATTTTATTAAAAAAAAGTCAGTTTTCCAAAGCAGCTGTACCATTTTACGCTCCCACCAGCCATGTCTGATTTTGAACAATTCTTATAGAACACGGTCCAAAGGATGAATCTCCATTTTCTATGGAGTAAAATATCCCAAATTCTTCACTTATTACTCCATGTCTTCCTTTGACCATTGAAGAACCTGCCTTCTTCCCAGCCATATGGCACTGCTCTCCCAAATGTATTCCTAGAGATAGACTCAGGCCCCTGACCCCTGACCATACCTGGTGCTTCCCCACAAGGGTGTTTTTGTTTATGCCATTTGCCACCTGGGATGTTCATCTTTTATTACTGAAATCTTATGTAACCCCACTATTGGCATTTTTTCATCCTTCAGGAACCCCTTCTGCTCTCCAAAAAAAGACAATTAAATGAAAGGTGTTGACAGAGGAGGCCAATAAAACAGTCATGCACAAGCCCCTTTTTCTCTGTGCCATCCAACCCAGATTCCCGTGTGCCACGTGGCAGGAGAAAGCTAAGGAGGAGTCGAGAGCTCTGCATAGGACAGCAAGCAAAATATCTGCCAGAGCAAGTTTCTTTTTGCTTATTTAAAAAAAGGTGAATACTCCCAAAATAACTAGAACTGACTGCATGGGATAAAGTGAATTCTCATTACTTGTGGCTGTCTGGGGGACAAAACCTTTTCCATTTATGCAACTTTGGGCCAGTTCTTGATGCTACTCAAGACTTCTCTCTGCTCCAAGTTTTTTACATCTGGATATGTACACATGCGCATATGACTTTGGCAGAGAAGAGGAATCAAAAAGCAAATTCTTTTATAACACAGCAAACATGCACTTCCTATAAAAGAGATGATGTACATGGGGTGGACTTTTTCTTCCCTAAACAGCTTGGAGTCTGCCTAGATGCAGGGAGGCATCTCTCCCCAGGTCCCTGAAGTGCTGAAGGCAGCGCCCCATGCAACGTGTCCTCCTTCATTCCATTTCTGGAGAGGCTGATGCAATTCCAAGGCGCGGGGCTGGGCCAGGGCTAGGTTTTTGCACCATAGTTTACTAATGTTCCAGGGTGGCTGCTTCTGCAGCGCCTGGTGATCCTAGAAATCTTGCCGCCTGCAGCTCAGGAATAATGAGCTTGCGGTCAACGGCTCGGAGTGCCATTCTCTGAATGGGCCCTGCATGCCAGTCGGGAGCGCTCACACCTCTCAGGCCGCGGAGGAGGACCCGGTTGACTTGATACCATTCTCCTCCAGGAGGTGGTCTCGGTCCTGTACCTCGGCTCCATCTCGTAACCAGGCGGAGATCTCACAATTGAAATGAAAACGGAAAGGGAACCGACTCTGTCCCTCTTGCCGAGTGACTGTTTCCACCCTGTCAATCCCAGCCAGACATCCTCAGCCCCGTCCCGGTAGAAGACAATGGCTCGCTCGACAAGCCCCATTCAGGACCCTCCCCGGACCCTTCTCTTCACTCTCCCGGTTTTAAAAACGTCGTCCTGGCCTTTAGCAAAGTAAACACAGCTGCCGTCCCTCAGCCCCGCCGCCCGGCCCGCCCTCTCCGGATCTGGAAAGCAGCCCCCGGGTGAGAGCCGGGACGCTCGCCGGGGCCGGACTCACCTGGCCGGTGGAGAAGCGCCGGAGCGCCCGGTTGCCCTGCCACAACATGCTGGAAAGGAGCGCTCGTGCGGGCGGCGCGGGAGGCAAGCGGGAGGCAGGCGGGGGCGGCTCAGCCTAGGCGCGGCCTGCAGCCTCGGAGTCCCGGGCGAGTCCCGGGACCCAGCTCGCGGCCCCGCCCCCTCATCTGTCAGGGCTCCCGCGGCCAATCGCGAGCGACTGGGCGGGGCGTGCTCCAGTCTCCCGGAGCCGCGCTGGTGCCCAGCCCGAGCGACAGCTTCTGGCGGCTGCCTCGGTGCAGTCTCACTAGCTGTGGGATCTTCTCCCAGTTACTCACACCCTCTGACGTACATAAGGATCTGCCTTAAAGGTCAGTCTGACACCCCAGGTCATGTCCTTAACATAGTCCTGAGAAGACAGCAGGCAAGTGCGTGGAGCCACGAAAGATAAACGAGTGAGGGCACCTTCGCGACGTAAGGATCCTGATTCCTATCTCGTAGTCTGATAAGAAGATTTAATGAGAGATTGTGTATAAAGCACCTGGCAAAGGGCTTGGCACAGAGTTGGTCCCGATAGATGATAGACAAATAGATGGGTAGATGGATGATAGACACCCGACAGCCTTTTCCCTCACCTCTCTGAAGAAACGCTCAAGACATGCTTTAGCTGAGCACTTGTCTCAAACAGAACTCCTTAGCCTGGCATTCAAGGCCGTCTGTAGTTTGGCACTTACTCTTATTTCTCGCTGCTCTTTTGCACATGTAATTCAGTGTGACCATAGTACTTGCCTATTCCTTCCTGGACAACGTTTCCCAGGAAAGCTTGCCACCTGTCACTTGTCACCATCTAGGCATGACCAAATTCCTTCTCTTCTTAAAGGCATAGCTCAAATGCTGCCTCCTACAGGTATTTTTCCTGATTCTTTCCTCCCTAAGCTCCTTACTTCCTCAAAGTAATCTTTCACTCCTCTGAACTGGGAAGGATTTTTGTCTCTGCAGCTCTTATGAAGCCTCAGTCTGTTACTACTATTTATGTGGCAGTCATCTTCTCTACTGGAAGCTCTTTGCAGGCTGACTCCATGCCTTATTTATCAAGATTTACAGTATTTAGCACTAAACAGAGCTTAGAAAACACTTGTTGAGAGGGTAAGAAGGAAAGAAAAAGGACCACTCTTTAAAAATTTTTTTTAAATTGAAGTATAGTTGATTTACAATGTTGTGTTAATTTCTTCTGTGCAGCAAAGTGACTCAGTTATACTCAGTTACATATATATATATATATATTCATTCTAGAAAAAGAACCATTCTTAAAGCCTGGAGAATTGCAGCAAACATCCAGGGTTTTGCTTTAGGAACTGCCCCTTGACAATTCACCCCATTTCTCTGACTGCATTTTTGTGACTTCTTGCTTCTCTTAAACTTCCAAATATTGATATTCATTTTATTTGTTCTAAACCAGGGAGGGTGGGCAAGGAGTGTGGTTTTTCCTGAGTGAAGATTCCATAGTTATATACTCCAACTCCCAACTTAAAAAAATGAGCTTATGTTTGCCCAAATATAAGAAAATATGCATGATGTCTAAGATTTTCTTCTTTAAGAACCAAAAATGTAGTCCTCTTGATAATTGGAGGTTAGGCCAGATACAACTAGAGAGTTTGACAAACAAAAATTTGCCTGCCAACCTAGACTTCTCTTGCCAGCAAAATGGAGATGAAATAAAGTAAACTTCAGAAACAAAAACTTGAGAGACTTTGTCATCAGCAGACATACAATAAAGGGAATATTAAAGTATCCTTCAAGCAGGAGGAAAATTACCTACTTGGAAGCCCGGAAATGCAGGAAGGAATAAAGACCAACAAAAAAGGCAAATATGTGAGTGAATTTAAGTAAACATTGACCATATAAACAATAATAATAATAAAATCTTGTAGATATATATATATATCCACAAGATATATATATATATTTACATGAAAATATACAAACAACAATAAAAAATTGTCGGATAGGGACTTCCCTGGTGGCCTAGTGGCTAAGGCTCAGCGCTCCCAATGCAGGGGACCCAAGTTCAATCCCTGGTCAGGGAACTAGATCCCACAGGCTGCAACTAAGAGTTCATGTGCCACAAGTAAAGATCCCGCACGCTGCAACAAAGATACCGGCGCAACCAAATAAATAAATAAATAAATAAATATTTTAAAAAAGTGTTGGATAAGTTGGGAGGGCTGGGAGGAATGGAATATTCTTTAGGCAGAAATATAATAACCCTAGATGGAAGCTCAGAAATGAAGATAGGAAGAGCTTTAGAGAGGGTAAATACAAGGACAAATTTTAATTAATATTGTCTAAAATGATTCTAATAATGTTCTGTGGAGTTCAAAAATATGTATAATTAAAATACATGACAACAATAGCATATGATTTTCAGGGAGAAAAGGTTAAGTTAAAGGTTCTAAGCTTGCAGCATTGTCTTGGAAATAATAAAAGTACTAATTTATGCTAGACTTAATAAGTTAAGGATGTATATTCTAATCTCTAGTACAACCACTAAAATGATAGTAACACAATGTATAACTACCAAGTTAATAGAATGTAAAATTATTAAGACAATAAAATGATAAAAAAATCAATCCAAAAGAAGGCAAGAAAGGAGAGAAAAAGGAACATGGAAGAGGCGTGAAAAATAGAAGGAAATTAGTAAGATGTTAGATTTAAGCCAGTAATTGCGGTAAATGAAAATGGACTAAATGTTTTAACGAAAAGACAAAGATCATCAGGTTGGTTAAAAAATAAAACTCTGATGAGAGAGACTCATAAAATATAAAGATTCCGAAAGCACTCATAAAATATAAAGATTCCAATTTTTTAAAAAAACACTCAAACACTAGCCAAAAGAAAATGTTAATCTGACAGGAAGATAAAAATTCTAAGTTTGTATACACTTAATAACACAGCCTCAAATTTTATAAAGCAAAAATTACAGAACTTCAAGGAAAAATAGACAAACCTGTAATCATACTTGAAGACTTTTTAAATATTGTAATAATTTTTTATTGAACTATAGTTGATTTACAATGTTATGTTAATTTCTGCTGTATAGCAAAGTGATTCAGTTTTATATATATATATTCTTTCTAAAATTTTCTTTTCCATTATGGTTTATCACAGAATATTGAATATAGTTTCCTGTGCTATACAGTAGGACCTTGTTGTTTATCCATTCTCTATGTAATAGTTTGGATCTGCTAACCCCAAACTCCCACTCCGTCCCTCTCCCACCTCCCCCCACCCCCATGGCAACCACAAGTCTGTTCTCTATGTCTGTGAGTCTGTTTCTGTTTCATAAAAGTTCATTTGTGTCATATTTTAGATTCCACATATAAGTGGTATCATATGGTATTTGTCTTTCTCTTTCTGACTTACTTCATACTTGAAGATTTTTAACATACTTCTCTTAATAACTGATAGAAGCAGGCAAAATATTAGCAATGATACAGAATGTTTAAATGAGATGATTAATGCATTTGGCCTAATTAAAACATTTAGAAGCACCCAACTACCAAATACACATTCTTTTTATTTATTTAACTTTTATTTGCATTTATTTTTTGGGGCATTTATTCTCGGGCCATAAGTTTTTGTTTCTTCTGGGATATCTTTTTCTTCTGTGCAACCTCCTCTTCTGGTTTAGGAACAATCTCTTCTTTTTCGGTAAGGATCATCTCAATGTGGCAGGGAGAGCTCAAGCATGGGTTGATCCAACCATGAGCTCTGTTAAGTCCTGTGCCGCATCTTGGGGGCTTTGTTCACCTGAATGTGCTCAATGACCAGAGAATCTACCTCTAAGCCCTTAAGTTCAGCATCACTCTCTGCATTTTTGAGCATGTGCAGTAAAAATTCAGCACTTTTTTTGGGCCACCGACCTGAGTCCAGCTCCACTGTTTGGCCTGGGCACACCTACCAACTCCACCATTGTAACGACGGAATGGCACACATTGCTTCTTTAAAGTGACATCCTTCAGATACTGGTGGCTTTTCAGATATGCATACCCTTACTGGCCTGGGCAGTTTCACAAGTGTTCTGAAAGTGAACATGAAGATTTGAATCTCTTGACTTGCATGAGTTTGTGGAGTTTTCTGGGTCAAGTGAATAGCAAACCATTTTTTAGAGGTCACCGCGAGACACTGGACCTCAGTCGGCACCGACCACAGCCTGCCTGTACCCCTGCCAGCCCCATTCCCAACCATCGAGCCCCTCTGTGGCCCGCAGAGGCCTGAGAGCACGGGGCGCCAAGCCAGGGACTCAGACACATCCCCCCGCCAGAACTCTGCTCCGGAGGGTCTCGAAATCAGCACCGCCAAGGCCAGGATGGCAGCAATAACCAGAGGATTCACCACTCGAGAGAGATGCCTCACATTCTTTTTTAATACATACAAAGCATTTTCAAAAATTCACCATATGCTAGCCTATAAAGAATGTAAATCATAGAGTTTGACTCTGGCTATAGTGGAATGGAGCTAGAAATCAATAACAAGAAGATAATTTCTGTAATCGCCACTTCTTTGGAAATTATGAAATACACTTCTAAATAATGATAGGGGAAGTCACTGGAAGAGATGGCATGTTCTTTGCTTTTCCCAGTGTCAGGTGTATGAGGGAGCCCTGTATCTGCAGACATTCCCAAGACATCTTTGCCGAGATGAAGGAAATGAGAGAAAAAGTGCCTAGTCTAGAGAAAAATGAAGAAGCAAAGTTGAAAGCGAGCTATCCTCATCTGAGATGAAAGTCCGGGGGCAGAGCTCTTGAGGAAATAGTTGCAAAAAAGCCTTTTAAAAAATTCTGAGAATTACAACATGGATAAAGCAAAAATGAAGATCAAGCAATTTCTTTTATTATTATTATTATTATCAAGGTATAGTTGATATACAATATTATATGTTTCAGGTGTACAACAAAGTGATTCACAATTTTTAAAGGTTACACTCCATTTATAGTTATTATAAAATACTGGCTACATTCCCTGTGTCGTACAATATATGCTTGTAGTTTATTTTGTACACAGTAGTTTGTACCTCTTAATCCCCTGCCTCTATCTTGCCCCTCCCCGCTGAAGATCAAGCAACTTCTACTGCAGCCTCAGATGAGACATATGTGTCTAGGGACCATGTCTCCTACTCGACGGGACCTTCCAAACAGAGACCATTGCTGTGGCTAGTGAACTGTCTGGCTGAGTAAAAGAACTGAATTGGGAATCTTCTCATTTTTATTATTTCTTCTTAATATATTACTTCTCAGCTATTTGTTTCCTTTCATACACTATGTCATTGGGACAGCTTTGTAGGTAGCAGTGAGATGTGCTGTTTCTTGAAGGGGTATAATCTTAAAATTTGAATGTGTATAATTTTTGGATTAAACAATGCACCAATGAAAAAGACACATCAGAGCAGTATAAAGTAATTTTCTGAAAACAACTGTATATATTTCATATTTTTCTAGTGTAGAACTAGTTCTAACAAGTAATAAGCAAATTTTATGATTTTAATGTTTTGGGTTTCCTCACTTAATTTTAAACTTTTAATATTTTTCTTATTTCATATAATCTCTATTGTTACCTTCCTCTGTCTTTTTCTTTTTGGATTTTGTAAAACAGAAGTTTAAGACCACAAATTAGAAGACATCGCATATTTCAGGCAGATATGAAAGACTTGTGTCCCTGTAGTTGAACTTGATTTGCCTTAAACTTGTTTCATTTTTAAAAATAGAATTTTTTCTGGGCAATATTTGCCTATTCTGGTGTAACCTTGTGTGACCCTAATGCTTACGTAAGAGAGCCCATGGTACCTAGTGTTTTTCACTTCTGTAGTGTTAGAATATCTTTTTGTTTTTGTTGAAGATGTGAACGAAGTATGTACATGCATAGACTGTTGAAGTCACTTTTGTGCCATTTTTGTAAATACAGTAACTTGTACAACTTTTTGCAAATGTCTGAATTGATTTCACACATAAGGTGATAGATGATGTGTGAAGTGGAAACCCAAGAATTCCCACAAAAAACTCTGTGTGTAGAGCTGTGTGTAGTAAAAGTGATTTATAGTCTTGAGCTTCTAGAATATCACACTGAAATCTTTACTCAGTCTGCCATGGATAAGTGTTTACTTTTGTGACTGATATCTGTGACATTCAGAGGCCTTGTTCAAATATGATATGTTGCTCAGGGATCTATTTTGTCCTAGATAGAACATTCATTCAGAATTTTATGAAACTGCAAGTCATATAATTTATAAACTTTTTTAAAATATAAATTTATTTATTTGTTTCTATTTTTGGCTGAGTTGGGTCTTCGTTGCTGTGTGCGAGCTTTCTCTAGTTGCAGCGAGCCGGGGCTACTCTTCGTTGCGGTGCGCGGTCTTCTCATTGTCATGGCTTCTCGTGTTGCAGGACACAGGCTCTAGGCACGTGGGTTTCAGCAGTTGTGGCACACGGGCTCTAGAGCGCAGGCTCAGTAGTTTTGGTGCACGGGCTTAGTTGCTCCGCAGCATGTGGGATCTTCCTGGACCAGGGATCAAACCCGTGTCCCCTGCATTGGCAGGCGGATTCTTAACCACTGCACCACCAGGGAAGCCCTAATTTATAAACATTTTTAAACATAGAAAAATTTTACTTTCATAGTCAACTTCAGGATTTTAGAATAAAATTCTAGGAGTTTTCATACTCTTCTTTTGTTTGGTTGCTTTTTTGACTCAAACTGATGTGCAGCCATTTTTGCTATTTGGAAACATAGCTGTGTGTATTTATTTATTTTGAATTTGTTCTGCTGAATACTCTATGTTATTCATTTTTAGAATGGTATTTTCTTTATAAATTCTCATTTTAATTTAATTACACTCTTGAACCTGTATTATTATTAATGTTTGATTATTGTTTGAGTGAAAATAAGTTCATGATAAAACAAATACTTGAGAGTGCTGGCCGAGGAATCTACAACAGAAAGAAATGGAGTAGAGGCCAAAAGGCAGAGCAACCAGCAGATTTCAGCAATCTCATGGTGGTACAGAGAACAAATGGAGTTTGAGCAGCCAGGACTTGAGCCAAGGTCTTGGCAATAAGGGAGATACAGAGGTGAACTTAGCTCCTGACACTCACTTGATTTCTGCTTATTTTTTTTTGGCTGCGTTGGGTCTTCATTGCTGAGTGCAGGCTTTCTCTAGTTGCAGCGAGCGGAGGCTACTCTTCGTTGTGGTGCATGGACTTCTCATTGCAGTGGCTTCTCTTCTTGCATAGCATGGGCTCTAGGCGCATGGGCTTCAGTAGTTGCAGCACGCAGGCTCAGTAGTTGTGGCATGCGGGCCCTAGAGTGCGTGGGCTTCAGTAGTTGTGGTGTGTGGACTCAGCAGTTGTGGCACGCAGGCTCAGTAGTTGTGGCACGCAGGCCCTAGAGCATACGGGATCAGCAGTTGCAGTGTGCAGGCTCTAGGGCACATGGGCTTCAGTAGTTGTGGCGCGTGGGTGCAGTAGTTGTGGTTTGCGGGCTCTAGAGCGCAGGCTCAGTAGTTGTGGTGCACGGGCTTAGTTGCTCTGCGGCATATGGGATCTTCTCGAACCAGGGATCGAACCTGTGTCCCCTGCATTGGCAGGTGGATTCTTAACCACTGTGCCACCAGGGGAGTCCCCTGACACTTGATTTCAGTTTGAGGTATGTGCTGATTCTTAAGCTACATGGATTAGAAGCTATAGAAACAAGTAGAAAATGGCTAAAAAGCAAAGCAGAGTTTCCAGTAGCCAGAAGTTGGAGCTGAACATCTGCCAGAAGGAGGTAATCCAGGAAACATCTCATCCCTCTCAACTGATACTCTTGGAAGGCATCCACCGAGTGCAATCTAGAGGTAGAGCAACTGCTGTAAGACTGCAGCCCAGCCTCACATAAGCTCAGCCCTCACTGTAATGAACTGATCTGCCCTACTTAGTTGCCTGCCAAAAAATAAGGTCAATTTTTTCTGTAGAAAGATAAGATCATCTAGAACCTCTGTAATTGTTTATTTTCCTGCATTCAATCAAAAGCCTTCAGGGACAGCAAGTAAAATGGCCCAAAGAAATAAACTGTATCATATGAGAACTGCTAGGGTAGAAATCACCACCACCGCTTTCATATTCCCACCAGTAATCTCTGTGCAATAAATAAATAATATATTGTTCCATCATGTCTGCCCCCACCAATTTGTGTCGAATTTAAGGACAAGTGTTCAATAAATCATTTTTGAGCACCTACCATGTTCTAGGCTCTGTGGTAGATGGTGGGCGTGGAGAGATGACGAGACAGAGGATTCGCTTCCCTCGTGCTGCTTATGGTCCAGCAGGGAATGGCAAATAAGCGAAGTGTGATCAGTGCTATAAAAGATGAAACAGAGTTTTATGGAAACACAAAGCAGGAGGACCTAACTCAGGGCTAGCCAGTGTGCTGATCAACCTTGCACCCCAGTACTCAGCATAGTTCGTGACACATGGAATGCATGTTTACGGAACACAGAAATAAATGAATCTAGTGACTGGATAGAGGCTGAGGAACAGAGAAAGGAGTGACCAGCTCAGCTTCACATCATAAGGGAGGACTTCACGAAAGATTTACCACCCTGCCCACTCTGACGCCCCCACTCTAAAAGGTAAGTTTTGAAGGGGAAGAGTTTACCAAAAGATAAAGGTGGAAACAGCATCAGAGGTACAAGAAACAGCAAGTAAAAGTTATGAAGGAGAGAAAGAGCACGGTAAGATCAGAAAATGCTTTCTTGATGGTAACTGGGATAACCACTTTTAAACCTTTAATTAGAAGCAAAATACATTTTTTAAAGGAAGTATCATGAAAAAGCCCAATACATTAAGAAATAAAAGGCAGGGGCAAGGGGATCCTTGGAGTGAAGGAGAGCCCTTAATCCCCTGCTGTGACCTCCAAGGCACTTCCAGGAAGAGACTTTGTTAATCTCATTTTGTAAGCCACTGGTCTACAAAGAGTATTCACTGGAGTCAGGGGGAGAGGTGGTGTGGGGTCTCATAGGGCCTGTATACCATGCTAAGTAGGTGGCGGAAAGCATTGAATCTTTTTCTTCCGCTCATTACTAAATATTGTAAAATGCCAAAATGTATAAGAACAAAAACATCAAATCATCAATCCCACAGTTCAAGGATAACTACTCAACATCTGGGTCTTTTTCCTCACTGAAGCATAGTTAAGCAATGCAGGGAGGAAATTCCATTGCATTTTAGGAAAATGCTTTTCTTAACAGTATGGAAGGTGGTAAGTGACACGGGGGGGCCGTTTAGGAGAAACTGTAATAGGCCAAACAAGTCATCCCCATTACAGTGGGAAGGACAAAAGGGATCAATTTGAAAGACATTGTTAAAGTCAACTGAACCCTGTGACTGACGGATGGAGGGAGAATGAGAAATAGAAGAGCATCTCCACAGTGGGCTTCTGTGGGAAATGAAACCATTTACTAAGACATGGATTGCACACAGGATGAGAAGCAGGTTTTGGAGTGGAAGCTCATGAGTTCACTTGTAGACGAATTGAATTGGATAAGATGCCTGTGGGAAGTTCCTGTGGAGATATCTAGCTGACTACAGAAAAATCATGAGGGATACACCTAACACCATTGTGAATCTCAAACTTTAGTGATAGAGAAATCTTTCCCTCACACTCCTGAGGTTCTCCAAACCATATTCCTGCCAAGAGAATTTCTTGTTTAAATCATCACCCTTCAAACTGATCACCTTTCAAATTTCACCCCCCCCCCCCAGTTTTTTCTCTCTTTTGATAATCTTCATTTTGATTAGAGAAAACAGTTCATTGCACAATTCCTTTGGGAACCTGTAATAAATTATTAAAATCTTAGAAGCTCTTTCATCCTGGAGCCTAAACATAAGAAGCATCTAAATAATGAAATTGTTCTAAAAGGAATTTTGAAATGGTGATCTTTTTAGAAAAAAAAATCATCCTACTGTAATAATCAAATAATTATTTGCTCTAGTACCTGGCAAATAGTGACAGTGTGATCTGCTTGACTGCAAATGACCAAATGGTTGTTTAATGTAATGACCATGTAATACTTTTGCCTCCCACCATCTAAGCCCACATCTTGGGATAACAGTACTCTGGTTTTCATCTGAGGATCTGTTTCTCCTCCTGTCTTAGGCCATGTGGTTTCTATGAAGTTACCTCTCCCCATAAACCCCCTTGGAGCCAGGGGTGGAGCACATGATCTACACTAAGCCAATCAGGGCATCCCTCTCACCCTCTTAATTACAATGATTGGTTCAAAAATGTGCAAAGTATCCTAGTAAGGCTAATCAAGGCCTACAAGACTTAATTCTGGGACTTCTCTTTGAGCTATCAGTTAAGCATGCTCTTTATCTCTCCTTTGCTAGATGTGACATTGTGTTGATATGAGCCTGAAGTTGCCAAGGGCTAGCATATGCAACCTAAAGAATGTAGCAAAAACTGCAAGAGATGGAAGAGAAACAGTGAAAAGTCAAGACCTGACATCATTTGAATCCTAGAACCAGATGCACAAGAAGGCCAGTCCCAGCACTACGTTTTAAAATTAACATACAGTAAAATTGACTTCATTTTTGGTATACAGTTCTATAAGTTTTAGCATATGTATAGATTTTGTATAAGGAACACCACAATCAGGATACAGAATAGTTCCATTCCCCTAACACCACACCCCCAAATTCTTGCCCTATCCCTTTGTAGTCATGTCTACCACCACCCCTGAACCCTGATAACCACTGACATGTTCTCTATCCCTGTTGTTTTATCTTTTCAAGAATGTCAAATAAATGGACTCATGTAGTATGTAAGTTATTAGACTGGTTTTCTTCATTCAGCATACTGCCCTTGAGATTCATGCTAATATTTAGAAATTTTCCATTGTGGTCAGAGAATATACCTGTAACATTTCAATCCATTTAAATGTACTGAGACTTGTTTTATGGCCTAGCATGTGGCCTGTCTTGCTGGGTATTCCTTGTATACTTGAAAAAAATGTCTCTTTTGCTGTTTTGGGGTGAAATGTTTTATAAATATCAATTAAGACAAGCTGGTTGAGAGTATTGTTCAGTTCTATATCCTGTCTACTTGTTATATCAAATACTGAGAGAGACATGTTAAAATTTCCAACTATAATTATTTTATCTATTTCTTCTTTCTAATTCTGTCAGATTTTAGTCAGTTAAAACTTACCACTTGTTGTAAAAAAAAAAAGTAAATTCACTGACATTCTGGATTCTGTTACATTCTTAAGAAAATTATTGTGGCTTTAATTTAGAAAGAAGTAAATTTGCCTGGACTCAAACCCTGTAGAGTGTAGTAGCTTATGTTTCTGCTTAGTTCTCCATTTAAACAAAGATTTGGCCAATGTTTTTGCTCAGATTATGGGGTTCACCCTCTTCGCTGCTCCCCTAATGATCAGTTTTTCCCTTCTAAATGTCAAGTTACTCTCTCTGCTATCTTAAACCCACAGGGCTTCAGCTTTTGCTGCCTGAGGTGCACATCTGTTGGGGAATATATGTTGTCAGAGGGCAGCAAACACACCTCTCACCCAGTGCTACTGTTTTCCAAGGACTCCTGACTGCTATTGCAATATTTCAGCAGGCCTGGGCATGTAGTTGAATGCAGCCAGGGATTTTGGCAGAGTTGTTACTCAGATTTTGGATCTTTTCCCTTCTGTGGGTCCTTTGTTTCAGGACTCCCTTCCAAGTTTGCAGGTTCTCTTCTAACAACCCTGAACTTAGTTTGCTACCACCTTGAGCCAATAAGACTTCAGTGTTGGGACTTCCCTGGTGACGCAGTGGTTAAGAATCCTCCTGCCAATGCAGGGGACACGGGTTCGATCCCTGGTCCGGGAAGATCCCATATGCTGTGGAGCAGCTAAGCCCATGCACCACAACTGCCGAGCCTGCGCTCTAGAGCCCGTGAGCCACAACTACTGAGCCCGCATGCCGTAACTACTGAAGCCTGCGTGCCTAGAGCCAATGCTCCATAATAAGAGAAGTCACCGCAATGAGAAGCCCGCGCACCAAAAGGAAGAGTAGCCCCTGCTCGCTGCAACTAGAGAAAGCCCGCACGCAGCAACGAAGACCCAACGCAGCCAAAAATAAATAAATAAACATATATACATATTAAAAAAAAGACTGCAGTGTTTCACTCCTGTATTTGAAGGGGTGAGGGACACTGTCAGGTAAAAAGCCACAGATTCATAATTATCACCAGTTGCTGAGTAAATTCTGTGGTTTCTGCCTAAATTCATTGTCTTTCAGATCTTTAAAAAGTTATCTTTATTATATTTTGTCTACTTTTGTTATTAGCTGCACGTGGGTTCACGTGACTGCTTTAGGCTGCCACCAGTGCCTCTTGAGGACATAGAAGTATCTTTGTGGATTACTTTAATATGTTGATTACAAGATTTTTCTAAGGTAGTTATTTTTTTAATTAGGTTATTTCAACCCACTTTGTAAACTAAAACTTATGTAGAAAAACATATATATGTATGTGTGTATATGTATATTGTTCGTTTTGCTCTTTTGGACTTAAAACAAGGGTTGGCAAACTTTTTCTTAAAGGGCCAGATAGATATTTTAGGCTTGTGGGCGTTATGGTCACTGTTGCAACCACTCAACCCTGCCATTGTATTGTGAAGCAGCCATAGACAAAAATGCAAATAAGTGGGCATGACTGTGCTCCAAAAAAACTTCATTTACAAAAGCAGATAGTGGATCTGCTGACTGTACTTTGCCAATCCCTAACTAAAATTATCTTAATAATATATCTTATCAGACAACTGGGTTCTTTGGAAGATTTTAGTCACTATGGTATATCAAACAGAGAAGGTCCTGATTAAATACTGGTGGAAGAAATGACTAATTTAAAAAGCCACTTTTAAGTGATTTTTTTTTTTTTTACACTTACACATTCTTTAACCAACAGTGCCACCTCCTAAGAGGAAATAATTTTCCTGTAAAATGAACATTATAGAGCAATTGAAAAAATAATTATTGGTTTATTCTTTCAACAAATATATATAAATATATATAGTATACCAAGCACTATACTTGGCATTGAACTGTATCAAAGAGACATGGATGTTTATAGAGTTTATAATCTAGTGGGAGAGAAAAGCAATGATTAAGCAACTAGCCCCCAAATAAATGATCCAAAGTTTTGACGAGAGCTACAAAGGAAAGAAGTATACAGTGAATTTCATATAATAGAAGTACCTATTTGGGCTTGTGTAGTCAGGGATGTCCTCACTAAGGAAGTGATATTTAATCTGAGATATCAAGATAACTGGAAGATATCCAGTGGGGGGTAGAACTTTCCAGGCAAAAAGAGGGCACAGTATGTGTACAGGCCTTCATGTGAAAAAGAGCTCAGTTTGTTGGAGGAACTAAAAGACCAATGTGGCTGGATCATAATGAGTGAAAAAGAGCCTGAAGAGGATGCTGGCGAGGTAGACCGGTTTTTCCTATAGATGCTGTATTTTATTGTAGGCACAATTGGAAGCCACTGATAGTTTTTTAAACAAAGGAGTAGAATACTCTGATTATATTTTAAAAATCAAGCTCTGACTACTAAGTCAAGAATTAGCTAGAGGGGGAAAAGAATGGAAACAGGGAAGTAAGCAACTTTATTAAAAACAAAAATAGAAAAGCCTTCATGGCTTCTGGCTATGACTGCCTAGCTTATATCAGAACAACCCTCTTGCTGAGAACAACTAGAAGAGCTGGTAAAATATACTTTAAAATCTTTCTGGGGGGAGAATTTTTAATTGTGGTAAAAAGCACATAACATAAAATTTACGTTCTTAAGTATACAGTTTAGCAGTGTTAACTATATTCGCATTGCTGTGTAACAGATCTCTAGAATTTTTTCATCTCGCAAAGCTGAAACTCTATACTCCATAGCACAGCTCCCCATTTTCTCCTTCCCTCAGCCCCTGGCAACCACCATTCTACTTCCTTTTCCATGATTTTGACTACTCTAGATATCTCATATAGGTAGAATCATATAGTATTTGTCCTTCTGTTACTGGCTTATTTCACTCAGCATAATGTCCTCAAGGCTCATCCACTGTGGTAGCATGTGGCAAAATTTCCCTCTTTTTATTTTTATTTATTTATTTATTTTGGACTGTGTTGGGTCTTTGTTGTCGCGCACAGGCTTTCTCTAGTTGCGGAGAGCAGGGGCTACTCTTCGTTGCGGTGTGGGGGCTACTCTTCGTTGCGGTGTGCGGGCTTCTCATTGTGGTGGCTTCTCTTGTTGCGGAGCATGGGCTCTAGGTGCGCAGGCTTCAGTAGTTGTGGCGTGCGGGCTCAGTAGTTGTGGCTTGTGGGCTCTAGAGTGCAGGCTCAGTAGTTGTGGCGCACGGGCTTAGTTGCTCCGCAGCATGTGGGATCTTCCCGGATCAGGGATTGAACCCGTGTCCCCTGCATTGGCAGGCAGATTCTTAACAACTGCGCCACCAGGGAAGTCCCTTTTTTAAAAGCTGAATAGTATTCCATTGCATGTGTGTACCACATTTTCTTTATCCATTTATCTGTAGATAGACATTTGGGCAGCTTCATCTCTTGGCTATTGTGAATAATGTGCTCTGAACATGGGTGTGCAAATATCTCTTCAAAATCTTGCTTTCAATTCTTTTTGATACATACCCAGAAATGGATTATATGGTAATTCTAATTTTAGTTTTTTAAAGGAACTTCCATAATGTTTTCCATAGAGGCTGCACCATCTTACATTCCCTCCAGCAGTTTATAAGGATTCCAGTATCTCCACATTCTCATCAACACTTGTTATTTTCTGTGTTTATTTAAACTTTTTTATAGTTGCCATCCTAATGAATGTAAGGTGATACCTAATTGTGGTTTTGATTTACACTGCTCTAATGATTAGTGATGTTGAGCATCTTTTCACATGCTTGTTGGCCATTTGTGTACCTTTTTTGTGAAGTGCTTATTCAGGTCTTTTGCCTATGTTTTAATCTGGTTACTTTTTTTTTTTAAATGGTAGAATTGTAGCAGCTCTTTGTATATACTGGATATTAACCCCTTATCAGATAGATGATTTGCAATTATTTTCTCCCATTCCATAAGTTGCCTTTTAACTCTGTTGATTGTTTCCTTTATGTGCAGAGGCTTTTAAGTTTGGTGTAGTCTCATCTGTCCATTTTTGCTTTTGTTGCTAAAAATCTTTTTGAAGGCATTGGAGACCTAGGTAGGTGAGGATTTGAGAAATCGAGATTCAGGAGAGAAGGTCCAGGGCGGTGAACCTCAAGGCATCTGCTGATTTGTAAGTACCAGAAAGCAGCAGCTGTGAGGTTGAAAAGCTGAGCAGAGGTTTGGCAGGACTTGCCCAGCACCTCTGCAGAGCTACATCCTAGGATTAAGATGATACAGAAATAGACCAGCCCTCACAAAGACAAAAACCCAGCTTGGAATCAGAACAGTCCTAGACTGGGTTAAAGTAGTCTGCCCCTACTCTAATAACCTTCCAGAAGAGATAGTAATCCCCTCTGGAGGAAGATAACACCATTCAGGTCCTCAACTTATCTCTGTAATTTTTCATACTTAAAGACCAGGATGCACTAAAAAATTTATCAGGCTTATCAGGAAACAAGACCAAATGGTGGAAAACCAAGAGGGGGGGGAAAAAAACCCCACACACATACCAAACAACAGAGTAGAGACATACAGATAAATCCAGATATTGGAATTATCAGAAAAGATGTACTATATGTACAGATGTGAATAATAGACTCCCAAATATGTCTATGTCCTAATTTCCAAACCTATGTTTATGATAACCTATGATTATGTTACCTTACCTGTTTAAAGGGACTCTGTGGATGTGATTAAGTTAAGGTTCTTGAGAAAGGGAGATTATCGTGGATTGTCTGCATGGGCCCAGTGTAATTGCAAGGGTCCTCATAAGAGGAAGTCAGGAGAATCAGTGTCACTAGTAGATGTGATGGCAGAAGCTAGAGACTGGAATAATGCATGGAAGCCAAAAAAGGCAGGAAAGTGGATTCTCCCCTCAGTGTCTCCACGAGGGACCACCCCGGCCAAGACCTTGATTTTAGCACGGTGAGATTCATGTCGGACTTCTGATCTACCCAACTGTAAGATAATAAATCTGTGCTGTTTTAAGCCACTGAGTTTGTGGCAATTCGTTACAGCCATAATAGGAAACTAGTACATAGCCTAACAGGGGATACAATTATACAAACATACAATTTCAAAGTAAATAATATGGAGGCACAGGGCTGAAGTGCTCAGTGCAATCTGGGATTCACAGAATCAGGTATGATGGTAACCTACATGATCCCATAATCATTGGTCATCCATGAGTATAGGAATACAAAAACCCAGCTGAATGGCAGATTTTTGGAATAATCAGGAGGCTGAAACAAAACTTCATTGTATCTCTAAGAAGTTTGATTTGATGAACATAGTACTCTGCATTCAATACTTAAAGAACACCTCTTTTTTTTCAGGCTCACATCCATTTTCTCATTTCACCACTTATTAGGCTACAAATTAGGATAGAAAGGAAGTCTCATAATATTTGAAAGAATCGATATCACACAGACCATCATCTCTGACCATATGAAATTGAGTTAGATATCAATTTTGAATGATAAATCAAAAATCCCCATGCATTTGGAAATTTAAAAACACATTCAAAAGCACAATAAAAATAATTACTGTGTCAAAGAAAAGAATTTAATGAATATTGAACTTAATAAAAATGCCCAGATGGTAGTGAGCTAGAAAGCTCTAGGAGACGTCTGTAGGATGATGAAATTAATGGAGCACCACAGGCATCTGAACATCCTGAGAGGAAATTTAGACAATTGGGGAAGACTTTCAGGTTGAATTGGTAAAAACGAAACTAAGCAAACAACATTAAAAAAAAAACCAAAATAATTATGCCAGGAAAAACAAAAAGCTTTGCATGGAAAAAATATCATAGTCTACTACATGGCTCAACTATGAGTTGTGTTAATAGAGTCATAACACTGAATATTGACCTACCAAAATTATTATATAACTATATTGGAAAAAGGGTGGGATGGCAGAGATATGGATGGTGGGGTGAGGGGATAAAGATAGTTACATCCTCATCTCCCATAGTGGGAAGACAATATATAATTCCCAAAGTTGAAAATTAAAGAATATTGTCATTATGCTATTTAGAGAAATGGAAGTAAGTATTAAAATAATCAACTAAAAGAGATAGAAGTGGTTGCCTTTGGGGACAGGAAAATGGGGGAGGGGGTGGGTGAGATTTTGCTGTTTTTCACAACAAACTTTGTATAACTGTATGATTCTAGACCAGGGGTTGGCAAATCTTTTCTGTAAAGGACTAGACAGTAAACATTCTAGGCTTTGCAGGCCATATGGTCTCTGTTGCAGATTGGAAAAAGCCTTGTATTCCATCCTATGAAGTGTAAACTCCATGCCAAGGACAATGGAATTCACTGATGGACTTAAAGTGGGGCATTCCCTGATCAGATAGGTTTTGAGAAACTTCACTCAGTAGTGTGGACAATGCAAAGAAAAGATCTGTCATGATAGGTTTAGGAAGACTCAAACTCCTGTCCAGGGGAGAGATTATTTTGTAAAGAAATATATGAATTACCATATTAGGTATCTTTTTGACAGATACACACAGGACTCTGACAAATTACTAAGAGAAATGCCTTTAGTGAATTATTACCATAAATTTTCTATTGTAGGAAACATACTTTAAATGTATATTAAGAAACAAGTTCACCATGACCTTAGCACTGTTTTATACACACACACACACACACACACACACACAAACACACACACTCACTATGTTTTGGTACAGAATAAACTGGTACTTAAGTTGTGGGTATAAGGGTTAAAGGCAAGGATTGCTAGGTGCCAGAAGGCAGGCACGTTCTGAAAGTAACTGTTCTAAAGTTCTTTGAAGCTCTCAAAATAGCACAATACTTCCCCTTCTAGTTCCAAGCTTGCCTTTCAGAAAGTACTGTTAAGAATGAAAAAAAGTAGAAAGAAGGATATTTAATTTTTCAAAATGATTATTTGCCTTTGATAGCCTAGGCCTGGGAAATATAGAACATCTGTTGTAATAGATAACTTTCAGATAGCACATTTCAGTTTATAGCGAATGTGCTTTATTTATTTATTTACGATGTGGACCGTTTTTAATATTTATTTTTATTATTTATTTATTTAGGCTGCGCTGGGTCTTAGCTGCAGCACACGGGGTCTCCGTTGCGGCATGTGGGATCTTTAGTTGCAGCATGCGAATTCTTAGTTGAGGCATGCATGTGGGATCTAGTTCCCCAAACAGGGATTGAACCCGGGGCCCCCGCGGAGTCTTACCCCCTGGACCACCAGGGAAGTCGCTGAATGTGCTTTAGATTTAGTATCTAACTTGTAATTCTCTAATAAAATTGTAAATTCTAGGCGTGGAATTTGATTTAAAGATATGTAAGCTCAAGACAGGCAATCCCTGACATGTCCACATTGCTATATTTAAAATGCATAACCAACTGAGGACCTACTGTATAGCACAAGGGACTCTGCTCAATAATATGTAATGGCCTAGATGGGAAAAGAATTTGAAAAAGAACAGATACCTGTATATGTGTAAGTGAGTCACTTTGCTGTATACGTGCAACTATCACAACATTGTTAATCAACTATACTCCAATATAAAATAAAAAGTTAAAAAAAATACAGGCAATCCCTGAGATTTCTTTTAAAATTAAGGATATGATGAGTCAGAACAGCAACCATTTCTATAGTATGTGGTTGGCATTGCTCTATGCCTCTTACATGTATGAACTAAATTAGTCCTCATAACAATCCTATGAGGAGTTTACTATTATTATTCCCACTTTACAAATGAGGAAATTGAAGCAGAGGTTAAATTACTTGGCCTAAAACCCCATGGCTACTAAGTGGCAGAGCTATGATTTGGACCTACACAATTTGACTGTAGAAGCTGTATTTTCGATTATTACATGACACTGCCTCTTGCACTGATTTAATAATTAGTGGATATGCAGATTCAAATTGCTCTGACCTGTAATTTCAATGTATCATAATGAGCTATTGGGAGATTAATTACAGTGATTAACACAAATGTGAGGAATACAGCAAAGTCAAACTCATGATCACACATAAGTAAAAGGAAAAATGTCTGCCAACCATGAGGCACTGATGCTACCTGTTATTTTCAAATTTCCTTTCTTTTTTTCCTTTCTAAAATGCCCACTAAGACTGCAAGCACCATAGGGGTGGGATCCACCTTTCTTGTCTGTTTTTTCATAATAATCTCTGCATCTAGCATGGTACCTGGTACCTAGTGGACACTCAAATATTTGACCTACTGCAGATTTGCGGGCCTCAGGGAATGCTCTTCAAGAGGCCATTTACTAGCTTTGATTAAGTTAGTTATTTTTGGTCCTTTTTGAGACTACAGAAGACCTTCATAAGTTCTCACTGTTAAAGATTTAAAAATATGTAAGTAGACACAATAAAACTTGAAAATTCACTTTCTAATCACCAACACATACTCTTTTCCAGTTGACAACTGTCCTGTTTGGTGTGATCCGAGTTCTCTTTCTATGCATCTACATGCACATATGCCAGTACACGTTTATATAAAAATACAAATGTAACCACAAGTACACATTTTTCTGCAACTACCTCCTGTCAGTTTCTCATGTCTCTATAAACCTACTTCATTTCTTTTAACAGTTATCTAGTATTTCGTAGTATGGACATATTAAACTTTATGTAATTACTCCCTATTGATGGAAGTTTACCTGGATTCTTACTAGTATCTATTAAAAACCATGCAGCAATGAACACTGCTGTGTAAATACCTGTAGACATGTAGCCTTACTGGGTAACACAGATCCTTGTTCACCGAAAAGCCCGTTAGCAGGTAGGCGCCTTTTAGAACCCACTTAAACAGCGCTTCTTCTTCCCCCCTGCCTTTTTAAGAAGAGGTGGGTCGAGAGCCGGTGAGCGCAAGTTAGCAGAGAAGTAAAATTCCTCGCTTAAGGTGTTCGTAAAGTAACTATTCCTCTTGCACACGGCTTTTTTTCTCAATAACAATCTGCATAGGGCGTGCAGAACAAGAACTCGGACGGTGGCGACCGGGAAGACGTGGGATAAACGGGCTTCTGGGAAGAAGCGCCTGCACGGCGACGTCCTAGAGGACAGCGTCTGCCCCGACCCCATCAATTTTGCCCTTTTTAGGCTAGACTGAGGGAGCACTTCTCCTAGTATTAAAAATGGCCCGGAGACAGCAGAGCGAAATTGAAGGTATCGATGTGGCGTGAAAAGTGCACTGAACGGTGGCGAGGCCCAAATAAGAACGGGAGGACCCCGCGAGGACTACCGCCATCGCCGCGGCAACCTCCTCGAGCCACCACGGAGGACTCGCTTTCCCAGCGGCCCCCGCGACCCGCAGGGGCAACGAGCCCGGCCGGCCCTCGCGAGCGGGGGCGGGACTGAAGCCGGAAGTCACGTGCGGTTACAGCCGCCCGGGTGAGGCCGCGTCGTCGCCAAGGTTGGTCCGGGCTGTGACTGTGGGAGGCGCCGGCGTGATGGCGGTGGAGACTCTGTCCCCGGACTGGGAGTTCGACCGCGTTGACGACGGCTCACAGAGTAAGGGAGCGGCAGGCAAAGGTTGCGGGTGGACGCTCCCCGGCCCGCCTCAGCCCCGGCAGCGCTCCTGCGGGAGGGCTCTGCGTCGCTGTGGGCGCGCAGCGGTCCACTTCGGGACATTTTCTGCGCCTCGGGGTGTGAGAGGGACGCGCTCGCGAACCTAACTTTCCGCGTTGGGATTCCCCGGCGACGCTGGGTCAGGCCCGGCCAGGGCTCGGCCTTCGGGGCGGTGACTGTCCTGGGGAGCCCGCTGTGGCCCGGGGGGCGCGGCGTCCACTTCGTGCAGCCGGGGGCTCGGGCGGGGTACGCCCGGGGAGGCCCGCAGCCCGGGGAGCGGAGGCTGCCTTGTCTCTGGCCGCCCGGGGTTTTCGCCAGATCCTCAGAACGTGCAGTTGTAGGTGAGGCTGAGGTCCGGGTTCCTGTTTCGGTTTCCTGTCTTTCTTCGTTTTCCTCCCAAACCAACTTTTGGAAGTTTGAGTGTTTTTACCTTCGTATTCATATGCTTATCTTCGCTAGAAGATAGCGAAAAAGAACTCATTTCGCGGTAAAAAAATAAACACGTGAATGTCAGTTTATGTCCTCCCATGCCTTTTATTTACGTTAAGTGGTATTTTTCAAAAGTGATGTCCTGTAGTTTCCAGCGCACCTAAAAAGGTTTCAGAAATTACAGCAAATCTGCTTCCGATTTTACTTAGTAAAATTGGATTGTCTCATTTTAACCTAGCAAATTCAGTTCCACGCAGCAAAATTTAGAGGCCAAACTATTTCAGTGAAAGTTTACCGAAGACGAATGCAAATTGGTGATCTGTTTCTTATCTTTGGTGATATGAATCTGCATAGGTGATATAAGAGAGATTGGAACATACTGCTTGTGAATTTGTTTTTTTAATGTAGTTTTCTCAAAAGGTGAATGTAATTTTTAAAAATTAGGCGTAGGGCTTCCCTGGTTGTGCAGTGGTTAAGAATCTGCCTGCCAATGCAGGGGACACGGGTTCCATCCCTGGTCCGGGAAGATCCCACATGCCGCAGAGCAACTAAGCCCGTGCGCCACAACTACTGAGCCTGCGCTCTAGAGCCCGCGAGCCACAACTACTGAAGCCTGCGCGCCACAACTATTGAAGCCCGCGCGCCTAGGGCCCGTGCTCCGTAGCAAGAGAAGCCACTGCAGTGAGAAGCCCACACACCACAGCTAAGAGTAGCCCCCGCCCCCGCTTGCTGCAACTAGAGAAAGTCTGCGCGCAGCAACAAAGACCCAACGCAGTCAAAAATAATAAATAAAATAAATAAATTTGTTTTTAAAAATTACGTGTAAATTTTGCATAATTTTATAAAAGACAGGCACATTAGATGTAATGAGGTTTTATTAGCCTCTCAAAGAAGCATGAGCTTAATTCAGGATGGTTAGCAGTTTTTCATAAAACATTCCATAAGTTATAAGCTCCTATGCAGCATGAAAAAATGATCCTGGTGGTATTGAATCTTTCAACTTGTTTACGGAGAAGATAACTGTATTTACTGTTAAAGTGAACTGCACCTTGTCATGTATGAAGTTTTATGGACAGAGGTTCCCTACTTTAGTATCTGCAAAATATTGGAATGAAAATATGTTTTGGGTTTGAAAAAAGGTTGAATCAGAATGATCTGGTTCACTCAAAAGACTTTTTCCACATGCCAGGAACTGTGGTAGGTATTATTAGGGATACAAAGATAAAACAAGGAATTAAGTCTGTTGGAAGAGATAAGCATGTAAATAGGTTTTTGCATTTTTTACTCTTGAATCATTATGGAGTTCTTATTTCAAATCTTTTTATTTTAACTTTTACCAATTTAAAAATTTATCAGCAAGGAACGTTAATGTTATTACAGGTTTTCTCTTGCCTGCTACTTTATGAATTTCCAAACAGACTAAATGAATAATTCATTGGCATGTTTTTCTAGCATTGCCTTTAAGAACTCATTTGCTGTTTAAACGCAGCTTTGGTCATTTCCCATGTAACTGAAAATTAGACATGTACTTGGGATTTCGAGAATCTTAATGCAGTTTTTAAAATTTAAGCTGTAGGGAAGAGAGGACCTCTCTTCTCTGTGCCTGGTTTTCATTAATTTTTGGAATATGAATCATATCTAGACTAATTGTTTCCCAGAATTGCCTAGATTAATACTATAATGAGATGGGAACCTTAATGAACTAATTGATCCACCTGATTTGGAGCATTAGTTGCAAAATAGGGGAGAATGTGAAGCTAGGTCTTTATCCTTAATGAGTTAGAACATACCTTATCTTAGAGTTGCTTGGCATTGCTAATTTGAGGAGAGAAAATTTTTACTTTTTTTTAGAAGACAGCGATTGAATAAAGTAATTCACATCAATAAAAGAAACTGAGTTGGAGTTGAATTTGCTGCCTTTGGAATGAGTAATGAATTCTTATGTTTAATAAGGTGGAATATTTACTGTCATTAACTTTGCTGAGTAGGCAAGCTTTTATTGTCCAGATTATTCCAGTGAGTTCCTAGAGTCATCTATTAATGTGTAAATTCTGTAAATATCAGCACAGTATTCTGTACTCACTGTCCTTTAGTGGCTTTTCCAATTCTATTATGATAGTTAAATAATTAAAACAAAATATCTTGGTAAATTTGAGGCATTACAGGAATAATATGATGAAGCAGGTCTAAAACCATTTAAAAAACAATATTTAGGTGTATTTTTAGACATAGTTTACTGTGTAATTAAGCATTACATTTTAAAATTTTGCTTCTATGACAACACAGATTTTTGCGCCTAAATCAGGTCATGATTTTTTTTTTTTTTTTTTGCACAAAAAAGTTGTTTATGACTAAAACATAGAATCAGGACATTGAGTTGTCTAAGGCATTATTCACATTTTTTAGATTATGGAGTAACTTTTTCATAGTATTTTAAAGTTGCAGTTTTAAGATGATATCTCTAATTGGTAACATCTGCTGTTTTTACAATTATCATATCTATTTGGAAAAGATTGAAAGTTCAATTATTGTTTAACTTTAAAACTTTATTTTCAAGAAGTCCAGACATTCTGAAGTGATACATTAACAATGCTTAGTATCTACTTTGCTGTGACTTTTGATATTATTTGAAGTAAATGTCTTGTAATTCATTACTTATACTTCTTACAAACTTTCAAAATTTAAATTTAGAAATTCATGCTGAAGTCCAGCTTAAGAATTATGGGAAATTTCTTGAGGAGTATACCTCTCAATTGAGAAGAATTGAGGACGCACTGGATGATTCAATTGGAGATGTTTGGGATTTCAATCTTGATCCTATAGCATTAAAGGTTTGATTTTGTTTTATTTTTTAATTTATGTATACTTTTTCAGGACATACTGTATCTTGAAAACAGTTTTCAAAATTGGGATATGTATTTTTATTGTTTGGAATCTAAAAGAACTAAAATAAACATGGAGAAAAATGGTTAATTTCCTTTTCTCTAAGCCATGCATGTGTTTTTGTTTTCCTTTTTAAAGAATGACACAAACTCAAAGTCTTTAGTGTCAAAGAATGACACGAACTCTTTGAGCTAACTTGTTTTTCATTATCAAGAAAATGAAGAGGATTGGAATAGCATATTCAAACTTTACTTGTTTTTTTAATTGAGGTTATTTTACATACAGTGAGATGCATAGATTTAAAATACTGTTCAGTGAATTTAACCAGACACCTATTCCCATGTATCTCATATCCCAATCAAGATACTGAATATTTCCATGATTTCCCAAAAGCTCCCTTATGCTATTTAGGGGATCTTAATATGGGAGTGATTTTTTTAAGATATAAAATAAGTCACTCCTGCTCTGTTCCATTTTGAGGTAGTTCTGTTTTGTTTTATCTTTGAAACTGTTGGCGCTTAATAGCTAATATTTATTGAGTACTTATTATGTGCTAGACACTGTCCTAAGTCACATGTAGTCTTACTTTAATAACAGCTTTCCTGAGATGTAATTCATATATCGTACAATTCTTTGGTTTTTACTGTATTCATAGAATTTTGCCACCATCACCAGAGTCAATTTTAGAACATTTTCACCAGCCCAAAAAGAAATCCCATAGCCATTAGCAGTCACTGCCCATCTGGCGTAGTGCTAGTGCTGAGTACAGGGTCGAACACAAGTTTGCATAGAAGAGAGATAGTCTCAGTTTGTGTATTTAGAATTTTCATGATTTTTTTCAAATTAAAAAATTTTATTTTCTTTTGTTTCTATAGCTTTTGCCTTATGAACAGTCTTCCCTTTTGGAACTCATAAAGACTGAAAACAAGGTACAGATTCCTAAACCTAAAAATCTGTTTTTAAAATGCTTTAGTTATCTGCTGTAATTTACTTTTTTCCTTTTGTGTTTTTACTCATGAAACTAGGTCTTAAACAAAGTCATCACTGTTTATGCTGCACTTTGTTGTGAAATCAAGAAATTAAAATATGAGGTAATTATTTGTACTCTTAAGACATTAAAAACATGATTTAAAAGCAGATATGTGCTTATATGTGTACAGTGTGCATAAATATTTAGTGAATGTTGAATGAACTGTATCTTTATAATAGTAGGAATAATGAGTACCATTCACTGGGTGTTTACTGTGTACCAAACACCATGCTAACCCCGTTAATGCTAATAACCACCCAGGAGGTACGTGAGGAATAGATGAGGAAACCGAAGCTAAAGGAGTGTCATTCACCTAACATTTTACTGGTAATAATGGTTTGAGTCTGGGTCTGCATTCCTTCTGTGTTGCTTGTTGTATATAATGGCTTTCTGGATATAACTGATTTTTTTTAAAAGCTTTGAATTTTTAATATGTTCTGTGTTTCCTCACCCATGAGCCATTAAAACTCTGGTGGAAGATGGTAAACTTCATCTTTTTTTCTCTACCTTTTTGATACTATGTGGTTGCTTTTTCTCTCCTGAACTAGTGGGAGGATGTGGGAAATTACAGAGTGGTCAGATAAGACAAAGAAAAGGCTAAAGAAATCAAGAAATAAGGTTGAGTATCAGTAATATCTTTGGTACTCTAAAGATAAATTGCATTTACCTATATTGCAAGCAGTTTTTGAATTTAAGTGAATTTATGTGTGTGATGTAGTCATCGGCTTACTATTAAATAGGGATAACTAAGAGAGCTTAGGAATTTAAAAACAAAATAGCAACCTTATAAAATTATTTTAATTTTTTTTAAACAGGCTGAAACTAAATTTTATAATGGTCTCTTGTTTTATGGAGAAGGAGGTAAGTTTTAAAATTTCACATTGTAATGTTGTGATGCTTTTTTTTGCGATTGAAATGAACAAAAAGTTAACTGGCAATTCTAGGACTGTCATGATCATGTGAAGTATTAGTGTGAGGAAATAAACATTCAGATTTTTTGTTGGTTTATTTTTTTGTTTGGTAAACAGGTAAGAAAACCTCAGTGATGAAGCAGCAGCAAATTCTGTATGAAGTTTATTTTGATATTTTTATAAATTACAAAGCACTGTAGCTAGATGATTCTCCTTGAATTCATTAAGTTGTGAAACAGATGGTTACTTTTAATTGTGTGATTAATGATTGTTTCATTTTTCTCTTCAGTGTAAAAATTCTGTTTTCAATACTATGCAGATTAGAAGATGTCCTAATGAATAAAAATCACATTTTTTCTTTTGGTGTTGATTAAAATAAAAAATTGAAATATTCTTCATGTTGCCTTTTAAAGCTACAGATTCCAGCATGGTGGAAGGTGATTGCCAAATTCAAATGGGGAGATTTATTTCATTCTTACAGGTAAATGGTTTTTACTTTTTATTGAGCCTTTTCTTTGAAAAGTTTGAGTAAATCACACATAATCAGAAAAGAGTTATGAAACCTTCAAATGCTAAGAATGTGTACTGTGAGGGTAAGATACTTAGTTGGCGATGGATTAAATTGATAGTTAAGGAGATTGTAATTCCTGGAAGATTTTCATAGCATTTTTAGTGAGATAAGCTATCAAAATAAGTTTCTTTGTATAATTTCATTTATGGACAGTTTATCACCATGCCTTTTAAAATAATTTAAATTTTGTACCTGGTAGGAAAAGATACTTTATGTTAGAAAAAGTTGTTAATGGAGATCATTAAGCTGTTATGTGAGCAGTGATGAGGTTTAAAAGCAGCAGCACATGATGCTTCTAACCAGATGTTTCAGTTTAGATATGCTTTTCATCACTGCAAAGTTTTAGTTATTCTAGGTTTTCTGGTTTATCAAAAGAATGAAATAACTTCTGTTTCTCTGTTATAAAAGCAATGCTTATATAATATGACAAAAGCAAGAATTGGAGATAAGGAAACAGTACCCATAATCCCACTTACCTTCTGATTGTTGGATATAAGATTTGATATATTTCATTGAATCAAGCATGCTACTATATTCAAATCTTTTATATCTTTACTACTTTTTTTGGTCTTCTTACCTAACTGAGAGCATTTTGTTGAAATTATCCTCTATGATGGTATGTGTCAGTCAGGGTTCAGTCCAGAAAACAAATCACATGAGGTATTTCAAAAGGGGAGATTTAATAGAGCTATCATACGATCTAGCAGTGCCACTCCTGGGCATATATTCTGAAAGACAAAAACTCTAATTCAGAAAGATACATGCACCCCAATGATACAGCATTATTTATAATTGCCAAGATATGAAAGCAACCTAAGTGTCCATCAACAGATGAATGGATAAAGAAGATGTGGTACATATATACAAAAATGGAATATTACTCATCCATAGAAAAGAGTGAAGTAATGCCATTTGCAGCAACAGAGCTGGACCTAGAGATTATCATACTAAGTGAAGTGAGTCAGACAGAGAGAGACAAATATTATGGGATATCACTTATATGTGGAACCTAAAAAATAATACAAATGAATTTGTTTACAAAACTGAAACAAACTCACAAACAGAGAAAGCAAAGTTACGGTTACCAAAGGGGAAAGGCAGTGGGGAGAGATAAATTAGGAGTGTGGGATTAACAGATACACAATACTATACATAAAATAGGTAAACAACAAGGATTTACTGTATAGCACAGGGAACTATACTCAGTCTTTTGTAATAACCTATAATGGAAGAGAATCTGAAAAAAAATATATAATTGAATCACTTTGCTGTACACCTGAAACTAACACAGTATTATAAATCAACTATACTTCAATTAAAGAAAGAAAGAAAGAAAACAAAAAGAGGAGATTTAATATAGAGAATTGGTTCCATAAGAATTGGAGGGCTGAAAGAAAAAACAGTGAGGGAAGCCAGAGGAAGCAGATATCACCTCTACATCTAGGGTATAAAAGGGAAAAGGTTCGGGTTGCCAGAGTCTGGGAGGTATACGAGGAGGAGCCCTAGGGAATTAGTATCATACCTCTGAGGAAGCCGTGCTGCCTGGCTGCTGCTGGTAGAGTTTAAAACTGAAGACTGGTTCTGTAGTGCTGGAAGCAGCAGGAGCCTGGGGCAAGCTGCCATTGCTGGGGTGAACTGCTCCTGCCTGGATTATGTCGATAAAAACAGCAAGAAGTAGGAAGGATGTCCATTTCCTGCCTTCTAGCCTGCTTTTAATGCCACCTGTTGGCAGAACCTAACAGGAAGCCTGCTGGGCAGGAGTCTAAGAAATGTTACTTTACAAGGTTGAAGTGAATGTGTCAGTTTCTCTAGTTTTGTCAAATTTTGCATTTCTTATTTTGAGGATGTTTTATTCGGTGCATACAAGTTTATAACTGTTCATAATTCCCAGTAAATGGAACCTTTTATTGTGTGGTGACCTTCTTAAGCTGAGATAATAATTATGTCTGTAACATATAATTACATATATGGTCATTAGCTATAGTAATGCTAATAAAATCTGTTTGATATTGATATCATTGCCCCAGCTCTGTTTTAGTTAGCATTTTCTTTTTTTAAATTCTTTTTATTCTTTCAGCCTTTCAGTGTCATTATGTTTTAGTTGTGTTTCTTTAAAACTGCATCGCTCTGGATTTTGCTTTTTTATATAATCTGAAAATTTCTGTGTTTTAATTGGTTAATTTTATTTCTATTTGTCTTATATAAATAGTGTGTTATGTATCTGGACTTATTTCTGCCTTTTTGTTTTGTGCTTTCTATTTGTCCTGCATTTTCTGTTCTTTCCCTGCTTTTATTAGACTTTTACAAGTTTAATAAGAAATGTAAAACTAGAGCTGTTTAAATAAAATTGAAATGTATTATTTTCACTTTCAAAAAATTTAAATTGTGGATCTAACAGCTGCATTTGATTCCATTTTTAAACATTCAACAAATGTTTCATGAGCCTAGCATATGTTAGAAACTGTTCTTGGTGCTTGGGATACAGCAGTGCACAAAACCAACAGAAATTTCTGCCCTCATAGAGCTTACAGTTTAGAGCAGCCATAGGTTTAATTAGGTTCTAAATATTTTAGGATAGATGTGAGTTAACTATTTAATGACAAACATATTTCTGGGATAATTAATATTTCACTTGACGTGTGCCAAGCCTGTTTATAGATAAGATTCAAGGTAATAAACATTTGAAGTTATTTCAGAGTGACTTCTGAAGACCCCCTCCCCTCATTGTCATACTTTCTAAACTGGCAGCTTCTGAGCTTCTTCATTCATTCAGATGTTCACTCATTTATTCATTTAATAGGCAGACATTTATTGAGAAGCAGTTGAGGGTTAGCCACCATACTGGGCAGTGGCCATTCAAAGAAGGAATAAGACAGTCTCTGTCAGTTAGGAATTATATGAGTAATGAAAACAGGACTTAAAATAGAAGGATGCGTGAAATGCTGTAGGGGCAAAGAGTTAGAAATAACATTGGGAGATGAATTAAGAACTGATTGCTTGAAGGATGCTTGAAGTTGTCTTGCTGCAGGTTAACTGGAGATTTTTAGTAGAAAATGTTTTGTTTTTGTTTAGGATTGTTACCATAAAATTCAGTCAGAAATAGTGACATTTACTCAACTTGTAACATATACTCAACTTGTCATTTCAGGAACTGTCTTGTTTTGTTACGAGGTGCTATGAAGTGGTGATGAATGTAGTCCATCAGTTGGCTGCCCTCTATATCAGTAACAAGTAATGGATTTTAGAAATGTTTTTACATTTTTAATAGAGATGCAGGAAATGTTTTTCTTAAACTAGCTAAATATCTGAAAGTTTTTCGTTGGTTCACTCACTCACTCATTCCTTCATTCACTTATTCAGCGTTCTTTGAACACTCATGATGTTTTAAACACTACTTGATGTGTGTAATCCATAGGTTAGTAAGACAGTTTCTGCCATGGTGAATGAGCCCATTATCTGTCTGAACGAGAGTGTTGACAGAATAATCTTAAAGAAATCTGATTGTATAGAAAAAGACTAATATAGAATTAGTATATGTACCAAGTTCCCTCTACGTATTTCCTCTTTCCTTTACATTGAAGGGTCCTTGGATTAGAATCATGTGACACTTTTCCTAAGCTGCAGAATCTTGGGGAGTGGGGCTAGGTAATCTACATTGAAAAATTTTTGTGAGTAATTCTAATGCTCTTCCAAGTTTGGGGACCACTGCCCTAAATCAAGAAAAAGACCAAATTTTCATAGAGCCCTTAGTATTCTTAACCACCACAAAGTAATATCTTGCATTTGATTAAAACTGTATACTTAAAATTTTTCCCATTTACTACTTAATTATAATGTTACAAAACTTTGTTTAGGTATATGACTAGGGATTCTCAATTATGAGAAGAGAGATAACTGAAGCCCAAAGGAATTATTTGCCAAGATTCCATACGAAGTTAGGTACTGCTCTTTTGGTCACCAGTCCATTCATAGTTGTTCTTACTATACCATGCTGCATCTCAACTCTCTTTATAAAGTGAAAGACTGTGTTAACTGTTTCTCATTCGCACGTTTTTCCAGTCAGTCAGTTATTTATTTTATGTTCTGTGCTCTCACTGAAGTTCTCCTCATGGCAGAAGGGAATGAGAGCACAGCTCTCCCCAACCCCTGCTGTACTTGGTGTGGAATTCAAAGAGACTCCCCACTACCACACTGCTGCCCTTGAAAGATGAAATTTGTCTGAATTTTGTGCTTAATTTTTAAAATATTCTATCTTGTGGGATATTTATATATGCTTTGATATACAAGTATTAATTTATTTACTGTTGAGTAGATTGACTCTCTAGGAAGTAAAATTGAATTATCCTGGGGCTTTTGACTCTGGTATAATCCCATTTGTATGCATTGTTTTTTCAGTAGGAATGAGAATGCTAGCAATAAATGCAACTGAACAGAGGTCTAGTTCCCAAATGCCAGTTCGGGTGGGATAACAAAGATTCTAGTTGAAAATTGAGAAATTCTCATAGTTTAGAAAGAAAGAAATACCAGTTTTGTTATTTCTTTAGCGCCATCCCAAGTTAGATCCTTTAGGCTTGAATGGCTAAGGTTATTCATGGGCTGCATATTGACATATACCTACCCACTGAGGAGTTGGGTGTAGGCAAGGAGAGCCCAGACTCTGTATGTACAAGTTATCTGCTTGGGAAAGTGGAATATGATAATAATTCTTTGGGTCGTTTAAATTGTAGTGACTAAAGCCTAAATAAAAATAAATACATATTAAAATTCCAAGAGCTTCTGCTTTATGTGTTTTCCTTGAACATGAACTGTGACAAAAAAGGAGATTTTTTTTTTTTTTTTTTTAACTTGGGCGTTATTTTATTACAGGATTGCACCCAAAATTATAGAGACAACTGGAGTTCATTTTCAGGTAAAAGTAATTTAACTTGACCTGTAAAACTAATTTTTAGTATATTTTACTTTGGAGTTTGCATGATTGGGGAGTACAACAATTATTGCAAGGCTCTTAAAGGAGCTCTTTTTTTTTTTTTTTGCATTTGTTCTCTTTCATCTGTGAAGTTGATGAGGCATTACTGACCCACTATCAGTGTAACTCTTCCTAGTATTGGCCCAATGCAGACTCTCCAAGTGGTCTCTTCAGAGAATCTACAGTATCATGATTAAGGATGAAATATTGGGTGAAGGGTTTCCCAGTGTAAGGCTGATGGTTCCATCTGAGGATTAACAGTTTCATCTGTAGTTTAATTTACCCACTGCTTTAATTTAGTAATTAGCCCAAGTGTGTTTAACTTAAAAAATCCACATGAAGCTTAACTTCTGACTAGTGATTAAATGATAATCATTTAAGGTTTTTTGACAGACTATGTATGAGCAATTGGGAGAGCTGTTAGCAGTTCTGCTTACCCTGGATGAAATTATTGATAATCATATCACATTGAAAGACCACTGGACTATGTACAAAAGGTGAGCCAATTCCAATGTTTAAAATACTCTCTTACTTTGTATAGGTAATGTATTAGTAAAAAATAAATAAATGTAAATAGTACAGATCCGTTAGGAGACCTGAAATCTGTATTTAGAAGGATCTCATGTCAGATTTTCTTTGAAGACAGTAACCATTCTTTTAATTTCAGGTAGGGTTTTTGCGAGTATGATATACTTGTATAAAGCATCCTAATTCTTAAAGTGTAGTTGTTAATTTGACTACCTTAGGACTCAGATTCATTTTTTCCTTGTTCTATAGGAATGATAGTTGTTTATTCTCAGCTTGGTTTTATTTTGTTTTATACCCTAGAACTTTTTAAAGTCAAGGCATTTTGTTTTATTCAATTTATAAGCATTCACTAAATGTCTTTTATCTAGAGAGCACCAGATCTGAATTTAAGATGATATAAAAAGGTAGGATTAGAAAATTAAATAACGTTAGGATTGTTTTTGTTCAGATTTTCAAATGTGTAGAGCCAAACAAGTGATACAAATATAAAACTTGGATTTCTGGGAATATTTTTAATACAAGAATTTATTAGGCAAATCAAAGGTGTTTCTCCTACTTTTCTACAAGGTTACTGAAATCTGTCCATCACAACCCTTCAAAATTTGGAATTCAGGAAGAAAAACTAAAGCCATTTGAAAAGTTCTTGCTGAAGCTAGAAGGGCAGTTACTTGATGGAATGATATTTCAGGTATGAGCGCTGTATCAGGCTATAATAAATGGGCTTATATTAGTAGACCCATCTCAGAATTGTAGTGGGTCACTTTTATAGCATATTGTTGTGACTATATTTTTCTTTAAAAGTGCTTAGGCTTAAAACATGGTTAATGTACTAAAATATAGTTATATCAGTATCTAGTAGCAAATGAAATTAATAGTATACTGGTTGTATTTGTGATAAGGGTTTTTTAAATTATGTAAAAGGATAAAACTATTCAAGGGTTAGTATCTGAGTAGTTGTGTCAAACATTTTGTTTGTTGTTAACCTCTAGATTTAGGTTAGTAAGAGAGCCTTTTATAAGTCTGTTTTAATTTCCTACTCAGGGAATATAATTTGCATCTGCACAATCCAGGTAGCTTCTAACCACATGTGGCTGTTTAAATGTAAATTAATTAAAAAAAAATTCATTTCCTCTGCTACACTAGCAACATGGCAAATTCTTAATAGCCACATGTAATCTCATTATCACACTGTGCACCTTAAACTTATATATGTTATATGCCAGTGATATCTCAGTAAAGCTGGGGGAAAACCCAGCTGTGGCTAACAATCATATCTGACAGCACAGATATAAAACATTTTCATCATCACAGAAAGTTCTGTTGGATGGCACAGCTTTGGGTAGTATCCACCAGAAATTGCATTACAGTACCCTTGAACAATATGGGTTTGAACTGCACAGGTCCACTTATATATGTATATTTTTCAATAGTAAACGCTACAGTATTACACAGTCCACGATTGGCTGAATGCAAGTGTGTGGAGGAACTGTGGATGCAGAGGGCCAGCTCTAAATTATACGGGGATTAACCCCCACTTGTTCAAGGGTCAACTGTATGTTCCATTTAAAATCTGCTTCAAGGTTACCTTTAATTTATATTTTAGATGATCACAATTTTTACAGAATGATCACAACTCTTGTTTATACCAATTTAACTGTTAATCTGTTAATTTCAGAAGAATTTTTTTGTTGATTCTTTTTCCAGGAGCCATTTCTACACATAATGTAATAAAGTGTTAGGAAAGTAATTGTAAACAGAAAAAATAAAGTCTCCTCTTAAAAGTGCAAAATAAAATAATAAAGCATGCTTTCCCATGCTTCATCACATACACCTTCTATACATCACCAAGCATCACTTGTTTGTATCTCTTCATGTAGAATTATAGATTTTGGTTCAGTTTTATTACTTTCACATAAGGGGTACTCAAATGTATAAGTACATATACATTTCCCATTTAGAAGGATTTAGATATTAGGTTAAGGTAAAAACCTGAGCCTCAGTGTTAGTAAAATCAAAATGATGAATGTAGGAGTTTATCACTCTATATTTAAATCTGTTTAATAGCATATTAAGTCATAATAGCTTATGAGAGTGTAAATTTCTCTAAATGTTTCCTGTCTAGGCCTGTATAGAACAGCAGTTTGATTCTCTCAATGGAGGAGTATCTGTGTCAAAAAATAGCACTTTTGCTGAAGAATTTGCACATAGTATTCGCTCAATTTTTGCAAATGTAGAAGCCAAACTTGGTAATGTAACATGCATTTTTTGGTTTTCATTTAAAAGTTTTCATTTCCTTTAAAGCAGAATTTTAAGTATATTCTGTTTTTCTCTCATGTTACTGTTTTATAAGGAGAACCTTCTGAAATTGACCAGAGAGACAAGTATGTAGGAATTTGTGGACTGTTTGTATTGCACTTTCAGATTTTTCGAACTGTTGATAAAAAGTTTTATAAGTCTTTATTGGACATTTGTAAGAAGGTAAGAACTTGCAACTTCTATTTTTTTTCAATTTGAATAGATGGAAAAGATTTTGGATAAAATTGGGTATTTTAAAATGTATTTTATTCCTGCTTACAAAAATAATAATTTTTGTAATATTTTGTAATAATCATTACAAAAATAATATCATAATATTCATTTAAAAAAATCTAAGCATTCCAGAAATAAGTAACATAGTAAATGAAAATACCCCATAATTCCACATTGTAGAAATACATATTAGTGGATGCTTTTCCACATTTTTTCCTATACATTAACTTGCTATTACTACTTTTTTCTCTTTCTTTTCCTTCGCTTTCTCTTCTTGCCACCCATTCTCATTATTGAAGTAGGAAAAAATTTAAAACAATTTTTTTCTTTGTCTTTGCTTTTTCCATGATGTGGCACCTGTTTTCAAAATTGAAAATTTAGATGGTGTATAGAATCAAGTGATATGTGACCATGAGAACCCAGCCATCTTGAATATTTATTTTGTATTTTTTCACTAAAATAGAGTGAAAGTAAAGGTCATGAAGACTCAAGTGTCTGTTTAATTTTTGCATATTTTTATTCATCTGAAAATCTGTGTGTGTAAGTGTATGTGTGTGTGTTGTTTAATATTTAGGCAGAATAAAATTAGTGTCATGCTCCACAACAGGTATAGGAATGCCTTTACTCTGTGCCACATTAACATAACTTGTCTCATATTAATGAGTATCTTTTTATCATTATTTTTCTTGAAATAGGTTGTCTTCCATTGCATGTTGTGGGATTATTAAACAGTTTGTTGTTTAACCTGCATTTAATGATTTCCCTCCTCTTTCATTTCCTATTTCAGGTACCAGCCATCACTCTGACTGCTAATATTATTTGGTTTCCTGACAATTTTTTGATCCAGAAAATACCAGCAGCTGCCAAACTTCTGGATAGAAAAAGTCTTCAAGCCATTAAAATATACAGAGATACTTTCCTACAGCAGAAAGCTCAGTCACTTACCAAGTAGGTTTTATAAGTACCCATAATGTAACTATTTAGATAGTTTATATTTTCAGATCTTACACTGATTGTAAATATGCAGGAAGCATTTGAATTACAAGATCAGACATAGTTACTGATTACCAGAGAAAACGTTGGGCAATCTCTAGGAGATTTATTTTCTAGGAGTGTTTTTTTGTTTTAAATGTTTTAGGCTTAAACTCAATTTAAGATGTAGGCAAATTATACTTTATGGAAGTACAGATATGTGTGCATACATTCATATACTTTTTGTCAGGTGCATTAAATATTTTTGTGTGTAAAGTGAAGTCTCTGCAGTAGATGCCAGTTGATGACATTTAGAACATTGTGTGTACATGACTCAATGTTGATTTTTGCAGGAGTTGACTTTAATTTAATGCACTCCTTTTTTTTCTTTTTTTTTATGAAAGTAATATATGCACATATTTAAGAAGTTAAAAAGTACTAAAGGTTCAAAGGAAAAAAATGATTGTCCTCTGCCCCATTCCCCCCTGTGCCTTCGTCCTGCTTCCTAAAAGAACACTTTTAACTCTTAGTTTCTTCTGATACTTACATCTTTTAGCTTATCTTACTATGTAAAATTTCAAATATACACAAAATAGAGAAAATAATATAATGAGCCCCCATGTTCTCATCACATAGCCTTAACAATTAAATTTACTGTACATTGTCACTTGAGTATACTGCTAAAATTTCACGTTGACTGGGATGAAGATTTTAAGTGAAGCGACACAGGACTCTGCCAGTGACCCTGTACTGGACAGTTTTTAACTGTAACGTGGTTAAAGGATAATAGGGATATTTACCTACTTTCTGTTAATCTTGACTGTTGAGGGGAAATTGGGTCACTCCTGTACAATGGGGCAAAGAGGAGTATATCTGGAATATACGAGATCCCCTAAAGCATCTCTTAGTACTCCCAAGTCCTATAATTAAAGTCAGTGGAGAGTGACAAGTCAGTTCAGGCAGGACTACTCATGGCAGAGATTTCAGGGCTCTCCAGTACATTCTGAAACAGAGTTGAGGAGGGATAAAGACATAAGATTGGATTTAGATTAAAGAGGTGAACTCAGTAGGATGGAGGGACAGGACCAGGCTTCGTAGCAGTAATTTAAAAAAAGATGTGTATGTTTTAGTTACCAGAGACTTAATATTCTTTAACAGTATGATGCAGTTGCTAAAACTGTCAGTTCATACTTAGATTACATTAATAACTATACCCAAGTTATGGAAACTAGTAGTTACAATATCTAGGCTAGGGGAATTGGTAGTTCCATTAAATTCTTACTGGTCAGATTATAATGAGTGTTTGGTGGTGCCACATTTTAAGAGGGCCACAAACTGTTGCATCTCCAGATGAACCTGATCAGGTTGTTAGATCTGAGAACCATGACCTTTGAAGACTCATTGAAAAGTCTCTATATAGTTTGGCCTTTAAAAGAGAAATCTGAGGAATGATGTATTAGATTTCTTTAAATATTTGAAGGGCATTCAGGTTGAAGAGGGAACAGATTTGATCTCTGTGGCTCCAGGAAGTTGAATTAGAACCAAAAGATGAAGGTGACAGATATTAATAATAATTGCCAACATTATTAAGCTTATAACTGTGTAGTAGGCATTATGCTAAAGGCTTTAAACACATTGTCTTTTGTAAACCCTGTAACAGTCTTCTCATATGGGAAATAACAAAGTCACAACTAATATTTACCCTGTGCTTTCTATAAGCCAATAACTATTCCAGGAACTTCATGTGTATCATCTTTTTTAATCATCAGAAAATCCTATGAGGGTAGGTACTGTTGTCACGTCCATTTTATAGGTGAGAAAATTGAGACACAGAGAGATTGAACTTACCCAAATTGAAACAGCTAATACGTGGCAGAGCTGGGAAGTCCAACTCTAGAGCACAAGCTCTTAACACTACTCTGTAGTGTTTCTCTATATTTTTATCCCATTTTCAGATAAGGAAAATGAGGCTTAGAGAAATGAACTTTGCCAGGTCACACAGCTGGGAACGTATCAGAGAAGGCATGCAAACCCACGCCCGTCCTACTCTAGAGCCTTTGTGGCAGAGTTGTGTAGGCTGCCCTGAGAGGTAATGTACCCTTTCACTAGAGCTACGTAGGCAGAATACAGATGACCATCAGTCCAAGGTGCTGGAGGAACTGAGTCTTATTATGTAAAAGATTGAATAAGTTGACTTTCAAAGACCCCCCCCCTCCTCCGTGTGATAACATTTCAATATTTCTAAATTCTTTAATTTCAAAAACATACCTCTCTGCAGTCACTATAGAGCTCCTTTGAGCTGAAGGGGGCAATGTCTTTTTCATTCTCCTCATAACTGCGAAAGAAACCTAAAATTCACAACACTAAAGTGAAACCCAGGAGAGAGGAGATGGTGTGATCAGCATGAGCTTTGTCTGACATTTTAGAAAAAGTTGAGGAAGTGACTAAGGGCTGTCCCAGTCAGGCTCCAGAGTTCATTGTGGAGGAGGAGGAAGCAGTGGGGGAGAGTTTTCCTGCCTCCGCACCATACATTAGACCCCACGTGGCCAAGTGCCCCAGCCACCTCTTTGACTAGGGTCCAAGGTTTGTAGGTTGTTGCATTTTGCTTTTTGTTCACAACCATTTTGATGCTGGGGATACTGCCCTTGGAGGGTAGAGGTATGAACCTTTCTTTCAAACCCCCAGTTGACGTACAAGTGTTGACACTGTTGAGTGCTTTGTATCAGGACAGGAGATTTGTTCTTTCTCCCTAGTGTTTCTCCTGTTTGTACTTTGAAATGAAGCTGACAATCTGACAGGACCCTTTTTGGACTCACTTTGTCAATTAACTTGGCTTTTTAAAACTTGAAGCAGTTTCATTTTTATATATTTACAGGAGATAAAGATTATCTGGTGTCTGGATGTAGGAATGATGGGTGGAGTGACAGACAAACCTCTGCTTTATCCCGTGTAGTGTGATCTAAAACTGAGTGATTCTTGACTGCCCTTGACTGTGTATTAGCCTCCTTCTTTTAAACAGGTTTTTTTTTTTTTAAAGGAACTCCTTTATTTATTTATTTATTTATTTATTTATGGCTGTGTTGGGTCTTCGTTTCTGTGCGAGGGCTTTCTCCAGGTCCGGCAAGTGAGGGCCACTCTTCATTGCGGTGCGTGGGCCCCTCACTATCGCGGCCTCTCTTGTTGCGGAGCACAGGCTCCAGACGCGCAGGCTCAGTAGTTGTGGCTCACGGGCCTAGTTGCTCCGCGGCATGTGGGATCTTCCCAGACCAGGGCTCGAACCCATGTCTCCTGCATTGGCAGGCAGATTCTCAACCACTGCGCCACCAGGGAAGCCCCTAGCCTTCTTCTTAATGTTACTGACTTAATCAGTAACGTTATGTTATGATTATGATATGTCTTAATGTTATTGCCATCAACTTGATTGCTGTTGTAGGCCTCTTCCTTCTGTCCCTGCTCGTGACTTTACTGTTCCCTTCTGTGCATTGTATCCCTGCTTGAGTCCTGATCACAGCCTCTTCTTAAAGTGGAGGCATTGCCCTAGGACTCTGCTCTTACTCTGTGTTCCAGACTTCTAAATCAAATCATCCACAAGTCAAATAATACATTTTAGTGCCATTTGAGGCAAAGCCAGAAGTGCAGCTATTGGTGTCTTTTGTCTAATGGAATCCTGGCTCAGAAGAAATAATTTTTCTCAGATTTGATTGAATTAATTAAAATTAAACTTAATTGTTTTTAAAATAAAGAAGTATAGCTTAAATAGCTTGTGGGCTAAAAGTTCTCATCTTGACTAATTTGAGATGCATTGATACAGTGATTTAGTGTTAGTAAGCAGCCTGCATAGTAGAATTATATTATTTAGTTTTTCCACGATGGGAAAGCTTCCTAGATTTGGGCTGAAGTCCTGGCTCGGCTGTGTACTAGTTGTATGATGTTGGGCACATTACTTCTCTGTGTGTCAGTTTCCTCTTCTGTAAAATGGAGATCGTAATACTTAACCTCATAAGGTTAATGTGAGGGTTTACTGAGTTAATTTGTGTAAAGTGCTTATAACAGTGGCTGGGCATATATAGTAAGCATTCAGTAAATGTTAGCTTTTATATTCAGATTCTGACAACTTCCATTCATCTCTGGTTCAAGCTGTCATCCCCTTTTTCCTGCATTATCACAGGAGCTTCCTAAGTGGTTTTCCTGCTTTTACCATTGTCCCCTTTATAGTTTATTTTCAACATACCAGTCAAAGTGATATTGATCCTCTTCAGAGTTAGAGTAGGTCACTCTACTCAAATCCTCTAGAGGCTTTCCACTGAAGTCCTTACTGCCCTACCAGGCATTACACAAATCCTCTTTCCACTCTCCATTTTTCCTATTCCTCCAACCCCCTGACCCCTGTACCTCTCTGATCTTTTCTGTTCTCATCTCTGCCCTCTGTGCTCCTGTCATACTGACTTCTTTGTTATTACTTGAACATGCCAGAAAAACTGCTGTTTTGGGATGATTGCATTTGTTATTTACTTTCCTAAAATTCTCATCTATATATTTGCATGGATTACTTATTCAACTTCTTCAAATCTTGGCTCAAAATCAGCTTTACAATAAGCCTACTTTGATCACTGTATTTAAAATTGTACTTACCACCCCAGTGGCTCTTTTCCCTGCTGTATTTTTTCCATAGCACATATCTGACATCTTACAGATTTCAGTTTCTGATTTCTTTATTATACAAGTCTCCTTTCTAGAATGTAAGCTTCGCGGGGGCAGAGATTTTTTATTGTGTTTACTGCCCTTTTTTGTTTTTAGTACTGAGAAACAGTGCCTGGCATGTATGGGCATTCAGTAAATATTTGCTACTTAAGTAAATTATATTTGTATATATGATATATGTATATATTGAAAACAAGAAAGATGAAGTGGCTGCTGCAGAGAAATACTCCATCCAGTATGAAGAAATGGAAGTAAATTTTCTTTCCTGTGCTGAATAACCTCAATATTTTCCTTTGTTAGAGATGTACAGTCTTACTACGTCTTTGTGAGCTCATGGATGATGAAAATGGAATCTATTTTATCTAAAGAGCAGAGAATGGATAAATTTGCTGAAGACCTCACCAATAGATGTAATGTTTTTATACAGGTAGTTGCATCTTCTTACTTAGAATATTTGGGGGGGGTCATTTCTTTGTTAATCCAATGTACAGAAGGTACACTTTGAATAAATTGTAAAGGGTAGGATGTGTTTTTGTTTTTAAAACTGAAAATTGATTTGGTTATGTATGTTTGGATCTGTTTGACTTAATTAATTTAGGTTTTCTAATATATGCATTTAACTCTCTATACTCCCTCCAAGGCATGACTTTTTTGCTGTATCGCATAAGTTTTGATGTGTTGTATTTTTATTATTCTTTAGTTCAGAATATTAAAAAAAATTTATTGTGATTTCTACTTTGCTCTCTTGGTTATTTTGAAATAAAATTCTTAATTTCTAAATGCATGAGGGTTTTCTAGTTATCTTTTTATTATTGATTTCTAGCAATACTAAAATACTTCCAATATTTTGAAGTTTGTTGAGATTTGCATTGTGGCCCAGCCTGTGGACAGCTTTGGCAAACATTTCATGTATACGTAAAAAGAATGTAATTTGCCTTTTGTTGGTTGTGGTGTTCTATATATATCAAGTAGGGTCATGTTTGTTAGTGATTTTGTCTGAATATTCTATCAGTTACTGAGACAGCTGGGTTAGAATCTCCCACTATTATTGTGGATTTTTCTGTTTATCCTTCGTAGCTTTGTTAGCTTTTGTTTTGTATATTTTGAGACGAAGTAAGTGCATAACATTTAGAATTGTTATAGTTTACTGGTGAGTCAAACCTTTTATCATTGTGACATGTCCCTTTTAATCTCTAGTAATGCTTTTTGTCATAGGTCTTTTGTTTGTGATAGTAACATAGCTGTACCAGTTTTCTTTTAATTAAGGTCTACATGGTCCATCTGTTGTCATCCTTTTACTTGCAACCTGTTTGACTTCTTTATTTAATGTGTGTCTCCTATAAGCAGCCTGTATTTCTCCCCTATAAAACCGTTTTCTGTATATGTCAATACTGATATTTAGATTTAAAATTAGCACCTGATTAGTTGCTTTCTATTTGTCTCACTTGTTCTGTGTCCCTATTCTTTTCCTTTCTTGCTTTTGAATTATTTTTATTATTTCATTCTTCCTTCTATTGGTTTGTTAATTCAGTATTTTACTGTTTTTTTAGTGGTTACTGTAGAGATACTAAGATGCATTACTGAACATTCAACTCCAATATAAATTAGTAGTTTCACCACTTTCCAGACAGTAAAAGAATCTTAAGCCACTTTAATTCTATTTATCCCTCTCTCACCTGTGCTGCTGCTGTGTATTTTGATTCTGTATATATTTTAAATTTTACAAGGCATTGTTGCTGTTGTTTTTAATAGTATTCATTTAGATTTACCCATATATTTACCCATTCTGTTGTTTTTTATCCTTGTTGCATCTCCTCATCTTTCTCCTTGCAGAATACCTGTTAGTATTTCATTGAATTTTTTTAATTTTGTTTTTGTTGAGAAGTCAGCTGTCAGTTTTGTTGCTTTTTCAATATGTGTCTTTGTTTAATTGCTTATAAGGTTTACTTTTTGGTTTTTAGCGATATTATTACTTTGATGAACCTATGTGTGGTTTTCTTTGTGTTTGTGCTGCTTGGGATTTGTAGAGCTTCTGGAATTTCTGGAAAATTCTCAGTCATTAACTCTTTAAGTACTATTTCTGTTCTATTCTCTTTCTGTTCTAATTATTTTTTCAGTTACATCTAACCTGCTATTAAACCCATCTGCTGACTTCTTTTATTTTTTTCTGAGTTCTTAATTTTAATTATTTTACTTTTCAGTTCGTTTCTTTTTTATAGTTTCCAGTTCTTTTATGAAATAATTTTGTGTTTTATTTCTTCAGCATATTCAACATAACTATTTTGAAGCCCGTGTCTAATAATTTCATTATCTAGATCTTTCTATTAGCTATTTTTTGTTGTCGTTGTTTGTTTTTGGATATGTCTTATCTCTTTGTATGCCTTGTTATTTTTAATAACGCATGTTGTATATGGAAAAACTGTAGATATAATTGAGGATCTGGGTATTGTTTTTCTTCCTCCAGAGAGGATTTAATTTTTGCTTCTGATACACAGCTAGTCTAGGACAAGTAGCACCCAGATCACCTCAGCCCAGTCATGGATTGAGATGACTTAAAGTGGGACCTAAATTCTGTGATGGCTGTCTTTTCTAGTTCACGCTTACTTTCTAGGGGGTAGTTTTTAAGAACCCAACTCAGAGCCTAGGTGATTTGCCAGGACCCCCTCCCCTCCTTGATGGGCCGTGAACTCGTATTTTTACCCTCCTTCCCTTGTGGGGGTTGTTGAAAGATACGTTTGGCTTCTGTCTTTACTACCCTCTTTGGGAATGGGCAGATGCCTCTGTGGGAAAGCAGCCACAAATGCCAGGCTCATGTCTCTGGGTTTCTGTCTTCTCCCAGGTCTTGGCCTTGTATTTTCTTATTTTCTTGATAGCTCTTTGATGCTTTTCAAGAGATTTTAAAAATGTTTTGCCCAGATTTCCTAGTTGTTTTCTGTGGAAAGGTTGGTCCAAATTATTCTGCAGTTAACAGAAACAGACCCCAGACCTCCCCCCTCCCCATTTAGATGTTTAAAATACATCTTTCATGTATGTCCTTCACAAATTAATGACCGTCAAGGAATGGTGTGCTATTGGTCCATGAGTTCTCTGCCCCCTTTCCCCCACAAAAAAGAAACTCCCTTTTTTTTTTTTTTTAACCTGCCTTAGAGTTATACTTTTGCTGTTCCTTGTCTCTGCTTTTTAACTTTTCCCAGTGCTGCACTAGGGCAGAGTCTGGTGTAATAGTCCTGTAGCTGACAAGGTAAGACTTGTGGCTCTTTCCTGCATGTATGCCCCAAGCTTTGGTCTTATTGTCACCGCTTAGGATGCTACCTTCTCTCTCATTTCTTAGTTCTCTTAATTTTATCGCATCTCTTCACCACAGAGCTATTATTGGTTCACAAAAATCCCCTCTCCCCCCGTTGAGTATCACTCCTTTAGTGAGCCATTGTTACTGATGGTAGAGCAGGAGAAAAAGGTTGAGGATCACTGGCATATAGCTTCTGCCCTGGCTCATTGGATATATTCACAATAACGTAGTTCATCTCTAAACTGTACAAGTATCTTTTTTGGTCCCTCTTTATAAACCTAAAGAATCTCCATCATTATGTTCCTCTGTGTCCTTTTTGGATCTAAATGAAAATATATTTGAGAGGTAATACCCTTTTTCCTGTTTTGTGTTCTATACTGTTTCCCTGGGTTTACTAGCACTAAATTTTTTTTTTAAACCTTAAAAGACCTGTGGCTTCCTTCATAAATAGAAGGATAGGAGAGAATCTGTTCTTATTGGGCTGGAAGGAGAGAAAGTCTGAATAGCACCAGCATAAGCAGGGGACATGGTAGCAGATGGATAGTAGGGATTGGCCTGGGTGAAAAAGAAACGGGGATTCGCTTGGAACTGAGAAATACTGTTGGATATCTGTACTGGCCAGAGAGCAGCTCTCTTTCTCCTTCTCATTTTTCAATTCCTACTTCCTTAGAGTCCTCAGCTCTTGTCTTAAGCTGCAGCAGATAAGAGTCTTTATCCTCTTGCCTGGCAGGTAAGATAAGGATGAATAGATATCTTCCTGACATCCAAATCGTTCCTCTGAAAGTTTTGTTTTAATGGAAAGATTCTTTAACTGTGGTTATATGCTGTAATGTCAACCGTACTAAACTTCTGGTAAGTGATAGGTTACATAACTTTTAAGGGCTGCTTTGAAACTTAACCATCATGTATAACATTGTGTAAGAAAGAATATTTCAAAATCTTAAGAGCTGACTTTAAAATGAACTTTAAAAACACTAGTTATTGGCAAGTTGAAGAAGAATTATTATTACATAGAGAATGAAATCTTGAGGAAATGAAACCTTTTCTTGTGATTATAATCAATGTTTTATATTATTTTTTATAGGGCTTTTTATATGCATATAGTATTAGTACCATTATTAAAACCACAATGAATCTCTACATGTCCATGCAAAAGCCAATGACCAAAACATCAGTTAAGGCATTATGCAGGCTTGTTGAACTTCTCAAGGTAGGTTTTAGATTATTTTACCTTGCCATTATAATTGAGAGATGATGCGAGCTTAAAGCAGGATTTTTTTTTTTGGTTAAGATTTGACTTCTTGATGATGAGAATACAAAAATTATGGAAAAGTGTACTTATCTCTCAGCTGGATAACGGAACTAGCCACTGAAAGAAATTTCTGAGTAATTTTCTATGAATGGCCAATAAACTTTATTAAAAGTGAACATGTAGTGAAAGAGAAAAGAAGGAAAATGAAAAGGTTAGCCTAAGTATTGGTAAAGTTTTACTCACGGAAGTTTTAAGCATGTTGCATGAGTTTTAAAAATACATGAGACGTTAATATTATTTTATAGTATTCAAATGTATATGAGGCTAGTCAGCAGGAGGCTGTTTATTTTGTAATTTAGAGAAAGTGTTATAATTTTGGGATTTGAATACTTTTGAAAATGTGGTAAAATGCTTCTTAGCATACTCTGTATAAATAAAAAAAAGAAACTCCTTACAGGCAGGAGAGCCCCCTTTTAACCTTTTGTAAAAACTGAAATAAAGATTTGCTAGTAAATTTCTGCTAATAGTGGCTTTAGATTTGTTAGGAAATAAAGATAGTTTGGAGATTGTGTCTTTAGATTTTTAGCATTTTTTTCTTTAAGGTATTACCAGTTATTTTTTATGAAATACAAATACAGAAGTGTATATATAGATGCATATATATCTTATATCTAATATATAAGCATAATTTTAAAAATAATAAACACTTAAAAACCTATCATCCCACTTAGGAAATAGAATGTTACCAATATTTTCAAAGCCCCTGTGTTTGTCCCTCCCTGATCGCATGCTATGCTACCTCCTCAGAGGAAGCACAGCCCTGAATTTTATCATTCCCTTGTTTCTTTTTAGTTTGCCACATATGAATGAATTTATCAACCATTCATTGTTTAGTTATGTTTTTGAAATTTGTGTTAATGTATTCTTCATGTATTCTTTGGCTTGGTTCATTTTACTCAAAATTTTTTATTTGAACTTAACCATGTTGGGATGAGTAGCTGTAGTTCATTAATTTTCATTATTGTGTAGCTTTCCTGGGGATGGACTTTTGGGTTTTTTTCCAGTTTTTGCTATTATAAATAATGTTGCCATTTTTGTATATGTCTCTTGGTGTAATTGTGCAGAAGTTTTTCTGAAGTATTGTATACCTGTGAGTGGATTGCTGGGTTCTGTGATATGTACATAATCAGCTTTTCAAGATGATGCCAGATTGTTTTCCAAAGTAGTTCTATCAGTTTACACACCTCCCACAATATATTAGACTTCCCATTGTTCCCTAACTGGCCAACATTGGTATCATCAGCCTTTTGTGTGTGTTTGTGTGTGTGTGCACGTGCACATTGGTGTTTATAAATGATTTTATACTTAACATTCATTTCCCTGATTGTTAATGATGGTATCTTGTCTAATACTATTAACTGTGTTTCTTTTGTGAAAAATATGTTCATGTCTTTTGTTCAGTTATCTATTGAAATTTTTGCCTTTTTTAAAAAAAAGTGTTTAATTTGTTTGGTGTCTTTACATATTCTGTGTACTAATCCCTTGTGTGTGGCAGATACTTTCTCATACGTTGGCTTGTCTTTTAATTTTCCTTATAGTGACTTTTGATAAATAGAAATCATGAATTTAATATAGTTGAATTTACCAGTCTTATCCTTTATGGTAGTGCTTTTTGCCTCTCATTTACAAAGGTCTTACCTAGCTCAAGGTCATAAAGATATGCTGTAATTTTGCCTAAACGTTTTAAGTTGATTTTCATAAAATCACTTCTGATTCTTTTTAGGCAATAGAACATATGTTCTACAGGAGAAGCCTGGTTGTGGCTGATTCAGTCTCACATATAACACAGCATCTTCAGCATCAGGCTCTTAATTCTATTTCTGTGGCCAAGGTATGAAAGTTAGTATGTATTCAGCATAATTATATTATCTTTCTAGTTTGCCCTTCCTGTTGTTTTATTTGTGTTTTCTAGTTAAACCTGTGTACTCCGTTTCTTCAAACACAGTATTCTTGGTTATAATCTCCATGGTATTTTATGATTTTACTTAGAGTGATCAGGGTTATCTTTACTCTGAACTTGCAGCATTAACACAGTTCTATTAAAAAATGACATATTATGCATTTTAAAAATATGATGCATCTTCTTTTAAGAAATGATTTTCTTACTACATTAATACGGTAATTTTGAAGTATGCCTAGTAATTTGCTGTCTCTGACAGTGCTCAGCGATAATATTATGGCAGTAAAGCATCTAACATTATCACAAGAAGCTGAACGGGGAAAGTATTTGTCTGAGTGCTCTTAAGTTGAATCGTGGAAAAGATAACTGAGAAATTTTTCTTCTCCGTCTTTTGTTATTGCCTCAGATTTAAAGCTGATATTTCCTGTTTTCTTTTATCTTTAAGAAAAGAGTAATTTCTGACAAAAAATATAGTGAACAGCGTCTTGATGTGCTTTCTGCTCTAGTTTTGGCTGAAAACACTCTAAATGGACCAAGCACAAAGCAACGACGACTTATTGTTTCTTTGGCACTAAGTGTTGGCACACAAATGGTAAATGTATTGCTATTTCTTATGGAATAAAAATGAGATCTGAGGTTTCACACTTCCCTTACTACTGACCTAAGAAACCTGTCCTTCAAGTGCAACTTCTCTGCCTTTTTCCCCTCCCTGATAGAAAACATTTAAAGATGAAGAACTCTTTCCACTTCAAGTAGTCATGAAAAAGCTGGATCTTATCAGTGAACTTAGAGAAAGGTAAGTAGGTATATGTAATGATACTCAAAAGATAGGGGTAATGGAAACATCAGGGCTTTTTTTTTTTTTTTAAAGGATAGCAAGACAAGGAATATAACTTAGGTAGACCATTAGTTCCTGTTCATAACTTCTTTAGCATGACTAAAAGTAGACTGTGACAAGCGATCATATTTCTTTAACTTTGCTTCTACAGTAAGGCTGTAGCTTTTGGAAGAACTCACATGAGAAAATGTGATATAGCCCTTAGAGCATCTGGCAGACCCTGGAACATATTGTGATTGTTGTGATGCGTATCTCTGATGGACTTAAAATTGCTGCTTTATAACAAGACTTCATCTATTTGTGAGACTTAGAGCCATCTCACATAGTCTTCTGTAATTTTATTTGGGGCATGAATTTGAATTACATTGTTGGTTAGCCAGTCACTAAGATGAATTAGGTTTTGGAAGACTTATTTATATAGCTCCTGTGGCTTTATTGTTTTCTTTTTATTAAGTAAGCAGTAAGTTTCTTAATGGGAAAGTGGGTCTTCTGAATTTTGATTCCCAGCCGAATTAAGGTTTCAGCACAGTTTGTATTTAATGCTCATATTTGTAACATGATGTTTTTGTTGTTCTAAGAAGCTCAGATTTTTGTAGTTAGTGGCATTTAACTTTCCACCCTTGGTAGAAATACTGAGCCTTCTTTACTCTAAGATATTTAATGATCATTTTGTTGCCCGATAATGTGTGAAATAGTCACTTAGCAAAGATTATAGACAGGTTGAGTGCGACTGGTTTTTGTTGTTGTTGTCATTGTTTTGGTCACAGTTTTTTGAAAGGTCTCCATTTCAGCTTTGAGACAGGTGCGTGTGATGCAGGTCTTGTAAGTCTAGTCATATCAAATAATATTGAAAATAAATTTATTTTAAACTCTAAAAGTTATCTGTATATATTTTTTAATACCTTTATTGGAGTATAATTGCTTTACAATGTTGTGTTAGTTTCTGCTGCACAACAAAGTGAAACAGCTGTAAGTATACATATATCCCCATATCCCCTCCCTCTTTAGCCTCCCTGCCACCCTCCCTATCCCATCCTATATTGTTTCTTAAGTATGCTTTAAAACTGAAGTGTATTTGCAGAATTCTGACAGTGTCGGGTATTGGAGTGTTTTGTTAACGTTGTTCAATTTGAAAAATATTTATTTTGTGGCTTTTCTATACTAATTTTGGGTTAAATGATGTAAGGAATACAAAAAAATGAGTAAGACAGAGCTTTTACCCTTATGATATATAATGTCATTCCTTTTATTATTTTTTGGGGTTACTTGAATTTTGGTACCACTAATTATTACTTTACATTGTAGAGTCCAAACACAGTGTGACTGTTGTTTTTTATACTGGCATCGAGCTGTCTTCCCAATTTATTTAGATGATGTATATGAAAATGCTGTTGATGCAGCCAGATTACATGTAAGTAAAGAATAATGTAAAGAATAAACCCATCATTTTTTTAGTCACTGTGTAAACCACTTTAATTAATTTTAAAATAGATCATTTAATAAAGTGTTTTAAAACTGCTGATGCCGTTTTTTAACAGTGCTATGCATATTCAGTACAATTTATATAGTCTGTAGATAAATTTTATATTGCTACTAATGAATTAATATATATTTCACTCTTCCCCTCATATTCCTAATCATTCTCATTGCACTGGGTTTTAGTTTGTGTCAAAATAATATGACTTATTTGTCAGTAAGTTATATGTTGTTCAGATCTTTCCATTTCTTTATGGAAATGAGTGTATTTGAATGATCAAGGTAGGAAAAGGATAAGTTAATGTGAATTTTTTGTATACTTAAAGTATATGCTTTAGAGAATAAAATTCGACTCTTACTTAGGAAAGTAATATAGTCATATGTAAAAAAAACAGCCTTCAGATTGAGGTTTTGTCTTTTAAGGTAGATAATTAACCTTTGTAATATAATTTAGAGATGTAATTTTTCTAAATTCATGTACATTCTACTTTTCGTCTTAGTACATGTTCAGTGCTTTACGTGACTGTGTACCTGCTATGATGCATGCAAGGCATTTAGAATCCTATGAAGTACTTCTGGATTGCTATGACAAGGAAATCATGGAAATTTTAAATGAGGTAACATATTTTGAGATTGAAAAGCTTAAAACGTGTCTAGAATGCAATGTTTAGAAAAACTTTGGATTGAAGCAGGCTTTCACAAATTTAAGATTATTATTGTAAATCACAAAGGAACTATCACTATTGTGCTAAATTGGTCTTTAATTCCTAATTTTTAATATAGAAATCCAGATTAGGTATTTGGAAAACTTTTTTTTACTTTAGTAAGTAGTATATTTGAATTTAAAGTTCTGTTTATTAGAAGAATGCAAATGCAAAAATTGGTTTGACTACTGTCTGCAGCTAATGGTCATATAGTTAAGGTAACTTAACTATTAATGTTTTATTGAATTTCATTTGGAAAGCTAATGACTGAAATATTTTATATTTAAAAGTATAAAGCCTATTACTTGTGTAACAGATAATTTGAATGCAGTATAGTACATCCGTCCCTGTTTTAATGAAGTGTGTATTATAAACACTGATATCTTTAAAATTAAATTTCCAACTAGCAGTATTTTTATATGGAGGGAGGAATTAAAAATGAGTAAACTTCACAATATAAACCTTATATAGGTTTGATAAAATTGTGAAATTTTTAAATGTAATTTCTCATATTAAATACTTGTATTTAGAAAATAAAATACATGTCTGGCCAGTACTTAGAACCCTGTGGTACACCAGAAAAAAATGATTAATTTCATTGCCTTTAGCTCAATGAGTTTTGTGATTTTTTTTTTAATGATTATTAAAAGGAAACTTTTAAAAAATTTCCTCTCTTGCATATTCTCAGAACCTTTCCTCCTTTGTTGCTGGTTTCTATAAATTTTATGCTTAATATTGTGTATTCATGTTCCTTGTAATGAAGCCCTCAGATGTTAGCTTTTGATTTTTTTTTCAAGGGTGTTATACTTAAAATAGTAATGAATTCATTAGAACTCATCTAACTGCTCCCTGGTCAAAAAAAATCATTGATTTTCAATAGATAGCAAAATAATTTCACTCTCCCAATAAAATAATATTTTACCATAGAGTATTTAGACTCTTAAACCAGTTTGACAAATTTTTTCATCATTGCACAGATACTAAAGCTCTAACAGTGAGAACATAGACACCTAGAAGAGTAATACAATTAGAATATTATTTTGAAAAATTAAGATAGCAATTCTTTTGTGAATAGCATTTGCTGGACAAGTTGTGCAAAGAAATAGAGAAGGACCTGCGACTTTCTGTGCATACTCATTTAAAGCTGGATGACAGAAACCCTTTCAAAGTTGGCATGAAAGACCTGGCCCTTTTTTTCTCTCTGAATCCAATTCGGTTTTTCAATCGTTTCATTGACATTCGAGGTGAGTGTTCTGGTTTCCTTCTTAGGGTCATATTCTATATTTGTTTGCCCTGTTAAAGAGAAAATAACAAAAACGAAACCTTGAGAAAATCTTTCTTTGTTTTAGTGCATTTATTCTTGAATTTCTTTTTGTTTCTTCATTTTTATTTTCCTAGCACCTTATTTATTTATTTATTTATTTATAAAGGAATTCCTTTATTTTTATTTTTTATTTATTTATTTATTTTTGGCTGTGTTGGGTCTTTGTTTCAATGCGAGGGCTTTCTCCAGTTGTGGCAAGCGGGGGCCACTCTTCATCGCGGTGCATGGGCCGCTTACTATCACGGCCTCTCTTGTTGCGGAGCACAAGCTCCAGACGCGCAGGCTCAGTAGTTGTGGCTCATGGGCCTAGTTGCTCTGCGGCATGTGGGATCTTCCCAGACCTGGGCTCGAACCCGTGTCCCCTGCATTGGCAGGCAGATTCTTAACCACTGCGCCACCAGGGAAGCCCCCTAGCACCTTATTTTAAAGGAAGAAATTTAATGTTCAAAGACAAGTCGTTTCCTTTTTAGTTTCATTTCTCTGCCTTTCCTACTGTTCATGAATCAGAAAAGTTTTGATCGTTTTTTTTTTTTGAAGCTTATGTAACTCACTACCTAGACAAGACTTTCTACAATCTAACAACAGTAGCTCTTCATGACTGGGCCACTTACAGTGAAATGAGAAATTTAGCTACTCAGCGTTATGGATTGGTTATGACCGAGGCACATCTTCCTAGTCAGACTTTGGAACAGGTATAGTATAAACTGTTTTTAATATAGTCTGATTGTGGCATGATAACAGTATTTCTCTAAGAAAAATTTTTTCTTTTTACTTTATTTAGTATGTGTTTATATTCCAAGAAAAAACCTCATACTTGAGAAGAATAAAAAATTAGATGGTGCTAATTTGCTTTATGAAAGAATTTACCACAGCCTTCCAAATGTTTATACTTTTCCTTTTGTTGAAAATTTGAAATATACATAGATTTATATACAGCTTTTCAGAAACATGTTGGGATAGTGAGGCGACTTCTGCCGTATTTTAAAAAGTTTAATCAAGGTGACAGTTAAGGATTTTAAACCTAGATACAATATATAAACTTCAATATCTTAAAAAATTGGTTAAATTTATGTAATTGTATTTGTCTTAAAATGAGTGTAAACAAGTATTTAGCTTTACTAATTCAATAAGCTAATTTACAGTATGGCAGTATCTCATGAGTGCAGAGGTTTGTTTTCAGTTAATTTGCATGTAATTCTTTCTAAGATAATCCAGATAATATTTACCAAAAAATCTTAATTCAGTTCTGAAAGTTGAGGATCATAATTTTTCATTCATCTTACTGCATATATAGGGACCAATTGCAGGATCAGTTTGTATATCCTTTCATTCATTTATTTATAAATTTAATATTTACTGAAAACATGCTAGACACTGAACTACATTTAGGGATACAGAAATAAATAAAAACACTCTCAGCTCATGTGGGAGAAAAAAAATGAGTAAATAAATTTTTAGATTAAAACATGAGAAAATCTATAATAAAAACTTAATCAAAGGGGTATTGTGATACTACTTTGAGCCCCAATTAGAAAAGCTATGGAACAGTTTATATGATACCGTTAGGTATTAGAGTAGTAAGAATGAAGGATTCTTATTAGGTAACTTGTATATTAAAAGTGGTCTAGTATGATTAAAAGAAGCATAAGGATTTGGAATTAGATATTTTTAAATCCCTGTGTTCTGCCTCTTCCTAGCTTCCTTGGGGAACTCCCTTAGCTTCATTTTCTTCAGCTGTGGAATTAAGAATAATACCTCATATTGGAGAATTCCATATAAAGAACCTTGCACAATGCCTGAAAAATAGTATATATTTTATAAATATATACTGTTTATATATAATACACATATTCTGGCTATTATATATAGAATAATAGCCAGAATCTGGCTATTATTTTAGAATCTTTTAGAATCTAAAATAGATTCTAAAATCTATTTTTAGAATCTGGCCATTAGTTTACTTTGCAAAAAATATAGAAAAGATCTTTGGGAAGACAAATATTCTCAAGAGTGGTGGTGAAATGATTGTGAGTTATGGATCTTCAAAATTTTAAATTTAACCGTTCCTGTCTACACAAAAGGAATAAGATAACAAGCAGTCAGATTTCCCCAAGTAGGTAGTCCTAATTGTACATGTCAGAAGACTCTTTTTAACCTTTGGTTGTACTTTTTGTATAGTTGTTCTTTAAAATAATTTAAAAATATTGGGAGACTTGGTATAAGCAGTAAGTCACTATATTGATATGTCTGATTATTTTAAACTAATAATAATAGAACTTCTTTGTGGATTGTTTTGTAGGGCCTGGATGTCTTGGAAATTATGAGAAACATTCATATATTTGTGTCTCGATACCTCTATAATCTCAACAATCAAGTGAGTGAGTTTCAGAAAAAAATTTTTTATTAAAAAAAATTTTTTTTTTATATCTTTATTGGAGTACAGTTGCTTTACAATGTTGTGTTAGTTTCTGCTGTACAACAAAGTGAATCAGCTATATGTATACATATATCCCCATATCCCCTCCTTCTTTAGCCTCCCTCCCACCCTCCCTATCCCACCCCTCTAGGTTGTCACAAAGCATTGAGGTGATCTCCCTGTGCTATGCAGCAGCTTCCCGCTAGCCATCCATTTTACATTTGGTAGTGTATATATGTCAGTGCTACTCTCTCACCTTGTCCCAGCTTCCCCTTTCCCCCACCCCCATGTGCTCAAGTCCATTCTCTACGTCTGTGTCTTTATTCCTGCCGTGCCACTAGGTTCATCAGTACCATTTTTTTAGATTCCATATATGTGCATTAGCATATGGTATTTGTTTTTCTCTTTCTGACTTACTTCACTCTGTATGACAGACTCTAGGTCCATCCACCTCATTACAAATAACTCAATTTTGTTCCTTTTTACGGCTGAGTAATATTCCATTGTATATATGTGCCACATCTTCTTTATGTATTCATCTGTTGATGGAGATTTAGGTTGCTTCCATGTCCTGGCTATTGTAAATAGTGCTGCAGTGAACATTGTGGTACATGACTCTTTTTGAATTATGGTTTTCTCAGGGTATATGCCCAGTACTGGGATTGCTGGGTCATATGGTAGTTCTATTTTAAATTTTTTCAGGAACCTCCATACAGTTCTCCATAGTGACTGTATCAATTTGCATTCCCACCAGCAGTGCAGGAGGGTTCCCTCCCTTTTCTCCACACCCTCTCCAGCATTTATTGTTTGTAGATTTTTTGATGATGGCCATTCTGACCGGTGATGTGATACCTCATTGTGGTTTTGATTAGCATTTCTCTAATGATTAGTGCTGCTGAGCATCTTTTCATGTGTTTGTTGGCAATCTGTATGTCTTCTTTGGAGAAATGTCTATTTAGGTCTTCCGCCCATTTTTGGATTGGGTTCTTTGTTATTTTGATATTGAGCTGCATGAGCTGCTTGTATATTTTGGAGATTAATCCTTTGTCAATTGCTTTGTTTGCAAATATTTTCTCATATTCTGTGGGTTGTCTTTTTGTCTTGTTTATGGTTTCCTTTGCTGTGCAAAAGCTTTTAAGTTTCATTAGGTCCCATTTGTTTGTTTTTGTTTCCATTACTCTAGGAGGTGGGTCAAAAGGATCTTGCGTGATTTATGTCATAGAGTGTTCTGCCTGTGTTTTCCTCTACGAGTTTTATAGTGTCTGGCCTTACATTTAGGTCTTTAATCCATTTTAAGTTTATTTTTGTGTATGGTGTTAGGAAGTGTTCTAATTTCATTCTTTTACATGTAGCTGTCCAGTTTTCCCAGCACCACTTATTGAAGAGGCTATCTTTTCTCCATTGTGTATTCTTGCCTCCTTTGTCAAAGATAAGGTGACCATAATGTGCGTGGAAGAAAAAATTTTTTAATGTAGAAAGGCCGAGGGGCAAAGAATTGATTCTCAATAGTGCAAGTTAGTAAAATAAAGAAGACAAAAAATAATTGTTTAGAGATTGTCTTGTTTATTCCTTTGCTTTGACTGTATTATCTTTTTGAATGACTTTTCAATTATCTTTAATAAAATTCTAAAATTCTTGGGTTAACTGGTCAGTGTTTGCTATTGATTGTGTTTGTTTTATTACAGATTTTTATTGAGCGAACAAGCAATAATAAACATTTGAACACTATTAACATTCGGCATATTGCTAATTCAATTCGAACACATGGCACAGGAATCATGAATACAACAGTAAGAACCTTCTGGGAGGGGGGTTGTGTGGGTAATAGACCCCTGTTGAATTTGGTAGTTTGAAATATAGTTTTTTTCATCAAATATTCTGGTAAATATACATTATTGCTTGTTTATATTATACCTTAACCTCCATTTTTCTGTTTGGTATAATTAAAATGTCTGTCACTGAAATTGTGTTAGATGTGATGAAAGCTTTGTAATTCAAAAGGCACTTTAGGGACTTCCCTGGCGGTCCAGTGGTTAAGACTTCACCTTCCAATGCAGGGGGTGCGAGTTTGATCCCTGGTTGGGGAGCTAAGATGCCACATGCCTCGCAGCCAAAAAAACCAAAACATAAAACAGAAGCAGTATTGTAACAAATTCAATAAAGACTTTAAAAATGGTCCACATCAAAAAAAATCTTAAAAAAAAAAAAAGGCACTTTAGAATGTTTTACCATCTTAAGATCATCATTATAAATAACGTTGGAGATTTGAGGACATCAGCATAAGTATATATCTGGGTGGATTGTTTGATATTCTCTGTAAGTTGCTTCTGAAAGCAAATCATTGATAGTTTATTTAACATCAGTCACGCTCTTTTTTTGGGAAGGCGTTTACTAGTTATTTGATATCCATAAAAATAGCAATTTGCTGAAAAAATATCTTGAATCTTCTTAGAAATGGGCATTCAGTCACTTGCGATAGTCATTTGAGCTTATATGCTATGTTTCCTTCAATGGAAAAAGAGAAGTCTTTAAATTTACCTGGTTTTCAGGCCACAGTTTCTCCTTGAGGAAAGAAGAACGCAAATGTTTAAATAGTAAAGTGTTATTAAGTGTATTTGGGAGTAAGGGAATAGGGAGAAGTTACATGACTGGAAAGTTACGTAGGGACCATTTTAGTGTAGTGGGGAAGCCATTGAAGTATTTGAGCTGATAAGTGATGTGATTGGAGCTCTGTGTTAGTGGTTATCAATAGAGGAAGGGGACATAGGTAGTCAGAGTTTCAAATTTAAAACAAGGAGTCATCCATGTAGAGATGTCTGAGCCTTTCAGGATGAATAAACTCTGAACCTTTAAGGATCAAACTCTTCTTTGACCTCATCTGTCAAACACTCATTCATGTAACAGATATAATTATGCTCATATTTCATGCATCTCAGGCACTGTGCTGGGCACTGGGATAAGAAAAACAGACATTTCCTGCTCTCATAATAATTGTACTCTAGCAGGAAAAACCGTTGTTAATCAATTAACCACACTAATGAATGTAAATTCCTGATGTCTGGTGATGATGAGGTGAGCATAGAAGAAATACGATCAGAGGCTGGCAGTGTTACCCACTATTAAGAATGGAAAGGATATGGGCTTCCCTGGTGGCGCAGTGCTTAAGAATCTGCCTGCCAGTGCAGGAGACACGGGTTCGAGCCCTGGTCCTGGAAGATCCCACATGCCATGGAGCAACTAAGCCCGCGAGCCACAACTGCTGAAGCCCGTGCACCACAACTAGTGAAGCCCACACGCCACAGAGCCCGTGCTCTGCAACAAGAGAAGCCACCACAATGAGAAGCCTGCGCACCACAACGAAGAGTAGCACCCGCTCGCCGCAACTAGAGAGAGCCCGCGCGCCGCAACGAAGACCCAACGCAGTCATAAATGAATGAATGAATGAATAAATAAATAAGTGTATGGAAAAAAAAGAATGGAAAGGGTAAAGAAGAGACTACTTCTAAGACTACTACTGCTGAGGAGATCAAGAAAAAGAGCAGTGTTTAAGCCACAAGAAAAGTTCTGAGAAAGCACGCTTTTCTATAACTGGGTGATGAAGACTGTTACAGAGCGCGTACAGGAGATTAACCAAGATGGCGGAGTAGAAGGACGTGCTCTCACTCCCTCTTGCGAGAGCACCAGAATCACAACTGGCTGCTGGACAATCATCGACAGGAAGACACTGGACTTCACCAAGGAGGATACCCCACGTCCAAGGACAGAGGAGAAGCCACAGTGAGACGGTAGGAGGGGTGCAATCAGAGTAAAATCAAATCCCGTAACTGCTGGGTGGGTGACTCACAGACTGGCGAACACTTACACCACAGAAGTCCACCCACTGGAGTGAAGGTTCTGAGCCCCACGTCAGGCTTCCCAACCTGGGGGTCCGGCAACGGGAGGAGGAATTTATAGAGAATCAGACTTTGAAGCCTAGTGGGAATTGATTGCAGGACTTCGACAGGACTGGGGGAAACAGAGACCCTACTCTTGGAGGGCGCACATGGAATAGTGTGCACATCGGGTCCCGGGGGAAGGAGCAGTGACCCTGGGGGAGGCTGAACCAGACCTATCTGCTAGTGTTGGAGGGTCTCCTGCAGAGGCGGGGGCTGGCTCTGTTTCACCATGGGGACAAGGACACTGGCAATGGAGGTTCTGGGAAGTACTCCTTGGCGTGAGCCCTCCCAAAGTCTGCCATTAGCCCGACCAAAGAGCCCAGGTAGGCTCCAGTGTTGGGTTGCCTCAGGCAAAACAACCAACAGGGAGGGAACCCAGCCCTACCCATCAACAGTCAAGTGGATTAAAGTTTTACAGAGCTCTGACCACCACAGCAACAGTCAGCTCTACCCACCACCAGAGCCTCCCATCAAGCCCCTTAGATAGCCTCAACCACCAGAGGGCAGATGGCAGAAGCAAGAAAAACTGCAATCCTGCAGCCTGTGGAACAAAAACCACATTTACAGAAAGATAGACAAGATGAAAAGGCAGAGGGCTATATACCAGATGAAGGAACAAGAAAAAACCCCAGAAAAACAACTAAATGAAGTGGAGATAGGCAACCTTCCAGAAAAAGAATTCAGAATAATGATAGTGAAGATGATCCAGGACCTCGGAAAAAGAATGGAGGCAAAGATGGAGAAGATGCAAGAAATGTTTAACAAAGACCTAGAAGAATTAAAGAATAAACAAACAGACATGACCAATACAATAACTGAAATGAAAACTACACTAGAAGGAATCAATAGCAGAATAACTGAGGCAGAAGAACAGATAAGTGACCTGGAAGACAGAATGGTGGAATACACTGCTGCGGAACAGACTAAAGAAAAAAGAATGAAAAGAAATGAAGACAGCCTAAGAGACCTCTGGGACAACATTAAACGCAACAACATTCGCATTATAGGGGTCCCAGAAGGAGAAGAGAGAGAGAAAGGACCAGAGAAAATATTTGAAGAGATTATAGTCGAAAACTTCCCTAACATGGGAAAGGAAATAGCCACCCAAGTCCAGGAAGCGCAGAGAGTCCCATACAGGATAAACCCAAGGAGAAACATGCCGAGACACATAGTAATCAAAGTGGCAAAAATTAAAGACAAAGAAAAATTATTGAAAGCAGCAAGGGAAAAATGACAACATACAAGGGAACTCATAAGGTTAACAGCTGATTTCTCAGCAGAAACTCTACAAGCCAGAAGGGAGTGGCATGATATACTTAAAGTGATGAAAGGGAAGAACCTACAACCAAGATTACTCTACCCGGCAAGGATCTCATTTAGATTTGATGGAGAAATCAAAAGCTTTACAGACAAGCAAAAGCTAAGAGAATTCAGCACCACCAAACCAGCTCTACAACAAATGCTAAAGGAACTTCTCTAAGTGGGAAACACAAGAGAAGAAAAGGACCTACAAAAACAAACCCAAAACAATTAAGAAAATGGTCAGAGGAACATACATATCGATAATTACCTTAAACGTGAATGGATTAAATGCTCCAACCAAAAGACACAGGCTTGCTGAATGGATACAAAAACAAGACCCACATATATGCTGTCTACAAGAGACCCACTTTAGACCTAGGGACACATACAGACTGAAAGTGAGGGGATGGAAAAAGATATTCCATGCAAATGGAAATCAAAAGAAAGCTGGAGTAGCTATACTCATATCAGATAAAATAGACTTTAGAATAAAGAATGTTACGAGAGACAAGGAAGGATACTACATAATGATCAAGGGATCAATCCAAGAAGAAGATATAACAATTATAAATATATATGCACCCAACATAGGAGCACCTCAGTACATAAGGCAACTGCTAACAGCTATAAAAGAGGAAATTGACAGTAACACAATAATAGTGGGGGACTTTAATACCTCACTTAACACCAATGGACAGATCATCCAAACAGAAAATAAATAAGGAAACAGAAGCTTTAAATGACACAATAGACCAGATAGATTTAATTGATATTTATAGGACATTCCATCCAAAAACAGCAGATTACACGTTCTTCTCAAGTGCGCATGGAACATTCTCCAGGATAGATCACATCTTGGGTCACAAATCAAGCCTCAGTAAATTTAAGAAAACTGAAATCATATCAAGCATCTTTTCTGACCACAACGCTATGAGATTAGAAATGAATTACAGGGGAAAAAATGTAAAAAACACAAACACATGGAGGCTAAACAATACGTTACTAAATAACCAAGAGATCACTGAAGAAATCAAAGAGGAAATCAAAAAATACCTAGAGACAAATGACAATGAAAACACGACGACCCAAAACCTATGGGATGCAGCAAAAGCAGTTCTAAGAGGGAAGTTTATAGCTATACAAGCCTACCTAAAGAAACAAGAAAAATCTCAAGTAAACAATCTAACCTTACACCTAAAGAAACTAGAGAAGGAAGAACAAACAAAACCCAAAGTTAGCAGAAGGAAAGAAATCATAAAGATCAGAGCAGAAATAAATGAAATAGAAACAAAAAAAGCGCATACATATGCAAAAATATATTAGTAATATTTGAGGGTGGTGGGGATGGAAATTAGTACAAGGCTTTCATCTATAAGGCAAAATTAATCTTGTTATTTTGACTTTAATCTCAGGTCCAAGCCTACTTTTTCAGTGTTTTCTGAGTCTAGGTCAGGACCTTTTAACCCATTCTCAGAACACCTACACTTCTCATTTTAGAAATTATTGCAGTGAGATATAATAGTTTATTTAACATATACTTGTCTTAAAATGCCTGTCCTGCTAGAATATACACTTCATGATGATGACCATGTCTAGCATGAGAGCAGGCACATTGCCTTGCACATAAGAGGTGCTCAAAATATTTATGGATAAATAATTGAATGTTTACTCTCTTCCTTCAGGAAAGGTCAAAGAGCACCATGTTTCTTACTTTAGTATCATTTTAGACATGTAGATTAGTAATAAGTAATCTTATGAATGGTGGAACATAGAAACTTCTGAGTGTGGTTTATGACTTGAAAACTAGAGTGTCAAATCTGGTTTATGATTCTTACTATAGCTCTTAGTCTTATTATGAAAGTATTTTCCATTTTTTAGATTTCTTTTTTCCTTTTGTATCATAAAAATATTTAAGGGGAGCTTTTAGAAAGCTCTGTAAACTTGCACAAAAAAAACTTCATTTATTTAAATATTTCAGGTCCAACATGAATTAGACTTTATAAATAGACTATTTTATTCAGTAATATTGATTTGAAATTAATTTTCATAACTATCTCCAATTTTTGAAATTTTAATTTTATAGGTTAATTTCACCTACCAGTTTTTGAAAAAGAAGTTCTATATATTTAGCCAATTTATGTATGATGAACATATCAAGTCCAGATTGATTAAAGATATTCGGTTTTTCAGGGAAATCAAGGACCAAAATGATCATAAGGTATTTTTACATATTCTTTTTAAGGTAGTTTGATTCAACTATTGAGTATATAAGCTAACCTTATATTACTGTGCTTTGCTTTATTGTGCTTCTCAGATACTGCCTTTCTTACAAATTGGTTTGTGGCAAACCTGTGTTTTCAGATGATGGTTAGCATTTTTTAGTAATAAAGTATTTTTAAATTAAGGCATGTACATTTTTTTTTACACATAATGGTATTGCACACTTAATAGACTGCAGTGCAGTGTAAGCATAATTTTTATATGCACTGGGAAACCAAAAAATTCATGTTACTTTATTGCGATATTTGCTTCATTGTGGTGGCCTTGAACCAAACCTGCAATATCTCCAGGGTTTGCCTGTATGGCAAATGTTTATGCTAAATTCATTATGAGTTACTCTCTTGGGGTGTTTTTTTCTTTATTATTTTTCACATTATGTCTCCTTGATTTGGCTTCCTATTTTCTATATTTTCCCTCACAATTTCTGACTTTGCATTCACTGTAAACAAAAGTGTAAGGAAAAATTAAATGATCAATGTAGTCAGGTGTTACCTTTCTTTGTTTTAAAATAATACACAAGCAGAACATACTCATTTTGAAACATTTAGGCAATATAGAGTGCATAAACTAAATATCCTCCCTCATTTCTCTTTCCTTCCAGTTTCATTTTCTGGAGGCAGTTGCTATTAACAGTGTCATGTGATGCCCTCCAGATGTCTGTGTGATAAATATGTATTTGTGCATTACAAATAATTGCTTTTTTTTTCTTAACAAAAATGGACTAAAACTAAACATACTGTTTTGCAGTGTGCTTATCACATGTCAGTACTTATAGGTCTACCTCATTCTTTTAAAGAGTTGATAGTAAAGATGTATACTGTAACTCCTTTAACCTTCTCCTACTGAGTGGATATTTAGTTTTTTCTGATTTTTCTGTGTTACAAACGGTGCTACACATAACATCTTTGCACATTTATCTGTGTGTTCAAATATTTTTGAAAGACAAATTCCTTGAAGAGGAAAAGGGCAAAGAATATGAGTATTTAAAATTCTGATACATATTGCCAAGTACTCTAAAAATACTGTACCAACTGACAGTCCCATCTATAATTTATAAGAATGTCGTTTTCCCTTCACCCTCAGGGCTAAGTTTTCCCATAGTGAAATGAAGAATTGCAAGTGGTAACAGTACAGAGGCATATAGCCATGTGGATGGAGAACCAACAGGCTTAGATGGATCTTACGTTTGATTTGCCACATCCAGAACTATCTTAAGCATCACCTAGTTCCAGCCCTTTTATACACTAGTTGTTAGTTCTTTTCAGTGTCAGAGCAGTAAAATATTACTTTCTGGTGAAATAATTATTAAAATTACAGATTACAGTTATCAGTACAAAATTATATTCACTCTCATCTTTATTGGAACAGAAGTTACTAGTGTTTAGAGAAATAAATAATAAAACTGTTGTTGGATAAGTATTGTTTCCATTTTTTATTAATATAAAATGAGTAATTTTCGAAATCTTTTAATTAGCTAAGACTTGAAAAACTGTAAGTCCCTGATACTTCTCAGACCATGGAAACTTAGTCACACATTTCTGAACGAATGTTTCTAGGAGGAGTTGATTTCTTTTATCTATCTGACAGAGTAGTTGGGTCTAGGGAGACAACTAATGGTGGTGGAAAACCTAAATTTGGTGGCATTAATAATTATTCTCCTTATTTAGTTTATATTGACCTTGAATGTTGATAGTTTTTGTGCTATAAATTTTTTGTCATTAGAGTTCAGTGACTTTTTTTTAAGCACAATGGAAATACAAAATTAGAAAGGACAGTGGTATTGTCATGGTAGGCATTTTATGATTTAGGGGTCTTTGTTAATAATGGTAGTCTTCAAATTATCTCCCTAGTATCCTTTTGAAAGAGCAGAAAAATTCAATCGAGGCATCAGAAAACTTGGAATAACCCCAGAGGGACAAAGCTACCTTGATCAGTTCAGGCAACTCATCAGCCAGATTGGTAAGTTATTGTAAAAGTGTTGGGAAATAAAGTACAAATCCCAAGAATCTATCTCATATATTAAGTATCTCATACGAATAAACTTAATATGTGAGTGCCCGAGTTCAGCTTTATTTCACTAATAATTTCCTTTTCTTACCAAAAGTTTTTCAGGTATGATTAGACTGTTGGTGCATAATAATAATTGAGAGATTGTAATTTAAATAAATGAAATATTTATAAATAAAATAATATAAATAACTTTTTGTGGATAAGCTCTTCAGTTAAATTAAAAATATAATAACCTACTCATCTCAAAGGCCATACTCATGGTAAATAGTCAGCTGGTAACTATTTATTGGGTACCTACTCTGTTCAAGGCAGTGTTTTAGACTTTTAAAAGTTAAGCCTAAATGCAAATGTGTGAAATGTTTATGTGAAGTTAACTAATAATTTTTCTGTGCTACATCATTTCATATTTATATATAATTTCTTGAGTTGCCCTTCTGCTTACAAGTAGAACTTGGCTTCTGAAATGTGTAATACTATATTTAAAAACAAGAACTGCATTTAAAAATAATCCTAGATTAAAAAAACTTTATGCTTACTTGAGCTTTTCACATATATTATCTCTATTAATATCTGCACAGTAACCCTTGAGATAGGCATGTAGTCATGTTTTTAAAGATGAAAAAAGAGAAACTCAAGAGAGAGAAGTGGTGTTGCTGGGACTTTTTTGGCTCCAAGTTCAAAGGTGTTTTGTATTCTTCACAGTTGCAGACACCAAGCAGTTAGTAAATTCTTATTGACTATAATTTGGTAAAATTGTGGCTCCTGAGATTCATTCATTCATTTATCAAACATTTATAAAGTCTCTGTTATACCAGATATTTTTCTAGATGCTGAGAATACAAATAATAGCCTTTGTTCTAAGGGGCTTTAAGTTTACTAGTGGGAAGGGTATTATAAGCATTTAGTTAGGTAGTAAAGTCAGTGAGCACTAGCTTAAGTTTTATAAATTAATTGGTTTACATATTAGGCCTTTCTATTTTGTATTAGTACAAGAACTTAGAGAATTTTACCTTAGTAAATTTTTAATTTTAAACAATTTAATAATAAGGTATTTTCAAATAAGTACTTTTTTATTCATAGTGATATTTGATGACATATTAGATTGTAAACTTTTGGAGCAGTAGTTTTTAACCCTTTTTGAGAATCTGATGAAAGCTCTGGATTGACTTTTGTTTTTCCCAGAACAATGCCTGTATGCACGTTCACATACAGTTGTGCATATAATACACTGGAGTTCAGGTGCTCAAAGTCAGAGTCCGTGGGCCTCAGATTAAGAGCTGTTTCTCTGGAGCAGTGTTGCTTAAAACTTCACTTAATTCATATACCAGTATCTGAGTTTTTTCCCCCATGTGAATACTGCCTGTAGTAGTATTTATTTCATGTTTTTATATTTTTTAAAAGTATAATTTTGTACTATGAAATTATCATTAAATCATGAGCTTAGTATGCTAGTCATTTTCCCCCAATACACATCAAAATACACATTTTCCCCCAATACACAAAAAATAACGACACCTCTGTTGCCACTAGCATGTATTCCGCAGTTGGCGCATATTATCCTTTTTACTTTGTTCCAGCATTTTATTCTTTATTCTCTTCTTAGGAAATATAAATTCTTTACCTCTGCCTATAAAAAATTGTAATGTGCTTTTGAGTCTCTTCACTCTCTTGAGAAAAGGAGTAAGGAATCTCAGAGCCGGGAGCAAAGTGAGAAGTCCTTTTGTCTAAGTCCTTCTTTGCCTGCTGAAATAATTAACAACCATTAACATTTATTGGGCGTTTATTTACTATGTGCCAAGGCTGTTCTGAGTGCTTTATATGTTCTAATGCATGTAAAACTCAACAGTGTTATGAAGTAAATGTTATTTCCATTCATTCATTCCATAGGTTTATTGAGGACAACACAATGTTCCTAGGTGCTGGTGATACCTATGACAACAAACAAAGTCTTTGCCCCTTTAGAGCTTAATTTAACAGATGTGGAGACTAAGACACAAAGTTTATAACTTGACCTAGGTTTTATAGCTAAAAAGTACGGAGTCCATATTTGAACCCAACTAGTCTGGCTTCAGAGGTTTGCTTTTCACTGCTACTCTCTATTTGCTTCTCACTAGCATATTTGATCAGCCAGATACCAGTTTGACAATTTGGAGGAAAACAATCACACTAGATACTTGATTTGTCTAAGATGCATAAAGAAACATTTTAACATCATCTCTCATATTGAGATAAGCCTTAAAATAGATTCAGTAATACTACTTGAGGGTTTTAAAAGGTATCAGATGAGATTATGTATATAAAGTACATATTACTGTAATATATGGTTGTGAAATATTAACAGCTTCTTACCTTTTTGTCTATTCTTTCTCCCAAGTAATTTCATTTCATTTGAGTAGGAAATGTTGGCTCTAGGGATAGAGCAGTGAAGAAAACAAAAGCTGTATCATGGATCTTGCATTCTAGTGGGATGAGACACAAAGAGATATGTAATTTATCAATGATAGGTGCTGAGTAAGGAGATGTAGTGGGGCTGGGCAGTGCTATTTAGTGATATTCAGGGAAAGCTCTAAGGAGGTGACATATGGGCAGGAACCTAAATAACATGGAGGAATAAGCCATGTGCATGCATAGCTAGGAAAAGAGTATACCAGAAAGAGGCGACAGTAAATGTAAAATCCCTGAGTCTGCTTGGCATTTTTGGGAAATAGTCAGGGGCTGGAATGGAGTTAGTGAAGACCTGAATGGTAGGGCATGGTATCAGAACAGCAGCAAGGGGCAAGATCATACAAGGCTGTGATGACCATGTTAGGAATTTGGATTTTATTCTGAGATGGAAAGCTATTGTAGAGTTTTCAGAAAAGGAATGAAATGCTCCAACTTAGTTTTAGAAGAACCACCAGCCGCTATGCGAAGGAAACATTGTAAGGGGTGGGACGCTAAAGGTGGAAGTAGAGCCATCAGGAGGCCAGTGCGTAGTGCATTTCTAGGCAGGAGATGGTGCTGGTTTGGAATAGGGAGATAGCTGTGAAGGTGGTGAGAACTGGTTGGATTCTGGCTACATTTTGAAGGTAGAGCCAACATAATTTGCCCATTGATTAGATATAAAGTGTGAGAGAAAGGAAGGAGTCAGGGATGACTTCAGCGCATTTGGCCTGAGCTACTGGAAGGATAGAATTGTCAGTTTCTAAGGTAGAAAATATAATTGGGGGTGAAGATCTTGAGTTTGAGTTGAACTTACTAAATTAAAATTTCTCTTAGACATGTAGGTGTAGGCATTGGATAAAAAAGCCTAGAGGAGTAGCCCAGGTTGGAGATATTAGTTTGGGAGGCATCAGATAAGGATTTCTGAATATCACTTCCAGCTGTGTGTGTGTATGAGAGTGAGAGAGAGACACAGACACATACTTAATGTGAGTGAAGAAATTATTGATCTAGTAATATATTAAAGTTTGATTTTTTAAAATGTAGTCAGCATTTAATGACTTTACAAGTGAAAGTTACATTTATTTTAAAAATATTTAATATAGATGTATATATGTACATTTATATTTTAAGTGCACAAATGTGTAAGTTTTATTTTTATGGAGCAAAAACTGAAGTGTAAAATACAGCAAAATCTCTTGCTACTTAGGAGTGGAAACCTTGTAATTGCTATAAATAACTGTATTCCTGATTATTAGAACTTAGAGTTATTTGTATAAACATCTGATTTTTTGTGTGTGTGGTTTTTAAGGTAATGCTATGGGCTATGTACGGATGATAAGATCTGGTGGCCTTCATTGTAGCAGCAATGCCATTAGGTATGGATGCAAACATATTTTTGCCTTGTTTATGCCATTTAGAAATTTTGTCATTAAATCTATGTTTTTTATAAGTAATATTGTAGAGAGGGTTTTTTCTTTTTTTGTTGATATATTTTGAGATCAAATATGGAAGAAAATCATTAATTGTACTAGTTAAATTTTTTCTCAAATTTTAAGACTACAGCAGACCGTTGAAAAGCTTTATTTCTCTTAAAGTTATAGTTAATTTCTTTTATTAGTACAGTTTGTGAATGGTTCTATAGATTACATGATTTTTAAGGATAACTTGATTATTCATATATCTAAAATTCAATTATGGAACTAAAGTGATATTAATAATATAACTGAAATGCAAAATTCTTTCCAAAGATACAGTTGAAAAATTTAGAGTCTTCCAGTACTGCTTTCATATCTGTGTCAATTGCACATATTTAACTTAATAAATTCCTTCCCAAATTCTTATGTAGATTTGTACCTGATCTTGAAGATATTGTAAATTTTGAAGAACTAGTAAAAGAAGAAGGTCTTGCAGAAGAAACATTAAAAGCAGCTAGGTAATCTAATTTTGGAATAATTTAAATTTGGAGATTTAAAAAGTATATGTTCATTTAAATGCTAAAGACAAGGCTAGAGGGTAATATATAAACTTATATGTCAGTGTTTTTACTGTGCAAGTTATGGTCTCAATTTATGAAATATAATGTTTTCAAGACTACAGTATTCTGATGTCTTTCCAACTTCCCTAAAAGGGATCTTCTAGACCATGGTCTCTAATGCATGTGACTGTTGAACACCTGACATGTCTAGTCCGAATTGAAATGTGCTAAAGTGTAAAGTTCATAACTGATTTTGAGGATTTAGTGTTTAAAAAAGAATGCCAAATATCTCATTAATAAAACTAATTTCACTTATTTCTTTGTACTCTTTTTAAATACTTCTATTTGCCAACACATTTCTAGAATACTAGCCCTTCCTTTCATGTAGTCTAGAGCAGCAGTGTCCAGTACAGTAGTCACAACCACATGTAGCTGTTGAATACTGGAAATAGGGCTAATGGGACTAGGGAACTGAATTAAAATTTTTATTTCATTTAAATTTAAACAGCTAATGACTATCTTATTGGACAGTGCAGATCTACAGACTTGAGTAAATAGTGATTTTGGAAAACAATTTAAAACTTGAGAGAGGCATGCAGAATTGTTAAGAAAGTCTTTAGAAAACTAAGTTATATTATTAATATTAATAATTGTAACACTTATTGAATCAGGCATGAAGGGGCACCCCTGGGCAAAGTGGAGACAATTTGAATATCAAAAAGAATAATGGTAGAAATTGCTTACAATACATTGAATTAAAAAAGAAACCGTGAGTATAGTGATAATAAGAAAAGTTGGAGAAGCAGAGGGAAAGTTCCTTTTTACAGTGCTAGCCAGCTAGTAAATATAGAAGGGATGAGAAAATTTAGGGAAAAAAACAGTTTTGCAACCATCCCTGTAATACTTGAAATGAGACAAATCGTCAAAACATTGGGTTCTTAAACATTTTTGGAGAACAGAGTATTCATTCACTATGAAAAAATTATCTCAGAAATTGATTATTAAACACAAAGGGAAAAAAACATCTTCACAATGGAGAGACTGATGTATTCCACCTTAACCAAGTGGTCAAACTTAGCATCACCAGTAACAGGACATGCTGAGATTATAGGGCCCCCTGATGCAGTGTAATGGCAAGTACCTATTTTGTAGTCTCGCCCAAAATGTTTACTCATCAAGTGAAGGAAAGTTCATGGCAGGTGAAGTCATGGAGTTATGAGGTTATGATAATGAATTGATTATCTAAATGGACATTAAGTCTTCCAGAATGATGGAGGAGAACTGGAGTAGGTATCATAGTCCAAGATAAATGTAGAGCAGTGGTTAAAACCGTTACAGATGCCTGCTTTCAGGAGGGGGTAGTTGGATATAGTTGGATCATGTGAGTCTCAAAGGAGAGATTTCTAAGACTGTCTAGTGGTGGGGGAATAATAATTTGAAAGTGGTAATAGCTATACATAAGGGATGTAGGAGAAAAAGCAGCTAATATTTCTGAAGGTTGAGTGGGAAGCTAAGTTCTTCAAAAGGAGATGGGTTTCAGTTGAGGTGAGGAGGTATAGAAGAAGTGTTAGTGAAGAGATTTAAGATGAAAAGGAATTTATTTACAATGAAATGGAATTCTACAGGGCTCACTGTGAGAAGAAGAAATACAAAACTCTGTAAAGTTCCAAGAGACGCTACATATTCTGTTTTAGGGACTAAGTTAATTAAATCATATTGATTAGCCTCTGTCCATAAAAAAATGAGTTCATTCTGAACCCCAAGGAAGTTTACTTAGAAATGTCTTATATTTCATATTTTTGAGTGCTCTCATCTAAACTAATGAGAAGTGGATTTTAAAAGCCACATCTTCTTTTGAGAAAGGAACCAAGTAAATAATTTTTTTGTATTTTAGGCATTTGGATTCAGTCCTCAGTGATCACACCCGAAATTCTGCCGAAGGCACAGAGTATTTCAAAATGCTTGTGGATGTTTTTGCTCCAGAGTTTCGAAGGCCGAAGAATATACATCTCCGAAATTTCTATATCATTGTTCCACCTCTGGTGAGTATTTTTAGATACAAAATGATTTTTTTGAAAAAGTATTAATAAATAGATCCAGTTTTTTTTACAGCAGGAAATGCAAACAGACTATATTGTTGACTTTCTGGTTGTAGATAAAACTAAATGTGGTCTCAGTGAATGCGGTCTAGAATTTTTACTTATTAGCTATGCAGAATGAGACTTATTCATAGTTCAGATAGATTCTTATTTGTTCATAACAGCCAGAGAAATCCTAGTGTGATTAAAATTACTTGAGTATACACTATTTTATATATATATATATATATATATACACACACACACACATACACACACACACACACAAACACCATATAATCTTTGGGCTGAATTATACCATATAATCATTTTAAGTGATTAATATAGACCGTTACAATACGAAGTATTTCTTAAAAGCATACTATTTGAGGACAACTTCTGTCTTTTGGTAGTAAATATGAACATCTAAGCTAAAATTTTAGTGCTTTCTCGTTGTAGTATATGGTATGTTTTGCTCTAATTCTGTAGTTGGCATCTTAAAAATAGCTCAGGTTAACCAAAATCGCAGTGGGGAAAATGGAGTTGAGAGATTAGAGAGGTGTATATTAGCAATAAGAGTTATTTTTCTATAAAGGTTTCTATAACACAGCTCTTTCATAAAAAATTTGTAAATGGATAGCTCTAAAATCTAAATATCACTGAGCACACATAGCTTTTGATTACATCTAACTTTGATTGAGTAATAACTTTTCACGTTGCTGCCTGAATTAACACATATGTTCTAACATATTAGAACCATTATTATCCATTGAAAGTAGCTGATGGCCTATGGACAGCTTTTTTCTTCACGCATTTTCCTTTCTACTGTTTTTTTTTTATATGTTAATTGTTAATGCTCTATTATAATAATTGTTATGTAGCAAAAATGTCCACAGTTATCTGATAGGCATTATCTTTTCATCTTCAGATATGAATATGAAGTGTCAGATTGGAGGCGAGTCTATCTTAGTTATACTTTGATAATAGTGTAGTTAACTCACGGTGAGTTCTCACCATATTTCTTTAATTTGAATTCATGGTAAACAGCAATGGCAAACCATTTGTGGGATTGAGGAAGAGTCTAGTTTTGCAGAGCTGCTGTCAGAATTCAGTTAGTGATGGAGAAAACAAGAGGGATTACAAACACTACAAAGAAGAGAAGTATAGGACGCTATTCTTGTGTCCTTGAGTTTATAATCTAATTCCAGAAAGAAGACAAACATAAATGAGATATCTAAAGAAGATTTAAGTAACAGTTGACAAAGATTTTATAAAATGTGATTAACTGCCAAGTAAGTTTTACAGGCAAAAAAAGTGGAACTTGATAATCTTGTTTCCAATGTAAGCTATTATAGTACTTATCACACTGTACCATAATTATTTTTAATCAGGTCTCTCTCTATCCCAGTGCTGTGCTATCCTTTTGTAGCCCCTAGTGGCTACTTAAATGTAAATTAGTTAAAATTTTATAAAGAAATTCAGTTCAGTTCCTAAGTTTTACCATACACATTTCAAGTGCACAGTGGCCATATGTGGTTAGTGGCTTACTGTATCGGACAATGTAGATACACAGCATTTCTGTCATTGCCAGGAGTGCTGCTCTATAGAGTGTGAACTCTTTGATGGTATTCATTTTTTTATTGTAATTATTTAATAATCCCTGGTATTATTATTATTAAGTTTCAGTAAATATTTGTTGAATAAATGCTATGATTAGATAAGGTATTTCAGAGGAGCTAAACTTTTAGGGAAGTGCTTTTTTGGGGGTAATTTGTTTATCCAAATGACTACTAAGCCTTTTAAACCGAGAATATGGTAAGAAATACTATTGTAGAATGAATTGGGTGGGCAGAAGTAAGGACTGCCATGCTTAAGAGCGCTTGAGCTTTTAAGTAAAGCAGGCCTACTTTTCTGACGACAACTTTGATTTAGAGTATGACTTTAGGCAAGTTACTAAAACCTCTCAAATCTCAGTGCCTTCATTTGTTAAATGTGCATAATATTTTAGAATGAACCATACACAAAAGCACTGTGCTTGGGTTAAGTGGTGATTGAGGGAGTGCTCATATTTAAAGGACTTGGAAAGAAGAGCCATTAAGAGATACTTACACAGATTATGACCTCACCAAGAGGCTATTTATATGAGGGAAATGTTTCAAATCAAAAGGACAGGAGCTTAGAAGAGATCCTGTTTATAATTTTTGAAATGTCTGTTTTAGGAACTGAAGATTTTTTAGCACAATTGTTTCTCTAATATGTTATATCTTTTTAGACCCTCAACTTTGTAGAGCATTCCATTAGTTGCAAGGAGAAATTGAATAAAAAAAATAAAATTGGAGCTGCCTTTACTGATGATGGCTTTGCCATGGGTAAGCTTAGTGGAATTGTTTTCTCATGAATTTTATGTTTACCTTACAATGGATTTTTCAAAATGTTTGCTTGAGAATAGAGCTATGTGCTCTTTGTAGATTTGTTTTTCATGAGCAGTGTTTATTTACTGTTTATGTTTTGGCTGGGTCATCTGATTGACCAGTATTTATACTGTTGTTCATGCTCCTTTGGTATTGCTAATCACTTAGAGTGGTTGGACCTAATTATTTAGGCTTTGTTTCTGTTGTGGTTTTATTTACAGTTTGAGCATCTTGTATTTAGTTTCCCTGTAGCTTCCTAGTTGTCTATTTAGCAGTGGAAGTTTTTCCCCACCCTTACAGCCATGTTATCTCCTGGTGATTTTCATAGCCATGTTATTTCTTCTTGATTGGCCTTTTTTTTTAGTTCTTTATATGTTTTTAAGGAGGAATTAAGCCATGTTGCTAAACTTATTCATTTGTGCTGTAAAATGTAATTTGAAAGAGGGTTAATTCAAAATGGTTAGCTTAATTTTAGGAATTACTGGTGGAGTAGAATATAACTTGTCTACACGTTGTAATTTCGTTTTGGTTTTGCTGGTGACTCTAGGTGTGGCTTATATTCTGAAGCTTTTGGATCAGTACCAGGAATTTGACTCACTTCACTGGTTCCAGTCTGTTAGAGAGAAGTACCTGAAGGAGATAAGAGCAGTTGCTAAGCAACAGAATGTGCAGTCAACTAGTCAGGATGAAAAACTACTACAAACCATGAATCTCACTCAGAAGCGACTGGATGTTTATCTACAGGTAGAGAGTAACAGTCAGATCTGCTTTGACTTTTTAATACCCATTACTTCTTGATCACTGAAGAAACATAAATCATATTGAAACTCCCATTTTAACAAGTGAGATGAATGTAAGAGTATATTTTTAAATGAATGGTATTTAGAAGCCATTTGACTCATATCTTAAAAAATGGGTGGATTACACAGTTCAGTTTCTGTATTTGCGATTTGCACTCACTAGAGCTTTTTAGAAATAATGAGATATTAAATATAATTTTGATGTTTTACTGAAGTAAGTATTTTCAGCTTTTATTTCTAATTTTTTTAATTTACTTAGGAATTTGAATTGCTCTGTTTCTCACTGAGCAGTGCAAGAATTTTCTTCAGAGCTGACAAGACTGCAGCTGAAGAAAACCAAGAAAAGAAAGAGAAAGAAGGTCAGTGAGTGGCTTAAATTTGGAAAGACCAATAAATCTGTCTTTAATAGTAGACACGAATACCCCAATTTATCTAGTCAGACTTTTCTTTTTGAAAAATAATATAGACCTAGAAATGTCTTTTTAAAGAAGTAAAGCCTAAGGGGATCATTTGTGAAACTGAAAAGAAATTTAACATAGTTTATGCATTTTCATTCTGAGATAACTCTTTATTCAGTTCATCTTCTCTTAATTTAAAAAAAATTTACCAAGTTTAGGGTTTTTTCTTTCATCCTTCAACTGTATCAGATAAGAAGGAACAAATTAGAGGAGGAGACTAAATGTTGGCTTAAGTCAGAGCTGCTGATGACTGGACACTGACTGAATGTATGGGGCAGGTGATGAAGGAGACATAAAATAGTCAAGGCCATTTTAGCGTAACAGTAATAGCCTCCGGTGCTCCTCCACAGCCAGGCCTTGGAGAATTAGAGAGCAGTAGAGCCGTAATAGCTGATAGTCATTAAGGAGAGGATTCTGTCCATTATATTCTTTGTGGGTGTAAATTGTTCAGCATTTCATACTTAAGGGACCCTCGTGGTACATTTCTCTCAAATTTGAAATTTAGCAACAATTGTCTCCCCTGAAGAATGGATATTTCCTTTTTTCTGTTATGGAAATTATGTAACTTAGGTTTCCTCTTTGGAAGCTTAAAACTAGGTACAGCAACATGACAGGTTTCATGTTTGCTCTTTTTCCTTTTTCTTACTTGTATTTCACAGATCAAGAATAAAAGATACTTCATAAAACGTGATGTTTTTGTTAATCTTATTTTGCCAGTTAAATTTTAAAATAAATATGTTTTTCACACTGAATAGAGGTGATTCATTTGGGTAGACCACTTATATCAGTTACCCTATTCCCTGTTGATAATGTTCCATCAGTACTATTAGCATATGCAGGCATTTTTGGAATCTAGACTGAATAATAATCATGTTCTTGAAGAATGATTGCCGGCTGTTACCTGGAAGATACTAAATATTTATTAAATAAAAAAATATACATGTTATGTTTGGGTTCATTTAAAAATAATATTTAGCGAAGCCATCTGGAAGAATTTGAGTCAGTATAATCTAAATTGTGAAGACATTGAGTTATTGCTTACGTTCTGCTCAGGCCTTTCATGATGCCAGAACCTTGTCTCCAGCCTAGGTAACTAGGAATATTCTGCAGGTGGATTGCCATTTACTTTAAGGCCTAAAAGCATTAAGACAAAACAAACATTTCAGTCTCAGTGGAGCTCCTGCTTTGGACTGCTGTTCTTAAGGAGCTCTCTAGGGTTTTGGGTAATGTATGTCACCCACATGCCTGATGCTGGGTGGTGGTTCTGTTTTAGGACTCTATTTTAGCTAAAGTTTGCTCAGAGATGTTGTCAAAGTTGCTGAAAACATTAAATAGTTTTTCTCTGTTAATGAAATATATATATATATAACATTTTGCACAAAAGGCAGAAATTCATTTTATCACAGTCATAATAAAAAACTGCATTTAAAAATAAATTATAAATACAATTGGAAAGTTATTCATTCTGGATGATTTTATACATGAACGTGTAACCATGTTTCTATCAATAATAGCACTACAATTTCTTGGCCCAGCTGGGGGAATGTGCAGTGTGAAACCTCAGATGCAGTTTTGCTCTCTCACAATTCTACACTACTATTACAAACCAGTCAAAACGATTACATTTGCAATATTTAGCCTAGATTTCTAAAAAATTAAGGTAAATAAACTACATATAATTTGTGATGTTAGAGAAACATTTGGTGGATGCAGCATTTTCTTAATTTGAAATTTAGCAATATAGTCCTTAATTTTTTTTTTTAGTCCTTAATTTTAGTTACTTAATTCATTTTTTAAAATGAACATAAATATGTCCATTATTTTCACTCATGCTTCCAGAAGAGACTAAAACAAGCAACGGAGACCTGTCCGACAGCACTGTGTCTGCAGATCCTGTAGTCAAATGATACTGATGGTATGCGTTGCCCCTATGAAATCATCAGAATTGTATATGAAATGGATGTTAATAAGCTAATAACCAAGTGTTTCCTGGGTCACATCTCTGGGAAATATTTAGATGCTGCAACTCTCTAAGGCAGTGCTCTAAAGTTAAGTCCATTCTTCTTCCGAAGGCTCTACTTTTCAAAGGTTGAGAATGAGATTTAAAAATCAGATTTTTGTCTGGACTTTGGCTAGATGTGCCTGGGAACAGTTATTTGAAATGAAGTTTTAGAAGGGTTAACTTAAATTCCTAAACTGCCACCTCAGACCTCTTGTAATCTACATGAATGTTTATAATTTGTATTTGTATAGGTCTTTGATCCATATTTGTCTCAGTCATTGGAAATTCAGTGCATATACTATGTACAGCCAGTAATGTTTAAACAAAAGGAATTGAGCCTGAAATTCATGAAGCATACATTTCAATATTCTTATAAAAGGGATATATGAAGATGGTTTTGATACTAGAGGTGAGGCACAAGTGTTACGTACCCTTTTTGTACAGTGTGAACTGATTCATTGTTAATTTCATGTGGCTCACAAGAGCTGCTGCTGTCTGTGGTGAGATATTTTATAACTAGTTTACATTGCTTTGAGAACATTTAACCTCCAAAAACTGCTTTAAATTTAAGATTTACTTAATACTCAAGGGGAAGAAGATACAGATAAAGCCATAGAGTCCTGCTTGAAGCTTTACTTTTGGCTGAAGGCATTATGTATGATAGCAGAGAAAATTGAATGAATTCTTATTTCTACATCCAAACTCAGGTTTCTTCTACATTAGGTTGAACTGAAGTCTTGATGATGGTTTGGGCAGACTTTTTCTTTAAACCAAGTATAATCTAAGAAATCAGATTAAGCACTGTGCAGGCTTTTAAAAAATTAACCACTGTGAGAATAAAGTTCTAATAAACTAAATCACTTACTGATTTAAAAGGTAAAGATTTTGAGTAAATTTAATTCCTGGCAAGCTATTAGCTTTATTTTTGTAAAGATTATATCAGTTAAATGGTTAATCATGGCCTATAGTCTTTTAATATAATACAATGATACCTTTACAGTGAAGACAAAAAAGTTTAAAACTTTATGTGTAATACTAACATCATTTTAGGAAATACTTGATTTTTCCATTGCACTTGCCTATTAAGCATTTCTTTGGGTAAATCCTGCAAGTAATTCTAACATTGTTGTTTGATTTCCAGCTTTTGGAACGGGTGTACAATGCCCTGTGTGTATTCATTGATCACAGTCAGGGTAACTTTCCCAGCTCAAGATAACACTTTCACTGTTAAAGTTCAGAAGAAACAGAATAGGTAGGAAGTGTTTTTTGTTTATTATGTAAACATGACTTACAGAGTTATGTACAATGGATGGATTAAAGGCATTTAATATTTGTAATTTGTACTAACTGTAGAAATGGCCCTAAAGCATGCTGCATAATTAATAATTTATATTTTCATTATTGTAAATGTTTATATTAATGATATTGCATTTGATTGTATCAAATTGGTCACCATTTCATAGCAACAGTATTGTTTTTTCTGTTTTTCTTCTCTAACTTCCCTAAAATCATCTCCTTTAATAGAGATAGAAATTCTAAATAGAAGAGAATCAGATGTCTCTGTCATTATCCCCACACATGTCAGTTATTTTATCAATACTACATAGAGTTCACATTGCTGACTCCATGGATACCTACAATTGAGAAAAATGTGACAGATTATTATTTTGCCTTTAGTTCAAAATAATGTCACTGCAGTCTGGATGAGGTATAATAAGTTTACTTTTTTGAAATAAAATCTCTGAAAAGATTAAGCATATTTAAATGCTGTTAAAAGTGCAGAGCAACAGGGCTTGAGTGTTTTACACCTAAGTTGATGTACACATTTAGATGACAGTTTTCCTTGCTAATGTATTAATGTTAATATTCTCATTTTTTTCAGACATAACTGCAGTTTAAAAATCAGTGTGAGCATTTGTTGTAAACTCACAGAAAACTTAATGTTCAAATTCTCAGGAATTAAGGACTAACCATAATATTGTCAGTTCTAATTAAATTTTATAAAAGATGGCAAGTTTGTTATCTCCGTTAAGTGGGGCTTTCCTCTTCCCCAGTTCTAAGAGAATACAATATGCATTGATATAATAGAACATTAATAAATACAATTTCAAAAATTTACTTCCTCTGGATGTTTATGTTCAAAATTGAATGTCTTAAACCAGTAGTTCTTAATATTGATCTTTTTGGAGTTCCCTTTGATCTAATAGTGTGTGGAATCTCTTTAAAAAAATACTTGCTTGCACATAGGCAAAATTTCAAGTATAAAACTGGTACTGGCTCCTCTTTGTATCCCAGGTGGACTTATTTTCTTTCCTTTTTATATTCTTAATCTTTCTGTTGCTTGCTATTTTCAAATAAAAGAACCCACATGAATGTTTAATTTTAAATCTTAATCCTGGGAAGGGATCATTAGTTTGCAATGCTGTAGTGCCATCTGCAGTCATGACTTGAACTGAAACAATCATAATAAAGGAGAGCCTTTTAAATACTGTGCTGGAGAAAATGTTCTTGCTCAGAAAGTCTGATTGCTGCTCCTTCTCTTCTGAGGAGAAAAGTTTGTAAGGTTGTGGGAAAGATGAGACAATACCATCACATACATTGTCACGTTACTCTTTTATGGATTGGCCAAACGTAAAAGGTAGACTTTAACCAATTTTAATAATTTTAGTTCTTCTTCCAGCTTAAGGTGCAGAAGTTTCAGACTGATGGTATACCTTTTCTTAAGAAAGATTTAATGCTACAGTTTTTTGTTTTTAGATGTTAGGAACAATTTAACAGGTTGTCAAAGACTTCAGTTTTAAAAAAGGAATCCAGAATAAGTGGCTCTGTAGAGATTACGTGAAGTCATAGGACTATGCAGTGAACTCAAAGATGGTGATAGCAAAATGAGAGTTTGGTTTATACAAAAAGTTCTTATATACTGTATGAAAGGTCGATTTGGACAAGTATATGGATATTTCCCTCTATTGTAATAGTTTGGTTCTTCTTTACCACCTAGTTTACCGGATAGCGCTGGTTGTTCCTATCAGTGGAGACATACTCAGGAAAGTAGATGAAATTTATCTCCCAATCAGTGCAGATCTGATGTCGTAATTCTGGGATCACCTTTAAGGACTGTACATTCTGTAGTGTAGGTAAGATCTGTGTGTACTGACACGTTCTTTGGTAATGCCCTCATTATTATTAACGTGAGGGAAAAAAAGTTAGCACTTCTGTACCCAGAAGCACCACCTATATAAAATTAGTATTACAGTAATCATTTCAGAATGTGTACAAAAGGTAATAAGGCATTAAAGATGCACTTTTAAGTTGATGTAATTATTGAATATCAGAATAATCTTCAAAGATTAATGTACTGAGAGGAGCGTTTGGAGATTGGTTTTCTCTGTGTGCTAGTAACATAGCACATAGTGGTTAGAAGCACAGATTTTGGAGCCAGACTGTGATTTGAATCCTGATTTGCTGCTTACAAGGTTACTTAACCTTTCTGTGCTTCATTTCCTCAGGCATAAAATGGTGTAATAATATAGCTCATAGATTGTTTGAGGATTTAATTTGTATAAAGCGCTTTATTAGGAAACTAACTACTATAAATATTAGCTATTATTATCATTGCTCTTACAAGCAGAAATACACTTGTCATATAATTATTAGCTGTTGAAAAGTTTGAAGATAAACTGTCTGTATTTGAGTTGGTCTTATAAAAACTATTTCTTTTTAAATGGTTCAGCTAAGTGTTGACAATGTAAGGCAGGTCCTGCTCTTCCCTAACGGTAGTTCTGACAGGTGGCTAAACAACCAAAGGCAATGCTGGGAAATGAAAATTGGTGAGGCTAGCTTATTTATCCCAGGGATGCAAGGATTCTTCAATATATGCAAATCAATCAATGTGATACACCTATATTAACAAATTAAGGAATAAAAACCATATGATCATCTCAACAGATGCAGAAAAAGCTTTTGACAAAATTCAATACCTATTTATGATAAAAAACTCTCCAGAAAATGGGCAAAGAGGGAACCTAAACATAATAAAGGCCATATATGACAAACCCACAGCAAGCATCATATTCAGTGGTGAAAAACTGGAAGTATGTCCACTAAGATCAGGAACAAGACAAGGATGTCCACTCTCACCACTCTTATTCAACATAGGTTTGGAAGTCCCTAGCCACAGCAATCAGAGAAGAAAAAGAAATAAAAGGAATACAAATTGGAAAAGAAGAAGAACTGTCACTGTTTGCAGATGACATGATACCATACATAGACAATCCTAAAGATGCCACCAGAAAACTACCAGAACTAATCAATGAATTTGGTAAGGTTGCAGGATACAAAATTAATGCACAGAAATCTGGCATTCCTATACATCAACAACGAAAAATCAGAAGGAGAAATTAAGGAAACACTCCCATTTACCACTGCAACAAAAAGAATAAAATACCTAGGCATAAACCTGCCTAAGGAGTCAAAAGACTTGTACTCAGAAAACTATAAAATGCTGATGAAAGAAATCAAAGATGACATAAACAGATGGAGAAATATACCATGTTCTTGGATTGGAAGAATCAATATTGTGAAAATGACTATACTACCCAAAGCAATCTACAGATTCAATGCAATCCCTATCAAACTACCAATGGCATTCTTCACAGAATTAGAACAAAAAATTTTCCAATTCGTATGGAAACACAAAAGACCCCCCAAATAGCCAAAGCAATCTTGTGAAAGAAAAACGGAGTTGGAGGAATCAGGCTCTCTGACTTCAAACTATACCACAAAGCTACAGTAATCAAGACAGTATGGTACTGGCACAAAAACAGAAATATAGATCAATGGTACAGGATAGAAAGCCCAGAGATAAACCCACACACGTATGGGCACCTAATTTACAACAAAGGAGGCAAGAACATACAATGGAGAAAAGACTGCCTCTTCAATAAGTGGTGCTGGGAAAACTGGACAGCTACATGTAAAAGAATGAAATTAGAACACTCCCTAACACCATACACAAAAATAAATTCCAAATGGATTAAAAGACTTAAATATAAGACCAGACACTATAAAACTCTTAGAGGAAAACATAGGAAAAACACTCTTTGACATAAACCACAGCAAGATCTTTTTTGACCCACCTCCTAGAGTAATGGAAATAAAAACAAAAATAAACAAATGGGACTTAAAAGCTTTTGCACAGCAAAAGAAACCATAAACAAGACAAAAACACAAGCCTCAGAATGGGAGAAAATGTTTGCAAATGAAACAATAGACAAAGGATTAATCTCCAAAATATACAAACAGCTCATGGAGCTCAATATCAAAAAAACAATCCAGTTAAAAAATGGGCAGAAGACCTAAATAGACATTTTACCAAGGAAGACACACAGATGGCCAAGAGGCACATGAAAAGATGCTAAACATCACTTATTACTAGTGAAATGCAAATCAGAACTACAATGAGATATTACCTCATGCCGGTCGTCGGAATGGCCATTATCAATAAATCTAGAAACGATAAATGCTGGAAAGGGTGTGGTGAAAAGGGAACCCTCCTGCACTGTTGGTGGGAATGTAAATTGATACAGCCACTATGGAAAACAGTATGGAGGTTCCTTAAAAAAAACTAGAAATAGAACTACCATATGACCCAGCAATCCCACTACTGGGCATATACCCTGAAAAAACCATAATTGAAAAAGAGACATGTACCACAGTGTTCGTGCAGCACTATTTACAATAGCCAGGACATGGAAACAACCTAAATGTCCACCAACAGATGAATGGATAAAGAAGATGTGGCACATATATACAATGGAATATTACTCAGCCATAAAAAGAAACGAAATTGAGTTATTTGTAGTGAGGTGGATGGACCTAGTCTATACAGAGTGAAGTCAGTCAGAAAGAGAAAAATACCGTATGCTAACACATATATATGGAATCTAAAAAAAAGGTTCTGATGAACCTAGGGGCAGGACAGGAATAAAGAGGTAGACATAGAGAATGGACTTGACATGGGGAGTGGGAAGGGGAAGCTGGGACAAGGTGAGAGGGTAGCACTGACATATATACACTACCAAATGTAAAATGGATGGCTAGTGGGAAGCTGGTGCATAGCACAGGGAGATCAGCTCGGTGCTTTGTGACCACCTAGAGGGGTGGGATAGGGAGGGTGGGAGGGAGACACAAGAGGGAGGAGATATGGGGACTTGTGTATTCATATGGCTGATTCACTTTGTTGTACAACAGAAACTAACAGTATTGTGAAGCAATTACACTCCAATAAAGAAAGATCTACTAAAAATAAAATGCATGCTTAAATCTTCAAAAAAAACAATCTCATTTTCCACCCTCCCACCTTTCATTTACATGGCACTTATTTTCAGAGGGCCTTAATGTGCATTAACACACATTTCAGTTAAGGTGAAAGTCACCCACTCTTTCTAAACTTAAAAATTTTATTAAAAAATATGATGCATGTACAAAAGAGTATATAATATGTAATGTACTGTTTAGTGAATGAAACTAGAATGCTTGTGTAGCCACCAGGTAGGTTAAGAGCTTATTGCTACCAACTTAGGCGCTCCCATTATTCCTCCTCAGGTCTTGGCTCCCCTTTCTACTGCAGAGGAAACCACAGTGCACTGTGCTTTTCTTTGGGGTTACAACCATCTATATTTTTTAAAATATGGTGTTTTGCATGTTTTTGTAAAGTTAATATAAATGTATTGACTTCTTTAATTCATTGTCATTTTTTAAATTCATCAGTGTTGATGCATATAGCTATATAGTTTATTTAGCTTTATTTCCCTCATATTGTGTTATATTTAGTCTGTAGGTAAGATTTGGGTTATTTCCAAATTTGGGATACTATGAATAGTGCTGCTGTAATCATCATTGCACATGTTTCTGGGTACGTGTGTTGAGTTTCTGCAGTGTCACAAATGAATCTCCTAGGTGGTAGGGCCAGGTGTACCTGCAAGTTCATTGGAGAGAATGCTAAACTGTTCTCCTATCCCAGCAGTAGGTGAGATTATTCCTCATTGTTCCATCCCTACCAGCAGCTTAATTTCTGCAGTCTGTAGTCAGTATCTGTGTGGTTTTAATTTGCATTTCCTTGATTTTTATATGATTGAACATATTTCTGTTTAAGAGCCCTTTTTATTTTTTATTTTATGAAATGCCTTCATGACTTCTATTTTTTTTTTCAATTTATCTTTTTCTTACTAATTGTAGGAATATTTTGTATATTCTGGATACTAATTTTTGTTGGTCATATGTGCTTGCTGAATATGCTCAGTTAATTTTGTGTTTTCATTCTGTGTTTTTTTGTGAAGTTAGTTTTAATGTATTGGATTTCAGTCTTTTGGTTTTTCATGATTTGCAGGCTTTGTGGCTTAGTTAAGCCACACTGTTTTGTTTTGGTTTTTTTGGGTAATACAGTCGATTTACAATATTGTGCTAGTTTCAGGTGTACAGCAAAGTGATTCATTTATATATCAATATTTTTTTCAAATTATTTTCCATTATAGGTTATTACAAGATATTGAATATAGTTCCCTGTGCTATACAGTAAATCCTTGCTGCTTATCTATTTTACATAGAGTAGTTATATATATACTAGTATTTGTTATTCCCATATTCCTCATTTATCTACCCCACCCTGCCTTCCCCTTTGGTAAAGTTTGTTTTCTTGTCTTAGTCTTTTTCTGTTTATAGATTTATTTATATTATTTTTTAGATTCCACATATAAGTGATAACATGATATTTGTCTTTCTCTGACTGACTGACTTCACTAAGTATAATATTATCTGGATCCATCCATGTTGCTGCAAATGCCAATATTTCATTCTTTTTTTATAGCCGAATAATATTCCATTGTGTGTGTTTGTGTGTGTGTATTTATATATATGCACACCACATCTTTTTAAGCCAGTTGTCTGTTGATGGCACCTGGGTTGTTTCCATGTCTTGGCTATTGTAAATAGTGCTGCCTGCATGTATCTTTTAAAATTAGTTTCCATCTTTTCCAGATATATACCCAGGAGTGGGATTGCTGGATCATATGGTAGCTCTGTTTGTTTAGTCTTTTTTCCGTAGGCCACACATTATTAAAATTTTTTTAATTAAAAAAACTGATTGCAGTTTCTAACAATGTTGTTCTCCTCCCATCCTGAACAATTCTAAGCAAGAATTCAGGGGACTGACAGGGCTCTTGAAGCCTGTCAGAACTTACTGATCTACTATGATTACGATATAGAAATTTATAAGACATTAGTTAACACTGAACTGATGATTTTATGGTGTATAATTTCATACTGTTTGTTTTGACTAGCTCACTGTGTCTCTGACGGTGCACACATTATAAAAGTGGATTCCTCAGTTAAACCCTTTAACCTAATTTTGAGTTGCAAAAGTTACCTTATTAATCCACCATTTTAAGAGCAGCACCTTTTAAAAACTTGGCATTGAGATCACGTTATTCCACTCATGTTGCATAGTACATCCCCTCTGCTGTGATTTCAGTATGATGTCCTGGTTTTCTTTTGGGAATTAACTGTTAAAGCTACAGAACCAACTTTAGTTTCTTTTCAGGGATGTTCTAGAAAATAACCACAAAAAGCAGAAGAAACAAAGATAGTTTTATTTGCTAGCTTTTATTGCTAGGTTAATTTATTACAAAGAAAGTGATATTTCTGTTGAACTTTGTTATAATTAAACATACTGTACCAATTAAAGATAATTATACTTGTTTCCTAGTGGGCTGGGATGCCTGGAACCAGACATGTCAGGGTGGAAAAAGGAACTTTTATACCAAGCCCCATGGCCAGCTGTGCTTCAAGTGAGTTTTAAAGTTAATTGGTCCCTTCTTTAAGGAGGGTCTGGCTCAGAAGAAACAGGAATTGGTAGAGCTGCACCCTGTCCATGGTGATCCGCCCCTAAAAACAGTATCTAAAGGACCATAAACTTCTGAATGCTGGTTCATTAAGGTTCCACTGTAAAACTAAACATCTTTTGTGGTACTCATCTGCTTGTCTTTTTATTGCATGATGTTTGAACAATTACCAAAACTAGACCTGCATTTCTGCTAGTGCTCGAGCCTCAAAGCACAGGGCTCATCACCTAACTGCACAAATTAATGCTATTCGGCCCAATTATGAGATAAACTTGATTATAAATATACAATTTTCAGAATGACAGGCACTTAAAGCTCATTAAGTAAAATACAAAAATAGATTATATTAATAGGAAATATTTAGTGTTTATCAAATTATAAATCTAGGCTTTTACCATTTTTTGAAAAGATACTGGAAACTGAAAAGAGATGACACTGAAATAAAGTGAACAATGAATTTTTTCCATAGCTTTCATTCTGAGCGCTGAACAATGCAATCTAAGAAAAGGACTTACCACAAAGCACCTAAAATAACATTTGTAGATGGGTATGTTGTCAACCATTTCTTACTGTTTCCCTCCCAAGTCTCAGTATCAAGGCATCAATAGTACGTTCCACAAGCGGCTGTCAGCATTCTGAAACCAAGTGGTGTGCCTGTATGTATCAGAGAAGTTGAAAACCCTTAAGGAGGTAGCTCTCCTTCCTGGGTGCTCTTCACCCAAAGGCGCAAGAAGGTTATGCTTCAGATTCTGCGCCTCTATTTTCACTTGGACTTCCATCATTGTCATCTGGTTGATCGTTTAACAGTACATATTTTCCATCATTGGTTAGTGGTATGGACAGCATTAATTGAGCCAATGCTTCTGGATCCTGAAGTTATGGGAGTTTAAGAAGGAGAAAAGAAAATGCTTAAAATGCACTTAAAACCCCTTTGGCTTGGCCGTCACTATGTTCTGTAATGTAGCCTCATTCCTTCTGACTCGTCTGTGTGCGCCTTCAGGTGGGTCTCCTTGAATCTCTAAAGAAACCCTCAATTGAATTACTTCCTCCAGAAACTAGGCCTAGTTTCTACCTCTCAGCCAAAATATCATTTACATAGCCAACTCAGAATCATCTTTCTGGAAAGAGTCCAGAGAGGAACTTCCCTCACAACTTTGACCTTTAAACTCATTCTTTTCCTTTTACTCTATACCAAGAGTTGGCAAACTATGGCCATTTGGCTCACCACCTGTTTTTATAAATGAAGTTTTACTGGAACATAGCCATGCCAATTCATTTACATACTATGGCAGCTTTTGTGTTAACAGCAGAGTTGAGTACTTGGCAACAGAGATACTAAGCTGAGAAAGGTTTATTATCTGGCCCTTTACAGAAAGTTTGCCAACTCTGATCTACACCATAAAATACAAACTTGCAGGGCTTGCTATTTTTTCATTATGTTGGTCTTAGTCCTTGATCTGTCTGCCCCTCCCTGATAGATCAGAATTGCACAAATATGATACCCAGTAGCTATTCAATACACGTTACTATTTACATTAATTAAAAATTAAAAATCCAGTTCCTTAGTCACACTAGCCACGTTTCAATCTGCATATTAAATAGATCTTTTCCATTACTGCAGAAAGTTCTACTGGACAGTGCTGAACCAGAAGCCCCTTGTTCACTGCTGTAATTCCAGGGTTTTTCTTATACAAAATTTAATCTCAAAAATTAGTTGGGTAAATGAAAGATTGCAAACTGCTGAAAGACAGGTCTGAGAGTCTTCATTACCAATAAGCTTCCAGGTAACGTCTCAATGTTGCTGGGCCTGTGACCACTCTGAGGAGAAAGGCCTTAGAGCGCATGGTAGATGCTGAGGTTTGTACCCGCTTAATTTGAAAGAAAGGAAATCTAGCCAACAACAACAGCAAACAAAAAAACTGATAAAACAGTAGGAGGTGCAGCAGTGATACTAAGAACTCTACGTGTCACCAGTGACCATGGAACTAGCTGGTCAAAAATGCCTGGTAGTTAGAAGGCTTAAAAGGAAATCCCAAACTTGGCCACCCTGCCTAGTGAGCATCATTTCTCTTTTTGAGAGAAATCTAAGTGTAAAGATAGCCTTTGAATTGTTGTTAAACCAGCACTAAAATGCACCTTACCTTCTGAACCTCAATGATTTCTTTTCCCAAATTAATAGCATAACATATCTGCAAAAGACAAGAAAAGTAGTGTTTGGCAAAGGCAGAAAAGGATGAAGAATTTTAGAAAGAAATGTGATTATGAGAGTACGGCGAGGTCACTGTCTGCTCACGTCAGCGTGGGGACAGAGGACCTGGCTGTAGAAGACTCAGCACACAGGGCTCTGAACACTAGCGTCCACCTGTCCTGGTCGCCTGTTGCCGGTTTGTGCGTACAAAAAATATCCAGGTTAAGTGAAAACTGAAGGTATTAAATCGTTTAAAGTTCTTACCGGGATACTTTTTTCCTTTCTCTCTTAACCATATTTAACCACTGCACGTTCATACACAGTGGTAAACAGATACTTCCTGAAAGAAGGGTTGATTCATTTTGATTAATTCTAAGTAGTGAATGCAGTTTTTCATACTAAAGAAAAGAACAGTTTAGATGTACTTTCCTGACATCTGCTTCCTTGGTTTGCTCTCTTGAGAACAGATTTTCTCCATTGTAACTTTTCCTTTAATTTTTTAAAAAAGAATAAATTTGAGGGGAACTGCTTTAAACATTTCCTGATATCTCTACTAAACACTTACATTTCACCATTAAAGTTCTTCATTCACTCTATTTTGGTTGATATATATTTTCCATAAGGATATTATACTCCAGTTTTCTTTCAGTGGGGCCTTACTGGAGGTATTATTATCTAAACTACTCAATGGGGACCTGAAGAACAGTCAACTAAATATCCAGGGGGGTTGTGTAAAATAACCCTTTAAGTATCTTTGTTTGAGCTGAAATATTATGGAATCTTAAGATGAAGAAAATAACAATACCTTTTCTCCTTCTGAGTTGCTTTCAAAAACATATGTGCTCAGGGACTCTCCGCCTGTGGATTCGGGCATGCGGACCACAAAGCCAACCAGTCTCTTGTTTTCTTGATGAGCAGCAAACTGGGTGACACTGGTGAGTTCAAACTAAAAAAAAACAGGAATAGACCTAATATCACACAACAAACTGGAATTAAAAAAACAGACAAGATCATTCTCCATGGCAAAAGTCATGAAAAAAGTGCACTATTAGTGACATTTAATTTGGCAAATAAAATTTACTAAGTGCCTACTTTGTGTTTCAGGTGGCTACAAAGATGAATTAAGGAGTAATCACTGAAATTAGCATGCATGAGGGTACTTACATTGGCCCTTGTTACTTGAGTCTGAGGATCTATCAACCTGAAATTTTAAGAGATTCATTGTATCACAAATGTTGGATAAAATTATATCCTTAGATGAGTTTGTACAAGTTCAGAATAAAATCACACAAAACCCCTCGAAATATGAAAATATAAGACCTAGTTGAGGGCGAGGTGAGATTGCTCCATGTGACGATCCAAAGGGAACATGTGCCATGATTTCTGCCTTTGTTGAACCTGTGTAGTTAAACCTCAGGGTATCTTTAATGGAAGATGATAGCAAATAGAGACTTTCACAGTATTTTAGTGCTTATCCAAAAAGGCTGCATTATCATTCTCTAGAAAATTCTCCAGAAAATTAATGTGGATGGATCTTATTCCGTACAGCCTCCATCTCAGCACTATCAGTCTGTTTCCCTTAAAGTACTGGATGAATGGATACTTCTAAGTTTAACCATTTTTTTTTAAAACATGGGGTAGAGGTGAGACAACAGTGAAGGGATTTTAACAAAACTATTCCCTTATCGGTTTGGGTGCAGGAGGAGTCACTTTAAGAAGGTATTCTACATGAATTCTTTAACAACATTTTAAGCATCATCAGTGTCTCTGAGAAAATGAACTGCATTAGAGAATTTAATGTTATTTTATATATAGGTAAAAATTTCTACTTTCTAACACATGGTATTGTGTATATAAATTATTATTGATTTGCTATAAGTTTCATAAGTGAAAGCAAAGAATCTGTTAAAAAGATGGTTATAATTCTGTTTATATGAAATGTCCAGAATAGGCAAATCTATTGAAACAGCAAGATTAGTGGCTAGGGCTGAGCAGCTTGCAGGGGAAAAGGGAATGACTACTAACAGGTATGGGTTTTCTTTGGGGGGATGATGAAAATGTTCTAAAACTGTTTGTGGTGATGGTTGCACAAATCTGAATATACTAAAAAACACTCTAAAGGGGCGAATTGTACAGTATGTAAGTTATATCTCAATAAAGCTGTCCCCCCCAAATGGTTACAATTTGAAAGGTATGCAGTTATACTTTTTAAAGCATGGTGTTTATAATCAGAGGGCTTAAGACTGAATTCCAACCTGTCTACTTACTTTATGATCTTGTGTAAGTCATCCTGACTTCTCTCAACTGCTTTGTAAAATTGGGATAAGAACCTCCATATTTCAAAGAGGTGGTTAAGAAAATGAGAAAATGTGTATGGAATTTTAAGCTACAAAGCTAAATAAATAAATTTTTATTTATGTCCCTATTAATGAGTATGAATTTAATGATTTTTAAAATTTGCATCATCAACAATTTCCCTCAAGTTGGGATAACTTTAAATATTTTGTAAAATTTTTCTATAAATGAAGATTTAAACCATTCATATCATATTTTGTGAGTAACTTTTAAGTTTGCTGTCTACATCAGGTAACCTGGATTTGCTTAAGATCTGATTTTCTGTGTGACTTCTAAATTGTCTCAAAACATGAATTCCCATACAAGGATATGTATGGTAAAATTTACCATTATTGATATTTAACACATCACAACATTGTACAACCATCACCACTATCTAGGTTCCAGAACATCTTCAGCACCTCAAAAGGAAACTCCATACCTGTTAAAGCAGTCACTTCCCATTCTACTTTCTTCTCAGCTTTTGGCAGCTTCTCACTAATCTGCTTTGTCTCTATAGATTTGCCTATTCTAGATATTTCATATAAATGATCATACAATATGTGGCTTTTTGTGTCTGTCTTTCAATTAGCATAATGTTTTAAAGGCTCATCCATGTTGTAATATGTACCAGTACTTCATTCCTTTTTAAGGCTGAATAATATCCCACTGTATGTATATACCACATTTTGTTTATCTATTCATCTTTTGATGGACATTTGGATTATTTCTACCTTTTGGCTACTGTGAATAGTACTATTATATGAACACTTGTTTTCAGTTCTTTTGGGTATCTACCCAGGAATGGAATTCTATGTTTAAGTTATAGAGGAACTGCCAAATTATTTCCCACAGTGACTGAACAATGTTATATGCCCACCAGCAATGGGTTCCAATTTCTCCACATCCTTACTAACACCTGTTACTTTCTTAAAAAAAAAAAAAAAAATCCATAGCCATCCTGGTGGGTGTGAAGTGGTTCTGGATTTGGTTTGCATTTTGCCCTAGTGACTCACGACACTGAGCATCTTTTCACGTGCTTGTTGGCCAATTACATATCTTTGGAGGAATGTCAACTCAAGTAGACATTCTTCCATTTCTTAACTGGGTTTCATCCATTTCTTAACTGGGTTTTTTCTGTGTTGATTTGTGAGAGCTCTTTATATATTCTGGATACTATACCTTTATTAGATAAATGATTTGAAGATGTTTTCTCCCATCCTGTGGGTTGTCTTTGCACTTTTGGGGATAGTGTTATTTGATGTACTACGGTTTTTCACATTGCTTTTACATATATTTACTCTGATCTTTTTTGGTGGTGATTATAAGAAAGATTATCATAAGCTTTGTAGCTTATGAAAGCTTTCAATGCCTATGAAAGGTCCAGGACATCCTTAGAGAAAAATCTTTAAATAAATATAAGGTTTTATTCATAAGAACCTCATTCTCAGTAAAAGGTTTATAACAAATGAAAAGGACTGATTTTAATAAATGGAAGAAACTATATTCTGATTTTTGCCGAAGTACTAATTAACTTTTTTGAAACTACCATTTATTGAGTACATTCTATGTGCCCATCACAGCTGTAAATGTTTTACCTGAATTAACTCATTTATTCCTCATGACAATACTATGGGGCGTGGATATGGTTGTTTTCATTTTATAGCTGAAGAAACCGAGGCACAAAGGTTAAGTAACTTGCTCAGGTTCATACAGCTAATAAATGCCAAAGTCAGGAGTAAGGCTCTAAAGCAGTGCTGCTGTCCCACAGAAATTTAGTGTAAGCCTCATATGTAATTTAAAAATTTCTAGCAGCCACATCAAAAAAAGTGAAAACAGCTGAAATTAATACACTTTAATAGGTTGGAAATATTACCGGCTAGGTGTATTATTAATTTTAAAATTATTTTGCATTCTTTTTTTGGGGGGATAGTATGAGATCTTAAATGTTTGGTATGTGTTTTACACTTAAAACACTTCTCAATTCAGACGAGTTAGGTTTCAAGCGATACATGTAGCAACAGTATTGTACAGCACAGGTCTTAATGCCCGTGGCAGCCACAGCTTGACTGTTGTTTGCCATCATTCATACGGATCTTATTACTTGAAACCCCAAATCATGTAGTTAACATGACTTGGCTTCTTTATTTTCAGCCCAACAAATATTAATCAGATTTTCCTTGTGGTGGTCTAGTTACCTCAGGCAGGCTCCTGTTCTGTTTTCATAGTTTTTAATTTTTATAAATAGTACTCTCAGAGATGGAAGAGAAAAAACAAAAACCCTTCCACTTGCAAGCTCTGAGATACAGAGAGTAACTCTCGAGTGATGGCATCTTTACGCCCAACAGGGTAGAATTCACTCACCACTAAAGATACCAGTTGCTAAAAATACCAGCTCTTGTCTTCAAGGGCACTTCTTCTAGCCAATGTATCTTATAAAACCAAAATGTAAAAAACAGAGCAGAAACATGACTAGCATCTTTACTTAATCTAATCAAACAATTCTACTGTGAACATTCTAGATGGTTAAACGTGCTTTCAAAGGGGAATCAGTCGAAGCTGTAAGAAAATCTGAAAACGGAACTGAATGTACCTCAGAGCTTGACTGGTGACCATCAGGTGGGATTCTGTCATACGGAAGATGTTATGAATAGCCCGAGCAGCCAGTACTTGTCTCATCGCTTCGTAAATCACTTCAGTAGTGTTGTCTGTTTTAACTGCCATTGATCCCAAAAACCGAACTATAAACATCTGTTGCAAAAGAGAATCTGCAAGAGAGCATTTTCTGCTCAGGATCATTTCACTTCCTGCCTGTCGATGCGCATACCAGAGGCACATGTGCTGATCTGAGAACAGGCTGAAGACCTGGGTTTGCCTTGCTTTCTGGAGGGCTTTCTACCAAAACTTCTGAATACTCTGCTTTTATATAAGCCACAAATTGCCAAAGCTCTGAATCTCCTATTGTCCATATTTTGTCTGTTTGGAACTATTCATTAGACTAGAAAAGTACCTCTTTTTCTTCATGTATAAAATGAAACCACATGAACATCCTTCTAGCATGAAAACTCTAGGTTGACTACGTGTAAGTGGCAGTATATGCATCTTACCTTTTCTCTGAAAATAAGAGCTTTTCCACTAGACAACAGAAAACTCATTCATTACTTTGGCCCGCTGATAAAGTCCTCTTATAGAAGAAAATAAGACCTGATGTTGGGTTTCATTCAATTCATGCACATCATTTACTGAAGGGCAGTGGTGACATTCCATAAACTAATGGAGATTGCAGACCTATTGATTAGCTTATTTGAGGCTAGTGAGCTGACAGTACTGGCTTCTTGATAATGGCACGTAACCTGACAAACTGAATAACAGCAGCCACAACTGGAAGATCATGAAGAAGGTTTAAAAGATCTTTTTTTTTTTTTCTGTAAGAACAGTAATTCACTTATTCACCATTTGAAACTAAGAAGCCTACTTTTTCTTCACTTGTCCTCTCTATGAGTATCCTTGCCCCTAAAAAATAAGGGTTAAAAAAACTTAATTAGGAAAATATAATTGATATGTTATAAATGGTTACTCCCATATGAAGCTAATTTTTACAAGTTAGAACGTTTTTTGTGTAGACAGTTAAAAAACTGTGGACTGTGTGAGAAGTCAGCTAGATATAAGCAGAGAGTCAGATTTGATGCAGAGCCTATTAACATCATTTTTTCTTTTTTTACCTAAAGCTGTAAGGAATGCCAGTTCTCAAGTCCTACTTTTAAATTTAAATAAGTGGCATTTCATTCTAATGACATTCTCAGGCTTCAGTCAAGGAGAGGCTGTGGTAAAATGAGGTCTTGCCAGCACTTCTAAATTGCCTTGGCTGGGAAGTGTAGCTCTTTGGAGTAGCAGGTTATGGTCAGCTCTACTGAGTATGTTCTTATGTACCTTGTAAGAATGTAAATCAAACAACAAAAATCAGAATCTGAATTTGAACAAATTAAATACCATTTTTTTTTTCATGTCATCTTCAAATTTAAGAATGAGTTATTTGTGTTTTTGGTTTTCTAAAATGAAATAGCATGTCTACGACTCACCCAGATTTTATCCTCTTGGACTTTGTTTTGCAGTAATGTTATAGCAGATTTAGATTTGGCAGCATTTCTCTGCAGGAGCTACAAAAAGGGTATGGATGTGGCTGATGGTACGACAGCTGCAGGAAATCTGTCAGCCTTCCCTTAGTGTTTATCCCAGGACGGTCCTAACTGCATGTGTCCTAGTGAGTTTGCACAGAGAACACACATCTGTGGATCGTAATTTCAATTCATATTTCAAGTCAAAGCTCTTTGGAACATGACTTCACATCTTATTTCAATGGCCCTGGTCATTTTGTGCCGGGGAAAGAGTAAGTACACAGAACTAGCCACTTACCTTCTGTTTCTGGAAATGTCTCATCCTCAGTTTCACCAAAAGGGTTGATACGCCTAGGGGAATAGCCAGAGTCAAACATCCTGACAGTTTCAGTTAAAGGGACACATGACACTTGAACTCTAAGTCAGAAGGTGATAGTCTCTGGAGGTGGGTAGGGACATGAGACGTTAAATTTATTTTCAGTTCTCCCAGAGATAACCCCCCTTAGCCCATACCTGCTCCCTCTGTTCTGGTCAAGGAATTCTGTAGCAGGAAGTACAATGTCAAACTGAATAGGTGTTCCAGGTGCAATTAGTTGTTCAGCTTCAGGTATAATGACTGCTGCTTTGGGAACAATCTTGTCATTTTCCACCTCTGAACTTTTCATGTTCTGGCTGGAGTACAAAATAGGAAAAAAAAAATTTTTTTTAATCCCTTTTAACCTTAAGCTTTTACAATCAAATGAATACTTGTTGAATGCCGATGTAACTTTTACAAGTAGATAAGGGAGAAGATTTAACCCACTCTACCAATAAATCTTCGTAAAATGTCATTCACGTCCATGGTTAAAATCCCTCAGATCTCCACATTACCTATAGCTTGTTCTGGTGCACAGCATTCTGCATTAAGACTACTTACTGTATTACCTATTAATTTCCTGTTTGTATCTTTCTCCCTTTGAGACAGGTTTTTGAGGGCAGGAGCTATAGCTAAATCATATTTATTACTTGGTACATAGTAGGCACTCAGAAACGTGAGCTGAATGAATCATACATCTTGGCCTAGCATTCAACCACCTGGCTGTCCTTTCTCCTGAAGGTCTCCCTCTCCCCTCCCTTAATGCATCCTCCACTAGAGCTACACCAAACACACATGTGCTTCTCATTTCCAACTCCGTCGCAGGTCTGCTGCTCACTAACTCTCTCCTGCACTTCAAACACCAGCTCAAATCGCCACTCATCCACTAGGCCTTTCAAGCCAGCCTGACCCTCTCCTTCCTCTGCAGTCCTGTGGTTCTTCTCAGTAAGCCACGAGGACAGTCTTGGATCTCTATGTGCCTCCTGAGCACTGTGCCCACATGTACTGTTTTGAGATTGTGGCACGTAAAAGTAGAGCACGGTATGTAGTAATTAATCACGTGCCTCCATGTTTCTTCTCTTCCAGTGTCAGAATGCTGTAATTTAACCTTTTCATGTTTATAATCTTTTCTCCTCAGCTAGAGTGTAAAAACCTTTGAGGGGCAAATCATGTAAAAGTATTTTGATTTCTTACATTGTTTGAACCATAAGAAGACTCTCAATATCTTTCCATTCATTTGATATTTTGTGTATCAGTATTTCAAATTTCTCAAGTATGTCAATAACTAAATAGGTTGTATGGAACTATTATAATATCATCTGACGAATGAGCATAATGAATGGAAAATGGATACAAGCACAATAGACAGAATGGTAGACGGTCACTGCAAGGAGAGATGCTTAGTTTTAACCTCAGTTATTAACAGAAAAGGAAACCAAGGCCTCTAGAGAAGCTGAGTAGTAATCCTGAAGGCACTCAGTTATCTGGTGAGTTAGGTAGATTAAGAACTGAGGTCTCCTCACTGCCAGTATAGTGCTTTCCCACAGTGTTATGCTGCCTGAGTAACCCAAATGAATCACATCTGCTATATGATCCAGTCTTTAAGAGAGGAGTATGATATAGCAAGTGAAGCACTGGAGGAAGGTGTGAGTAGAAGCTTCAAGGGAAGGAAGCGAGTCCCAAGATTTTGGTTCCCCAGCGGGTATGAGGGGAGATCACACAACGAAGACAGGACGGGGCCAGGCTGTAGAGGGCTGTTAACGCCATCGGGTGAGGTCTAACTTGACTCTGCATGTAGGTGGCCGCTGAAGACTCTTTGAACAGAGGAGGGAAATGATGCAAATTAAAGCATCACCTGTGATCTGCACGTCACCAACTCGAGTGGACACTTTGGGGTCATCATCCTGTTTGGTCTCCCAAAGCATCTAACATGATTGACCTCTCCTCCTTGAAATTCTCCTTTCTTGGTTTGTGCTGATGCCACACATTATAGGTTTTCCTCCTACTCTTTTGCTGTTTCTTAAGTGTTTTTTGCAGGCTTCTTCTCCTCTAATCCACATGTTGGAGTTCTTTAGACTTCTGTCCCAGGCTCCACTTCCCTCCCTCTACACTCTCCCTAGCTGACCTCTTCTACCACCATTTCCGTGCTGATGGGCTCCCAATTCAGAGACTCAGCCCAGACATTTTCTTTGCCCTCCAGACTTATATCAGTTGACTACTTGACAACTCACTGGAATGTCTCACAAGCGTCTCAAACTTATGTCGTAAACTGAACTCCTGATACTACCAACTCTTCTTCAGGTCTTCATGGTGGTGTCATCATGGTTGGTATCACCACCAACTGCCCAGGTGTTCAACCCAGACTGTGGTCATCCTTTGTTTGTTCCTTTCTTTCCACTTCACATCTCACATAACAAACGTCCTACAGATTCTGCCTTCAAAGTAAGTCCCCAGTCCACCTACTTTTCATCTCCTCTGCCATGATCCGTTTAAGACACCACCGTGTTCTCCTGGACTATTGCTACAGACCGCTCACTGGATACCTGCTTGCCCAGCTCTGCCTTGTGTGTCCTCCACAGCAGCCAGAGCTGATCTTGCAAAATGTGAAGTGGATCATCTTTCTCTCGCTCTCTCTCTCACACACCCCTACCTCTAAAACCCTTCCACAGCTCCCCAAACCCCTGCCCTGACTTGCTTCATGATCTGTCCCTGCCCCCCTCCCTCCCAACCTCGTCTTGCTCTATGACCTCCCTTTGCCGACCATTGTCTAGTTAGTGATCTCCTTTCAGTTCCTGAAAGACACCAAGCTCTTCTCTGCCATTCAGCCTCCACAGCTGGGATCAGGAATGCACTACCTCTGGCTCTTTGCAAGAGAGGCTACTTCTCATCTCTTACTTCTCAATTTAATTATCTCTATAGACAGGCCCTAAATAGGTCTCCTCCTTATTCTCCATGACAGCACCCTCATCTTTAACGTAATAGTGCTTTCCTGTATTTTAACTCAGTATTTGTTTACCTTTTGCCTGTCTTCTCCTACAAGTCTGTAAGTTTCATGATCTAGCTCAGCGCCTGGACACATACTGGACACTCAACAAACATCTGTTGAATAGCTGGATAAATGAATGAATATTAGATACAAGTAACTGCAGAATGAGGGAAGGCCACACATGAAATTTGCTTGGACGTGAACAGCAGTTTGTTCCCAAGAACAGAGTTTCTCTGCTTCATTCTCCCACTGTCATCAAAACACCTCTTTATTCTAATGAGCTGACCCTGAGAGAGAGACTGCCCCGCCCCTCCACTGCTCTGGGGCCGTCACCTGGCAGCCACATCTGTCACCCTTCCAATCTTTGCATTGATTCAGCTGTCTGGCTACAGTCATTTTTTTTCTAGGGATTCTTCTGTATCCCTTCTATGGGCTCCTTTCTAAGAATGTGATTTACTTATTCTGTTGTAGAACAGAGGAGAAAAATCAGTTACTGAATAAATAAATCTGAGCTGCAGACTGTTTTTTTAGAAAACCAGTCACACCTTCTGATTACCTCAGAAAGACAGCATTTTAGAGCTGTAAGAGGCCTTGGAGGTGGTCTGATTTCTCTCATCTTACATCACAAAGTTGCGGAGCCAGGGGCCCCGAGTGCTGACGACCCGCTCAAGGACATCCAGCTGTGTTCAGAGCAGAGCTGTTATTAAGACCATGTCTCCTAACTCCAAGTCTAGTGCAGTGTTCTCCACTATGTCCCTCTAACACTCGTGTGGCTTTACAGAGAGAAGACAGACACGTTTACCCAGTACAATGCCAACAGGTTAGCCCACTGGCCGGATCTGTATTTCCATTTCCATTTATAAAGTGCTTTCCTTAAAGCTGCACTTAGTAAGCATGCTACTTTTGTGTAAACTGTCGCCCTTAAATTATGGCACCGGAGTGCTCTCAGCCTTGTTGCCCCGTCCCCGTTTTGACCCCTTTGCTCAGGTTCTCATGCTCTGTCTCACAGCTACTACCACAGGGACCTCCCGTGGGGCCTCGCTGCCCTCCCTTCTCCGGCCCCGCCCGCTGTCTCCCAGAAGGTGCCGCCCAGCAGTCTTTCCAGCCGGTTCTGACTATGCCTCCCCTCTTGTCAAAGCCTGCAGTTCTGTTCCCCTGCCTGTGGCTCCTCAGCAGGGCACCTAATTCTTTCACCATCGGACTCAGCCTATTCTCTGCTTTCTCTCGGGCCGCTCCTCCTGGCGTCCCAGGGCTGGGTGTGCGAGCACTGGCTCCACGCTGCACCGCACTGAGACCCTGGGAAGTTACTCAACCACTCTGAGCTTTCTGACAACTTTCTTCTGGAGTCATTAGACAATATCTGTAAAACATGTAACGGGATTCTTTCTACCTTGCCACTAAAGATGGAGGCCTAATACAGTCATGATTTCAACTTGCCCTGTGATGCCATGCTTTCATTAGCATAACAGATAATACAGCCTTCTATTATTTAATCAAATGGAAACTCCCATTAAGATGGCATTCCTGGAATAAATCCTAAAGCAGCATTCAAAACGAGGAAAGCCGTATGTGTGAAAATGCTCACTATAAACGACAACAGCAAACAAAGGAAGGGGAAGCAGCCTAAATATTCAAATAGTCAATAATAATAAATGATGGAATAGTGTGTAAAGGAACAATTATGAAAAATGTGGAAATATGAAAAATATATATGTGAAATAAATGCACATATGATAAGGCCTGCACCATAACATGGACACATAAAAGGTGATTTTCTTCCTTATTTAAAAAAAATTTTGTTTTGGTTCCATAATTTTGTTGATGCTGATACGAAATGTGGGGAGAACCCCTGACTAGCAGGATGCTCAATGCATGTCCTGTGTGCTCAGGCTGCAGCTGCATGGTCCAGGGGAAGGAGGTCGACATTGAAAGCAGACAGCTTTGAATTCTGACTCGGCCCCTCATTTGTGGTGTGAACATGGGCAAAGTATTTACCCTTTCCTGGTCAGAGTTACTGCTTCTGTAGAACAGGGCTGAACACCACGCTGCTGTAAGGATGAAATTCCTAGTATGGGTGAAACCCCTAATACACAGTTTGGATCCACAAAAGCTAGTTTTTCTCTGTCCTTTAGTTACCTGGGGCAAGGGCTTTCTTGTTTTTTTGCAAAACTTGTAATTGGAGTCACTGCTTGCAGAGCCGTCTGATTCAACTTGATAGCGACTGCCTAAAAATCCAGAGGAAGACACGCTCAGTTGCAAGAGGTGGACGCTTACCTTTCACATTGAGAAAAGAGCTGAGACGCATGTAGGGCAGCTGTGAATTACCTCTGGGTTGTCAGTCAGGTAGATCTGTCTGGAGATGTTGTTTATTGCACATATCCACTGTAGATGACATGAAAAAAACCTGCTGAATCCCAAAGTCACCCACTATACTAGAACAGAAGTGAAACAAACAAAACCTTTACCTCTTCATTTTCCTTTCTGCTTTCTGCCTGGAGGATTATTCCCCTGAAATAAAGTACATCTAAGTAAGTGCTTCCCGGACCTCAGTGACTGAGTATCTGCATGCAGCGGGCCAGGAGTAAGATACAGATAATACTGCTCTACTTCTGCGGAGGCGTCACTCAGGAGTAAGATACGGATAATACTGCTCTCCTTCTGCAGAGGCGTCACTCAGGAGTAAGATACAGATAATATTGCTCTACTTCTGCGGAGGTGTCACTCAGGAGTAAGATACGGATAATACTGCTCTCCTTCTGCAGAGGCGTCACTCAGGAGTAAGATACAGATAATATTGCTCTACTTCTGCGGAGGTGTCACTCAGGAGTAAGATACGGATAATACTGCTCTCCTGCAGAGGCGTCACTCAGGAGTAAGATACAGAGAATACTGCTCTAGTTCTGCGGAGGCGTCACTCAGGAGTAAGATACAGATAATACTGCTCTACTTCTGCGGAGGCGTCACTCAGGAGTAAGATACAGATAATACTGCTCTAGTTCTGCGGAGGCGTCACTCAGGAGTAAGATACAGATAATACTGCTCTAGTTCTGCGGAGGCGTCACTCAGGAGTAAGATACAGATAATACTGCTCTACTTCTGCGGAGGCGTCACTCAGGAGTAAGATACGGATAATACTGCTCTCCTTCTGTGGAGGCGTCACTCAGGAGTAAGATACAGAGAATACTGCTCTCCTTCAGCGGAGGCGTCACTCTTACAGGGACTCCACTCCACACGTGCCAGTCCCTGTGTTCCTCATCTCATCTGTAGGACGCGGGGAACATGGATTTCATCCCTATTTCTTACCTGAGGGAACCAAGGCCCAGAGGACTTACGTAACAGCCTGGGACTGTGTGTGACTAGAACCCAGAATCTTCATTCCCAGGTCATTTACCATCACCCAGAGAGGGAGGAGGATGTCTAAAAATGCTCTGCCGTTCTGGGAGAAGAGATGGTCTACATCATACCAATGCTGCCCCCTCGCCATGAACGTGCTATTGTTTAAATAAAATCTCAACTCAGAAGCCCAACAGAGAAAGCAAATGCAAGCAGAGCAGCTCTGACTGAGAACGGGGCCACTCCTCTCCCCCAAGCAGGTGAAGCCTGGAGCACTTCATGGGGCTCCAAACTCCTTGGAGCAGTCTGAAACCACTGCTCTAAGTGAGAGGGGGTCCCGCTGGGATGGGATCTACTGTGATGATACACGGCTGCCATTCTGCAAACATGGCCTCTCCTGGGCCCGAGGCGCACGGCAGATGTGGGGACAGAGTGCTGACGAATAACTCTGCTGCAGCGGCACGTCCTGTTCACATCTCCTGTGTCGGCTGGGGAAGCGGACTCCTCGGGCAGGCACCCACTCTCCCCCTCAGCCCCCCGACCCCGTGATGTGGACACAAAGGCTTGTCTAGAACAGACGAGGAGCGGCTACGGCCCCACCCCTCTCTCTGAGTCTCCGCCGACAAACAGCTCCTTCTATTGCCGTCTTACACATGGACGTCGCCTCTCCTCCACAGCCACACACAAATCCTCTCTGGGACTTCTTAGATAAGGCAGGCTGGATTCCATATGGTCCTGTGTGCTGGCTTAAAGAGGACATAAAACCACCCTCCCGAAAGGTCACCACCACCCGAACGGGGCCTCCCCCGTGGAGGGCTGGCACACAGGAGTGACCTAGCAGGCCCTGGGCAGAAGTGGGGTCGCTGCACCTGCTTCCTCCCACATAAAACCCGTGTGGCCTACGCTCTTCCATTGGGAGTGGTGATCTGGAAGCAGTATCGTCGGTCTTCACAGTCCACCGCCATCACCGAGCAGTTGTCCAGGTCCTGGATCAAGCCTCCGGCCACGGCGCCCCGGGGCTGACACATGAGATTCCCGCCTTGGGTGAAGAAGTAAAGTCTCTCCCAGGTGGTGGTGACCAGCCCTGTTTTACTGTAAGAATTGTGTTGTGAAAAGCTCATTAGTACTAGGAAGCATGAGAGGCACCTCAGTCTTGCTGCCTCTTTATGGGTATTGGTAGCATTTTAGAAATCATG